>NC_083116.1:105914261-106591652 GCF_949774975.1 Lagenorhynchus albirostris | reverse complement strand
ATTCATGATTTTTTTTTAAAAAGTTGTGTCCCTTAGATTTAAAACTCGAATTTATCTATCCTGATTAACTACAACTAGACATATAGGATTCATACTGATTTTTAAAAATTTGTCTTGACTTCCAGGAAGTACAGGCTAAATTTAGTAGATAATTAAAGTAACTATTCTAGTTAATACTATTGTATAATTATATGTTCTTCACCCACCCCCTCAATAACCATTTCTTCTCTTCCTTACTGTAATGCTTTAGATAATTTATCTTCCGGTCAACAAGCCTATTGCATGGGCCTTTTATTACAGTCTATCTCAAAATCCTTTTTGAAAGCAGCAGACATGAATAAAGCAAACAAACAAATTTGGAAGATATATAGACCCTATGAATTATGGCCCATCTGCAACTTTTTTGAGTGCCAAAGGTATAAATTCAGCGATAAATACATTTTGTTACTACAAAAGCATTTTACAATTGTGTTTCTGTGCGTTATATAGCTTATTAGAATAGATAAATTTAGATGCCAAGGATATGCTAACTAATGCCAATATAGTCTGTAGTTGTCTTGATTTCATTCAATATCTTCCAATTTTAATAATTTACAACTGGTATCAATGACACTAAGAAAACTTTAAATGGAAATGTATATGAGCTGGCTTTTGTTAATACCTTCTGCAATAAAGACACATAAACACAGTTTTGAAATCATAGGTATATTTTCTGAAAGGTTTCCACAGGATAAGGGCTTCATTTTGGAACTATTTTATACAGGTTTCTCCCCCTGCCACCTCCCACTCAGTTTATTAGAACTTAACATACTATCTGACATAAGTGATACATAAATGGAGTAAATAATTTGTGTGTATCAGAGGCCAAGCATATTGGCTATTGTGGAGGCTTTGAAACCCTGTCCTAGTAGAGAAAAATAAGAAAAATAAATAAATATAAGGGTCAAAAGTCATTGGCCTGCTTTCTCATTTATTCTCTTAATCTAGTTTCTGATGGTTACTCATCATGTAAGGATTTCTCATTACATTTCCAGAGTTACATCTCCAAGAAACCTAAATGATAACTAACTTAAAAATGCCAATATATTAAGCTTTAATTCAAATACAGCAAAATAAACATGTCTGAATGGGATTTAAGATTTAGAAAAACTTTGATTTATAAAAAGCAATTTAACTCAGAGAACTAAACATTAAATTGTAACTCAGAGACTCTTAGTTCAAATTTCATGTTCACTGACTCATCTATCCTTTTGAGATATCAATATTTTTAAAAATATATTTAACATTATAAGTGGTTAAACAGACCTAATTCTTTCTGTGATTTAAAAGTTATAGCTGTCTTTTAAAACTCTACTGATTCCCAGTATTTTCGATTAATAATATATTTTTTTAATTTAAATATGAAATATTTTGAAAAGATAGAAATGGTACAGAATAATATAATACAGTACCTTTAAAACATTTCTACCCAAAGTTCAGAGTAAGAAAACCTATTTTATATCACATTTACATACATACATAATTATACAAATAACTGAAGCAAGCTATCCACAAAACACTGTTTAGATGTACTGCAGTTTACACTGATATTTCTTATTTTTTTTTACTTTATTCTTTTTAAAAATATAAGCCTCAATCTTTCAAAGTGATTTCAGACCCACAGTACGGGTATCATCCTACAGTTTGAAAACACTGATATACTATTTACATTTATGTATCCACCATTCATTCAGCTTTATAAGATCTTAACATTTTGCCATATTTACTTTAAATAAAAAGAAAATAAAACATGAGATAAATTCCAAGTTCCCCATGTACTCTTTCTTTTCCCTTTTCCTACTTTCACCACAGAAGTAACTGTTATTTTAAATTCGATGTTTGTTTTCATGCATGTTTAACAGTTTTCACTTCCTATAGATGTGAAGAATATAGAGCATAATTTTGCATATTTTAAAGTTTATATAAAGCTATTATGCTCACCTATTCTTCTGAAATTTGTCTTTTTTGGTTTATCATTATGTCTTTTTTAAAATTGAAGTATCGTTAATTTACAATATTTTATTTCATGTGAACAGCATAGTGATTGAGTGTTTTTGAAGATTATACTGCATTATAGTTTATTATAAGATAATGGCTATAATTCCCTGTGCTATAAATAATATCCCTATTTCTTATCTATTTTATACATAGTAGTTTGCATCTATTAATCCCATGTCCCTACTTTGTCCCTCCTTCCTTCCCTCTCCCTTTTGGTAACCACATGTTTGTTTTCTATATCTGAGTCTTTCTATTTTGCATCTACCTTCAGTTATATTATTTTTTAGGTTCCACATATAAGTGATATCATACAGTACTTGCCTTTCTGTCTCTAACTTATTTCACTAAGCATAATATTGTCTAGGTCCAACCACATTGCTGCAAATGGCAGCATTTCATTCTTTTTCTGGCTGTGTAGTATTCCATTGTAATTCTGTTCTGAGTAATTCCATTCCCTTGTTTATCATTATGTCTAGATACGTATCAAGTTTGATACCTGTAGCTCAAGTTCATCCATTTTAACTGCTCTATAATAGCCCATTGAATAAATATTACTCATTTTTTATTAATCTATTGTGATTGGTAATTTAGAGTTTCTTGTTATTGTGGCAATAATGAACAATACTGTAATGAACATTCACGTACCTGCATCTTTATGCTCAAGAATAAGTGTTTCCCTAGGGTCTATAACTAGAAGTGGAGGCATGAAGCAATAAGACTTGCACGTGTTTGACATATATTTCCAAATTGTTCTTCAAAATAGTTGTTCTGATTTGTGTATGCAGTAGTACTGTCTAAGAGTTTCTATTTCTCCATATCCTTGCCGTTTATAAGTATGATAAAAAATAATGTGATTGAAATCTTGTGTAATCTTAATTTATATTTTATTGATCAGTAGTGAAGTTGAAAATTTTCATGATCTTTCGTCGAGTTCCCTCTTCTATACATTTTCCCCATTTTCCTAATGGGATATATTTTTTATGTATGTATGCTATGAGTATTTTTCCTCCTTTTTCTATCTTTTACAGTGAGGCCAGGTCTACACTATCAATATCATAGTAAAAATTAATTATTCAAATCAACAAAAGAAAGGTGTCAGACTTGCTATTCATGCTTACAGTCAAAGTGTAGTAGTTTTTCTGGTTTGTTTTAGTTTTGATACTTGGTTCCTCTGCAAGAAGGGCATTTAAAGTAGGGTTTGAGGCCTAAGTTGACCTGAGTTAAGCTCATAATAATAGCTCTCCACTTGGGGTAATGTATAGCACAGACCTACATGTGTTCCTGTATTTCTCATTTTTCAAAACTTCAACAGTGGATCAAATATCTGGTTTGATATTTGATCCAAATACTTGATCCAACAGTGGATCAAATATCTGGTTTGGATAATTTACCTCGGACAATCCATTGTTTCCTTAGTGATTTATTCTTAATATCTTCTCATTACAAATTATTGGGGAAGTCAGTTACAATGTGAATGAAGAAAGCATACATTTAACATATACTTACTATGTGCAGTATGTTGTAGTTGAGGGATGGGTAGATATGGATATTATGATATAATATCTTACTTCAACCAGAACATGGCTTCATTGGGGTCCTAATACCAATATACGTAAATGCAGGGTCTGTATGCTAGATTGGATCTGGATCTCAGGCTTTAGTTCCAGTCTCATCCTTCATGGCCATGCCACCTTAGCATGCCACTTCCTCTGTGGCTTCTAAACACTTAGGTAACTCAAGACCATGTCTACTTTTTTTTTTTTTTAGAATGTAAAAAAATGACATGCCAAGTCAAGGTTACAAATTGTTTTTTAATCAAAAACATTTTAATGATTAATGTATAGACATTATTTAACATTGTGGATATATGCAGATGAGCTAAAGCACACTCTGACAGCACACTATTGAATGCTATAGTTTCTGTAATGAAATATGTAAAGACATTCGCAAGCTAGTACCTAGGAAGACATACACTTACAAATATATACATTCTAGATTTGATAAGGTAAATGTAAACAGATGCTGTGACTCCTTCCAAACAGAAAACCCACAAGACTAATTAAGAGAACCAACTGGCTCCCTATAATATGAATGTGCAAAATTAAAGCATGATAAACTGATATTTACATAAATATCAAACCACCAATTCATTTATACATTGTCAACGACCTTCTCAGATGTGTCATGAGTGGTTCGATGAATGTTTTTTCCTCCAGTGGAGGAGGTATTCAGAGGCTAAATTCCAGTACTTTAAAATGACACACACAGCAGTCCTTATCTGTTAGATCACGCCTCTAGGGTGTGAGACATGATTTTATGATAAGTGGTCTTATTTTTAAACAAGTATTTCTAGACAAATCTTTAGATTCGAAGCAGGAAAAAAAATTACAGGTGCTATTAGATTTACATTAAACAAACCATCTCTATCCAGTTTCCCAGTTCTCTCATGCTGCAGCTATCTGTTTAATTTTACCTTAAATTTAAGGTCCTTTCCCCACCTTTATTCATTTTGGTAAGCTAGGCACATTTTCAAAAGAAGTTTGTGTCAAAACAGATAGCAGTACAGAAATCAATCCAAATTTGGACCCTGGCAACCAGTTCCCCACTGCTCATCTATGGGACTCTGTCAAATGGTAAACATTTAATCATCTCTCTTGGAAAATATATATCTGCTCTCACAAGTGGAAAGCAAAATGGGCTTTGTCTCCTGTATAAAAACACTTAGCACTTCTGAAATTTAAAACGGGCTACTCATCCTACACACTTCCTAAAATCTTGAAGACAAAGAATATATATTGGAAGTTTCATCAAGACTGCTTTAGAACCCCCCTCCCATTTTACATTATTAATAGTGGCACTCAATAAAAAAAAAGATCTATTAAAAAGTTAAACTGACTGTTCCACTAGACTTGAACCTGCCTGATTTAAAGCCAATATTACAAAACTGAAGGTGCCGATTTCACTTGTACAAGTCACTTGAAATTATGTGTCACACGATAGTTTCATAAATCATGGTCTTTGAGTTTTCTGAACGGAGCTATTAGAAATGAATAAAAACTTGAAACATACCCTAATTTAAACTAATAAGCTTTGGGCCCTGCTTTTTAAATTTTAAGGCATGTGTGTTTCTCTACTGTAACAACATTATACAAATTTACAATCACATGCATGATCTACAGTAAAAAAAAAAAAAAGTGTGGATTACAGTGTTATTAAATTGTGAATCACAATTCAGCACCTATCATGCTATAACTAATGAGGCAACAGCAGTGTTGTGTACTACAACACCTTGCCCTCCACAGTCTAGCGCAAGGGTCAGTGAGAGCCCAGAAATGTTAAAACTCTTATGCCTACTTGGAAAATCTGTCTACATTTTCTAGGGGTTTGGAACTGATGGAAGAGGTCCTGCATGAGTCACACTATTGTAGGCCGACTAGTTACAGCACCTGTTAACTAGCATTGGGCACAATTCATACGTGCTTACAATCAGACGACGTGGTTCATAAGCTGTCAACCCTTGGGCCTCAGTCCTTATGCTGCTTCCTCGGCTTCACATTGTTTTCCAGGGAAGAAAAGCTGCTGGTGTGGCTGTTTATGGCCGTCACGTAGCCGTTCTGGTGGTCCTTCTGGTGTTCTCTCCTCCGGGAGGCCCCCTTCTTGTTGTAGGTCTGAATATAGAAGTTTGTGAAGAGGGCAACCAGAGAAATCACGTATCCAGTCTGTAAATACAACCAACCAAGAGGGAAGGCGCGCGGCTAGATGACCCCGCAGCCGGTCTGGATGATGGTCAGCACAAACTGAAGCAGCTGCCCCTGCGTGATGTACTTCTTCCGCCAGAGGTACGGCCTCATGGAAGGGACGGACGACAGACTGTAGTACGAGTACATGTGGACGTGGATGAAGCTGTTAAGTGTGGCACCAAAATAAGGGTGGCCACAGGGGACCCAGTTCATCACGAACCACCAGATGTTGAGCATGGAGGCGCGGTGGTACACGTGCAGGACTGTGATCTGGTGGTGGTTCTTGCGCAAGATGAAGAAGGTGTCCATGAACTCGATGAGCTTGGAGAAGTAGTACCACTAGAGCACGCGGGTGATCTTCATGTCTGCTTCTCCTCCACTGCGTGTGCCCTGACAGAAGAAGTTGTACTGGCCCTCCCATACTCCCGTCACTAACTCACAGAACATAGAGAGAGCAGTGTGCATTCAAGGTTATACACCACTAAAATCCCCCGGCAAGAGAACGGCTGCCTATTCTTCATATATTTTGGTCCCAGCCATACAATTAGCAACTATAGGATGGAGCAGAGCAAAGTAGGGATATAATTGTCCAGAAGAAACCATCCTTTTAGTGTGGGATCTCGGGGGCCGAGCAGTGCCTGGTAATAGGTACTAGGTGCTGCATCAGAGTGTTCCATTTTAAAACCTCTTAGTCCGAGGGCGGCTGCGGCTCCAAGAAGTGGCGAGGCGGCGTTGGCGGCGGCATCCGGAGCCAGCCGAGCCAGGAGGAGGCGGGAGGGAGGCACCGGCCAGCAGGACCCGCCACCACAAATTGATATTCATAATGTACATATGTAACTTACTAAGTCGTACCATAAAAATGACATCTATTGTGCTATTCAAAAGAATAATGGTGAGATTAATTTTTTTAAATATCAGTTCATTGTACCATGTGGTTGGTATGTACTTGTAATTTAACACAAATATAAAGAATATGAATATCTTTTTTTCAATTCTATCAGTACCTCTTTGAGTGAGTATATAAATTCATTTGTAAATGATACCAAATCTAAATTTGAATTCTTCAATCTAAGCCATGGGCCAAGGGGTATCTTGCCCCTCATCCTTCTCCAAATACCATGGAATTGCCTCTGACCTCACCTCAGTTGACTTATTACTCTTAAGCTGTAAAATGATTTGTAAGATCCCATCCATATCTAACATCTCATGGTTTTAAAGACGTTCTCTTCGTAGTTATTTGTGATGTTACAAACATAGGATAAATTTCTTTGGTGAAAGCAGTCTTATTTGACCTTGATGTACCACTTGGCATTTTTGGAAATAGAGCAACTCTTCTGCTATGTTGTTGCAGAGAAAACAAATTCCCATATTATCCCAAACTCTTCAGTATAAGGCTATGAGTATGTTTAATTCTTCATGAAGTTAAGGTTTTTTTGTGATGTGGTGCCAGGAAATAATTTTGTGATAAAACAAACACTTGGTTTAACCAACTAGAAAATACTGGCATCCTACAAACATGAATTCATTAGAGAGGAATTCTGAGCTGCAGCTTTCATAAACTAAAATAGCTATGCTAGTTAATGTCCCAGAAGTTCTTAGTAAATATAAAGTACAAGAAACTGTCAGTGCTTCAAAAGCAGAGATAATATCTTATCCTTTTTATAACCTCAGTTATTAACTAGAACTTGCCACGTAGTAGGAGACCGATAAGAACATTCATGGATTGGAGTGTTAAGTCATTAATTTTCAAACCTATATCCTTTAAATAACAAAGGATTGTCTTCTATTATTTCTCAAAAAGGTGGGTATGTGGCCCATAGGTTTCTTACCTTTGCTTTACATTCCTTTAGAGCTATGATAAACTAAAGCATTTTTTAGGAAAAGTGACTTCTAAAATATTTTTGTTAATGTTTCAAATGTGCAATTATAGTCTGAAGATCATCAGGGCATAGATAAGTGCCTGTGGCATCCATTTTTTATAGTGGCAACCGTTGTTTATGTGTTTCAAGTGCTGCCTGCAGAATTTTTTCTTATATGAGAAATATAAGTAAATCAACATTATAAAGTCTATAGGATCTAAAAAATACAACAAACTAGTGAATGTAATAAAAAAGAAGCAGACTCACAGATATAGAGAACAAACTAGTGGTTGCCAGTGGGGAGAGGGAAGGAGGCAGGGGCAATATAGCGGTATGGGATTGAGAGATACAAGCTATTAGGTATAAAATAAGGTACAAGGATATATTGTACAGCACAGGGAATATAGCCAATATTTTATAATAACTATAAATGGAGCATACCCTTTAAAATTGTGAATCACTGTATTATACACCTGTAACTTATATAATATTGTACATCAAGTATACTTCAATTAAAAAAATAAAGTAAAATAAAAGCCACATGAGGCTAAAACGAAAACATA
Organism: Lagenorhynchus albirostris; assembly: GCF_949774975.1. Classification (NCBI taxonomy): domain Eukaryota; kingdom Metazoa; phylum Chordata; class Mammalia; order Artiodactyla; family Delphinidae; genus Lagenorhynchus; species Lagenorhynchus albirostris. Next base: position 106,583,453 of record NC_083116.1, on the reverse strand, counting down.
TACCTATGCAGATACCAAGAAACAAGTGTGTAGGAGATTGGAATACTGTTTATGACTAGAAAAGCTTGACTATTTTTATTCCTAGATACCTATATGCATGGCACATGCAATATGACATTTGACTATGAAACAGTTTTAGAATAGTTAAGGTGCATTAATTGATATTCATGAAATAACCATGACTGCTACAAGATGGCCATTTGGAAACGTGCCCTAAGACAGGGATCTGCAGACTTTTTCTAAAGGGACCAGATAGTACATATTTTAGTCTTGTGAGATATACAGTTTTAGTCCCAACTACTCAGCTCTGCTTTTGCAGCACAAAAGCAGCCACAGACAATGCAAAAAAAGAATAGGCGTGGCTGTGTTCCAATAAAACTTTTTTTTTTTTTACAAACACAGACATGGGCCATAGATTGCTGACCCCTGTCCTAAATAGCCATTGACCTCATTCAATTTTAAGAATTTGAAACTTTTAGCAAAAATGTTACAGTTCTTCATATAACTTGTAAGAACAGTACTTTTTAAAAAAATAAATGAATGAATCTCATAAAAGGAACCTAAGTTTCATTTTAATTATTTGAATGGAAACATGATTTTTTTCTTACATTTGATTATACATGTATTGAGCTAGACTTACTTGCTTTTACCACTAGACCAGCTGTTATTAAATATACTTAGATAGCAATTTTTTAGATTATTTTCCCTAGAATATACTCGAATCTTGGACAAATGTCTCCTTGTCATTGAACTTTAGGTTTCATGTCTGTAAAATAAAGGGTTAGTCATGATTTCTCTAAGGAATCGTCAAACTATACAATTCCATGTTTCTATGGGTGTCATATCATTTGCCAGTAGGAACAATGTCCTTGTTTAGAGACTTCTTTTAAAATTCTTTTATTGAGAATGTCATTTCTCCAAGAGATCTTATTCTCTTTGAAAGTCACTTCTAGTTTCTGTATGAAAAAAATGTCTTTTAAAATCAATACCAGTGAAAGTTAATCAGGGATAGAATGATTACAGGATGCCTTGCTTATCATTGGAAAGCCAAGATAGTGATCTCTGTGATTATCCTCACATCTGATTTGAAAGGACAGAGGGGCAGCTTTTCTGGCCATCCCACTCTTACTTTGTGAAATGTCCCCACTATAATCCCTTTGTAAGAAGGCTGCCTGCCTTTATTACCATATTCTAAAGAGATTAACCAATATTATGCCCAAGTGCCCAAGATATCCCCAGCCCTACTTCCATCTTAAATTTATCACACATTCAACATAGTCATAAAGGGAATAATCAGAAAATCTTGTCACATCTCATCTCATTATATTATTGTGCATAAGGAAAAATAGTTTTAAGGTATAGAGAAGAATGAATCGGGTCATGCGGCTGCTTCCCGAATGTTCAATTTCTGTCTCCATTGCCTCCATTATTTTTCTCCCTGAAATGCAGAAATTATTCATATTGAGATACAACAGTTCTCCCCCCCCCCAAACCAAGTCTTCAGTGCCTGCTTCTTTATTAACACATAATAAAAGGTAACTGTAAGGATGTTGATGCAAGTGGCGGGCAAAGATCACCAGGTTTCTTCTTCATACAACCCTCTGCAGGGTTTTGCCTTCCCAGCAATCCCATGTCCGTGGGAACTGGCTTTTCCTCCTCCCTCCTCCTTTTGAATGGTTACAGTGGAAGCAAACACATTTTTACAAAGTGACCCCACCTCATCTGTAGATATATAGCCAGAGGTTGGCTCCTGACCCAGGCTGAGCTAATCTGAGTCCATTCTCAGGATTTTAGAGTTAGAACTGGGAAATGATCATCCAGTGAAACTTTGAGCTCTTAAATGGAAATGTTGCAAACTCACAGGCTGTTGGCAGTAGATATTTTCTGATGTTCTTTAGAAATAGAACCAAAAAGTGATTCTACCGGTGGGGGTGGGGCTGTGGAGAGAGAGAGGGAGGAAAGGAACGAAACAAATATATAATGAGAGGCAGAGTTGAGATATGAAGAGCAAATTCTGGTTTCTCCACAGTTTTTGGATAAAGCTCCATTTCACACCATCACCCTGCCCTTGGGTTGTTTGAGATAGCCATATATGCGTTTAAGAAACTACCTTTTGCTAAAACTAGTTCAAACAGGTTTCCATAACTTAAAACCAAAAGAACTAATTGTGAAGTTTATTTTTTACTGTAAACATTCTATGAAATATAGACTATAAATATAATGCTTACAAAAATATTCTTTTAAAGGTGCTAAATTACTGAACAGAATTAATTACCCACAAGATACTCCCCAGAGAAAGAGATCACAAAATGTGTGTGTGTATAATATATTTTTTCAAAAAATAAGTTTTGAGTGCCTTTTGTGAACCAGGCCACAGTGGTAGGTAGGCAACAATGAACAAATACAAAAGTAGTCTATTGGGGGAGACATATATTAACAAAATACTCACAAAAATTAGTAAATGATTAAAGACTATGGAAAATTCTATGGCGGAGAGGTAAGGGACAGGGAGCCAGGTAGAGGAAGCAACATATGTGAAGGCCCTGTAGCTAATTCAAGCAAAGAACTCCAGTGTTGCTAATCCAAAGGATTTTTTTTCACAAAGCCATTTATTAATTAGGTCCTGAAAGCATCACTTCTGTTTTCTGATTACCATATTTAGCTCTCATGTAGGAAGAGCACTTTTCGTTTGTGTTCCAAATTTACTTCTCAAATAGTTTAAGACCCTATTTCCTTACCATTATTCAAGAAAGACATGTAGTATACAATGTTATTTGCACCATCAATTTGTTCAGCAAACTTTCTTTGTAGTCAGATCAAAAAAAAAATCATCTCAGGTATATTCATGGTTTTACCATGGATCCGTGAGTGGATTAATGAAATCCTCGTTAGAGAGCTGCAGTTGTGGTAGTGTTCCAGCACATTATTCCAGGCCACCAGCTCCATCTCACTCAGGTAGGGTCCAACAAAAGTATGTGAGCCCAGAGCCATGGGAATGTTCATCTCCATCAAAAATTAATAGGAAAAGACACTCTCTTTAGCAAGATTTACTTAGGAAAGCAGCATGCAGTGCTTTCTTGGGCTAGCATCCCTCTGTTCTTAAACCACAACCAATGCTACTGTAACATTTCGGTAGTAATCTAACAAATGGTGTCAAAGATATAAGAGAGAAAAATTATACTTTCTGATTTCTCTAGGTTTCTGAGCAATGCATGAACTCTTTAACTGTGTACACAAAGAACTGTACATTTAGTTGCCGTGGCACTGCTTATCTGTTGTCTTTAGGAGGAATAAAATGGTACTTTAACTACTGTGACTCATCCCCCTAGGTATAATTGATAAAGCTACCTTTCCTAACTTTGAACCAGAATCCTTCAACGGGCAAAGACTTTTTGTTGCTTTTGTTGTTGTTAAAGAAAAGATACTTGTTCACAAACCTAGGCTTAAACCCATTCTCGACAAATGATAGCTTTAAGCAAAGATCACAGTTTACTGAATCTAACTAATAATTCACATATAATAGATGGACAACAAATCAAATGGCTGTCAGGGAAATAGCATTTTCCCAACATGTGTCCTCTTGAGTTACTATGTCTAAGCACTGACGAATGTTTGCTACTAATGACCCCTGGCACTAATAATGAGGCTCTAATCAAAGATCTGTTACATAACCTGCCCTTGATAAGAAATACTTAGTGTTCCTTAGCATATGGTCAGGGGAGAGTCCAGTGAGTATGGTATGTGAATTTAAAAATTCCTCACTATGCATCTTAGTGATGGAAAGTATGAGTGATTCTAGGACAAACGTGAGACTCCATGTGTATACTGATAGGTGTGACACCCTCGCATAATTATTAAGACTGTCCTCTGTGCTCTCATAATACTGTGCCCATGCTTCCATCATGACACTTTTCACTTTGCTTCATAATTTTCTTTCTACACCATTGAGTTACCAGCTTTTAGAAGTACAATAGGCCATTATTATTATTGTTGTTGTTATTATTATTCTTGATTACCAAGTGCCTAAGAAGGAAAGGCTCAATACATGCTTGCGGTATTATTCTCAAAGAATCTACTTTGAGAAAGCTGTATTCATTATGTCTTAACATTCTGCAAGAGTTACAAACAGATGAAGCAATTAAGTCTGAGAACCATGGATTACTGGATGTCCAAGATCAACTCTCTTCTAGGGAAATGCCCTGGGTTGAGGTTGGCCTAATAATAATAACTCTGGGGCTTCCCTGGTGGTGCAGTGGTTGAGAATCTGCCTGCTAATGCAGGGGACATGGGTTCGAGCCCTGGTCTGGGAGGATCCCACATGCCACGGAGCAACTAGGCCCGTGATCCACAACTACTGAGCCTGCGCGTCTAGCGCCTGTGCTCCGCCACAAGAGAGGCCGTGATAGTGAGAGGCCCGCGTACCGCGATGAAGAGTGGCCCCCGCTTGCCACAACTAGAGAAAGCCCTCACACAGAAACGAAGACCCAACACAGCAAAAATAAATAAATTAATAAATAATAATAATAATAACTCTGATTTCACCTTATCCAGAGAAGCTTAGGAGAAAACACCCCAGGATTTAGAATGCTCTTTTTAATTTTTTATTAAATTATTGATACCTTTGAGAAGACTCTAGAAGCTACACTTTTGGAAGTCCTTAGGAGCAAAGACAAGTTATTTCTTGGACCTGGCATATATTTCAGAATGAAACAAATGAAACATCCTAACAAATTGCCTTTTTTTTTCCTTTTTTTTTAAATTAAAGTATAGTTGATTTACAATATTGTATTAATTTCTGCTTTACAGCAAAGTGATTCAGTTATACATATATATACTTTTTTGTATTCTATTATGGTTTATTAAAGGATACTGAATATAGCTCCCTGAGCTATATAGTAGGACCTTGTTGTTTATCCATTCTATATATAATAACTTACATCTGCTCACCCCAACCTCCCACTCCATCCCTCCCCCAACCCCCTCCCCCTTGGAAACCACAGGTCTGTTCTCTATGTCTATGAGTCTGTTCCTGTTTTGTAGATAGATTCATTTGTGTCATATTTTAGATTTCACCTGTAAGTGATATCATGTGGTATTTGTCTTTCTCTTTATGACTTACTTCACTTAGGATGATAATCTCTAGTTGCATCCATGTTGCTACAAATGGCATTATTTCACTCCTTTGTATGGCTGAGTAGTATTCCATTGTATATATGTATCACATCTTCTTTATCCATTCATCTGTCAATGGGCATTTAGGTTGTTTCCATGTCTTGGCTATTGTGAATACTGCTGCTATGAACATAGGGATGCATGTATCTTTTTGAATTATAGTTTTGTCTGGATATAGGCCCAGGAGTGGGATGGCTGGGTCATATGGTAGTTCTATGTTTAGTTTTCTGAGGAACCTCCATACTGTTTTTCATAGTGGCTGTACCAACTTACATTCCAACCAACAGTGTAGGAGGGACTCCTACATCCTCTCCAGCATTTGTTATTTGTTGAGTATTTAATGATGGCCATTCTGACCAGTGTGAAGTGGAACCTCATTGTAGTTTTGATTTGCATTTCTCTAATAATTAGAGACGTTGAGCATCTTTTCATGTGCCCATTGGCCGTTTGTATTTCTTCTGTGGAAAAATGTCTATTTAGGTCTTCTGCCTATTTTTCTTTTTTTTAATTTTTAAAAATTTATTTATTTCATTTATTTATTTTTGGCTGTGTTGGGTCTTCATTGCTGTGTGCAGGCCCTCTCTAGTTGCAGTGAGTGGGGGCCACTCTTTGTTGCGGTGCGCAGGCTTCTCATTGCGGTGGCCTCTCGTTGCAGAGCATGGGCTCTAGGTGTGTGGGCTTCAGTAGATGTGGCTTGCAGGCTCAGTAGTTGTGGCTCGCAGGCTTAGTTGCTCCACGGCATGTGGGATCTTCCCAGACCAGGGCTGAAACCCGTGTCCCCTGCATTGGCAGGTGGATTCCTAATCACTGAGCCACCAGGGAAGCCCCCTTCTGCCTAATTTTCAATTGGGTTGTTTGTTTTTGGTTCTTGAGTTGTATGAGCTGTTTGTATACTTTGGAAATTAAGCCCTTGTTGGTCACATCATTTGCAAATATTTTCTCCCATTCTGTAGGTTGTCTTTTCATTTTGTTTATGGTTTCCTTTGCTGTGCAAAAGCTTGTAAGTTTGGTTAGGTCCCATTCGTTTATTTTTGTTTTTATTTCTTTTGCCTTGAGAGACTGACCTAAGAAAACACTGATTCGTTTTATGTCAGAGAATGTTTTGCCTATGATCTCTTCTAGGAGTTTTATGGTGTCACGTCTTATGTTTAAGTCTTCAAGGCATTTTGAGTTTATTTTTGTGTATGGTGTGAGGGTGCATTCTAACTTCATCGATTTACATGCAGCTGTCCAACTTTCCCAACACCATTTGCTGAAGAGGCTATCTTTTTCCCATTTTATATCCTTGCCTCCTTAGTTGAAGATTAATTGACCGTAGGTGTGTGGGTTTATTTCTGGGCTCTCTTTTCTGTTCCATTGATCCATATGTCTGTTTTTGTGCCACTACCACACCGTTTTGATTACTGTAGCTTTGTAGTATTGTCTGAAGTCTGGGAGAGTTATGCCTCGTGCTTTGTTCTTTTTCTTCAGGATTGCTCTGGCAATCCTGGGTCTTTTATGGTTCCATATAAATTTTAGGATTCTTTGTTCTAGTTCTGTGAAAAATGTCATGGGTAATTTGATAGGGATCACATTAAATCTGTAGAATGCTTTGGGTAATATGGCCATTTTAACAATATTCTTCCAATCCAAGAGCATGGGGTATATTTCCATTTCTTTGAATCACCTTCAGTTTCCTTTATTAACATTTTATAGTTCTCAGCATATAAGTCTTTCACCTCTTTCGTCAGGTTTATTCCTAAGTATTTTATTTTGGGGGGTGCAATTTTAAAAGGTACCCTAACAAATTGTCTTGAATCAGATAACTCCCTGACAGAAACGAGGCAAAGTTTTCATCACTAATTTTGCCTTTGCAATAAAATTCCTAAGAAAGAAGTTCATTTGGCAATGGTGAAACAAAAAATTCTGCAGCATCAACACTGCAGATACAAATGGTACTGAAGGTAGTAAAATTGAGAAGTATGCATCTTTTATCTTTAGTAGTAATTTTTATATTAAAAACTCACCACCCAAACTGTACTAAAGTTATTGTAGGTTATACAAAGGTTTTGAGAAATATGGATGTGATAATGTAAAAGGGATTAAAATTTTATATTCTGTGAGATTTTACAATTTATTTTTCTTCCATGATATAGAAACAAGTACTGAAATCTCAAAGTTATTCCACATGTGATCTTTGTTCTCTGTTTTAGTTTCTCTAACCACATCTAATTTTGATTTAATTAAAAAATCAGATCCCTCCCTGTGATAGACTGTGGACCTCTTCCTAGCTTGGTGGCCATCCCAAAGTCATTTCTGTATCTTCCATTCCCAAGTGGCCTGCAATGTTCGTCTGGAATCCATTCAATCCTGTTTGCATTCAACAATACTCAGTATATTGGGGAAATTTTCCATCTTCTTTTTTAAAAAATATCTTAATACACCTAAATTATGGTATGGTAAGACTCCATTAATTCAAGCTAATTGGGGAGAAGGTGACTTGAATTTATAGGGAAAGAGTTTGTTGTTGTAGTTGTCTTGCTATTGTATAATTTAACTTCAGTGTTTTTACTTGGAGTGATATCTGAAGTCAAGAGCTGTGGAGTGGCTTTCTATTAGAGAGCCTTCCTGTTTACTAGGTAACATGGTATTTGAATGTAAAGAGGGACCTCTCATAGGTTGAAAAAGTTTGTTGCCCTTAGTAAGCTGAGTGATCTCTGAAATCTTGTTTACATTGTCTAACAGCATATTAAATTTATTAATAGGAAAAAGCATACCATAAATAACGTTCCTATTTTTATGACTCAAACAATGCATTAATTTTCTAACTTGATCTTGTAAGAAAAAAAAGTTCAAACAGGATAATATTATGTGGGAAACTTATGTAAACTTATGCTATTTTACCCAGAAATCTTAAGAATCACCAGTACACCTGTGTAACTGCTGGTGTCTCATTTGAAATGAACCATTTAACCGTCCATAGAAAGTAGTTTCTCCAGATATTATTTAAATGGATACCAGGTTTAAATATTTAACTTTTATATGTTCTTTGTCTTATTATTCAGTTTACACTTTGACTTTTTAAAATGTTAAGGGTGCATTGAAATTGTACATTTTAGGTTTAAATAGCTGAATCATAGGTGGGCAGCTATTAAAAATATGCCCTATTATGAGAACTTGTATAGTGACAGGAATAATATCAGTGAATGGCCGAATTAGATTACAACCTTTAACTAAACAAGCACTTCTTGTAATTGTGATTGTCTTGGGGCTAATGTATGTGACTATGACATTTGTTTCCACCATGATTTGATACCTATTTGAAAAGACATGCTATATGTCACAGGTATTCAGTTAAAATATTTCAGTGTAATTATAGCTAATTAAATCATACACACAATCACAAAACTCCATTCAAGAAATACTTGGTACAAATCTAAAGCATACTAAAAGGAGTAAAATTTAGTGTGAAGGGTCAGATAGCGCTGCCCTTGATCTTCCCAAGAGATTCTAATCATTGTCGACTGAATTTCTAGATGTTAATTAATGTGACACAGAAATCAAGCCCTGTCTCCCCTTACTTTGACTAATTATACATTTATTTGAGTTTTAAGTTCCTTCCATTCAATTTCAAAATGGTGCCTTAAGCTTATAAAGCCCCTCAGAAGCTTAAGGATAAGGCAGATGTAGTTTGGGTTGTAATTTTAAATAAACTATTTAAGTTATTTCATTGAATTCAGTGCTGCTAAAAGTAAGTATTCTTGGTTTTGTGGGTACTTGAAAAAAAAACATGTATCTTAAAGTTGTTCATTTTCATAGGATCATAAGACTGCTAATACTCTGGTGATAATGAGTTCGAATGGATTGAAATAGCATTCTTCATGTTATGCTGATGATGTGTTGTGTGTTAGCATTGTCATCTGTGTAGACAAGGAGGTGCCCCATGGTCACTTCAACACATGTGAGCTTTACCTGAGTAAGAGTTTCAGGAGTAGACAGGAATCATGTCATTTTTCAGCCTTTTCCAAACCTTTATAGTGATGCAGTATTGAATGGATGTACAAGACACTAATGATTTCATGTTAGTCAACACCATGCCACATATATTTGGCTGCACATGATATCCATTCATAATGACACCAGCAAGATACCTAAACATTCCTGAAAAGCCCCAGATACTGATAATGGAATGTATATTAACACAATCATTTTGTAAAACTGTTTATTAGTGTCTACTAAATCTGAACATCCAACCTATCCATCCCCTCCTAGGTCTATATCCAGCATACATACAAAACAAGTACATGAACGTTCATAGCAGCACTATCTGTAGTGGCCTCAAATTGAAAACTACCTAAAGGTCCATCACCAGTAGCAGGAATAAATAAATTGTGGTGTGGTCACCTAATAGAATAATTTACGTTGATAAAAATGAGTGAACTCTGTTATACACAATAATGTGAATGAATCTCATAAACATAATATTATATGAAAGACACCAGGCTGAAAGTGTATATAATATATGATTTCATTTATCTAAATTTTTAAAATAACAAGCAAATATTGTTGGACATCAGGATAGTGATTACCTTTGCTTAGGGGAGAAGTGATGGCAAGGGACCATGAAGAAAACCTCTGGGATGTTGATATACTGTTCTGTTTCTTGATCTGGTTGCTGGTTAAATAGGTATGTTCAGTTTGTAATGATTCATCAAGATATATACTTATGATTTGCGCATACACACACACACACAGATACACTCATACATAGATATATAAAATACTTCAATAAGAAAATTAAATTATTGAAAAGTTCTGAGGTTAAATATGTTAAATTGAGCCCAAGTGTTCATCTGTGCTTGTATTAGTGTCCTAGGGCTACTATAACAAATTACCACAAACTGGGTGGCTTGAAACAACAGAAATTTAGCCTCTCACAGTGCAGAAAGCCAGAAGTCCCAAATCAAGGTATTCGTAGAGTTGGGGTTTTTTTGGAGGATCTGCGGGAGAATCTGTTCCATGTTCCATGTGGCTCTCCTGCCTTCTGGTGGCTGCTGGCAATCCTTGCCATTCCTCGACTTGTAGACACATCACTCCAATCTCTACTTCCTTCTTCACATGAATACCACCCCCCACCCCGCCCCGTATTTCTTCTCTGATATGAACACAGGCCTTTGGATTTAGGGCCTGCCTGGGTAATTGAGATTATTATCTTAATTACATCTACCTTTTTCCAAATAAGGTGGCATTCACAGGTTCTAATAATCTTTTAGGGGGGCCACCATTCAATCTACTGCCGTATTCCTTCCTCAAATTCCATGCAAATCATAGAAATATAAATATAAAAATATTACACAGACAAAAAATATGAGAAGAGAGGAAAACACAAGAGATAGTTTCAAGATTTTGGAAGATGGAAAGTAAGTATTGGTTGATTTAGCAGAATGCAAGAAGTTAAAATTGGGTGTCAGTAGAAAGCAATTACAAGCAGATGCAGGGTTTGGAGATACCAAGTACTTCTGGATGCAGGGGTAACAAGTGAGGCAGAAAATAGTAAGTTTGGTTGAAAGTCTATAGAAGGAAGTTAAAGATATCCTCCCCTGGCTTAGGCATCCAAGTGAGTAATTATCCCATACCTAGGCAGACAGAAAATGAACAATCCATATGAAAGAGAAGAATCAAAGTGGCCCTAGGCTTTTGGAACTGAGGAATTGCCCAGGTAGGGAGGGAGGCGCTGTACTGAAACAAAGGGATTAAGAAACAGTCCATATTTTGAATGGTGCTGACACCCTCCCCCCACCCTTCTATGTTCTAGTCAGGAGCTTAGAGGTTTCTTATCTGGGGAAAACTGCAGCCAAAGAGAAAAGAGCTGCAAACGAAAGGACTAAAGTCCACTTTTCAGCCACCATACACACAGAGCTTTCATTCTGTCAGCCAAGAGTTACAGTGTATTTGAGGAAAGCTCACAATGTAAAAGAGATTTTTTTAAAAAAACATACAGATAAAAAGAACTGTGAGGAAACAAAGACTGTTCAGGAAGATGAAAGCTTAAAAAAATTATAATGAATATTCCCCAATACATTAAAGAAGCAATTTATAACATCCAGGATACTATAAAAATGGACATTCAGGGAACTCATAAGAACTTTTGAAAGATTATTATAGCACAAATCTTCCAGAGTGTAAAACAAATTATCAAAGAGAGGAGAAGATTTTTTTTCAAAAGGAGATCAGTACAGGAGGTCTAATTGGAATTTTAAAGACCTGGGGAAAATGGAGAAAAAATAGAGAAGAGGAACTTATAAAATAAGTAACGTAAGAAAGTTTTTCTTAATTGATAAACTTAATTTTCCATATTTAAAGGGTTCAGTGGGTGATCAGCAGAAGGTATTCAAGATTATTCATATCAAGGCATGTCTGCCAAAAGTTTTAGGACACCAAGGGTAAAGATTCCAAAAACTTTCCAAAAGGGAGTGGAGAAAGGTCATATACAATGTCACGGGGATCAGCATACACTGGACTTCTCAAGAGCAACATTTGAAGCCAAAACTCAACTACGTAATGTCTTCCAAATTTTGAGGAAAAATTACTAACTACTTTCTACCTACAATTCTTTATATAGCCAATTAATCAGTTAACCTACAAGAACAGATGTATAGAGGTTTTCAGAAGTACGAGATCTTAAAAATATATCTTTAGTATACTGTTTCACAAGAAGGTCCTAGAGGACATATTTTGCCAAAATGAGTGAATAAACCAACAAAGAATGGTTAAGAATCAGAAAACAGGGTACACGGGAGAGGAGAGGAGAGGAAACCTCTGGAGAGAAATATATTGCTGACAAGTAATAGAGAAAACAGAAAAATGAAAGAAAATGATTTTCAGTGAAAGAAGCCAATAGGAATTTAGATGATGTACATATAAGTGGAACGCTCCCAGAAAAGCAAACCACTCAAGATCTCTGAACACTTGCTGTATGTTTCTGCCTTTTCTGTTTCTTCTTGACATGCCCTTTCTCCATCTTCATTGTTGCTACACTAGTCCTTAAGAGACCCAACTCAAGATGTAATCTTTGCCAAAATGCAGGGGAGCATCTCTATGTCCTTGGTTAAGGAAAGCTTTCTTAACATAGATACAAAATACAGCCATAAAAATAGAAAGTAAAATCTGACCACATTATAATTTTAAACTCTTGTGAAGCAAAAAAGTTTCATAAACAAGTTTAAGAAGGTGACAAAATGGAAAATTGTATTTCCATTGGTTATCATGATAAAAACTTCGTACATAAAATATATCAAGAATTCCAAGTCAATAAGAAAGATACACAATAAAATAAATTCATGCAAAAATGGTCAAAGTTATAGCATATAATTCACAGATGAAAAAATCCAAATATGAGAGGATGGGCAACTTCACTTTTATTAGTGCAAAAGAAATTAAAACAATGATGAGTTATCCATTAACCCATCTGAGTTAACCCATCAGATTAATTTTAAAATGTAATTAGAAAATCTGGTTATCAGTTGTTGGGGAAAATGTGGGGAAAATTGTTAGGAAAAATGTGGGAAAAAAATTATACTCTCAGATGCTGCTAGTGGAAGTATAAATTGGTGCAACCATTTTGGGGAACTATTTGGCAGTAGCCCATAAAATCGTAAAACTGTATGCTAGGATGAATATATATATATTTTGTTGCATAGCATATAATAGCAAAAAATTAGGAGCAATATGTCAAAAGGGAACACCATAACTAAAACATATATTACAGAATACTAAACAGCAAAGGAAAGAGATAAACTAGATTTCTCTATATATCAACATCAGTAGATACCCAGAACATAAACTTCAGGTGTGAATAGAAGACCCCAGAATGTTATACACAAAGACAGATGGATAGAGTGACTGATTGATATTTATATAATAGTAATTGATAAGTTCAATTAAATACAGCCCAAAATTATAATAGTGGTTGCTTCTGGTAATTGGGAAAGGGAGTCCTGGTCATGGTTAAAGGGGAATTAAGCTGTTTTAGTCATGCCTTATTTCTTTAAAAATAATTTGAAGCAAGTATGACAGATGTTAAAGTTGATAGATCTGGATTGGGGTGAGGTACATGTATATTTTAAGAAATATTATTCTTTGTATTTTAATGAGATTTTTTTCTCAAAGACAAAATGATGCCTTTTCCATGAAGCCTTCCTTGATCTCTAAGCCAAACATCACCTCTGTCACTCCTGTCTCTATAGCTCTCTTATGAGTTATGCTATTCTGCTTATTGGGTTTGTCTCTTACATTAAATTGAAAAATTCCTTATTGAAAAAATGGTGTCTTGTTCCTTTTTGAATCCATCCACAACACCTGGACAGATAGCTGATACATAGTTAACACCCAATAAGACTATTAAACAGAACAGAGAAAAAATAGGTTGGTTTACATAGAAATACGTGCCTCGCTTTAGGTGACGCTAGAAAAATTTCAAATTTTCAACTTTTCTGTACTTCTCTTTGCATAATGGACCTATGTTTTCTGCCAACTTCAATTGACATTCTTTCAGAATAGATCTCTAATAAAAGTGAAATTACAGTGTTTTATGTTCATATGTTCCTTAGCATGTTGAAGATGCTCCAGACAGTAATTACCAAAACAAACCTAGGCTAGCATGGTGATTAAAAGCATCTGCTTCAGTTTCTCCTTTCTCAGAAATACATATTCTTTTTCCTAATGCTGAGTTCTAGACTGTTGAATGGGATGTGGCATTTTTCTTGGTTACTCCTTTGTGTCACTTTGGCTCTGTTGACCACTTTAGTAATGTTAACTTCTGCCTGTCAACACTAATTAACAATTTTTTTTAACATATACTGGGTCCACAACAGAATTTCAGTTTCCTGCTGTTCATTTAGAGTCTACTTGTTAAGCAGAGCTTGGCATACAATATGGCATTTGCTTTGCAGTGTTTTTTTTTATAATTTCAAGTTTCAAGGCTTCAGTTTTTCCACTCTCATAAATAAAACATAACGCTTTTATTTTTTTCAAAGTTATCAGAGTTTGTGCAGTTGAACAATGCCCAACTTGCACATGAGTACTTTTGAAAATACATATGGTGGATATGTAAGTACATATGTGAATTCATTTGGCTCCGATGTGAATTTATTAAATGTGCTATGCCGAGTTATCTTTTATCAAAAGAACTGTTAGTAAGTGAAGATATCAAGTGCGCTTCCTCATACATACATAAAATGCTAAATTTAGGTTTTAATGCTGGCTTTTAAAGTGACTTTTTTGCCTGCTACTTATACTAAAAGGCTGCCTTTATTCTTGAAAATGAAATGTGTTTTTAAAGAATACTTTTCTTAATTTTTTTAGATTCCTTTTGTTGTTGTTTTCAGCTTTCTCTGCTGTTTCAGACTTAGGACCAGATATGCCCAACTGCAATGGCCCCCTCAACCATTATCTGGCTTTCCTTTGAGGCAGTACTTTGCACAGAGCGTGTTTTCTTAGCTGGCTGACTCCTGTGATTGCTGGACTATATGTGCTGTGTGATGTGTCTCACAATTGGATCTGACTAGTGATCCTGGCACTTTGAAAGTGTTCTTTTCAGGTACCTTTTCACCCATACACACAAAAGATGTGCTGATGATAGCACTGACTTTTCAGAGTGATCTTTTCATCATAATTAACATTAAAAAAATTCCCTGAGCTGAAATATACAATCCCGCGTGGCTTTGATGCTTCTGTAGTTAAGAAAGGCAGGAACAGCCTTGGGGAACACTTGCTGACTTGGCAGCATAAAGCAAGTCACATGTACCTCCAGATGAGCAGAAAAACAAGCTGATTTCGTTCATTTTACCCCCCTATATTATATGGACTGGCTGGTCATTTACTTATGTTGTCAAAACTGACCCTTAAAGACAATTAATCTGGCTAAAATTCAAGTACTTTATACCCATAGTATGAGATATGCTTCTGAAGTGGCTAGGGTTTTAAGGCAGGAGCTATATTATGGGTGCCTGGCATTTTGCAGGCTCTTATGAGCACACTGTTAGGCATTCGGGTATTAGAAGGGTTTTGGAAATCCTGCTCAGCCCCTGGCATCTTATCAACCCTCTCTCGATCGCTAGTCCAGCTGTTCAATTAAAGAAATGAAGCTGAAGAGGCATCAGCGTGGCTCCAGCTGGTGCTATGGAGGTTGGCGTTGTGCTACCAGATAATGCACGCATTCTTTTTACTGATGTGGAAGGCTGCTTTGCTGTGTATTTCTCAGGCTGTCAGAAAGATGGATTCTTGAAATAGTTTGAAAAAATGCTAAGTACTAGCTACTTTGGGTATTTACCCAGGGGCATTGCAGCTGCCTGACATTGCTGCATGGCAGCTGAGCAGTAATCGGTGCTATTTCTCTGATTTGTTTGTCTTGGTCAGCATCTGAGAGGAAGGAGGTTCAAACCCAGAGTGGGGCCCTCCTCCCGCAGTGATCTCATCCAGGCCATGGCTTTAAATATTCTCTGAGTTGCTAATGACTCCCAAATTCATTTCTTTGGCCCTGATGTCATCCGTGAATCTCAGACTCATACATCCAGCTGCCTGCTAAGTAGCTCAGATTTGATGTTTAAGAGGTATCTCAAAGTGAAAATGAACAAAACCAAGCTCCCGATCTGTCCATCCACATGCAGCCCCAGTTGCTCCTCCCAGCATCTTCCCACAGCAGTAAGTGGAAACTCCTTTCTTGGAGTTACTCCAGCCAACGCCTTGCAATCAGCCTTGAATCTCCCCAACCCTTTACCTCGTGTCCCGCATTCCAAGGATCTACCTTGAAAGTAGAGTCAGTACGTGAACACTTCTGTGCCTCTGCCACTGCTGCTGTAATCCAAACCAACAAATCTCATCTGGACTATTGTGATTGCCTCCTAACATGTCAACCTGCTTTCCCATCCCAGCAGTGGATTTTCCCACAGCCGCAAAAGTGAACCCTAAAACACGAGTTCGATCATGTTATTCTCTTCTCAGAAATCACCAATGACTTTCAATCCCTAGGTCCAAACCACATGTGCAGAGCCGTAAGTGATCTGGCTCTCTGGTATTTCTCTAACTTCACACCGTTCTGCTGTTTCCTTAGCTCATTTCCTCAACTCATTCGCCTGTGTATACAATGGAGTCTTCACTACTCCTCACATATTCCAGGCATGGTCCCGCCTAAGTGTTTTTTTTGTTTTGTTTTGTTTTCTTTTGTTTTTTGCGGTATGTGGGCCTCTCACTGTTGTGGCCTCTCCCGTTGCGGAGCACAGGCTCCGGACGCGCAGGCTCAGCGGCCATGGCTCACGGGCCCAGCCGCTCCGCGGCATGTGGGATCTTCCCGGACTGGGGCACGAACCCGTGTCCCCTGCATCGGCAGGTGGACTCTCAACCACTGCGCCACCAGGGAAGCCCTCGCCTAAGTGTTTTTGAAATTGCTCTTCTCTTCGCCTGGAATGCTGTTGTCCTGGATATTTACATGGCCTCTATCATCACTTCCTTTAGGTTTCCACTCAAATGTCTCTTTATCAGTAAGGATCTTCCCTCACCAGCCTTTATAAAAGACAGCACTGCTCTCAATACTCTTACCTTGCTATATTTTCTTATTTGCCTCTGTAATCTCCCTGTGTCTTTCCCCTCTGCATGCAGGCTTTGTTTCGTTCACTGCCAATTCTCCAGCACTAAGAACAGTGCCTGGTGCACAGAGGTCTTCAGTGAGTATGTGCACAAAGCACACCCATCGGACTATTCGTTCTACCTCAGTCTCCACCAGCTGTAAAATAGTACTTAAAGTACCTGGTTCTTTTGTTATTTTCATGAGAATAGCTCTGCGGTATCTTAGCTCTTCAGTAGAAAAGCCCATTCAAATCCAAGCGCTCACGGAGCTCATCTCTCCATCTCTGACTTGACTAGTCTGTGCTCTGGAAACTGGGCTGTGAAAAGCAGGTACAGCTGCGTCTTGCGTTCCTTGGATTGCCTAGCACTTAGTACCAGAGTGATAATGCCTGCATAACAAAGGTTTTTCCAGTGACTTAAAATCATTATAAAGAAAAGACACTTTCTGTATCTTGGGGAACAACTTGAAAGTTCACAAACACTTCAGTGCTACCAATTTCCTAGACTTGCCGTTTGCTTCCATCCACTTCTCAAATAACCATGGTGTCTGCAATTCATCTTCTGTGTCCACAACAAGCAACTCGCCTTTCCTCTTCCTCCTTGTCTTTTTGCTTTAACGAGAAAGAAGACTTCCTACGCTTCTTTTGTCTTAAAAACTTGTCCTAAGATTTCAACATTCTGCTTTGTGATTTATATTGCCAGCAAGTTTCCTAGTTCTTTGGGGGTGCAGGAACCATGAAATTCAACATCAGTGTTTGTCATAACACTTCGCAAAAGCCTTCATAGTCAGTGATATCTGTCAGCTTGGGTTTTAGCCTTTTTCAAATACCTTTGACATTATGATTACCTGTCATTTTAATTAGAAATACAAACCTGATTAGTAATTGTTTTTCAAGAGGACCAGACACTATACTTCTCTGATGGTGTGGGACTGGACATCAACTAAGGCACAGCTTTCCAACTGATGTGCAGTGACACATGGCTGTGCCCCAAATGCATTTCAGGTGTGCTAAGATACCAACTCCTCTAAGCTCTTCAGGGCAGATGGAGCCCCTAGACCGATCACTTCTGACCACAAGATTTTTTACCCCAGGGTGCCCTACAAAAATAATTTCCAAATGTGTCATGACATGAGAAAGGTTGAGAGTAATTCTAGTCCATCACTGCATAAAAGAACTTTCTGCAGTAACAGAAATGTTCCAGATCTGCCTGTCCAATAAGGTAACCACAAGACGTGGTTATTGAGCTCTTGAAATGTGGCTAGTGTGACTCAAGCTACTGGTTACTATATTGGATACTGCAGCTCGAATATAAACTCTAAACTATATAATCTATTAGGAACCAAAGATGAAAAATAAGCACAATTTAGCAATTTATCAGGCTCAACAAATATGAATTTGAAGTGTTAACAACCCATTGTGGGACCAGCAGGCACAAATTAAATTAATGGAGCACTAGCTTGAGAATACAGGCATCAAAGCAGACCTGATCTTTTAATGTGGCTAACATAGTTGGATATTTGCTGGCTGACTCTAGCTGTGCTCTCTTGTCTTCTTTTTGTTTGATAATGTGGTGATGTGGCAAATGACAGTGTCGTTGCCGAAAGTGGCTTCAAAGTCATACCTGCAGGCCTTACTTTATTGAGTTCAGGTCAGTTGTGGCATTTACATTGTTCTTCTAATGGGGCCTGGAGCAATCTAATAATTTGCCTTTAGGTCCTACAGACCATGTGGTGTTTACCATCCACCTCTCCATCTTAAATGAGCTGACAGTCATTGATGAGGCCAGTGCTCTGTGTTTAGCAATGCTTTTATGCTAGGTTAATCAGTATGGAATTAACTATTGCTTGCAGCCATTGTCTTTGAAGCATTGTTTAAGCAAGAGCATTCTGGAGTATGTAGATGTATGAATCAAAATTCACAACCTAATTCCAATTTACAGTGAGGAAAAACAGATTAGATAATCTATTGCTTATTTACAAATTAATCCTATAGGAGATGATTAATAACTGGCCTTTACCTCATGATTCCTATGTTTGTTCATTCTTTCAAAAAAATGTTTTTGGAAGTGCCTATTTGCCCATATTTCTCGAAATGACTCATTAACCTCTCTGCTTACATGATATATCAAGTCCAGCTCTGTTTCTTTATTCATGCTGCTCCCTCTTTTTGGAATGACCTGTTCCTCCTCTCTTCTCAGGTACATTTTATCCTTACTTCTGGAGGTCTTCAAATCCCTAATATTAGCGTTAATGCACACTAGCAGTTATGAAGCACATTTTCTGTGCTAGGCCTAATATCAGCTACCCTTACGAGGTAGCTCATTTAATCTTCACGACACACCTTTAAAAGATCAATTTCTTCAAGAAATATATTTTATATCTACCTTAGAGATGAGGAAACTGAGTTTCAAACATGTGAAGCAATTTTCATAAAAATTTTATAATGGAGCAAAGCCAGGGGTGGAACCTAGGACTTCCTGACTCTAAATAAAGCCTTTGACTTTTCCATTGCAGATACAGAAGACAAAGAGGTCTATTAAAGGAATCTAATAAAGGAGTCTATTAACTATTAACCTTGTACTCCTTGGAACACATTTTATGGCTTCCTTGTTTGACTTCTTCATTTCCATTCCTTGTTTGCATTGTGCTGTCATCTTACTTCCTACGTCACGGTGCCTTCTAATACCAACAGAAAACCAATTATTTGCCAAGTGTGTGAGAGAGAGCATGGTGGACAGGGAAAGTCTTGGTCTTTCTGGGTAGTCTAGTTCAGGTACAATTATCTACTCTACCTATTACATGTTGCTCATCCATGGATCTCTCTCTGATTAATATCCTATTTCTTCCACCCCTTAACTTAGAACTGTGATATCACCCATAACCAGGAATACAGAGTTCATCTTTTTATTAAATAGGGCTTTTCATTTGTTGTTGTGTTACTGGTCATGTATCTTCAACCAGAGTGTAAATTACTTGCGTGTATCTTGTTCTGTACTTACTTGGCCTTGCCCTATGGCACCAACCCAAATGCTAGGCTAATCACTGGCATACAGTGATGACACACTGTTGACTGAGTGATTATCTTCATCTTTACATTATAAGTGGACAAAAAGAGACATCGTAAAATTAAAATCCATTCCCCAGAGATGAGAAACATAGCTGAATATACTAACTCCTGGTCAGAAATCACTCAAACAAGGATGACATATTTCTCATATAACTATACAAATAGTTGGTACTTATTATTTTTAAAGGGTACTAATAGTTATTTTCTGGATTCATGTAGTGTATTTTCTAGATGAGTAAGTTTTCTAAACTAACTGAAGCTTGTCTCAGCCATCGAAAATGTATTTTTAATGAACAGTTTTTAATGTAAATCTTCAGAAAAAAAGGAGCATACAATTACTGCCTTTTAAAATAGAATGCATGAAATACAGTTACGTTTTTCCTTAAGTCATTCTACAAAAGTTTTTTGAGCATCCACTATATTCTACCTGTTATAGAAGACACTAAAAACATTAGGGACATGAAGGTTAAAAAAATTTTTTTTTAACCACCATAATCCCTGTTCTCAGGGAGTTTACACTTTCAAGAGGAAGTCAGATGTGTAGAAGGAAAAGTTACAACCCAGCCTCTTAAAGGTTGGATAGACGTGAGGAAACTTTAGCCTGAGAATTGATACCTGTGGTAGTTACGGAAGGTGAGTTAGGATTTAAGAAGGAGCAATCTGACGTTCCAGAATGAGCATAGGAGGCACGTTCCAAAAGAATCTAAGAGAATGGTGAACTGGAAGAATGGTAGACTGTTCAGTGTGCTTGATGCAGAGCAGCCTGAGGCTAGTTCTAGACTAAAGGAGCATAAAAAATTCACAGGGGATCATGTTACTTGCCTCCTTACCTCCATTGATCCCAAATCAATTACTGAATAAAAGTCTTAACTTGCTAAAGTATCTAAGAAATGTAAGCAAGCCCAGCCCAGATGAGCAAAGCCACATGTTTGACCGGGAATTGACCACAGATGCATGAGTGAGCTGAGCAAAGATCATTCCAGTTTGGGCGAGATCCACTGAACCCTCCAGGTGTCTCATAGACTCACGAAAAATCACTATTTTAAGCTACTAAGATTTAGGGTAATTAGTAACTCAGTAATGTTTAGCTGATAAACTGTATTAGTGCTTTTTTCCTAAAGTAAAATGCCTTTGCTCTATTTATTATAAAGAAATGGGAAGACGTATAGAAACAAATTTTGCTGAGCAAATAGCGCTGTGGTATTGCTTTGAGCTGGCATAGATACAGTTCAATTTCATTTCATTTCTTGTTATAAACTTGGCTCAAAATTGCTCATTTATACTTCACTATATGGATATATGTAGATACATGCACATATTCATGCTATATATAACATTCAAAAAATTTACCAACCCAAACCCTAAAGTTTTCATATCCGTGATATTTTTGAAAAACTGTTTTTATTTTGGATAATTTCAAGCATAATGGACACAAAAATAGAGTAGCATAATGAAATTCCATGTACCCGTTGCTCAGTTACAGTAATTATCAACATCCTGTGGATGTTGTTGTTTGTAACAGGCTTTTGTTTTGGTACTCATTTTCTTTTCGAGGGTGTGAGTGGTGTTCAATGCAACTAAGAACAAATTTGCAGTTTGTTCCTGCACTGCTGAAAAGAAAATTCTTAAAATGACTAACCCCAGTTTGTTGCCAAGTAACCCTTAGCTATGCACTGATAGCAAAAGTAATATAACAGCATTTGCAGCATAATTAGATTTTAATAGCAAGTTTTATTTAAAGAGTGCCTGATCTTATTGCTCATAGGCATGCTTTTCTTTCTTGGATTTCTTTTCTTTTTGGTGGTAATCACGTTTTTAATGACTTGTGATAGACTTTCCTTTTATGAAACAACAGGAAACTGCCATAGGAGCTTTTTAGTAAGCGTTTAGACGTTGTTGAAGCTGCTTAAAATCCTTTTAGGTAGGAGGTTATTATTTGACAAATAACCGTTTTTATAAAATGATTTCTGCAAAAAAGATGAATTCCCACCAGTGTTATTTGAATGAATGAAACCAGTCTAAACAGGAAAAAGTGATGATTATGTAGCCGAGTAAGTTATAGCTGAATAAATGAATAAATGGAAATTTAGGTTTCTGTTTTTTCACTGTAACCAGAATAGAGAAAACAAAATGCTTTTCCTTCAGTCTGCCTTCCAGATGGATTTCTTGGGAAGGAAGGAAGTATGATATGAAAGGAGGGAGGCAGGGAGAAGAAAAGGAAGAAAAGAAGGAAAGGAAGATGGGAGGGAGGGTAAACAGAAAGCAGGGAAGAAAAAGGAAGAAAGGGGTGGAAGGAGAGAGGCTAATTATCTGTAGGCGTATTTCTTTAAGCAGTCATGTCATTAAATATCACAAGCAGCCTGTAACTTAGTATACAGTATTTATATTGCTATATAATATAAACTGTACAGAAGTTAGATTGGATTCAAAGACTATCAGAGGAAACTGGTATCTCCCAGTGCAACCTTATCATTGACAGAGGTCAAGAAAGTTAAAGCAAGTTCAGAAGTTGAATATATCAGTGTTTGACAAATCTACTGTTACTGTCCCGTAAGAAGCTGACCACCAGTGAAATTTAATTCATCGAGAAGAATGCAATTCAGTAATAGTAGAATTGTTTGTTTAATTTATGTTTCCACATTTTATGCAAAAGTGATGTTATTTTTTACAGGATATGGGTGGTTATAAAGTCACTCTAAAGGAATTCTCTAATATTTTATATAATTACTACAAAAATTTAAAAATTTTAGTTCATATATATAAACCTTGGATTTCAATGGAGAACATGCTTTTGAAGGTTCATTTTCTCTTTGGTAACAATTTTAATGGGATTTCTAGAACGCTTCCCCTTATTTTGGTCCACCGTCATAATGAGAGCCTCAAATTGTATGCCATCATCGAGTTCTGTATTCAGTAAAGGGTTCTGCTTATGAGAGCCGATGACAGATGTAATCCTCTCTTCTAATCTTAAGAAATCAGTGTTAGGCTTATTCAAATTCTACAGTAAAAGCTTCATGATTGTGAAATACAGTTGAGTCCTAACACAGACCTTTCCGTCTCTCTATTTCCAAAACCCATCAAAATGTTTTTCCCCAAGTCTTCCCCATATCATCAGAAACCCCAGGAGAAAAATAAGGTGTCTAATAGAAACTACATTAGAAATCACAAATGTTGGAAAGTAGACTACAGAAATGGAAAGCATGTGACCATTAAAATCAAATGACATAGGTTCAGATCTTGGCATCTGTCCTCACTGGCTGTTGGTTTGGGGAGAAGCTTCTAGATTTTTTCATTGTAGCAAATGGATGATCAAATGAAATAATGTAACTGCACACCCCAAAATAGTGTGTTAATTTTTCTTACACATATGCTTATTTGCAATCTTACATTTATGTTCTTGTGTCTTAAAAGCCTTCAATTTATGCTGAGAGTTCCAGCTTACCTGTCAATTTAATAGTTTGTGAATGAAATTAAGCAGAGTATGCTATGTTAGCTTTCAATGATAAATTGAGATATTACATGGGCTACTTTGTTTTTACTCCCTGGCTGGATCCCTTGAATACTTACTGCCACTTACCAAAAAAAAAATGTATATATAATATGTACGTATACATATATATACTTTTTAGACTACCTTCTCTTGGTAAATATGTGTTCAGTGATTGCAAACAACTTTCAAATTAAGTGAAGTATAATAGTACAATATTAGGAAGATTTTGCTGTGAAATATTATGTAATATTTCATCACCTAAATGTTTTATAATAGGTTCGAATTATTTCTGCAGTTCTGGGTTGCCTCCACTATGCGTTAGATGGTTTATTCTATGTCTTTAGAGAAGAACCTCTTATTTTTTAGTTGTTTGGGTAGGGACAAGAGGCCTTGGTGGTGGTCATCCTCGCTATAAGGGTTTGGAAGGAGGAAGAGGTTACTAATTCTTTATATGGACTCTCACATTAATTCTTCTCATTTTGGCCTCCCATCTCTCCCTTGTACCCTGTCAGACATACCTGACCTTTCTGTGTGCTAAGCCTATGCAGACTTTCATACACCCTTCATGGCTCTCTCGATTGCTGTGGTCCACTCTACGGTGACCCAGACTACAGCTTCCTCCATCCTATTTCATCAATCCTCATGTTTTCAATAGCTTTCTGTCTACTAGAAAATTAAAGTCTCTTGTCCAATTCAGGCTTGAAATATAGCATTCAGGCTTGAATATGGCATTAGCCTGAAACATGAAACTTTTTTTTTAGACCATTTTCTCAGTCCTCTGGGAGACCAGAGGAGAAGATGAGTTGTCAGCCAGTGGCTTGGTTTTTCAAAATATAAATCATTGATCAGTAGTAAAATTCTCTAGCCTCTATGCATAATTGGAGGTGACTGAATTGATTTATAAAAACGTGTCTCTTGATTCGTACTATCTTATAAAACTACCCCTCTTTAAATATATGCTTATCATAAGGCAGGGCTTCTCAAGCTCAGCATTATTGATATCTGGCACAGGATAATTATTGTGAGGGGCTTTTATGTGCACTGTAGGATGTTTAAAAGCATCCCTTGTCAAATAGTACCCCCCTCGCCAGTTGTGACAACCCCAGTTGAAAACCACTGTCAGAGAGCCATACCAGTGAGTAATCATGCAAGATACTATATAACATGAAGAAAAAGCCAAGAGGTTTGAATATCTTCTACTTTGAAGTATGATATAAGTAAACCAACCCAATATAATTTGGGAGGACTTTAAAGTACATTACACTATACTATGGAAATGTGATGTCTTACTGTGGTATTCCAAGCCAAGCAGAGAATAAAATGTTTTCTGACTTTCAGTAGTAACATGGTGCCTTTTGTGTATTCCACAATTTCCCTTAATAAGCATTTCTAGACAGCCTGGGATTTATTATTTTTGTTTCTTGAGGGCCTTTTATCTAGTAATATAAAAAGAAAAAAATGATATGATAATTTTGCTTACTTTCTCATTACTAGGGAAGAGATAGTTTCCCTCATAGGACATATACTTTTTTGGAATTGACTATTGTCCCTAGAAGCTAACTGGTGACCGTTAGTTCCTTCTTTGCCTGTCAGCAGAAGTGAAAACAGTAGTGGACATGCTCACCTACTTGATTACAGGTATTATATCAATCAGCATTCTTTTCCTAGGGTTCATCATAATTTCTGCAGATAATTATGTATTGTTTCCTTCTTCTCACCACTTTTTTGCTTTAGCTTTGACTACACACAGATTTATTTAAGATGGTTGAAATCAGTCATGCAGTCAGAATTTATCCCCACAGCAGTTGTGCAAAATTCACTGCAGCAGTTGTTTTAAAAATAAGAATTAAAAATATTAAACCACCTTTATTTATTCTGTCTACCTGTGCTCTCTTTTGTTTGCCCTTCATATTATTCTCAGCTCATTAGGTCAGAAACAGGGTGTAGTGGGTGACTGAATGAGTTCTAGAATCGACCATGAGTCTTGGTGCAGCAAGCAGGACTGCAGACAATGGAAGCTGGGAAGCGGGGCTTAAGAGACAACCATAGAAGGTGGCAAGTGAATAGAAAACCTGAGCCCTAACATTAGCTCCATGTTAGTTAACTTTTCCTATGATATTCTTAAGTGATTCAATTTTAAAAACAAGTATTGAATGAATGTAATCTTTTCATTGCTTATGTTACCTGGGAGGTTTATCAAGATAATGGGAAGTGATGAAATATAAATTCCATAATGTCTTTGTTAGTACTTCACAATTAATATTTTTGAATAAGAAAAAAACTAAATTATATATGATATTAAATTTGCTGATTGAATATGTGCCACATATCATTGAACCAAGGGAATACTAGACAGTCGTTCTTATTATCTTGACTAAGCGTGCTCCTGATTCTATTAGTCAAAAATAAGTTTGGTGGTATACATATTTTTTTATGAATGTTGTTAAAGCAAAGAATAGTAGAGGTTAGCCAAGGTTTATCTCATGATAAGTGAATATGGCATTAGCCTGAAACATGAAACTTTTTGTTTAGACCATTTTCTCAGTCCTCTGGGAGACCAGAGGAGAAGATGAGTCGTCAGCCAGTGGCTTGGTTTTTCAAAATATAAATCATTGATCAGTAGTAAAATTCTCTAGCCTCTATGCATAATTGGAGGTGGCTGAATTGATTTGTAAAAACGTGTCTCTTGATTCGTACTATCTTATAAAACTACCCCTCTTGTACTGTCCCCCGTATCATTAAGTAGCACTGCCCTTCAGGTGTTTGCTCAAGTGCATAACTGGGGATCTCCCTTAATTCCTAGATTTTCATTTACATTCCATATCAAATCCATCAGTAAATTTTGTCAGTTCTACCTACCAAGTAGGTATTTAAAGGAAAAAATCCTACCATTTCCAGCAGCAGCACTAATGTGTCATCACCATTTGGTGTACTGCTTCAATACCCTCCTTACTGGCCTTCTGCCTCCACATTACTCTGTCCTCCTAGACGTGAACACCAAGGTGCCAGAGTGATACTTTTGGCATATAAATGCTACCAGAAGCTCTCTCCACAAGTCTCCAGTGCATTCTCATTAGGTTTAGAATAAAACCCAAGTCTTTTCCATGTTCTACAAGGCCATGCCTGAACTGGCCCATGACTATCTCTGAACTCATTGCCACTCTTTCCTTTTGTCAAGATAGCTATAATGATCTGTGCCTTCCCTCAAACATGCCAAGTGCACTCCCATTTCATGGCCTTTGCACCTTCCTCTGCCTGCCATCATCTTCCTCTAGGTATTTCCATGACTGGTTCCCTCCTTTCACAGAGATCTGTTTCAAAGATCTTTAAAGCAAACTTTCCTGGCATTCCTCTAAAATAGCACCTGCGCTAGCTGCTTTGTTTTCTTTTTCTTTTTTTATAAATTTATTTATTTATTTACTTTTGGCTGCATTGGGTCTTCGTTGCTGCACGCAGGCTTTCTCTAGTGCTGCGAGCAGGGGCTACTCTTCGTTGCGGTGCGCGGGCTTCTCGCTGCAGTGGCTTCTCTTGTTGCGGAGCACGGGATTTAGGGGCATGGGCTTCAGTAGTTGTGGCACATGGGCTCAGTAGTTGCAGCTCGCGGGCTCTAGAGCGCAGGCTCAGTAATTGTAGCGCACAAGCTTAGTTGCTCCGCGGCATGTGGGATCTTCTCGGACCAGGGCTCGAACCCATGTCCCCTGCATTGGCAGGCGGATTCTTAACCACTGCGCCACCAGGGAAGTCCCGGCTGCTATATGTTCTACAGTACTTAGAACTACCTGATATTATGTTATGCATATATTCATTTACATGTATAGTTTCCATCTGCCTTTCTGGAACGCAAGCTCCATGAGAGCAGGAGTTGTGTCTGTCTGGTTCACTGTTATACCCTCTAGTAGCTAGAAAACTTCCTGGCAAAGAGAAGATGTTTTAAAAATATTTGTTGAAATGAATGAATGAACATATTTTTTAATTTGCATTGTAAGCTACACTTATCAAACTATATGAATAAAATATTAAGTATCAAAGCTAGTCAAATTAATTTTTGATTTTCCTGAATACATACATTTTGACAGATTATATTAAGAGTTACATCCCTGGGAGTATTTGCTTTATCACTTTGACATGACTTCTAGATCAAGGTTATCATTTATATGGTGTTAGTTTGTTCATAAACCGCTTTCCCTGCACTCTCTGCTCAGTTGATTTGCCACTCCTTCCTCTTTGAGGCTTCTGAGGCTCCATGGCTCCATTGGGAGTTACCATAATTGTTTGCAACAGAAAGGAGAAATTTTGCCAATCCCAGTGCATTAGAGATAAGTGAAAAGTTAAGCACCTTTCTTCCCCCAAATGGCTCCACCTAGTATACACTCATATTTTCTCCCATCCGTTCATTTTTTTTCTCCCAAGGAACATGAGGTTTTGTCTACTTGCTATATATCTCATGAGTGCTATGCTCCACTATTAAGAACTAATGTTAAAACACTCCAGACCGGGGCTTCCCTGGTGGCACAGTGGTTGAGAGTCCGCCTGCCGATGCAGGGGACGCGGGTTCATGCACCGGTCCGGGAGGATCCCACATGCCACGGAGCGGCTGGGCCCGTGAGCCATGGCCCTGAGCCTGCGCGTCCGGAGCCTGTGCTCCGCAATGGGAGAGGCCACAACAGTGAGAGGCCCGCATACCGCAAAACAAAACAAAACAAAACAGAACAAAAAAAACATTCCAGACCAAAGAAAGCAGAACTGAAATCCCATTTTGAATCATTGAAGCTCTATGAGTAATTCACATTCTGTTGACTTGCTAGGACAATAGGCAGTTGGTTGTCAAGTCTTATAAGTTAAAAAAAAGTACATGCAGACAGCAAAACAAACCAAAAATCTCCATTGTAAAATGGCGCGTGTTGGTGGGATTGCCACAGAGCGTGTTTTATTGTCAGCTGAATAAATCTGTGAGTATTGTTTTGTGACCAGATTTAGCTGGTAGATTTAAATAGGGTCATAAAGAAATTACCTCTGAGTATAGCACTCATTACAATGCATCATATATGCGTTCTCATCTCATACATTCTTATGTATAACTCCATGCCTTATTGGTCATTTTATTTGTAATATAGTACTTATTATTTGCAGGTACTTCATAAAGGCTCTTGAAACTGACTCGTGGAGTTATATTTTAATTATGTATCTAGGTTGTAAGCTCTGTGAGGGTTAAAAGCTGTGTTTTGTTTACCTTTCTTTGAGTCCTTTACAATCCCAGTACCTTGCTTGCATATCTAAAAATCTTCAAAATGCTTTTGTTGAATTGTGTTTTTGAAGGATGGACCAGTTCTCCTGCTATGGAAACTAATGTAGGAAATATTAATGATTCTTAAATTCGGAACTTAAATGCCTTTTGAACCCTTATCTAAATATCCAGTTCATTATTTTACAAACAATATTTTTTTTTCTTCTCAGGCTACAAAGAATGCTAAATGCTATTGTCCCAAACTTCGATGGATATCATTAGTACAGATGTATTTTCCATCTAATATATCCAGGCATTTAATCTGTTATCCTATTTAATCCTCACACCAAGCCATAGGGGAAAATGTCACATTTTTTATATAAGGAGACTGAGACTCATAGAGTTTAAATAACTTCTCCAACTTGCCAAACCAACCAGGTCTAACTTCTGTCAGAATTTATTAGACCCATGTCTCCCTGAAAAATATGTGTATTATCTTTCTTACCTTACCATAATGCTTCTAAGAAACAAAGCAGAGAAGGCACTACTTAAAATACATTTTGAAAAGTATCTATGATTTTGAAAGAACAGATTTTGTGGTAGGACAACTTTAAGTATCCAAGAAATATTAATTATTCTCAAGAGTATTTGAGGGACTAAACTTAAATTTTAGAGGGATGTCAAAACAAAGATACACTCATCCTAAATATCTCATATTTCTCTTCTCTTTAAGAACATTAGAAAAATTCGAGAATACTGGCCTCATTGCCCTGGTCTCTTGTCACTTTTGCTTTGGAAAATTGGATCCTCTTTTTCACTATTTCATAACCCAAGTGTACATGGCATGAGGAAAAAAGAGAGAGACTTCATCTCTTCATAATTATTTAGGGAACGTTAACATAGGAATTATTCCTATACACAACTTTGCGTATACCGCCTTCCAGATGTTTCTCTAACTAGCAGCTGGTAAGCAAAACAGACGTCCTTTAAATTGTTCCTTCTACTCTGAAGAACGGTTTTGTCGATCGGGACATATTAATAACTCTGTAAAAGATTTTTATTTTAAAATAGAAATAAAGATTTTTAATTTCAAAATAAAAACACTTTTAAAATAACTATGTTATCTTTAATGTTGTCAATGGGATATTCTGAAGAATAAAATGAGAGCTTGAAAATATTTTTGTTGGTGGATTCATAGAAATATTTCAATGCATAGGTAGCCAGAGAAACATCTCTACTATAATTGTTGTGTATTTTTTTTTGTAGACAAAATGTGATTAGGATTTAAAATCAGCCTGTGCTTCATGTCACTACTGTCAGACTTGCTTTATTTTTTCAACGATTTCAGCTTAGTGAGTGTGTGTGTGTGTGTGTGTGTGTGTGAATGAGAGAGAGAGAGAGAAGGAAAGAAAGGGTCCCAAAAGGAAAGATGTTTTCTTGACAATAAAATGTTAGTTGGTCTAGTCATGGTCTAATGCTTATTACTTTGCTTTTTATTGTAACTAATTTGTTTGAGTTCCTTCCAGTCGTACTTTTGCCCATGCAGAAAATGAAGAGGGCTTTGTGTTTGTGTGTTCATTTTGTTTGGTCATTACCATTCCTGCATTTGTTTGCCAGTTCTGTCTTCTGTCAATTCGATTCAACTGATATTTGTTAAACACCATAAAGTGTCAGAAACATTCAAATAATGGATAATTCAGCAAATGTCTTTTCTTTGTGGCAGCACAATTGTTTGCCCTCAAATGACTGGACCTATGTCTTAGCTTTAATGGTCACCCCATTTCACAGTCATGTGTCAAATCTGTAGTCAGCTCTTGTGTTCTCTGACAGTTTCAGTTCACTTTTATCAAAGACAAGTGAATCATACAAGAAACATGCCTCAACAATATCCCTCTAGAGCATAATATCAGAACTTAGAAATGACAGATTGCACAGTACAAGCGCTCTGCTGTAGGTTATAGTCACTTATTTGTATGTTTTTGCTCTCCTAACAGATTGCTCACACCTTGAGGGGAATCATTGCACAGGACTAGTAGTTGCTTGACAGAACTGGGAGGCAAAGATCTAGCAAGGACTCTAGCTTGAATTTGCTCTTTTACCTGTGGCAAACCAGTTGTGCTTTTTACACCTCGGATCTTTGACCTCTAACACAAGGGAGTTGAATTATAGATTTGTCTGGGTGTATTCCCAGGAGTGGGGTTGCTGGGTCATATGGTAACTCTATTTTTAGTTTTCTTAGGAACCTCCATATTGTGTTCCACAGTGGCTATACCAACTTACATGTACAAAACAGAAACAGACTCATAGACAGAGAACAGACCTGTGGTTGCCAAGGGGGAGTGGGGAGGGAGAGGGGTGGACTGGGAGTTTGGGGCTGGTAGATGCAAACTATTACATTTAGAATGGGTAAACAACAAGGTCCTACTGTAAAGCACAGGAACTATGCTCAATATCCTATAATAAACCATAATGGAATAGAATATAAAAAAAGAGTGTATATATGTTTATAACTGAGTCACTTTGTACATCAGAGACTGGCACAACATTGTAAATCAACTATACTTCAATTAAAAAAAGAAAAAAATGTAAAAAAAAAAGTAAAAAATTAAGTAAATAAAACAAGAGAGTTGAATCAGCCCAGAATTGTTCACTATTGCCATTATTTTTTAACTTCTGATTACTGTAAGATGTAAAGGCAGAAACCAAAGATATTCCAAAGCCACTATCACGATACCTAGCACATTATAGTGTCCAGTATACATCAGTTGAGTTGAATTGGATTTGGGGGGTTAAAATCTTGGACGGAATACTGATGTATAAGTAAAAGCAGAGCTACTTATATCAAGAGAGGGGTAGGCAGTACAACAAGGTATGGAGTCAAGGCCCTCAGTCCACCCCTTATCTGTATCTGCATGTCACCTTCCCAGAGGGGCGCTGTAGAAACCATAGGGCTTTAGGGAACACAATTTAAAAATCAGAGAATTTAATAAGCTTATAATTTTTTTCTGGCTTGAACACTCTGATTCCTCTGTTAACTTGGACTTGTCCCATGAGGATAATATAGAAAGATCTTAAGGATGTAACATTATGCCATGGGGTGGGTGGTGTGTTGGGGTGGAGAACCACACAACCATTTTATATTTCTGAACAAATGTCCGATCTATGGATTTTATTATCTTTCTCTACAGATATTTTCTTTTATTATAAATTAGTGTGAGATGTGTTTGAACAGGGAACATTTTTCTCAGCTGCTTTCTATAACTGTTGAATTGTCTGCTTGTGACTCTATAATCACAAGCTTTTATAAATGGAGTTAATTTACTGAAGAAACAGGTTATTTTGATGCCATATTGCTTTTGAAGTTACCTGAAATCATTTGATAACCAGAGCCTAAGAAATGTGGCTCTTTGACCTATTAATGGTGAACTGCTTTGCCAACATTTAGTGACTAACTTACTTATTTAGCTATTAGGAGAATAAAAATCTGTTAAGATCATTTTAGGCAAGACATACAAGTATTTGAGGTTAATCAGAGTGATGTCAAATCTTTGAGAAGAATTTCAAAGTGATTTATCTCATCTTATTACCCCAACTTTCCTTTCCCCTTCCTTCCCATCCCTGTGTTAAATATTAATGAAGATGAATGAATAATGCATTCAGTTAGTTATGAACAAAACCTACTGATCCTATGTGAGGTTGGTCTTCCAAACAAGGACTCTTAAAACTCATTCCTGTTTTTCGGAGCTGGGATGCATCATCCGTTTGCACTGACTGTGTTTTCTGTTAAGGAGAGATAGAGGTGAGCTTCCGAAGCAGATTGCATTCTTGAACCCTCTGGTGATGAGGATTTGTGGCCACAACTCCGGGCATAGCTGTCTAGATCAGCCTTCTGGTTGTCAACCAAACTGGCGTGTCCTCCTGGCAAGGAAGGAAGCCCGCAAAGCAAAATCATTTAATTTTTCAATCAATTTCAGCAACCCTTAATTGATCATTTCTGTACTTCTCACAGAGTGGAAGTTGCAGTGACAGATTTCACAGGGACCTGGGCATTTCAGTCAGAGAGGGTGAGGAGGGAGTCTTTAATGAAGGATCACTGACTATTTGTCTAAAGTCCAGATAGTCTAGTTAGCTAGGAATGAAGTATGCAGTGGGAAACCTATCTTCAAGATGCTTAATAGCCAACTCTTAGATCTGTACACTGATCATTCATAAATTGATAAGTGCACAGAGCAGTAATGTGGAGAAGCTAAAAATCAAAGACAGTATATCATGCAAATTAGCAATAAGTACTATAAAATGTCATGGATAATAGTAATAAGGGGTTCTGACTAAATGAAAAGTATTACTTAAAATATAACTTGGTGACTACTTTTATGCATGTTTGAATACGCTGCTTGTATTTGTAGTAATGTAATGCCACATTGCTGCCTCATTTATAGGAGATGTATGTGAGAAATACTTAATCTAATTACTAAATTATGGGTTTTGAGGCAATGTGATCCAGGGTAGGGAAACTAGGAATGGGATTAAGAAGAAAGAGGCAATATTATGCCCCCCCAAAAAAATCATTGAAATGCACGATACAGATATCATGTGTATCTTTAATTAACATAGAGAAAAGGTAGGGTACCCTTTAAAAAGGAAAGCAAGGTGAAAATTGAAAATATTTGGTGAAGTACAATCATACGTTCTTAAGGACTGACCAATCCTGATTCTGTACTGCAACAGTCTCATGTGACTGCCAATTCGGTAGTGTTATATTTCACTCATGTATAATCTAATAGCTTTTCAACTCGCCTGAAGGTACTACCTGCAATATGTAAGTCATTACTTGGTAGAATGCTTTGACACACTACTCAGAGAATGAAAACTACTTGGGAAAATAAACTGTGTTCTATCCTTCAGTTTATTCAGCATAACTATAAGTCTGTATTTTTATTGTTTTTCAGCCCCTCTGACTGATAAACCACCCAAGCTTCTGTATCCTATGGAAAGTAAACTGACAATTCAGGAGACCCAGCTGGGTGAGTAATTCCTTAATTCTAGTTAATACACTTTTCTCGTTACATTCTGACTATTAATAAGCCTAGATTGTAACCTGGTGTAATACTCTGAGCTAAGCCCATGTTTATTTAAAGGGAGCAAAATTAGAAAATACCAGCAAATATGGCGTATTCCATCCCCCTGGTGCGTGCATTAGGACCAAGCTGGACATATGGATGTAAAAACTTATGTGTTAGTTAGATGGTTGTTGAAAAATTAGATGGACTGAAGGGTTTGCTGATGGTATTATTTTGTCATTTTATAAGGCTTGAATTGTTGGGTTATTTAAATTTATTTTACTTATTTATTTATTTTTGGCTGTGTTGGATCTTCGTTGCTGTGCGCGGACTATCTCTCATTGCGGCTAGCGGGGGCTACTCTTCGTTGCAGTGTGCAGGCCTCTCATTGCGGTGGCTTCTGTTGTTGCAGAGCACGGGCTCTAGGTGCGTGGGCTTCAGTAGTTGTGGCATGTGGGCTCAGTAGTTGTGGCTCGCGGGCTGTAGAGCGCAGACTCAGTAGTTGTGGCGCACGGGCTTAGTTGCTCCGTGGCATGTGAGATCTTCCCCAACCGGGGCTCGAACCCATGTCCCCTGCATTGGCAGGTGGATTCTTAACCACTGTGCCACCGGGGAAGCACTTGAATTGGTTTTAAAACAGGCAGTGTGGAACTGTTTGACTTATAATACTTATTATAATACCCAATAATATGTTAAAATACAATTTTTTAAAATTGGGGGAAAGGGTAGAGATTCATTAAAGTAAATGACACTGTTACAGTTAAAAATCATTTTTATCCAGCCAAATATAATGGACCCTGTGATAGTTAAGTTATGGATAATATATTCATAAAATGTGAGTGAGTGGCTTTTGGTTAAAGGACTGAAACATAAGAATATGTACAGAATATTCTGCCTTGGTAAAAATATCTAGTCCACAAATAAGAATTTTAACATATTTATCTTAGAGTTAAGTCTAGAATTTCTTAGTCTGATTTATCTATCTATATTTAGTTATACCAAATTATGGGAAATTTCCCCTCTTGTTTATAAATATATACAGCACATTCAATTATATTTTTTATTTGAAATATGATATGCATGTATGTATATATCATAAACTTTAGCAGAAAATTAGTTGTTTTTAGTGGTTTGATATAAAAGGTTATCAAAAGTATAATTTAAACCATATATTCATGTTTGTTAAGGAATTTTTTCTTACATTAACCATTTGAAAGTAGAAATGCATTTAATGAATACAACTAAAAAAAATTCATAGTCCATCCCTTATGTTATCAATGTTATTGTCACTGGGGAGAGTTTAAATCAAAATTGTAAATCTGTCTTCAAAATGAAGATTACAGATCTGATAATCTTTACTAATAGCACATCCACAGTTATAGTGCAAAAAGATAAGATGATGGTTTAAGAGACTATAAAATTATTGTAGTCAACAGATTTCCAGCATTGGAAATATTCACTCACTTTGAGGCATGAACATATGTAATTTTTATACAAGTCAGGGTTTTAATGTTTCTTTGATGATAAACCTAAGGCTTTGGATTAATTCCATATACATGCAAGTAGTTTTATAATTGTCATTATTTTGAGATGGGAGACCAGAAGCAGCACTAAAGCCATGCTGTATATGAAACAAACGTATTAAAATTGTATCGCGCTCTTTACTCATGCTGTGGTATATTGAGATATATTAGATATTATTGCTACTTTGAAAAGAAATTTTGAAATATAAATTTTCCTAAGCGGCCATGCTCATACAGACCTTTCAATAACTCCTAGGAAGATATATTTCTAAGAAGTTATGCAAAACTATAAATATCTTGGACCAAGAGGGAGTGGTTTATTGTCCCACTTATCTGTAATGAGCATAGCCAAAATGATATTAATTGTATCTCTTTACTTGAAAAAATGATTCAAAGAATTTTACAATAGATGGTTGCCCATTGGGTTTCCTTATATTGTCCCTGAATTTGGAATAAATCAAATTGTTCTGTCTTCTAAAATGTTTTACAAAATGGAATAAATAATTTGTAAAGCTTTCCTTTTTTCAAAAATTACTTTTTCTTGAACAAAAATTATAAAAACAAATCAAATTGAAAATATGAACATTTCTTATGCAAATTGGAAGGTTTGGCTGTATATTTGTTTGAAGAAAGATGGGCATGTCTTGATAACAATCAAAATGCTCCAGAAAATACTCTAATTAACTCCTTTATTGTCACTGCCGAAAGGAACACCTTTTAAACACCAAGTAAACCATAGACATCAACCTGGGACTTGTATTGTTTTAAACAACTTTCGTTTTATTTTCTAACTCCACTTCTCAGTGTGATACATCATTTACTAGTTTGAGAAATTTAACCTTAATCCATGAATTTTTGAGCAACAGTTGATTTGAAATAACTACCTTTTAGTGTTGCTACTTTAATAGTATTGGGGTAGGTGAACAGCTGATCACAAAGGATAAGTGAAAATAGGAAATAATGTTAAGGACCAAAAAAAAGGAAAGACTCGAGATGCCTAAAATATGTTTGTTTTCTACAATATGTACTTTGATTTTTCACCTCCTTTGGGATTTAATTTTTGCCCTTTCCAGATTTGAAAAAGCTATTAATTTCAACAGGCTCAAAATGTGTTGTCAAATCCTAAGGAAGGGAACTGAGTGAAGAGTCATGGGCGGGGGAGTAAGGAGGGTGGCCAGGACCAGTGATAGGGAACCTGTAAGTGGTGCCTACTCTCATGAGATGGTGAAAATCTCCAACAGAGTTTCATTGATCAAGAGCTTGGGGGTCTGACTCAACCTTGTCCTAAATTGAGGGTTAACCTCAGAGGTTAATAAAACTACTATGTGAGTTAATTATAAGAACAATCATTAGAAATTACACAAAGCTGAATTAATACATGGCTGGTGACCTAACATGAACATCTTGGCTAAGTTAAACACATATCCATTCACCTGTCCTTGGTAACTAAATCCATCAAATCTCCAGTTTGTGTATGAATATATAAAACATATTAATAATGAATTAGATAAAATCATGAAATGCATAGATTTGTTTTCATCTCCAAATTCTCCTTTCCCTGCCATTTGCTAGCCATGCCTACCTTTCCCTTTCCACATCCCTTTGTGTCTTCCTTTTCTTACAATTCTTTCATCTTCTCAAAACTGGAAAGATTCTGATAGTGATAATTTAAACTGTTTCAGTATAGAAAGCAAAAGGCACCAAAAATCAAAGTACTTAGGAAAAAAATAGTATAATAGTAACTAAATTCATATTAACCATGTAAATTGGTGGTTTTGAATTTCAGTCTATATGGGGTTATAGCCTAGTATTTTCATTTTAAGTGGCATCTATATGTTATTTCTAAATGTGAAAAAAAACCAAAAACAACTCTGTCCCTTTTAAATAACTTTCAGGCATCAGCGAATATGTGGACAGAACTTTCTTGGGCAAAAGGCCCAGAAATCACACTGTGCAATTCTGAAGGTCAATCCAGGGGGTGAGCCTGACTTAGTCTTTTCAGGTGGTTGTAGTCAAGGGAATCAAAAGACAGACACCAGTGTCTTGCTGAACTTGAGCCCTGAGGATGTCAATCAGATATATGGCCTTCTTATGGCTAGGAGCCCATTTTCAGAAACTTCTAGTACAGAGGATGTTATATTCATCATTACCAGACTTTCAAAGAGTAGAAATTCATTCCACCCTTGTCCTAGTAAGACACATTATACTTTACAATGTAGAATTTACTGAAAATTATCATTAATTACTCATTTAGATATGGGTATTTCTTTATTTAAATTTTGCTTTTTGCTTTAAAAATAATTTTATAGGTTAGTTTTACAGGTTAATTACAGGTAGACCTTTGGGGGAAATACAGAAAAGAATCTTGTTTCTTATACTTTATGTTGTAGAAACATTCTGCTCCTATTAAATATTCTGAGAAAATACTCCTTTAATGGCTGCATGACATCCATGTGAATGTCCTATAATTTCACGTATATTGCTGGAAATTTGGATTTTTCCAAATTTCATTATCATAAATAATGATGCAGTTGTCTTTAATCATACATTTTCTCTTGACCTATTTCAACAGGACAGATTGCTAAAAGGAAATGGGTAAAAGGAAATAATTTCATCAAAGTTTCTTGCTACATAGTTTCAGAATTCTTATCACAGTAATACAGACTCTCACTAGAAGTATGTAGTGAGTTTAATAACTTTTAATTTTTTTGATACAATGCATAAAATGATACATCTTTGTAACATAGAGCTCTTGAAGGAGAACTCACTTTCCTTGGGTATCAGAATCACTTCTTCCTTCCCCCCTTAGCTCCTTCTCTTCATTCATTGAATATGAGTGTGGCCTCTCTTTTTCAGGATTATCCTCATTTGGAGGGTTTCGAATAAATCTAATCCATATTGTTGAAGAAATATAGAAACCTAATCAAATGTCTGCAGTCTCTATCCATTTTTTTTCTCTTGCTTATCCTAATGCTCAACTGAAAACTTCCTCTAGAGCCTGCGTTTCTTAATATAAGTACACAGGAATTTTGTGATGTGCTCTGGGCATAGGGAATGTCAATAAATACTAATTGACAATAAGGTATACATGCCACAAAGGACACACATCTCCAAATTTTCTGTAAGAAAAAAGTAATGAGACTGAACTGAATAAGCTGCTCAACAGTGCTTTTGTTTTTCTTTAATATCCACTTTCTTTTGTTAAGTTTGTTAAAAAGAAAACACATGTATCTGAGTTACAAGGATTCACCGGATGTTAACATCTCAGGGAAAGTGGTTGATGACAGTATTGAAACCTCAAATTTTTAAACATCTGTCCTCGTAAAGGACACACTACACATGTAACTTTATCCAACTTAATTACAGGCTAATTAAAATGTCACACTAGAACTTAACTAACACATCTTGCCCTGTTACACCATATTATAGTTTGCAGAATTTTAAGTTTCAAGCAGACTGAGGGAAAAATGTCTATATAATAGATCCTGATTGATAATTTAATAGGAAAACTTTTTGCCATGAAAATTTTATGTTTAATTTACTGTGTTGCTAAAGTAATTAGTTATGGAAATATATTCTACTTCAATCCTTTATATGTTCTGGAACTGTATATATGCATACATATATACATATAGTGCATGGAATGTGTTGTATTACAAATATACTAGTTGAGTTTTTAATCCAAGGAAAGTATATAGGGAATTATTTTATGGAGTGAAAAATAGCCCTCTAACATTTACTATCTAGTTCTATATTTTCATAGCTGTTATTTTCTTGAAACAGAACACATCCTTTCTGAATAGTTACTTAATTAGGAGGCTTGTTTGTTTCCTTTCTGGAGTAGGGAAGTACTTTATGTCAGTATCCTAGAAACAAAACAATTCAGGTGTTGAATTTGATACCTAATTCTGAAAATGACATACAATATTGATGATGCTAAAGAATACTTTGTTGCTGAGTTATGCAAGTGATGCAAATATGACCTTGCTTCCCAGGGGTAAGGAAGTCAGGATTGACTGTTTGGGTTTTTCCAGCCACAATTGCTCTTCTGGTTGTCATCAGCAAATGTAATGCTGTTGACTTTGGTTTTACTGCTCCATGTGGAAGATACAAAACATATTTTCACTGACAAACTCATATGAAAACCCATAAAACTTCTCTTTCACTCTGGATAAAAACATCTGTATCCAAGTCTTGATTTTAGATGACAAATGATGTACTCGTTGCCCACTTAAGAAAGACATGCAGATCAGCATAGTTCTACTGCCCAAAATAAAGCTTGCTAGACATAAATTAGAGCTTCTGGGCAAATAGACATCATAATTAAAGCATGTAAAGGCAAATACAGACTGGTGGTGTAATTATTTAAACTGATGACATTCAGGTGTACTCAGTCCAAATTTATTGTGCCAGGATGAATGAAAGTAATAACTCTTGACAGCTGTTGTATTTTACTTTTGAAACCAAAAACACCTTAAGAATTGTGATTCTAACCTGAAGAGGAATATTTTGATATTAGTATTTATTTAACATTTCATATCCTTAAACAAAAGATGAATCAAGTAATGAAAGCTAGTATTCATATTCTTAGATCATTATATGGCCTAGCTTATATGATATGAATCTCACAGATTCTCAAAATCAGTCTTTCCTTATGCTAGAGAGGAAGATTAGGTTGGGGGGAAATGCAGCTTTGCATGTTTGCTTTAAAAATTACTAGGTAAAAACTCACAGATATAGAGAACAAACTAGTGGTTACCAGTGTGGGGAGTGGGGGGAGGGGCAATATAGGGAAGGGAGAGTGGGAGGTGCTGCAAACTGTTGGGTGTAAGACAGGCTCAAGGGTGTATTGTACAACACGGGGAATATATAGCCAACGTTTTGGAATAACTGTAAGTGGAAAGTACCGTTTAAAAATTGTATAAAAATTTTCTTAAAAAAGGTAAAGAATGGCTAAGTAGCAATGATGAGAACAAACATACACTATTTTTTTAAATAACTTTTACTATTTTTAATGTTAAGTAGCTTATTGCAATTACCCCTCAATCCAGAAAAAAAATCAAAACAAATATTAAAAAAATTGCTAGCTAAGCAGAAGTCAGACTTCCTTTTTAAGTGTTACATGCTCGAGGCCTAGTGCTAGGACAGGCTTGAAACCCAAAGAAAGATGGAGATGAAGGTTACAGCGGCTCCTATGGGCCATTGATTTCTGAACGTTTGGAAGCCAGCTGAAGCACTTGTATTTAAAAACTAGAATAGAGAAAATGTGAGTCTGCTGGTTCTTACTTTGGAAAAGGGCCAAAAGAGAGAAAAGAAAGGAAGAAAGAAAAAGTGCAAGAAAGAGTGTTGTCACAAAACCAGAGTCTTTTGAAATTCCCAACTCCTGGTGTAGTTCTGGTCTAGTTTGTTGGACACTAACATGAATCATGCAGATTGCTCTTTTGCTACAGCACTGAGAGTACAGTTTTGTTTGTCTGTGGCCAACTAAGAAACTAGATATGTAACTCTTCACAATTCTAGATTTAGAAACCTTACGAAGTGGAGGGACTTTGATAGTTATCAAGTCAAATTCTTCTCTTTAAACTGATGAGAAAACACAGATCAAAAATGGCTACATGTTTTTATATCACAAAATTTTCAAAAACAAACATCATCATCATCAACATCATCATTTTTCTTCTTCATTATTATTATGATTATTATTATTTTACTATTTTGGTTACTTACAATAAAGAGGCAGCATATAGCAGAGGTTCCAAATTCAGGTCATTCTGTCAGACAGACCTAGGTGACAATCCAGCTCTACCACTTAGCTCTGCTGTAACCTTAAACAAACAGCCCTCATTTTCCTAGTCAATAAAAAAGACACCATGATAATCCGTAGCTCTGTAGAGTTAGTATGGGTATTTAATGAGATAATGCATGTAAAGATTAGTACATTGCCTGTATATATTAGGTAGTCAATATGTGCTTGCTGCTGTTAGTTGAGATATTTCAATGCTACA
This sequence comes from Lagenorhynchus albirostris, assembly GCF_949774975.1. Classification (NCBI taxonomy): domain Eukaryota; kingdom Metazoa; phylum Chordata; class Mammalia; order Artiodactyla; family Delphinidae; genus Lagenorhynchus; species Lagenorhynchus albirostris. The sequence goes on along the minus strand of NC_083116.1, from coordinate 106,542,310 downwards.
CATATATGTATATATGGTGTAGGTATAAATATATAGAGATATATAGAGAGGGAGAGAAAGAGGAGAGAGATAATGCTGTATATACAAGATTTCTGAGCTACATTTTGAATGTCAATGATTGTTTGATCATGTTTATGTTCTTATTAGAATGTAAGTCTGCTATTGTACAGGATGGATAATATTTTAGACAATTTCCATCTTCCATCTAAGAACAAAATATGAATACTAAATTTTTCTACTTAAATGAGACTTTATCTTAAAGAAATTATTGATTTTAGATTACTTAATTGTTCAACAAATCTATCCAAATGCATACAGTAAGTACTTAGTCATAGCAGAAGAAAATGATACCCATCCTTTAAAAAATGACCATGTAATGGACACTATGCCGCACGAATTTGTTAATAACCATCAAGAAGAAAGACTGAAAAAGTCACTTTTTCAACTAAAGAACTTCAGATATAGTATTTCTTAAGACAAGGTACATGAGAATAATTTTACAAAGCAAAGCATCAAACCATTATGCCTGTCAAGTTCCTCCAGAAGGTTTTGGCAATAGCCTTATTCATTTTATAGAAAAATACTGCTTTTCCTCTGACAAGTACTATTATCTTGAAAGTACAGAGCTTGAAAATACAAAGCTTTCTGAGTTGTTCTTAATGATTGAAGTTTACTGCATAGAAAAATGCAGTGAGTATCCTATGTTAACAAGAACTTCTGAATTTGCAAAGTAAATGCCAATTTATCAGAAATAAACCTATCAAAGGACATAATGGTGTAGAATATTAAAAGAGGTTTCAGAATAAGAATATGTACCACATGACTGATGTTCATTAAAATAGAAACTATAAAAAGACCCACATCATTTAAAATTTGAATATAAAGAGAGATGTTCATCCATAAATTTCCTCTTGAATTTTGGCTAAATAACTGAGCATTCCTAAATTATATGCAGACTCTTCATGAAAAATAACTCATGCTTGAATATGATTATAAAAATAGGATACCAGTATTTTATGGTCTAACGTTAACACACTTAGCATTCCAGTCATACTTTACCAACTTAGTATGTTCCTACAGATTTGTGGGTAAATTGAATCATCATAATTTCAGAGAAGTGTTCCCTTCATTTTTGATTGATCTTTAATTGGTAGTGGCTTAACATGTCAGTTTTAAGAGGCTCTGACCCCCAGTTCTTTTAAGCAGCTAATGATCAGTGAAAGATTTATATGCACAAGGGAAGTACTCTATTTAAAGAAACTCTGTGGTGAGTAATTTTATATAAGAATCTTTTTTGTAATTGAATAATCACCCCTATAACTCTTCTCTGTGTTAGTGAAGATTTTTACATTTTCATAAGATGTGGTTCATTGATATAAAACTGGCAAGTGGTATTTCTAACTAACCCAGATAAAGGATCATCCACCTATCACTGCAATATGGCTTCCTCTTTATCAGTGGAAACTGGTGTCCCCATTGTGACTTTTTGCCTCCTCTGAGGAAATATTAAATTTAATTCACCAGCCTCAGATCAACAGAAATTCATTTTAATTTAATTCTCAAAAATTGATGTGGTAGGGTAGATTCTTTGAGTAACCAGACTATCTCATGTTCATTTATGACTAAACAGTTTATTTTCATAAGAGGTACATTTTGAAGGCCATCGTACAATCTTATCTGCCTTGATTTTATTGAAATGTATCCAATAGAATGACTGTCCGTGGTGTCATTTGTTTTTCCATAGCTGTAACTGTTGTTATTTCCAATTTTAAAGAGAGCATTTTGTATTTTGATTCTTCTAGAATTTATATGGACCTTTTCATTACATCATTTTGTTGATTACTTCCTTTTTTCTTAATGTATTCCTATGCATTTAATAATGTTTAACTTTTTAATATGAAAGCATATACAATGAAATTTGATCTGTTACTTCATGAATGCTTAAATGTTCACATTTTAAGATATGCCTAAATGTATGCTCCAAAACATGCCAGATAAGGGACTTCTCTGCTGGTGCAGTGGTTAAGAATCAGCCTGCCAATGCAGGGGACACGGGTTCGAGCCCTGGTCCGGGAAGATCCCACATGCCTCGGAGCAACTAAGCCCGTGTGCCATAACTACTGAGCCTGCATGCTGCAACTACTGAGCCCACGTGCAGCAACTACTGAAGCCCACGGCGCCTAGAGCCTGTGCTCTGCAACAAGAAAAGCCACGGCAATGAGAAGCCCATGCACCGCGACAAAGGGTAGCCCCCACTCACCGCAACTAGGGAAAACCCACGCGCAGCAACAAAGACCCAAAGCAGCTAAAAATTAATTAATTGATTATTATTATTATTTTTTTAAAACATGCCAGATAAGCCCAATGCATACAGTATCCAGAAGGTTTTAAAACCTGCGCCTCACAGCAAACTCTCAAGAAGAGGCCTCCTTTGCAATTCACCACACACAAGCCCAATGTTACTTTCTCAGAGACACTAAGGATTTTTTAAAATTTTGTAGTTAAGATATGTAAATTTTAATTATAGCATATATTATCCAATTGAATAATTAAGAAAAATAAAAGTAAAAAGCTTGATAAAGAGTTTTTAATTTTCCAGTGGTCTGAAGATATCTCCCACTTCCACTTCTGGTCCACAGTGAGCATGAGAGAAAGATTTCAAGTTGCTGAGGCATCCAGGAAAGTCAGTACTTCCCTCTCCCCTCCCACTACCCCGCAAACTTACAGGCAGGCTACAGCCTTTCTCACTCTTGGAGAATTTTTGTTTCCAGTTTAATAAAAGCAGGATACTTACCTCAGACTTGCCTGACAAAGAATTGTGTTTATAGAAACTTGGCACCTCTTTGAGTAGGAAGAGAGCAAAGGAAAGTGCATTGCTTTTCTGGAAAAATTAAATTAAATTCATCCTGTCACATCAAGCTATCCTTAGAGATAGGATACTTACAACATGACTTGTTCTAGGAAACATTTGCAAGGCATTTTCATATGTTGTCTCATTTCGTCTTTTCAACAGTCTGTGATGTTTGTATTGTGCTTCCATTTTACAGATTGTGACCGAAGCTTACGTGCTATATACTTCTTGAAACATTTCTATACACTAGCGTATTGATTATTGTTTCTTTCTTCACTCCTTTGTTAAATTCTAATTGTAAATAAATGCTCTCTTAAATCCATGACCCTTCTGCAATATTTAGAATGATCTCATCTTATCCTTATGGACTACAATATTTAGAATGGTCTCATCCTATAGACTGCTTCATTTTATTTTATCCCACTGTTAACAGATTCTGTGTCTCATCAAATAGCACATCTAGTAATAATGCAATTGAATATGAACTTGTCCTTGAAATGTTTCTCAGGGTTTTTTTTTTCCCTATTCATTTGCATGTCTCCTCGATCTGCTTCAGTTCATCTTTGCCTCCTATTTTCTCATTCCCATTTTTTTGTACTTCTGCTCTCTCAAGTACATTTTAACAGACACTTTTCTTCCTCTACTGATCTTCAAGCATGAAATTTCTTTTCAAGGCACTTAAGAAAATGGGAGTACTTAGAACATTCATGAACAGAATGTCCCGTGAGCTGCAAAAGTTAATGTGAAAAAAGCAGAAGAGTCAGTTAGTTCATCAGTTTTTACTCTTTAAAAACAGCAAGTTATAGTCCTTTCTTAAACAGCAAGCAGAAAGCAAGTGTTCTCATTTCACTTCTTAAAATAGACAAAGTAAAACTAATAATTGACTTGTCAGTTTACTGTGACTATTAATTCCCTGTGCCCAGAGTTGGTTTTTGTAAATTTAGGATTCACATTTTCTTTCCGAATATAATTATCTGACTCTACATAGATAAGTAATTTAAAGACTACTGATTGTTTGAGCATTTAAAGTTAAAAACCATGTAGACATTGGTAAATTATCCGTTTAGAAAACCTGTAACAATTGGATTAAAATTAATGTTAACCCAGAAGTTAAATTGGACTTACGATATTTTTATGACATTTACAGTGCATCTTGCACATGGCTTGTAAATATACGTTAACTTTAAAGAACTTGGTAAGATTTTTATAGAAATGGAGATTCTTTTATAATGTAAATGAATGCTGCATTAACATAACAAAGTAATTTGCAATTTCTCCTATGGGCTGACATTTACTAGGTCAAGGCCCCACAAACAATGGTATCAAAAAACCTCCACCAATTGTAAAAATGCTTTTATGAATGAAAGTAGCATAGTAACTAAGTTAACACTCTGTTTTAAACTTCAGTGACTAAAAGGACCTAAGCATTAATTTATTTTATTTTCACAACAGCAGAATATTGAAAACAAGATGGAAGTTGTCTTTATTCTAGCGTATGCGTATGAGAACAGTTTCTCAATGGGGAAATAAGACTAAGATTCTCAAAGGTTGTTGAAATAATGATAAATTCTCTTAAACGCAGATGAGCATTTTATGTTCCGTTTAGTAATTTGGAACACACGTATTTTAATTATTTTAATATTATAGGTTAACATTTTCACTTTTAATTTACATTTCTTCCTCTAAATAAAGAGGTCCTTGGCATCATGGTACACTGACACAAACCAATGGGCCTGTCTGGCCCCTGACTAATTAAGTGAGAATCTCAGTGACCTGAAGATCTTCATCGCCAGATGAACTGTCTATAGCAATGATTTTTAATGCGGAATGAATGACATAAATACCTGTAGAGCTTTTACAAAACACATGCGCCTGGTTTTCTAGCTCTCCTGCCTCCCCTGTACTTGAAAATTTAACTTATTAGATCTGAAATGGAGGCTGAGAATCACTGTTCTCTGTCCTGTTGGGACTTTTAAGTTCTGCAAACAGAAAATTCTTATAATTATGTCTCTATATCTATATATGTCTATGTCTATACCTATCTATATCTATATCTCTTCTGACCTGGTGGATCTGATGTTTTCGTAGTCATAATCAGGATTTCTGTACTTTCTGGAGCTCTTTGCAATGCGTATGAGGAAGCTAACAGACACAAACACATCTGGGTTATCTCATCAGTCAGGTTGTTATTGTCAAGAAAGAGAGACTCTCTAACTCAGGCACAGAAGGTACAAATGAGATCTGGATGTCCTTCCAAGTGGAAGCTATGTATGATACTGAGGACTGAAGGTGGGGATGAAGTAGAGAAAGGGAACTTCTCAAAGCCTAGTAGAAATTCAGCAACAATTTGCGTCACTTAACCTTTCTGAAAACTTATCTTAGTATCTTTATTAGTTTCCTGTGGCTGCTGTAACTAAGTACCGCAAACTTGGTGGCTTAAAACAAGAGAAATTTCTTCTGTCAACAGTTGTGGAGGCCAGAAGCTTGAAATCAAGGACTGCACTGCCTCTGGAGGCTCTAGGGGAGAATCTTTGCCTCACGTAATGAATGTCGGGAGGCTGTCAGCCTCCTTGACTTGTGGTCCCATCACTCCAATCTCTGCCTTTGTGGTCACCATTGCCCTCATCCTCTTCTGTGTGTGTTTGTGTGTATGTGTGTTTTGTCTTCTGACTGTCTCAAATCTCACTCTGCCTTTCTTTTATTAGACACTTGGCATAAGAGTTAGGGCGCACATGGAAAATCAAGAGAGATCTCATCTCAAGAGCCTTACTTTAATTACATCTGTGAAAAATCTCTTTTTCCAAATACAGGCACACCTTGGAAATATTGCAGGTTCAGTTCCAGACCACTGCAATAAAGTAAATACTGTCATAAAGTGAGTCACATGAATTTTTTGGTTTCCCAATGTATATAAAAGTTATATTTACACTATACTGTAAGTGTGCAATAAAAAAACAATGTACATACCTTAATTAAAAATACTTTATTGCTAAAAAATGCTAACCTTCAGGAAGTGGCATCAAAGATAGCCATAAGAAATGTAATAAAAAAGTTTGAAATATTGTGAGAATTACCATGTGACACAGAGACACGAAGTGAGCAAATGCTATGGCAAAAAATGATGCAAATAGAGTACCGATGCAGGGTTGCCACAAATCTTCAATTTGTAAAACAAACAAAAACAACCCACCATAACTTCGAAGCACAATAAAGTGAAGTACAATAAAATAAGATATACCGGTAAGGTGATATTCACAGCTACCAGAGATTAGGACACAGACATATCTTTTGGGGGCCAGCATTCACACCAGTATGGTATATATCACATGTTCTACTACATTCACAAAAAGTGTGATATTGAGTAAAAGTTCACAAGATGAATTAACAGTGAAGTGTCGACAAGAGCCCTCATTCAATGATTATCAGGGCCTGCTCCTCTGTGTGTGCCTACAGGGTGCATGTGTGTGAGTGCACGTACATGTGTGTTATGTCTTGTGGTGTTTCTTTTTCACCTGAAGAATTCTTTGTAGAGGTAGCCCTTGAGGTTAAATTGGGAAAGACACCACTACGAGATGTCCAAAGCACAAGAGTTTTAAAGTGCCCAATACACAAAGCAAAGGGAACCCTTTCCCAAGAAGAAAAAACATGATCGTCCCGTAGTTCTGAGAGAGCAAAGAAAGTTTGACTGTGAATTAGGCGATATTCAGTTGTCCTTTTACATTTGGCAAGAGTTGATTCACCTGTATTAATTAGAAACGGATGACTGCCGATAAGTGGATTGGTGATTATGTCTACTCATGGAGAGTCGGATATTGTTTCCAAACAAAGTGTTCACAAATAAAATGTTAGGAGTAATATGTCCCTCTCCATTAGTAGACATCCTGGTATCTAGCCGTAACAATTATAGGCATAACTTCTTAAAACTACGGAGATAGTCATTTACCTTGTACAGCATTCTAAGACTTATGATTCATGAGCAGAGTTGTAATATTAAAAGTTTTCAAGGTACTAATAAGAAATCATTCGTTTAATCAAGCACTTGTTGAATACTTGTCATATGACCAGCATAGTATTAGGCAATGCAGTAAGTAAAACTAAGAACGTACTGTGTGAATTTAAAGAAGAGCTGTTTTCAAAAGCAGGATCAAGTAAGGCCTCATTGTGAAAACATTAGATGAGCTATACCTTAGTTTAGAAGTAAGATTTCAGCAGACAGATATGAAGTAGAAAGGCACTGCTGAACAACCAGTGTTAGGAGAGGCAGAGAAATGAGGAAACATATGTTGACTTTACAAGCTGGGCAATATTACAGCCAACTGAAGCAGTTGAGCCAGCTGACCTGATGAAAAAGAGTAGTGCCAGAAAAATTATGAATTTAGATACATTTTCACTAAAGTGAAACCTTCACGTCACTGAAGCCTTAAAATTTTTTAAAAAGAGGAAAGGAGGAGAGCCCAGTTGGTAAGTTAGTCTCAGACCATAGAATGAGTAAGAGAAAAAAGAAGCCAGTAGCCAGAGAACCAATTGGGAAACTAATTGCCTAGGTGAAAAGTAATATTAGCCTCTGAAAAAGGTCAGATTTCAGGGGGATCAGAGAGAATCGGAGGTATAAATCTTGTTAATGTATCAACTAATAGGAAGTAAAGTTGACAGACCGAGGAATTAAAAAGAAAGGATATTAATTATGGCTGACTGAAAAGGTATTAATTATGGCTGGCTGGGAGGAAGGTAATGCCAATAACAACAAGAATGTCAAAAATAGGAGGAGTATTTGAGGGGAATATGTTGACTCAAACTGTGGTTATAGGAGTGGTACGTTTTTGGCAAGGCTTTCCCAAAACTGGAAATGTGGACATAGCTTGAGTAAGGTGTCTGAGCTGGACAAGCATTTGGGAGATCCTCCTAGAGAGAAAGTCAGACAATTATCGGCCTGAGAGATTACTTATTTTTCTCACCCTGTCTCAAATTATTATTGTAATATGTAAGTATACTAATTTCTGAATGTCTTATTTTCCTCTTGAGCATGGGATATGTGTTTTATTTATCTCTGAGTAACCAATGGGGGAATTTTGTTCAATAAGTTCTTGTTGAATGACTGAAGGTTAGTTGCAGTGTTTTTGAGAGTATCTTTGTTTTTCCAAGTAAAATGGAAATTGTTTCATATTTACTATTGTGTCCTTTAAAAAGCATTTTTAGGAGTTTTGCTACAATCGTATTATCATATCATTGTCTAATCTTTCATGTTTCCAAGTATTTTAACTTACTTTAATTATTTCACAGCCTAATTATAAGATATAACTAACTGATTATTTTCGCAATTGAATTGTATCCATTCAAAATCACTCATCCCCGAATACTAATTATCAGATTATTATCCCAATAGAGATACCATAAATTATGCCTTTTCTTTTTGCTACTGCTTAATTTTCTTCTTCTGTCCAGGAAAGAAAGGTACTATATATACATATTATTACAATATTTAGTAACTGAATAATTTAGGCAACATTTTAAATAACTGGGGATATGGTAGGAGGTTTTTAAAAGATAATTGACTCAATTTTTTTCAACAATTTCTTTAAAATATACAGACAGACACATATTTGAATGTTATTGATTTGGAACTGTGTCTATTTACATTTGAATTCCTGTGACCTGCTTACCAATTTTAGGTTTCATATTGTTTTATTCTTCCTTAGTCTATCTTTCCATGCTATATTGATTTCTGAGTGTTCAGGGAACTTACATTTTCCACCTCATTTAAGTGCATTTCATCCTACTGTGTTGGTCACCAGCAAGTCACAAAAATGGTACACAAATGGCCATATAATGCAATGTGATTTGAAACAAAGGGGAATTGCACTTGTCTACGGGCATGGGATTTTTATCCTGAGTTGTTCAGTGTAGTTAGAAAGTAAAGAGTTATTGGGGTTTTTTGTCTTCATAAAAAGAATGAGAAGTTTGAATGCCATTTAGAGCAGTGGTTCCAAAACATATAGATTTCAGGAACCAGGTGAACTACAGGAAGGAAGGAAGGAAGGGAGGGAGGGAGGGAAGGAAGGAAGGGAGGAAGGGAGGGAGGGAGGGAGGGAGGGAGGGAGGGGGAGGGAGGGAGGGGACCATCACAAAGTTGTCAATGTATTTAGTTTGCCAAATTATATTATTAAGAAAATAAAGAAGCTAACATCTGCTATTAGTGTAATTTATAATTTCTTAAAAGGGCAATTTAAAATCCAAAACTGTGGAAGTTCTTCAGAGAAAACACCAGTCATTTGAATTGAACTGGTCATTTGAATTAAAATTTATATTTATTTTTTAAACTTACTATATTATCCTCTCTCTCCCCCCAAATTTTGCATCTAAGAGTATCTCAAGACTGTTACTGATCATGTCCTGCCTCCAGGAATGACTATAATCATAATACCTCTTAATTTTTCCACACTAACATAAAACATTTGACAGTGAAAACTAATTAAAATGCACAATTGCATTTCTTCTGTATATTTGGAAGTGGAATATCTTCATTGATATGTGTCTTTACATATTTTATTTGCAATGCAAGTGAAACTATTTTCATCTCAGTTACATGTACTTACACTTTGGAGTCATGTTATGAAAGCCATCTTATGTAAAATACAAGCACCCCTACTACACAACTGTGCATCACCTGCTTGCCCATCCTTCTAGATGGTAATTTTGGCTTCATCACCATCTGCTGGTCGCTTGTGACTATGGAAACACTAGTGAAAGTTGAGCCACTCAGCATAGTACTTTCCATCTTTTTCTCTTTTTGCCTTACTTTCTGGAAGATTTCCTAAACTTTATCTTCCCACTCTCTTACTGATTTTTTTTTCTTTTCTGATACATACTTTTAATTATTAAGTGTTTTTTCTTTGTTTTCTACATATATCTTTTTCTATAGCAGCCTGTTCTTGTTGTGTGGAGGCAATGGCATCTCTTCTCTCTCTGAGAGTATTTAAGTTAGATCTTTTGGGGGTTTTGTTTTGTTTTGTTTTAGGGGCTTTGCTTTTCTCTATATATATTATCTTTATTCTCCCCAAGTTCCTATTGTCTGTTTGTTTGCATGTTTAAGTCTCCCTCCTGTTAAAGGCTTCCCTCAGTGTTTTGGTGGTCCTTGGTTGTCCGCTTATTATTAAGTGTAAGGCAGTAAAGAGATGCTTGGGAACTCTTCACAGCTAGTTGACTTGGGACTTCATGGTTTGTTTGTCTGGCTTATTGGGAAACCCCTGCTCTCGGTGTCTTTGGGTCTTTTGTCTTGCACTGGTCAGATTCATAGAGAAGAATCCTCCAGTATTCTGCCTGTCTGTCTGCATCTGATAGATGAGTGGGAAAAGATTTTACATTCAGCATAAAAGCACACCTTCAGTTGTGCAGAGACTGTCTTTGACCCTCTCCACGGAATAAACTTCTAGTCTCTGCCATGGTGGAGGGAAGAATTGTTATCTAATTTTCTTTAAAATATTTTTGAACAATCCTCTTGTTTTCGCCCCATTCTCATCCTCCCTTCCATAAATATCTAGTATCATCAATTCCCTAGCCTTCGGGGGGTTCTGCGTTGGTAATCATGTTGTTCCTTGGCATCAACATCTGTTAGATTAGGTTTCAGCTTTTGCAAGTCTTCTGAGTGAGTTATTACTTGTTCACTAACTGTCTAGCTTCTAAAATTCTGTTGCTGTGGTTCTCTCCCCTGTCTCCTTTGTGGGTTTGTGGCTAATTAAAAAGCCCTTCATTTATATTTTCATGTGTACTCCGGAGGGGAAAAAACCCTGTATTTCTGTGTTCATTCTACCATCATTACCTGATAGTCTGCATGTAACTTTAGGAAATTGTTTTTGACATTTTGTAAGATGATGGAATAAAAATAAACTGTCAAGAAGTCTTCATAGAAGATTTATGAGCTTGAGCAATAATTGTAATACTCTCTATTAGCTAACCTGGCACAACTCTGAATTAAAGTGAACCCAGTCATGTTTGCTATTGTTGATATGCTGTGAACAATGTGAGTGACACTCATTTTTAATTAGTCCATGGATAATTGCAGCCATGTACCTAAGTCCCATTAGTGGTCACTTTTTAACATTCGTAAAATAGAAGTACTGAAACCACTCTTTTCTTTTCTTCTTCTTTTTTTAATGTGGTGGAGAAGGTCAACCATGTTTTATGGGTTGGAATTATTGATAGGATACTTTTCTTTGGCTTAGCATTTTCATATCTTTTTAGCTTAACTGTCCACTGTGAGACTAAGCTTATTACTGTCATGTAAGATTTGTTAAGCAACACTAGTCATACCTAAAATCCACCATGTGGAGTGATTTATCCTCATTTCAGAAAACCAATATACCAGATATAATAGGGAGCTATTCTTCTTTTTAACCTTTTGATACATATTATAGACAGTGGAATCAAAACAGAATCTGTCATCTCTTTAGAACCCGGGCACTTCTGTACACTTGGAGAAAGTGTACCCTGGAATCACCTATAAAAGGATCCTTCTGAGTTCTGCTTTTTCTCAATCATCTTATCCTGTTAAACATGGGACTTTTCTCCTCTTCAGTTTCTCAATGATAAAGGTTTAATTTCAGCTTGTAAATTCAGTTTTATCCTTTGTAACTAGAGCAAGATATCTCCTAGTACTGATCCTGTTTTCACATTTATGTAGGGCCCTGTGTGCCTGTCATATACATACAGATATCAATCGGGAAGCACGTCATTCCAGGCAGGGACGCTGATGCTTGCATGTGTATGTATATATGAATGATAATATAGTGTGAAGGATATGGATTGAGCTCTTTAGGGTATGTTACGGGTAGAGATCTTTAAGGACACCGTAGATGGGAAGGCTGTGTATGCTCACAGGGGCTAGAATTGAGCTCTTTAGGGTATGTTATGCGTAGAGATCTTTAAGGACATTGTAGATGGGAAGGCTGTGTCTGCTCACAGGGCCTAGACAAGCCCCTCTCAGGCAGGCAGTGTTGACTTTGAGACTCAAAGGATGAGTTTAATTTCTCTAGGTGGAGAAATGCACACTAGACCAAAAAAAAAAATAGTATCAGCAAATACTTAAGAGTAGGAGGACCTTTAAGATTGCGGAAGAGTAAGACGCAGAGATCACCTTCCTCCCCACAAATACATCAGAAATACATCTACATGTGGAACAACTCCTACAGAACACCAACTACTGAACGCTGGCAGAAGACCTCAGACCTCCCAAAAGGCAAGGAACTCCTCACGTACCCGGGTAGAGCAAAAGAAAAAACAGAGACAAAAGAATAGGGCCGGGACTTGCACCTCTGGGAGGGAGCCGTGAAGGAGGAAAGGTGTCCACACACTAGGAAGCCCCTTCGCGGGCGGAGACTGCGGGTGGCGGAGGGGGGAAGCTTCGGAGCCACGGAGGACAGTGCAGCCACAGGGGTGCGGAGGGCAAAGTGGAGAGATTCCCGCACAGAGGATCAGGGCCGACCGGCACTCACCAGCCCAAGGGGCTTGTCTGGTCACCCGCCGGGGACGGCGGGGGCTGGGAGTTGAGGCTCAGGCTTCGGTCGGAGCACAGGGAGAGGACTGGGGTTGGCGGCATGAACACAGCCTGAAGAGGGCTAGTGCACCACAGCTAGCCGGCAGGGAGGCCGGGAAAAAGTCTGGACCTGCCTAAGAGGTAAGAGACTTTTTCTTGCCTCTTTGTTTCCTGGTGCGCGAGGAGAGGGGATCAAGAGCGCCGCTTAAAGGAGCTCCGGAGACGGGCGCAAGCCGCGGCTAACAGCGCGGACTCCAGAGACGGGCATGAGATGCTAAGGCTGCTGCTGCCGCCACCAAGGAGCCTGTGTGCGAGCACAGGTCACTCTCCACACCTCCCTTCCCAGGAGCCTATGCAGCCCGCCACTGCCAGCATCCCGTGATCCAGGGACAACTTACCCAGGAGGAACGCACGGCGAGCCTCAGGCTGGTGCAACATCACGTTGGCCTCTTCCGCCACAGGCTCGCCCCGCATCCGTACCCCTCCCTCCCCCCGGCCTGAGTGAGCCAGAGCCCCCGAATCAGCTGCTCCTTCAACCCCGTCCTATCTGAGTGAAGAACAGACGCCCTCAGGCAACCTACACGCAGAGGCGGGGCCAAATCCAAAGCTGAACCCCAGCAGCTGTGCAAACAAAGTAGAGAAAGGGAAATCTCTCCCAGCAGCCTCAGGAGCAGCGGATTAAATCTCCACAATCAGCGTGATGTACCCTGCATCAGTGGAATACATGAATAGACAACGAATCATCCCAAATTGAGGAGGTGGACTTTGGGAGCAAAGATACATATTTTTTTTTCCCTTTTTCTCTTTTTGTGACTGTGTATGTGTCTGCTTGTCTGTGTGATTTTGTCTGTATAGCTTTGCTTTTACCATTTGTCCTAGGGTTCTATATGTCCATTTTTTTGCTTTTTGGGGTTTTTTTAGTACACTTTTTAGCACTTGTTATCATTGGTGGATTTGTTTTTTGGTGTGGTTGGTCTCTTCTTTCTTTATTTCTTCTTTCTTTTTTTAAATAACTAGTTTTTTTTTTATTTTAATAACTTTATTTTAATTTATTTTATGTTATCTTCTTCTTTCTTTCTTTCTTCTTTTTCTCTCTTTTATTCTGAGTCATGTGGATGACAGGCTCTTGGTGCTCCAGCCAGGAGTCAGGACTGTGCCTCTGAGGTGGGAGAGCCAACTTCAGGACACTGGTCCACAAGAGACCTCCCAGCTCCATGTAATATCAAATGGCGAAAATCTCCCAGAGATCTCCAACTCAATGCCAACACCCAGCTCCACTCAACGACCAGTAAGCTACAGTGCTGGACACCCTGTGCCAAACAACTAGCAAGACAGGAACACAACCCCACCCATTAGCAGAGAGGCTGCCTAAAATCATAATAAGTCCACAGACACTCCAAAACACACCACCAGACGTGGACCTGCCCAGCAGAAAGACAAGATCCAGCCTCATCCACCAGAACACAGGCACTAGTCCCCTCCACCACGAAGCCTACACAACCCACTGAACCAACTTTAGCCACTGAGGACAGACACCAAAAACAATGGGAAGTATGAACCTGCAGCCTGCGAAAAGGAGACCCCAAACACAGTAAGATAAGCAAAATGAGAAGACAGAAAAACACACAGCAGATGAAGGAGCAAGGCAAAAACCCACCAGATCTAACAAATGAAGAGGAAATAGGCAGTCTACCTGAAAAGGATTTCAGAATAATGATAGTAAAGATGATACAAAATATGGGAAACAGAATGGAGAAAATACAAGAAACATTTAACAAGGCCTTAGAAGAACTAAAGAGCAAACAAACAGTAATGAACAACCCAATAAATGAAATTAAAACTTCTCTAGAGGGGATCAATAGCAGAATAACGGAGGCACAAGAACAGATAAGTGACCTGGAAGATAAAATAGTGGAAATAATTATTGCAGAGCAGAAAAAAGAATGAAAAGAATTGAGGACAGTCTCACAGACCTCTGGAACAACATTAAACGCACCAACATTCGAATTATAGGGGTCCCAGAAGAAGAAGAGAAAAAGAAAAGGACTGAGAAAACGTTTGAGGACTTTATAGTTGAAAACTTCCCTAATATGGGAAAGGAAATAATCAAGTCCAGGAAGCACAGAGAGTCCCATACAGGATAAATCCAAGGAGAAACACTCAAGACACATATTAATCAAACTATCAGAAGTTAAATACAAAGAAAAAATATTAAAAGCAGCAAGGGAAAAGCAACAAATAACATACAAGGGAATCCCCATAAGGTTAACAGCTGATCTTTCAGCAGAAACTCTGCAAGCCAGAAGGGAATGGCAGGACATATTTAAAGTGATGACGGAGAAAAACCTACAACCAAGATTACTCTACCCAGCAAAGATCTCATTCAGATTCGATGGAAAAATTAAAACCTTTACAGACAGAGCAAAAGCTAAGAGAATTCAGCACAACCAAAGCAGCTTTACAACAAATGCTAAAGGAACTTCTCTAGGCAGGAAACACAAGAGAAGGAAAAGACCTACAATAACAAACCCAAAACAATTAAGAAAATGGTAATAGGAACATACATATCGATAACTACCTTAAATGTAAATGGATTGAATGCTCCAACCAAAATACATAGACTGGCTGAATGGATAGAAAAACAAGACCCATATATATGCTGTCTACAAGAGACCCACTTCAGACCTAGGGACACATACAGACTGAAAGTGAGGGGATGGAAAAAGATATTCCAAGAAATTGGAAATCAAAACAAAGCTGGAGTAACAAGTCTCATATTAGACAAAATAGACCTTAAAACAAAGACTATTACAAGAGACAAAGAAGGACACTGCATAATGATCAAGGGATCAATCCAAAAAGAAGATATAACAATTGTAAATATTTACGCATCCAACATAGGAACACCTCAATACATAAAGCACATGCTAACAGCCATAAAAGGGGAAATTGACAGTAACACAATCATAGTAGGGGACTTTAACACCCCACTTTCACCAATGGACAGAGCATCCAAAATGAAAATAAATAAGGAAAGACAAGCTTTAAATGATACATTAAACAAGATGGACTTAATATTTATAGGACATTCCATCCAAAAACAACCGAATACACTTTCTTCTCAAGTGCTCATGGAACATTCTCCAGGATAGATCATATCTTGGGACACAAATCAAGCCTTGGTAAATTTAAGAAAATTGAAATCGTAGCAAGTATCATTTCCAACCACAACGCCATGAGACTAGATATCAGTTACAGGAAAAAAGCTGTAAAAAGTACAAACACATGGAGGCTAAACAGTACACTACTAAATAATCAAGAGATCACTGAAGAAATCAAAGAGGAAATCAAAAAATACCTAGAAACAAATGACTATGAAAACATGATGACCCAAATCCTATGGGATGCTGCAAAAGCAGTCCTAAGAGGGAAGTGTTCTGCCTATGTTTTGCTCTATGACATAAATCACAGCAAGAACCTTTTTGACCCACCTCCTAGAGAAATGGAAATAAAAACAAAAATAAACATATGGGACCTGTTGAAACTTAAAAGCTTTTGCACAGCAAAGGAAACCATAAACAAGATGAAAACACAACCCTCAGAATGGGAGAAAATATTTGCGAATGAAGCAACTGACAAAGGATTAATCTCCAAAATTTACAAGCAGCTCATGCAGCTCAATATCAAAAAAACAAAGAACCCAATCCAAAAATGGGCAGAAGACCTAAACAGACATTTCTCCAAAGAAGATATGCAGATTGCCAACAAACACATGAAAGAATGCTCAACATCACTAATCATTAGAGTAATGCAAATCAAAACTACAATGAGATATCATCTCACTCCGGTCAGAATGGCCATCATCAAAAAATCTACACACAATAAATGCTGGAGAGGGTGTGTAGAAAAGGGAACCCTCTTGTACTGTTGGTGGGAATGTAAATTGATACAGCCACTATGGAGAACAGTATGTAGGTTCCTTAAAAAACTAAAAATAGAAGTACCATATGACCTAGCAATCCCACTGCTGGCCATATATCCTGAGAAAACCATAATTCAAAAAGAGTCATGTACCACAATGTTCATTGCAGCTCTGTTTGCAATAGCCAGGACATGGAAGCAACCTAAGTGTCCATCAACAGATGAATGGATAAAGATGTGGCACATATATACAATGGAATATTACTTAGCCATAAAAAGAAATGAAATTGAGTTATTTGTAATGAGGTGGATGGACCTAGAGTCTGTCATACAGAGTGAAGTAAGTCAGAAAGAGAAAAACAAATACCGTATGCTAACACATATACATGGAATCTGAAATAATAAAAAAAAAAAGGTCATGAAGAACCTAGGTGTAAGACAGGAATAAAGACACAGACCTACTATAGAATGGACTTGAGGATATGGAGAGGGGGAAGGGTAAGCTGGGACAAAGTGACACAGTGGCATGGACATATATACACTACCAAACGTAAAATAGATAGCTAGTGGGAAACAACTGCATAGCACAGGGAGATCATCAGTGATTTGTGACCACCCAGAGGGATGGGATAGGGAGGGTGGGAGGGAGGGAGACACAAGAGGGAAGAGATATGGGAACATATGTATATGTATAACTGATTCACTTTGTTATAAAGCAGAAACTAACACACCATTGTAAAGCAATTATACTCCAAGAAGGTATAAATTATACTTAAAGAAGGTAAAAAAAAATACTTATGAGTAGCAATAAATCTGAGTGACTACAATAAAGAAATGCCCTGGAACATAATGAAAATTCACCATCAGATCTAACTGTAAAGTAGCTAGCATTGACTGAATATTTCTTCTGTGTCAGATACCGTGTTAAGAGCTTCTCCTGAATGATCTCATTTAAAACACAAACTATTTTATCAATCACATTATGAATATTGAGGAGCTTGAGGCACAGAGAGGCTTCCGAGTTTCACACAGTTACTGATGAATATGAGACTTGAACCCAAGCAGTCTGATGCTAAGACTCATGGTATTCATCGCTGTGCTAACAACTGACAGAGACACTTCCTTCTGTGAAGTATAATTGTTCTTGGCCTCCAATTATGTAACTGGGGGATATGGGGTACCCAGAGAACCATCGCATTTGGGATTGTGGTTGACTATGGTGGTAAAGATGCTTAAACTCTCGATTCTCTTAGTGCTAAAAAATAACCACTCTTTACATTTTAGTGGAATACTTCACTATAGATGGCAATGTTTATTTTCATAATAAAAATAAATTTTTTAAATCTCATTTGGTAAGTTTAAATACCTATTAGTCAAGTGGGTAATTTATGGAATGCCTTATGGATAAAAATTTCAAGCAAGTTCAGACCTTAAAATAGGTTTCTCAACCTTGGCACTCTCGTTGTTTTGGGATAAATAATTCTTTGTTGCGGGAAGAAGGGCGTGAACTGTAGGATATTTAACAGCATTCTTGGCCCCTACCCACTAGATCCCAGTAGCATTCACCCAGTTGCCTCCAGACACTGCCAAATATCCCCTGTAGGGTAAAAAAGCTCCCATCACTCAGGTTGAGAAACCACTGCCTTAGAAAAATCTAGTGCAATTCCTCAACTTTACACAAGAAGTGTATTGAAGTGCTGTAACAAATGTCACACAGCTAAGTAGTGGCAGAATTTTGATAGATCTCAGGTCTCCTAATCCCAAATCCATAATTCACATACAACAAACTGCCTAAGGCGATATCTGCCATTTAAAGCGATACCGTCAGGATATATGGTTTTAAAAGTGCACACACATCGTCCGTAACAGCTCAGTAAATAGGTCAGACAGGTGGTATAAACCCAATTTTACCAGTGAAAGTGCATAACAAAACATGTTATGATTTTCCAAGATCACACATTTAGTAGGGAAAAGAGCCTGGACACAAGATTTCAGACGTCAACCTTGTTGCTATTTCCAAAATCGACACTTGCCCCAGTGGGTGGGCATGGGCTTGATTTGAGAAAGGAGCAACAGAAAAACTATTGGGGAACATTTCTACATCATGTTTTCGTTTCCAGCACTCTGATCCTGTATCTTTTGCAGGCAGAAAAATAGCAAATAGTCTTTTCTAAATTGGTAGGGAGAAGGGAGTCACAGTATCTTCAAAGATGTTTACTACTTACTAGCTTGTATCTAGCTATACTTTTTCTTATATCTCAATGATTAGAGAACAAATGACCTCAAAAACATAAAAAATAAAATTAAGTTATTTTATATTATGGATGCCTCAACCATAGAAACCTAACTACTGATGATTTCCAAAGACTTATAAAGAGATACGGATGAAGTCATATTTCAAAACTTCTCCTGTCTTGGATTTTGTTATAGGTCTCTATCATGTAGTGATATGAAATCTAAATATTTAGCTACCCGCCTCTTTCCATTCATCACTGCACTGCCAGAAGAGAGGCCTTTATGGAGATAAATGATCTCTCCTTCGTCAAAAACCTAGCAGGTCACCATGGTAAAGTCTCAGCCGTCTTTGAGAAGTGAAGAGTAAGCAGTTCTGAATAGGCCTCTCTGCTGTCACTCTGCATGTGTGATTGTTTCTCTATGAAAAATAAAGTTAGTCTGAAAGTTTAAATTCTGTTTAGTTTGTGTAGTGGCTTACGTGAAACTATGAACATGATTAAAAGAAAGAATTAAGAGCAATGTTTGCACATCTGCATAATAATGTTTTAATTTTTAAAATGGCCCTAAGCTAACACAAGACCTGTCGCTTATGTTTTTAACTTATTATTGCTATCTGTGGGCAAAATGTGTGTGTGTGTGTGTGTGTGTGTATTGTCTGTGAATATTGGGTGTAAAACTAAAATTGGTCTAATAAAATGAAATTAGCATCTGTAAATATCTGGAATAAATTCAGAAATGTTCTGTATATACTTCAGAAATTTCAAAATAAAGGGATTTAAAAATTCCTCTCTGCAATTATGAGTTGTGGAGCTAATGGAACAGTATGCACATCTGACCCCTTACATCTAATGAATCACCAAGTTCTGTTGACAACATTTCCTAAATATATCACAAACCTCCTCACTTCTCTCCTTCACAGCCGACATGAGCACGTTAGCCAGTGTCAGCATCTCATTAGGAGTACTGCAGTTGCTTTTTAATTGTTCCTCCACATCAACTCTTGCCCACTTCTAATTAATTTGTCCCAAAGCAACCAGAGTGACCTTTATAAAGTGTAATATGGACCATCGCATCATCTTTCTTAAATCCCTTCCATGGCTTTCCATTGCACTTGGAATAAAATTCCAAATTCTTCACACAGAACATAAGAGCTGGTATAACCTAGCTCTCCCCGATCTCTTCTTTGGCCATTTTACCCCTTCCTCACTAGCTCCAAGGACACCCCACCATGCCTCAGGCTCTTCCCAATTAGAGCCTTTACACATGGTCCTTCTCTTTGGAATGTTATTTCCCCATGCTTTCATTTGGCCAATTTTTACTCATTATTCATTTCCAAGCTTAAATATCATATCATCTAGGAATCCTTCTATGATTTTCCCAGAGTATGCCGGATATTTACTCTTAGCACCTTGTACCCTTTCATTGTAACAGTAATCTCATGGAACTCTGGAATTGTTTGTTAAATGTCTGTCTTCCCCAGTAGACCCTAAGCTCCAGGATGGCAAAGTTATAAATCCTGTTTTGCTCATAGTGCATCACTAGTGGCTAGCACAGTGCCTAGCATATAATAGGCATGACATAAAAGCGTGTTGGATGGATCAGGAGGGTGGGAGGGAGGAAGTTAGGAGTGGGAAGGTCCTACCTTTAGTAGTCTAACTGTAAACTTCTTTCTTCAATTTTTATTACTTTCTCCATGCAGACAGCAATCCTATATAGTACAATGAACATCCCTAACTTGATAACTGACACAACTTTCCGAAATAGGCCAACAGTTTAAAGGTTTGAATATAAAGTTAGAACAAATACTATCTGTACATATAGAACCTATAAAAATAGTCATATTTATTATTAAGTATAGAATTTCTGGTTTTATTTTATTTTTTAAAATTTAATTCATATTTTAAATACATAATTCTTTTGCTAGAACATAATTCAAAAGTTCTGGAAAGATATCCAGTGAAAATTTATGTCCCAACTACAGCTACACAGTTCTTCACCCTAAAGGCAACCAGAGTTTCCAATTGCATGCCAAAATTTGATTTTGATTTAATGATTTCTGAATTAGTTTACAGTTTGGTTTCCTTTCTTATTCTCAGTCTTGACTTCTGTCAGCATTGAAATAGTTACCTTAATGATAATTACTATTACATAACTCATGTACATGTAACATGTTTGGATTATAAATATCTTCCAGCATGCTCGAATCTAAATAGTTATTTCATTTTCAAATATTTCTTTCTTGTAAAATATAGCGTTAAATATAGCGTTACAATTACAGGAAAAAAACTGTAAAAAGTACAAACACATGGAGGCTAAACAATACACTACTAAATAATCAAGAGATCACTGAAGATATCAAAGAGGAAATCAAAAAATACCTAGAAACAAACGACAAGGAAAACATGACAACCCAAAACCTATGTGATGCAGCAAAAGCAGTTATAACAGGGAATTTTATAGCAATTCAATCCTACCTCAAGAAACAAGAAACATCTCAAATAAACAACCTAACCGTACACCTAAAGCAATTAGAGAAAGAAGAACAAAAAGAACCCAAAGTTAGCAGAAGGAAAGAAATCATAAAGATCAGATCACAAAAAATGAAAAGGAAATGAAGGAAACAATAGCAAAGATCAATAAAACTAAAAGCTGGTTCTTTGAGAAGATAAACAAAACTGATAAACCATTAGCCAGACTCATCAAGAAAAAAAGGGAGAAGACTCAAATCAATAGAATTAGAAATGAAAAAGGAGAAGTAACAACTGACACTGTAGAAATACAAAGGATCATGAGAGATTACTACAAGCAACTGTATGTCAATAAAATGGACAACCTGGAAGAAATGGACAAATTCTTAGAAATGCACAACCTTCTGACACTGAACCAGGAAGAAATAGAAAATATGAACAGACCAATCACAAGCACCGAAATTGAAACTGTAGTTAAATGTCTTCCAACAAACAAAAGCCCAGGACCAGATGGCTTCACAGGCGAATTCTATCAGACATTTAGAGAAGAGCTAACACCCATCCTTAAACTCTTCCAAAATATAGCAGAGAGAGGAAAACTCCCAAACTCATTCTACAAGGCCACCATCACCCTGTTATCAAAACCAGACAAAGATGTCACAAAAAAGAAATCTACAAGCCAATATCACTGATGAACATAGATGCAAAAATCCTCAACAAAATACTAGCAACAGCACATTAAAAGAATCATACACCATGATCAAGTGGAGTTTATCCCAGAAATGCAAAGAATCCAGTGTATGCAAATTAATCAGTGTGATAAACCATATTAATAAATTGAAGGAGAAAAACCATATGATCATCTCAATAGATGCAGAAAAATCTTTTGACAAAATTCAACAGCATTTATGATAAAAGCCCTCCAGAAAGCAGCCATAGAGGGGACTTACCTCAACATAATCAAGGCCATATATGAGAAACCCACAGCCAACATCATTCTCAGTGGTGAAAAGCTGAAAGCATTTCCACTAAGATCAGGAACAAGACAAGGTTGCCCACTCTCACCACTATTGTTCAACATAGTTTTGGAAGTTTTAGCGACAGCATCAGAGAAGGAAAAAAAATAAAAGGAATCCAAGTAGGAAAAGAAGAAATAACACTGTCACTGTTTGCAGATGACATGATACTATACATAGAGAATCCTAAAGATGCTACCAGAAAACTACTAGAGCTAATCAATGAATTTGGTAAAGTAGCAGGATACAGAATTAATGCACAGAAATCTCTTGCATTCCTGTACACTAATGATGAAAAATCTGAAAGCAAAATTAAGGAAACACTCCCATTTACCATTGCAACAAAAAGAATAAAATCCCTAGGAATAAACCTACCTAAGGAGGTGAAAGATCTGTATGCAGAAAGCTATAAGACACTGATGAAAGAAATTAAAGATGATACAAACTGATGGAAAGATATACCATGTTCTTGGACTGGAAGAATCAGCATTGTGAAAATGACTCTACTAGCCAAAGCAATCTACAGATTCAGTGCAATCCCTATCAAACTACCAATGGCCTTTTTCACAGAACTATAACAAAAAATTTCACAATTTGTATGGAAACACAAAAGACCCCGAATAGCCAAAGCAATCTTTAGAAAGAAAAACAGAGCTGGAGGAATCAGGCTCCCTGACTTCAGACTATACTACCAAGCTACAGTAATCAAAACAGTATGGTACTGGCACAAAAACGGAAATATAGATCAATGGAACAGGATAGAAAGCCCAGAGGTCAACCCCCACACATATGGTCACCTTATCTTTGATAAAGGAGGCAAGAATATACAATGGAGAAAAGACAACCTTTTCAATAAGTGGTGCTGGGAAAACTGGACATGTACATGTAAAAGAATGAAATTAGAACACTTCGTAACACCATACAGAAAAATAAATTCAAAATGAATTAAAGACCTCAATATAAGGCCAGACACCATCGAACTCTTAGAGGAAACTATAGGCAGAACACTCTATGACATAAATCACAGCCAGATCCTTTTTGACCCACCTCCTAGAGAAATGGAAATAAAAACAAACAAATGGGACCTAATGAAACTTAAAAGCTTTTGCACAGCAAAGGAAACCATAAACAAGACGAAAAGACAACCCTCAGTATGGGAGAAAATATTTGCAAATGAAGCAACTGACAAAGGATTAATCTCCAAAATATACAAGCAGCTCATGCAGCTCAATATCAAAAAAACAAACAACCCAATCCAAAAATGGGCAGAAGACCTAAATAGGCATTTCTCCAAAGAAGGTACACAGATTGCCAACAAACACATGAAAGGATGCTCAACATCAGTCAGAACGGCCATTATCAAAAAATCTAGAAACAATAAATGCTGGAGAGGGTGTGTATAAAAGGGAACCTTCTTGCACTGTTGGTGGGAATGTAAATTGATACAGCCACTATGGAGAACAGTATGGAGGTTCCTTAAAAAACTAAAAATAGAACTACCATATGACCTGGCCATCCCACTACTGGGCGTATACCCAAAGAAAACCATAATTCAAGAAGAGTCATGTACCACAGTTTCCATTGCAGCTCTATTTACAGTAGCCAGGACATGGAAGCAACCTAAGTGTCCATCAACAGATGAATGTTTAAAGATATGACTCAGCCATAAAAAGAAATGAAATTGAGTTATTTGTAGTGAGGTGGAGGGACCTAGAGTCTGTCCTACAGAGTGAAGTAAGTCAGAAAGAGAAAAACAAATACCGTATGCTAACCCATATATATGGAATCTAAAAAAAAAAAAGGAAATGGTTATGAAGAACCTATTGACAGAACAGGAATAAAGTTGCAGATGTAGAGGATGGACTTGAGGACACGGGGAGGGGGAAGGGTAAGCTGGGATGAAGTAGAGAGTGGCCTGGACATATATACACTACCAAATATAAAATAGCTAGTGGGAGGCAGCCACATAGCACAGGGAGATCAGGTCGGTGCTTTGTGACCACCTAGAGGGGTGGGATAGGGAGCGTGGGAGGGAGGCTCAATAAGGAGGGAATATGGGGATATATGTATACGCATAGCTGATTCACTTTGTTATACAGCAAAAACTAACACAACAATGTAAAGCAATTTTGCTCCAATAAAAATGTTAAGTTAAAAAAAAAAACAGAAAAGAAACACAAGGAACTAGAAAAAGGAAATTACTATAGGTAAAATATAGTTAAGACCTTAAATTAATTAAAAATAAAAATCAAAAATTAAGGATAAATTGTATTTCTCCTTTTTACTTCACTCTGTATGACAGACTCTAGGTCTATGCACCTCATTACAGATAACTGAATTTCATTTCTTTTTATGGCTGAGCAATATTCCATTGTATATATGTGCTGATTCACTTTGTTATACAGCAGCAACTAACACAACATTGTAAAGCAATTTTACTCTAATAAAGATGTTTAAAAAAAAAACCTTTAGGAATATTGATTATAAAGAACATCCAAGAAAGGAGAAGTGAAATTTCATGTTATAAAATTTTTATACCAACATATTTAATCCATTGTTAGAGTTAAGCAAACATAGGGTCATTTTTATATCTTATATTTAAAAGAAAATAACCATTTATTGAGGCATGTAGAGGCAGATTATCAAAGTGGTTAAAAAGACGGGATCTGGAGCCAGACCACCTGGTTTCAAATTTCATCATGTTAAGTGATTACTTAGCACCTTGCTGAGATTCAATTCATCCATCTTGAAAATGCTGGTAACATTCATGTTTAGTTCATAGGATTGTTGAGAGGATTAAATAGGCTAATATGAATAAGGACAGAAGAATCATGATGAGAGCAAAGCAACCATATCAAGAAATTTTAGTTGTTGTTGTTGCTGTTTGTCGTTCTTACTAGTATTATTTAATAGGATGTGAAAATTGAAGTTTTGCCTGAAGTGTCAATATATGATAATTATCTGATACCCAGCTGAGTGTGAGACAGAATATCCTGGAGGAATCTTCAAAGTGGATAAATCAGAAGAGATTCCATGGCTGTTTAACCTTTCACCCACTTTGAGAATATAAAAGAATGTAGAATGGATAGGCAGAGAGGAACTGGAAAGATTTCTTTAGAGAGCTGCTAAGGTGTCTCCTCTCCCTCTGATGGGGTGAGTGGTCTACCTTCTTCCCTGAAATTCTGAAGGGTGGAAGTTTTAGGGGGACTGCTAAGAGAAGTTAACGGGTATTTCCTGGAGTACAGAGATGCAGTATACTTATGTCTCATTCACACCTGTGAAAGGTGAAGCATGTATGCGGGGGCGTGGGAGGGGGTGCTGAGAGGGAGAGAGAAGAGGAGAGGGAGAGAGAGGGGGAGAGAGAAGGAAGGAGAGAGGATAAAGGACCGGAAAGTGATACTCCTGCAGGGAGTTGGGGGGAGGAGAAGGGGTAACAGGCATGAATGTTTCCCATGGAGCAAATTTGGTCCACATGAAAGAGAAAGCCTACCTGGAGAAGTTGTTTTTTTTTTTTTTTAAGAAGATGTTGGGGGTAGGAGTTTAGTAATTTATTTATTTATTTTTGCTGTGTTGGGTCTTCATTTCTGTGCGAGGGCTTTCTCTAGCTGTGGCAAGCGGGGGCCACTCTTCATCGCGGTGCGGGGGCCCCTCACTATCGCGGCCTCTCTTGTTGCGGAGCACAGGCTCCAGACATGCAGGCTCAGTAGTTGTGGCTCATGAGCCTAGTTGCTCCACGGCATGTGGGATCCTCCCAGACCAGGGCTCCAACCCGCGTCCCCTGCGTTAGCAGGCAGATTCTCAACCACTGCGCCACCAGGGAAGCCCCCTGGAGAAATTTTAAACCCTGCCCAGGAAGAGATGAGTCCTCAGAGATGCTTGATCTGAGGAGACGGTGACCAACCAAAGGGGAGGCTCTCACCATCTGAGCTTAGTTCAAGCTGGAGAGCAATGCCAAATCCACATCAGTAACCTTAAATGAAAGATTCAGCTTTACACATTTGCCAGTCACCAACCAAATAAGAACAGTTCTGTCCTTATGTCTCTTTACTCCTCCCTGCCCCTTTGTACCTGGGTGTGGATATGACAAGAAAGACAGGTAAGCTGGTCACATAAGTCACCTTATATAAGACGTGGCCAGGAGGATGGGAGAGCTCTTTAGCTTTGATTGAAGATTCTAAGGTTGATTACTATGATGATCTTAGACCGTACACTAAGGTAGTACTTATAACTTAAAGTGACTGTATGACCAAACTTTTCCTAAGAGCATGGAATCATGGGAATTTCTGAGTTTTCATTCAGTAGTAGGAGAAATTATCCTAGAAAAAAATAGTCCTTAAAAGGAAAGAAGTCAAAAGTTCCCCAAATTTTGAATTGCTTATGCTGTTCTGCTGGTTTGTTACAACAAAAGAGAAAGGAACCCTAAACTATACATACAGAGGACATAAATAAATAGGAAGGGTCATGGCTTAATACAGCATTGATAAAGTAAATACTTACATGATTCAGTACCTAGGCTACCACATGAATTAAAAATGACCATGTGTAATAAATTAATTTCCAACATAAATAGAACAAAGAGAGAAAATAAACCTTAACATCTTTTTACCTTGTGTGAATACAGAAGAGGTCAGTAAGATACGACATTGTTTCCGGATGATTAGAATGTGTTGAAAATACAGTGTATCAATTATAAGTGGTCATAATTTGCAAACTTTCTACTGGATTTTATGTACATGCACTGCATTAAACATTTTAATTAGTATTTTCCCTCCACTTTTTGAAAGCTAGATCCCAAAATGGGGTATTGATCTAAACAAGATCTAGTGAAAAATATGTATTGACAGATGACGTTTAGCACAGGGCCTTGCACATGGAAGATGCTTTTTAATACTAAGTTTTTATTTATTTTAGCTTGATTTTAAGTTCAGCAGAAATACAGAATTCATATATTTGCTTATGTAAAAAGGATTTTTCACTCCAAAAACATGAAACAATGTGTACTGTAGTTTCCTTTGGGATATTAGAAGTGTTGAATCTAGAAGCCTAAATCTTGAAAGTCATAAATATTTTTGTCATAAAATATTATCTGCAGGAATAATTCTAAATATCAGATTTTTTAAAAAACTCACTATACTAGTTTTTATGATATTGAGTTTTATCGTTTTAATTTTACTTGTTGATATCTTAAAAGTTTCCTCTTACATTTTAATAAAATGTATTATTTATTAGTGCTTGAAGCACATGATATTGATATTGTTTATTGGAAAATCTACTAACATGTTAAAAGATCCAAACAAAAAACCTGCCTTAGAACTATAGAAATTTCAACCAGATTGAACTAAATTAGGTTTACTTTTCCTCTGTGTACTATAAGAGAGATTGGACATCAGAAATTTTCTTCAAAAATATTAAAATCTGTTTTATTATATGTTGTATTGTCTAAAAATAATATCTGCTTTGATCCAACTCATAACTATAATTTCAATTTAACCTTATTGCAACTCAGTGAGCAAAATATTCTACCCTTCAAGTATTAAAGTAATAGTGCAATTTCAATAAATTTACTATGAGTCTGTAAATCAATATTAGAAGCATCAATCTTAGAAGATCCAATAGTAAGGAATGATAAAATAGTAGAGTAATAAAAATAAGCACCTGTGCTTTAATATCCTGGACTGTCCTTTGTGGGATATATGAGTTGCTAATGTCATATTCTACTCTTTGCTTTTATCTTAGTTAGATTCTGGTTGCTTTTTCTATCATTAATATTAATGTAATCAAATTCATCTATCTTTTTAGTTTATGCTGCTTTTTTTTTCTTTAAGAAATGCTTTCATTCCTCAGGATTAAAAATATACTCACATATGTTCATTTTAAAACATAATATTTTTTCCTTCACTCTGAGGCTTTTTAATGTGAGATTTATTTTAGTGTCTAGTGTGAACTTAGGAATACACTTTTGCATTTTTCATGTAGATAGTTAAATGTCTCAGAATCTTTTACTGAATAGTTTTTCTTTTCTTATTTTTTTGTGACACCTTTATTGCTTAATAGGTTTCCATATAAGTGTGGATCTGATCTTGGGTTATCTATTTTTTTGTCTATTTGTCCGTTTCTGTGTGCATACCTCACTACCTTAATTCATACAGTTTCATGTTAAAAGTTTAAGTAAATCTTGATATCTGATAGATATTGAAAGAGTTACTCTTTGCTAGTCTTCTTAATTTCTTTAACTTTACTATCAAATATGATTTATTGTCCTTTCATTTTACTGAAGTATAGTTGATTTCCAATATTATATTAGTTTCAGGTATACAACATAGAAATTCAAAATATTTATAGATTATATTCCGTTTTAAAATATTGGCTATATTTCCTGTGCTGTACAGTATATCCTTGTAGTTTTTAAATTTTACACCTGATAGTTTATAACTCTTAATCCCCTACCCCTATCTTGCCCCCCTCTCCCCATTGGTAGCCACTAGTTTGTTCTCTATATCTGTGAGTCTATTTCTGTTTTGTTATATTCATTTATTTGATTTATTTTTTAGATTCTACATACAAGTAGTAGCATACAGTATTTATCTTTCTCTGTCTGACTTATTTCACTATGCATAATACCTTTCAGGTCCATCCATGTTGTTGCAAATGGAAAAATTTCATTCTTTATTATGACTAAGCTGTATTCCATTGTATGTATGTATATATGTGATATATATAAGGTTGCTTCCATATCTTGGCAATTGCATATAATGCTGCTATGAACATTGGGGTTCATGTATCTTTTCAAGTTAGTGTTTTTGTTTTTTTCAGATATGTACCCAGGAGTGGTATTGCTGGATCATATGGTAGCTCTATTTTTAGTTTTCTGTGGACTGTCCATACTGCTTTCCATAGTGGCTACACCAGTTTACATTTACACCAACAGTGCACAAGGGTTCCCTTTTCTCTACATCCTTGACCATCACTTGTTATTTGTGGTCTTTTTGGTGCTAGCCATTCTAACAGGTATGAGGTGGCATCTCATTATGGTTTTGATTTGCATTTCTCTGATGATTAATGATGTTGAGCATCTTTTCACATGCCTGTTGGCCATCTATGTGTCTTCTGTGGAAAAATGTTTGTTCGGGTCTTCTGCCCATTTTTTAATAAAGTTGTTTGGTTTTTTTTGATATTGAGTTGTATGAGCTCTTTATATATTTTGGATATTAACCCCTTATTGGTCATATCATTTACAAATATTTTTTTCCCATTTAATAGGTTGTATTTTCATTTTGTTGATGGTTTCCATTGCTGTGAGAAAGCTTTTAAGTATAATTAGGTTCCATTTGTTTATTTTTGTCTTTGTTTCCTTTGCCTTAGGAGACAGATCCGAAAAAAAATATTGCAGCAATTTATATCAAAGAGTGTTCTACCTGTGTTTTCTTCTAGGAGTTTATGGTTTCCAGTCTAACATTTAGGTCTTTAATCCATTTTGAGTTTATTTTTGTATGTGGTGTGAGAAAACGTTCTAATTTCATTATTTTACATGCTATCAATTAGCTATCAATTAAATATGAATTTTAAGACCAGTTTATCAAATTCTGTGAAAATTCCTATTGAAATTATTATTGAATCCAATTTATATATTGATTTGGAGAATCTCCATCTTTACAACTTGGGGTCTTGCCATACCCTTCCCATGTTATGTGTATATAGATAGATATAGATGGATTCAGTAATTTAAGCTTTTGGTATATCTTTGGTAAAATTGTTTGGAAAAAATTTAGATGTCCTTTGTTCACTTCATCAGGTCCAAGGTTTCTCACTTGTAAATTGAAGATAATTTTTTTCCTGCCTACATTTCAGGGCTACTTTGAAGCAAAAATGAAATTATGCTTATGAAATAAATACATAAATGATAAGATTTTGTTTTTTATTATTTTTAGCCAGAAGTGTTGGTATATTATATGCTTAATGATACTCCATGATTTTCTGAGATTCTGTTTAATTAATCTCTTTTCCTCCTAGTATAAAAGTTTGGATCTTATAATTATTTAAATAAAATCATTGTTCTGTTTAATGATTTCTGCAATGCTCTGTGAACCATGACTTTTTATTCATTCTGTGAAGTCTTTGATTAATGAGGAGTATAAAAGTTCATTTCATCAAGTATTTATTGTATCACATACTGTGTTGCTAGCACTGAATCAGTTTTGAGATAATTATTTTCATTTTAGGGGACAAAATGCAATAAGGAGTTTTGGTGACCTGTTACCCATCAATATTTTTTACGGTTATCAGCCTAGAGTCTCTAGTAAACATGGAAGTTTTAAGTATTATTTTTATTATTGTTATTTTTAGGAGAAATTGATCCCAAATTTTAAGTTTTTCCTTTGTAATAAGTGAATTGAAATATAAAGCTTATTTTTCTATTGTCTTCTTTTAATTAATCATTTCAATAACATGTACTATCTAACCTTGCCAAATCAACTATATAATCACTTCTTCCTTCTAATTTTATCAGTGTATTATCTGAAAATAAGGTAATATCAGAAAATATCCACTTGTTGAATGAGTGAAAATGAATATATATATTCAAATCCAGAGAATTCATAGAGAAAATACAAGATTCCAAGGAATGAAACCATACACAGATAAAATACTAAATAATAAATACTTTTAAAATAGGACAAGATACCTCATACATTGGAACATGGTATCAAGATACAAAAATATTCTAATAGATTAAAATAAGGAGTTACATCTAGTAAATGAGTGATCTGTCAAGTCTAATTATGAAGTTCTACACTCAGGTTCAACAACTCTGTTATATAAATGCACACTTAAGTGTATTAATATTGTTAGGAGTTAGTTGATGATGACCATATGTACATGTGCTGTGTGGACTTAAACATTTCATGGATACTTAGGTCATATGAATAGAAGACGTTTTCAATCAAAGGAGAGGGTTTTTTGATATTAGCCTTTCTGGCAGGGGTGAAGTGGTACCTCATTGTGGTTTTGATTTGCATTTTCTTGATGATTAGTGATGTTGAGCATTTTTTATGTGCTTGTTAGTCATTTGTATGTCTTCTTAGGAAAAATGTCTGTTCAGGTGTTCTGCCCATTTTTTTAACATCTTTAAAATGGATTTTTAAATATTAAGTTGAATGTGTTCTTTATATATTCTGCATACTAACCCCTTATAGATATATGATTTGCAGATATTTTCTCCCATTCAGAGAAATGGGAGAAAATATCATCATCTTGTTGATGTTTTCCTTAGTGTGCAAAAGTTTTTTAGTTTGATATAATCCCATTTGTTTATTTTTGCTTTTGTTTCCCTTGCCTGAAGAGACATATCCAAAAAAAATATTGCTAAGACCAAAATCAAAGAGCATACTGCCTCTGCTTTCTTCTAGGAGTTTTATGGTTTCAGGCCTTACATTCAATCTTTAATCCATTTTCAGCTTATTTTTGTATATGATGTAAAATAGTGGTGAAATAGATGAATGAATTAAGAGGGAGAAGTGTACAGTTATAAGATAGATAAGACATGGAGATGTAATATACAGAATAGGGAATATAGTCAATAATATTGTAATAACTTTAAATGGTGACAGACGGTAACTAGACTTATCCTGGTGATCATCTCGTAATGTATTTAAGTGTCAAATCACTATGTTGTACACCTGAAACTAATATAACGTTCTATGTTGATTTTACTTTGATAAAAGTAAACAAACAACAATAACAACAAAAAAAGGTGAAGGTATTCCTTGTGGATCGTGCATCGGCATGCTATGTTAAAATATAAGAACATTTTTAAGAGGGGTATTGAAAAATTAAACTGTGTTCTGATGTAAGTAACTAAGTTGATGAAAAAGATCTGAAAACTCTTCCTTAGGAATGGGTTGGAGGTCTAGAGGATTTTATGCTGAGAAGGGAAGACTCGTGCATGGACACAGGAGATCAAATATTTTAATAGCTGTTTCATGGAACTAGATTAAGTTTAATTTATTCTGTAAGTCAGAACCATCAGACTTTTATTTAAAGTTCAGTTTCAGCTCAACCAAAAGTTATTTTTAGCCAATTAAATTATCTAAACATGATAAAGCCTCGATTATAATTAGTGGAGGAACTTCCTGATTTGAGTGCAAGACTGAACTACATCACTCCATCAGCCATTCATTTTAAAGTATGTATTGGGACTTCCCTGGTGGTCCAGTGGGTAAGACTCTGCGCTCTCAATGCAGAGGGCCCGGGTTCGATCCCTGGTCGGGGAACTGGATCCTGCATACATGCCGTGACTTGGAGTCCACATGCCACAACTGAGAGTCCGCATGCCGCAAGTAAGACGCACTGCAATCAAAATATTTTAAAAAATAAAAAATAAAATAAAAATATGTATTAAGTACCTACAATGTGCTAGGTGTTGAAATTTTTTTAGGAAATCACTGATCAGTAATAATATGTGATTCTAGATTTTAATCTATGTTTCTGATAGACATTTAACACATAAATTTGATAAAGAACTTGTGATACTTATTAGAATATTACATATATTAGATAGTGTTGAGTGTATACTAAGGCTACAGTTCTGCACCAAGTAGAGTGAGTAATCTGAAAATACTGACATGAGAAGACAGTACTGGATTAAATTTTAAGAATGGATTCAGCAGTTGTATTAATTTGTCTAGAGCAGAGGATTTTCTTAGAAAAAATAAGAAAAGTGACCTGATGAAGTGGCAGTTAAAGAGAAGCAAAGAATGGGATAGAACAAGGGTCCCGAAGTGTAGCCTCTGGACTGGCAGCATAAGCATTACCTGGGAACTTGTTAAAAATGTAAATTCCTGGATCCCCCTCTAGACCTACTATATCAGAAACTCTGGGGGTGGGGCCCAGCAGGCTGCAGTTGAACAAGCCTTCAGGTGATTGTAATTCATGCTCAGTTTGCGAACCACTGGTGTAGACTGCTGGTGTGAAGTCGGGTTTAGATACGCTTTGGAAGCCAATTCATCATCACTGCACATCAGTGGAAATAAAGGATGCAGAGATCCCATAGATTATAGTAGCCATGTGATTGATTGGCTAACTTATGTAGGCATAACCCGGAGAGCACTTACAATAGCAAATGTTGAAACTCTTGCTTTGAAAAAAAAATTCATGGAGGTTTTTCTTTATTTTAATTTTACATCTACCATTTTACACGATAGAGCTGGGTATCGTCGTCTGCCAGAAACAAGGCCTGTATATTTTGTTTCACAGATAATGAATTCTTTCTTCCTCTAAAACAGTGTTGGGTAATGTTCCAAAAAAGTAATCACAGGCCAGTTAGTAAATATATGCTGGGACAGTAGAGTGCCTGATAGCAACAGCTATGTCTGCCGCTGCTGATTAATCAGCTAGAGAACAGACCTATTTTTTGACTTAATACGGAATAGGGACTCCATTAAGGACAGAATCTGCATCTCAGTTACTAAACATATTCCCCCACTGTTTTCATCTTCAAAGGTGTATATTTTCTTTTGTTGTCTAGTAGAATGACAATCAGGGCTGCACACTTTTTACAAATTGTTCCTTCCCCTCCTGTCTTCCTCTTTTATTCAATCAGCTTGTCAAGCTGTAAGGGATTATGAAAGTTTGGGGAGTTAGAAATCACAGCCAGTTCAATCTCATTTTCATATAAACTGAACAGTAAGTTATTATATTGTAACAGCTTATCACTTTGGACATAAATTACAGCAAAGTAGTTTGTAAATCCCATAACAGAGATAGAATAGTCCATTTATGTAGGCATGTTTCGTACAGTTTGCTGTAACTTTCAGCTTTAGCTCATTTTATATAACATTTTAATATATTGGTTGGAAAGATATAGTCATGATCTGCGGGGCTTTCTGATTTTGCTTCTCTCTAACATTAATTGCTGAAGCTAGTTAGAGACCCGTTTTAGGTTCTGCTGCTTCATCTTCTAGGATTATTCCTGTTTTAGGTCAAAGGAAATATAAGAAGTGCTGTGTCTGGAAATGAAAGTGGCCATTGAGTCAGCCTTGCTCTTTGTCCTCCTCTTATGTTGTACCCTTGTCTGATAATTAGATTCTTGCCATATTACTTGTGATCAGACCTTTTTCTCATACTCAGTAATTGCTCTAGAGCTCTACCTTGATGCTAAGGCTTTTCCTCTGTTTATTTAAAACATACTAGGGAATTCTTGCCATAATCCCCAGTCTCACTTCCTCCCAGTCTCTGAGTACCTGTCCACCCAAACAGGTATTAGAGCATTCTGAGTACCCCAATTTGATATGCATGCACATTGAGCCATCCTGCTTTGTGGTCTTAAGGATTTATGTGAGTATGATCTTTTGTTGGCTCTTAGAAAATTCCTTGATCGTCACCTATGTGGATGCTGTTGGTACCCTACCTAGATGCTCTTAACCTGCAAGTACACCCATTCTCCATCTACTGACAGTATTGAGTTATAACTCACAGCTAGCAAAAGCATCACTATCCTATTTTATATATAGTAGTGTGTAACAAGGACCTGCTGTATAGCACAGGGAACTATACTCAATATATTATAATAACCTATAATGGAAGAGAATGTAAAAAAAGATATATATATATATATAACTGAATCACTTTGCTGTATACCTGAAACGAACACAACATTGTAATTCAGCTATATTTCAATAAAAATTTTCAAAAAACAAAACAAACAAGGAAAACCCACCACCATCCTTCTGTGGAGAATTGCCTTAGACCAGTGGTTCTCAAGCTTTAGCTTGCTTCTGAATCACATAGAAGGCTTGTTAAAACAGATAGATGGGCTCAGCTCCCAGGTTCTGATTCAGTATGTCTAGGGCAGAGCCTGAGAATTTGTATTTCTAACAATTTCCCAATGATGCTGATGCTGTTGGTCTGAATAACAAACTTTGAGGGTAACTGGTCTAGTTTAAATAGGAATTTCTTTGTCCCTGGAGGCTATGTGTTCCATCTCCTCTCCTCAGGGCAGATGATGATCAGTGACAGATTGCCATCAGTTTTTAAAGGGCAGATTCTCCTGCCTCAAGGTGGGACTATTTCTGTGTGTCATTCATGCTCCATTGCTGCCTGGTGGGATCAGAATTAAATAGTCACCATCAGAAACCACATTTTGGCTTAGCTTTTTACCCCTACCATACCCTACTTCTTTTACTCTCCTCTTGAAGGCACTCTGTGAGTAAATTACCTGAACAAAATCTCCATCTCAGACAGTGCTTCTAGGGAGCACAACCAGAGACTTGTATCTGTGGATTTCTGGTTTCTAGTCTCTTTAGTTCAATTTATTCAACAAATTTGTATTGAATGACTTT
Source organism: Lagenorhynchus albirostris (assembly GCF_949774975.1). NCBI lineage: Eukaryota > Metazoa > Chordata > Mammalia > Artiodactyla > Delphinidae > Lagenorhynchus > Lagenorhynchus albirostris. Next base: position 106,506,956 of record NC_083116.1, on the reverse strand, counting down.
GAATGCCCCAGGCAATATATGGTATATGGGAAGTAATTAAGACCCAGTCTCTCTCTCCCAGTCTCTGTCTCAAACAGCCCACTATTAAGTTGAAGACTGGATAAATAAATGTACAATTGAAATACAGTATGGCTGATGCTATGCTACACTAGTGCTGAGAATTTGAAGCTATGAAAACTTTTATCTGAGCCTTGGAGGGTATCATAAGCCGGGTTCTTTGGGGAAAGAGACTCTGAGATGGAGATTTGTGAGTAGGAGGTTTATTGGGGCATATTTTGGGCAACACCAGTGAGGAAGTAAGGGAAGCATAATTGTACAGATGGAGAGGTTGGATGAGACCTCAGGCAAACCCATGGGGAACTCTGGAGAGGTCCAGAATTAAGGAGGAAAGGAATCAATCACTAGATGCAGACTGCCTACTGGAAGAAGCAGTTTTTTGGCTAAAGGATGCTCAAAGGGCGACTCAACTGTAAGGTACCATTAGCCAGTTCTCCCAGCTGCTGGAGAGATACACATGTCAGTCCTGTAGTAGGCATCTGGGTGGAGAACCACAGCAGCCAGTACAGAGGGCAGATGGATGCAAGGAAAGATCAGTCCTCAGCCACTTTATCCCAGGACCATAGAAAGTAGGTTGGACCTCATGAGAAAAAGTTTGGGGATCCAGCATGAAGAGTATTGCAAACACACACACACACATACACACACACACACACGCACACACACGTTGGTTCCTGGAGAACTGTCCTTGTGATCATCTCAGTTAATATATACTGGCTTCATTCAAGCCAAACAACCAGCAATCCTAGTACACCCAGTGTGATTTTTTTTTTTTTTTTTTTTTTGCGGTACGTGGGCCTCTCACTGTTGTGGCCCCTCCCGTTGCGGAGCACAGGCTCCGGGCGCGCACGCTCAGCGGCCATGGCTCACGGGGCCAGCCGCTCCGCGGCACGCGGTATCTTCCCGGACCAGGGCACGAACCCGTGTCCCCTGCATCGGCAGGCAGACTCTCAACCACTGCGCCACGAGGGAAGCCCCACCCAGTGTGAAGTTTAATTGAGTCTGTTCTTAAGCACTGAATTTCTCAAATATCACAGATGCTAAATGCAAGATAAACCTGAGATTTCCTGAAAATATATCCTGTAGACAGACCTGAAAGAGTTCTAAACCTTGTTGAAATGACTCTGAGGAACAGTTGCAGCAGGTAACAAATCTGCCGACAAGCAGCAATCTTGAGAATAAACATATGTGGGCCCAGAGTTCAGAGGCTAAAGTCGATTTAATGAGAAAGCTGTTGCTATTCTTTTTTATGTAAATTAAATGTATTCCAAGTAGCCAAAGTCACAGCCTAACCGGTAATGGTCTGGCTGCAGAACTGAGCGTTTGTTTTATGCTCTTCTCAGGGTCACCTAAAGATGAATGTGAGTTACCTGGATTGAACAGAATTCTATCCGGTGTATTGTAAATGTGTGGGGATAAAATTCGAGAACCTAATTAAAGAGAACTGATTTGAATGTAAAATTGTTTATTTTGCAATTTATCTATGCCAAACATTGAAAATTTTCCATTGAGATAATAACAGCACATAATTTGTAAAGTGGAATATAAAGTCTTAGTGAATAAAGGGTAGGCTATTAATGTCTTCATAAAGTTAATTACACAATGTTAAGACAACAGAAGGAAGACTTGAGTAACCCCCTACCTATCCAGAGTAAATGTCGTAAAAATTCACACATTTTATTTTCTGTATTTAGTGCCAGAAATCCAGCCCATGCAGACACACACAAAAGAATGAAATAGGTCTGCATCTATCCCTGCAGTAGCTGAAATCTGTCCTGATGGAATGGCCTCTGGCAGTATTATGAATCAGCATGAAAGAACAGCAGACCTGGTCTCTAGAAACTATCCCCTCGCTGAAATGTGCATTTAAATTACCTCATGGCAAGGCCAGTGACATTCAAGGATTGAGAATGAGGCTAGAAAAATGGAAATGTTTCTCTACTTCAGGGAAGGCCTTTTGCCTGATCGACATTATGTAAACATTTTGCCAAAGAAAGAGTAGTACCAAAGTTTTGCAGGCAAATTATTATAGAACAGCAAACCGCTTTTATGCCCCCTATGCTCTAGTCCAAGGGTTGGCAAGCTGGCCCTTGGGCCACATCCAACCTGCCACTCATTTTTGTAAATACAGCGTTGTTGGAACACAGCTATGCTCATTTGTTTATGTACTGTCTGTGGCTGTTTTTGCGCCACAGTGGCAGAGTTGAGTAGTGTGAAATAGACCATATGGCCCACAAAGCTTAAAATATTTACTATCTAGCCCTTTACAGAAAATGTTTGCTGACCCCTGCTTTAGTCTCTTCTAGTTCAGTGTATTCCAGATTTACTGATGATAAGAATCGCCTGGAGTACTTGTTAAACCTACAGCTTCTCAAGCCCCTCCTTTGGAGATCCTGATTCAGTGAGTCTGCGTGAGACACAGAAATGTATATTTTTAACAAGTACTAGAATTTTTAAGAAACATCGGTCTAGTTCTTTTACTCCCCAGTTCTTCTGCATACCTTTTTATGCTCATCAAGTCCACATTCTTTTCTTCAAACTCTTCTTCCTCTCCCCACATAAGTGCTCGCACAGACCAGTGTGCTGTGTGACATTGTCGTGGGTGGGGTTTGCTAAAAGCAGAGCTTATGATAGGGATTTGGGTGTGTATTGTTTATGGACAGATCATGCCTAGGAGCAAGGAAGTTATGGAAGCAACATATGGTATAGGAGAAACAAGCTAAGCAAGGTTGTGGTCTCAACTGGAGATGTACTTCAGCCTGATCCCACGAGGACCTCTGCAGCATGAATTGCACTACAGGCTTGTTCCCACCTTGAGGCAAGAGGTCTGGCCTTTTGTACACTCTCCCTCATGCCAACGTTTGGATGTAGGGTGCTCTTGAACAGGGGATAGCTGAGAGCCATTAACAGCAATAACTGAGGCACACGTGCACCTTCAGTAAAGGAGGATGGGGGGGGTGATGTACAGTATCCAGTGCAAAGGTAAACCCCCAAATGAATGAAATTTAGATAAGCTTGGAATGTGCCCTCCAGAAAGTCATATCTACGATAGTCTTTAAAGGTAAAGGTAATTTGAAATATGTTTTTAAATTAATAAATCTTTAGAAGTAATAAATGTATTTGCTAGAGTTGAGGTCTTCAGCCTTCTACCATCTCTGAAAAGTAAGAGGAAATTATGTGTCAGAGAGAAGTGACTTTTCCAATAAATAATCATTGTTTTGTTGACCAGTGTCTTTGACCAGATACTTGGTAAGATCTTTTGGTTATGATCATCTCTGTTAGGATGACATGGGGTTCTTATGAATTTGAATGCATGCAAACATTGCAGAGGCCTCTTGGAATAGTACTCCTGTCCTAGAACATCTTTTTTCCTAGTCCCCAACATCTCATAGTAGATCCACTAGCATCCTAGAAGAATCTATCAATGAAAGGTACATTATGGGAATGTAAAATGAAGTTCATCTCTCCATAATTATGATTTACTTTCCAAAGAATGGCAATAGCTACCACTACTAGCAAGTAGCAAATTAACTATTAGTAACTATTAGCAAATCCTCCCAACTAGCAAGGTAGGCATTATTTTCCCCATCCTCATGTTAAATCACATAGCTAGTCAATGGTAGAGTTGAATGTTCTGAAGAAAGGCTGACACCGACCCTATTAAAAAGTTATCTTGCTTATTTCTCCCAAGTTGTTTGAATAAAATTAGAACTCACAAGCCTAGGACAAAGGCTCTTTCAGACATTTCCAAATTATTAATTCTTGGATTTTGCAGTAAATACCCTTAAAGCTCTCAGGAGAAGTTGGTCGGGGGAGGAAAGGAAAATGTAATATGATGAGAGTTGTGCTCTTACTATTCTGACCAGTTCTCACTTTCATACTGCTCTTTCTGAAAGATGGGCAGAGAAAAGACCTGTGACCCCATGAGAGGTTGTATGACCTGAGCACCTCCCAGGGTCCTCTCTACAGCCCTCCCTCTGTGAATACAGTGGGGGCAGCTCAGGCAAAGAAGGTGGAGAGTATTATACTGTTTTATAAACTTGGCAGAATCAAGTTACAAAAAGCACCTAGAATCTTATCTCATGGTATTCTGCTTTCCGTGTCCTTGAGGCAGAGTTGCTTAACCTTTTCTTGAAATAAACACTGTGTGAAATAAGAATTTTTCCCCCAAACAACTTAAGGACATTTTCAACAATTTTTAAACAGAAAAACAGCTAGCAAGATATGGTTACTCAGAGTAACTGTGTTTTTGTAAGTTGGTGACAAAAATAGAACTTTGATTTTATCTCATGTATTTTGGGGAAAGAGCAAAAGGCAGCATGTAATGGTGAGTGAAAAAAAGAAAGAGAGAATTGGCAGGGTCCAGGATTTTCCCATGATTCTGCTGTGAACTTGGGATTCCAAACCAAATCCAGCTCATTTCAAAGCCAGTTTTCTTTCCAATTTGCCATGCCAGTCTCTTACAACTCTCCTTAGACTAGGGCCAAAGAGTGGCATCCCTGAAATTGACCCTCATCAAGGGATGGCTGAGTATGGGCACCAGTGAACCACCTCAGGGAACAAAACCAAAACACAAGGATCAGGGTCAGCTGCTGGGTCATCTCACCCATGAAGCCTTTCCTTCTCTCTTCAGATAGATTTTGGTGGATCTTTTCTTTCTGTATATCTGTAGTACTTGTACTGCATTCCTCTATTTTAGAACTTGGCACATGGTTATACCTTTTTTTAACCTCTTTTTCAAATGTGCTAGATTAAGAGCCCACCAAAAGCAGGTTTTCTGTTCTGTTCAATTTTGTATGCTGTGCTCCATGAATTCAGGCATTCATTCAAAACCCATTTATTGAGTGCCTACAGGTATTGTTTTAAGTGCTGAAGATACAACAGTGAAAAAAACAGACCAAAATTCTTGCCTTTAAGGAACTTTCAATTTAGTGATGGAGATAATATATTGTATATTCTATATAGCTGAGTGCTGAGGTCTAAAATGGAGGCTAAATGGAGACTTGAGTGTTTGGGGGAGGATTGACATTTTAGACAGGATAAGGGGAAGCCTCACAGAGAAGGTGACATTTGATTAAACGCTTAAGGAAATGAGGGAAGTAGTCTACAGATATCTGGAGGAAGAGAAGTCCAAGGAGGATAAAGGTAAAGACCTGGAGTTAGGAGCATGCCCAGTGTGTTCAGGGAAAAGCAAGGAGGCTTTTTAAGTCTGGGGTAGTAGCCACAAAGGGGAAAAGTGATAAGAGATGAGATCAGAAAGGAAAGAAGAAGGTGGGGGCAGAGATCACATATGACCTTGGAAGGTACAATGATAACTTTGGCTTTTGCTTTGAATGGTATTAGAAGACATTGAAGGAGAGCTATCTGAACTTTCAGTTTTTTGGGTTTTTTTTTTGCGGTATGTGGGCCTCTCACTGTTGTGGCCTCTCCCGTTGCGGAGCACAGGCTCCGGACGCGCAGGCTCAGCGGCCATGGCTCACGGGCCCAGCCGCTGCGCGGAATGTGGGATCTTCCCGGACCGGGGCACGAACCCGCGTCCCCTGCATCGGCAGGCGGACTCTCAACCACTGCGCCACCAGGGAAGCCCTGAACTTTCAGTTTTAACAGGATCTCACTAATGTTGAAATAATTAATGAATTACCTAATTAACATGTATTCAAGAAGTGCACAGAAACGCTAGAGATTGGGTTGAATTGGCACAATGGATCAGATCAAGCCTAAGTGCACATTCCTAGAAGCTGAGGGTTCAAGATGGAGCCATGAATCTCATCAAGTAGACAAGGAGAAGGCAGCCACAAACAGTGAACGTGAGATAAGACCCATTTGCCCTGAAAGTCTTGCGTAACTCCTACTTCTATCAACATATGGAATAATTTTCTTGGGGCAACGTTAACTTACGTTAGGGAGTGTGAGCAATTCCTACATAGCAATAAGCTAGGTGAGGAAAGTTGTGATACCTATCTCTCAGTACCCAAGACTGGCCCCTATATCCTGGCTTATATAGAGAAGCTCTATACCATTTGGGTAAACATACTTAATGATATGCTGAGTCCTCTTTTCTTTAAATCATTGTTGAATAGTAACCTGGCCAGCTCACAGTATAAAACCCTTTAGTACACACTAAAAAAACATTGTAAGCTCCCAGAAATATTCACAGGTCAGAAAGAATTAAAGGATGAAAAGAAACTGAATGGCAACAATGGACACAGACTCCCAGCACCACAACCATGGGAGATGATCAAGTTAAAGGAATCTCAGTGAATTAGAAGATGAAGCCAGTTATGACCCCTACTTTATGTCTGATTTCACTCTTAAGTCACAAGGCTAATATCTTTCATAGAAAATATTGATTAAACCAGAAAGTACAGTGTCTTATATGTATACATTTACAGTATGATTAAAGATAATCAGGAACACTTTTACTTTGAGAACATATGAGGTTTGAAGAATGTCAAGACAAAGTTTTACTTTAAAAAAGGTCAAAGTATGGAATTTAAAAAACCTTTGTAATAGTAAAACTTAAATTCCATAATTGGAATTCTTGGAATGTTTATCCAAGATTTTTTTAAATCAGTCTCTGTTTTAAACACAACTTTCCATTACTTAGACTGAGCATCTTAGGTTTTTAATTTTCTTTTCTTTTTTTTTTTGAATCTTATTTTATTTATTATTTTATACAGCAGGTTCTTATTAGTCATCCATTTTATACACATCAGTCTATATATATCAATCCCAATCTCCCAATTCATCACACCACCACCACCCCACCCACTGCTGCTTTCCCCCCTTGGTGTCCATACGTTTCTTCTCTACATCTGTGTCTCAATTTCTGCCCTGCAAACCGGTTCATCTGTACCATTTTCTAGGTTCCACATATATGCATTAATATGCGATATTTGTTTTTCTGACTTACTTCACTCATAATGACAGTCTCTACGTCCATCCACATCTCTACAAATGACCCAATTTCGTTCCTTTTTATGGCTGAGTAATATTCCATTGTATATGTGTACCACATCTTCTTTATTCATTCGGCTGTCGATGGGCATTTAGGTTGCTTCCATGACCAGGCTGCAGTGAACATTGGGGTGCATGTGTCTTTTTGTCTTTTGTGTCTTTTTGAGTTATGGTTTTCTCTGGGTATATGCCCAGGAGTGGGATTGCCGGGTCATATGGTAATTCTATTTTTAGTTTTTTAAGGACCCTCCATAATGTTCTCCATAGTGCTTGTATCCATTTACATTCCCACCAACAGTGCAAGAGGGTTCCCTTTTCTCCACACCCTCTCCAGCATTTGTTGTTTATAGATATTCTGATGAGGCCCATTCTAACTGGTGTGAGGTGATACCTCATAGTAGTTTTGATTTGCATTTCTCTAATAATTAGTGATGTTGAGCATCTTTTCACGTGCTTCTTGTCCATCTGTATGTCCTCTTTGGAGAAATGTCTATTTAGGTCTTCTGCCCATTTTTTGATTGGGTTGTTTGTTTTTTTAATATTGAGCTGCATGAGCTGTTTATATATTTTGGAGACTAATCCTTTGTCCATTGATTCATTTGCAAATATTTTTTTCCTGTTCTGAGGGTTGTCTTTTCATCTTGTTTGTAGTCTCCTTTGCTTTGCAAAAGGTTTTAAGTTTCATTAGGTCCCATTTGTTTATTTTTGTTTTAATTTCCATTACTCTAGGAGGTGGATCAAAAAAGATCTTGCTGTGATTTATGTCAAAGAGTGTTCTTCCTACGTTTTCCTCTAAGAGTTTTATAGTGTCCGGTCTTATATTTAGGTCTTCATTCCATTTTGAGTTTATTTTTGTGTATGGTGTTAGGGAGTGTTCTAATTTTATTCTTTTACATGTAGCTGTCCAGTTTTCCCAGCACCACTTATTGAAGAGACTGTCTTTTCTCCATTGTATATCCTCGCCTCCTTTGTCATAGATTAGTTGACCGTAGGTGCATGGGTTTATCTCTGGGCTTTCTATCCTGTTCCATTGATCTATATTTCTGTTTTTGGGCCGGTCCCATATTGTCTTGATTACTTTTTCCCTCAAGACTGCTTTGGCTATTCGGGTCTTTTGTGTCTCCATACAAATTTTAAGATTTTTTGTTCTAGTTCCGTAAAAAATGCCATTGGTTATTTCATAGGGGTTGCACTGAATCTATAGATTGCTTTGGGTAGTAGAGTCATTTTCACAATATTGATTCTTCCAATCCAAGGACATGGTATATCATTCCATCTGTTGGTATCATCGTTAATTTCTTTCAACAGTGTCTTATAGTTTACTGCATACAGGTCTTTTGTCTCCATAGGTAGGTTTATTCCTAGGTATTTTATTCTTTTTGCTGCAATGATAAATGGGAGTGTTTCCTTAATTTCTCTTTCAGATAGTTCATCATTAGTGTATAGGAATGCAAGAGATTTCTGTGCATTAATTTTGTATCCTGCAACTTTACCAAATTCATTGATTAGCTCTAGTAGTTTTCTAGTGGCATCTTTAGGATTTTCTATGTATAGTATCACGTCATCTGCAAACAGTGACAGTTTTACTTCTTCTTTTCCAATTTGTATTCCTTTTATTTCTTTTTCTTCTCTGATTGCCGTGGCTAGGACTTCCAAAACTATGTTGAATAATAGTGGTGAGAGTGGACATCCTTGTCTTGTTCCTGATCTTAAAGGAAATGCTTTCAGTTTTTCTCCATTGAGAATGATGTTTGATGTGGGTTGTCATATAAGGCCTTTATTATGTTGAGATAGGTTCCCTCTATGCCCACTTTCTGGAGAGTTTTTCTCATAAATGGGTGTTTAATTTTGTCAAAAGCTTTTTCTGCATCTATTGAGATGATCATATAGTTTTTATTCTTCAGTTTGTTAATATGGTGTATCACATTGATTGATTTGCATATATTGAAGAATTCTTCCATCCCTGGGATAAATCCCACTTGATCATGGCGTATGATCCTTTTAATGTGTTGTTGGATTGTGTTTGCTAGTATTTGGTTGAGGATTTTTGCATCTATATTCATCAGTGATATTGGTCTGTAATTTTCTTTTTTTGTAGTATCTTTGTCTGGTTTTGGTATCAGGGTGATGGTGGCCTCATAGAATGAGTTTGGGAGTGTTCCTTCCTCTGCAGTGTTTTGGAAGAGTTTGAGAAGGATGGGTGTTAGCGCTTCTCTAAATGTTTGATAAAATTCACCTGTGAAGCCATCTGGTCCTGGGCTTTTGTTTGTTGGAAGATTTTTAATCACAGTTTCAATTTCATTACTTGTGATTGGTCTGTTCGTATTTTCTCTTTCTTCCTGGTTCAGTCTTGGAAGGTTATTCCTTTCTAAGAATTTGTCCATTGCTTCCAGGTTGTCCATTTTATTGGCATAGAGTTGCTTGTAGTAGTCTCTTAGGATGTTTTGTATTTCGGTGATGTCCATTTTCACTTCTCCTTTTTCATCTCTAATTTTATTGGTCTGAGTCCTCTCCCTCTTTTTCTTGATGAGTCTGGCTAATGGTTTATCAATTTTGTTTATCTTCTCAAAGAACTAGCTTTTAGTTTTAATGATCTTTGCTATTGTTTTCTTTGTTTCTATTTCATTTATTTCTTCTCTGATCTTTATGATTTCTTTCCTTCTGCTAACTTTGGGTTTTGTTTGTTCTGCTTTCTTTAGTTCCTTTAGGTGTAAGTTTAGATTGTTTATTTGATATTTTTCTTGTTTCTTGAGTTAGGCTTGTATAGCTATAAACTGCCCTCTTAGAACTGCTTTTGCTGCCTCCCATAGGTTTTTGATCGTCGTGTTTTCATTATCATTTGTCTCTAGGTATTTTCTGATTTCCTCTTTGATTTCTTCAGTGATCTCTTGGTTATTTAGTAACGTATTGTTTAGCCTCCATGTGTTTGTGGTTTTTACGGTTTTTTCCCTGTAATTGATTTCTCATCTCATAGCGCTGTGGTCAGAAAAGATGATATGATTTCAATTTTCTTAAGTTTACTGAGCCTTGATTCATGACCCAAGATGTGATCTATCCTGGAGAATGTTCCGTGTGCACTTGAGAAGAAACTGTAATCTGCTGTTTTTGGATGGAATGTCCTATAAATATCAGTTAAAGCTATTTGGTCTATTGTATCATTTAAAGCTTGTGTTTCCTTATTAATTTTCATTTTGGATGATCTGTCCATTGGTGTCAGTGAGGTGTTAAAGTCCCCCACTATTATTGTGTTACTGTCGATTTCCTCTTTTATAGCTGTTGGAAGTTGCCTTATGTTGAGGTGCTCCTGTGTTGTGTGCATATATATTTATATTTGTTATATCTTCTTCTTGGATTGATCCCTTGATCATTATGTAGTGTCCTTGTCTCTTTTAATGTTTTTTATTTTAAAGTCTATATTATCTGCTATGAGTATTGCTACTCCAGCTTTCTTTTGATTTCCATTTGCATGGAATATCTTTTTCCATCCCCTTTCAGTCTGTATGTGTCTCTAGGTCTGAAGTGGGTCTCTTGTGGGCAGCATATATATGGGTCTTGTTTTTGTATCCATTCTGCCAATCTGTGTCTTTTGCTGGGAGCATTTAATCCATTCACGCTTAAAATAATTATTGATATGTATATTCCTATTACCATTTTCTTAATTGTTTTGGTTTTTTTTTTTTTTTTTTTTTTTTTTTGCAGTACGCGGGCCTCTCACTGCTGTGGCCTCTCCCGCTGCGGAGCACAGGCTCCGGATGCGCAGGCTCAGCGGCCATGGCTCACAGGCCCAGCCGCTCCGTGGCATGTGGGATCTTCCCGGACCGGGGCACAAACCTGTGTCCCCTGCATCTGCAGGCGGACTCTCAACCACTGTGCCACCAGGGAAGCCCTGGGTTTGTTTTTGTAGGTCCTTTTCTTCTCTGTGTTTCCCACTTAGAGAAGTTCCTTTAGCATTTGTTGTAGAGCTGGTTTGGTTGTGCTGAATTCTCCTAGCTTTTGCTTGTCTGTAAAGCTGTTGATTTCTCCATCGAATCTGAATGAAATCCTTGCCAGGTAGAGTAATCTTGGTTTTGGGTTCCTCCCTTTCATCACTTTAAGTATATCATGCCACTTCCTTCTGGCTTGTAGAGTTTCTGCTGAGAAATCAGCTGTTAACCTTATGGGAGTTCCCTTTTATGTTATTTGTCATTTTTAAAGTCTGTGTTATTTCCCATTTTGTATGTATCTTTTACTTTAATCACTTTCAACCATTTTGCCCACCCCCCAACCCACCATCTCTAGCAACCACAAATCTGTTCTTAGTATCTATGAGCTCATTTTTGTTGTTCTGGTTGTTGCTGTTTTTCAGATTCTACATGTAAGTGAGATCATACTGTATTTGTCTTTCTGTGTCTGACTTAGTTTACTTAGCTTAATGCCCTCAAGGTCCATCTACCTCATCGCAAATGGCAGAATTTCCTTCTTTTTATGGCTGAATAATATTCCACTGTGTCCATTCATCTGTCATTGGACATTTGGGTTGTTTCCATATCCTGACTGTTGTGAATTATGCTGCTGTGAATATGGCAGTGCAGATATCCTTTTGAGATAGTGATTTTGTTTCCTTTGGATAAAAATTTTAGTTTTTCATAGGTTATATTGATTGATTATTATGAATGTTTATTTGTATTTAATTTGTAAATTGCCTGTTACTATCTTTTTGCCCACTTTTCTGTTGGCATGCTCATTCTTATTGATTTATATAAATATTTTATATTTCAATGGTATCAGCAGTCCATTACAAAGATTTTTTATTTGTCTTTTGCTTTTAAAGTTTACTTTAAAAATTAAATCTATATTTTTTAGATAAATTTGGCCTTTGAATATCTGTTTAGAAAGCTTGTTTTTACCTCTAGATGAGACAAATAAACACCTATGTTTTCTTCCAGTGCTTTTAAAATTACTTGTCATATATCTGAATTTTTTTGTGTCTGGATTGTTTTTCTTCTTTATTATTTTCCCACATGAGTTTCACCTTATTTGAGTGGTAAATCCCCATCGATGCGAGGTGCTATATGTAGTGTTTAATAAGTTCTTACGTATGTTTGGCCTGTTTCTCTACTTTCTCTTATGCTTGACATCTCTGTTCTTTCACCAGTAGCACATCAGGAATGTTCTTTTAATTATTATACCTTTGATTTACATTTTGAAGTTTGCCACTTCAAGCCTAACAAAACTTTCTTGGTTATTCTTGCATTTAATTCGTCCATACTTTTGGCAAGAATTTCAAAATGCCTTGGGGATTTTTGTTGAGAATGCATTCAAATATTTTTATTAATTTAGGAATAATTGGCAGTTTTCCCATATTAACTTTCCATACAGAGCATATGCTTTCTCTGTTTCTCCAAGTCCTTTAAAAATTTCTCACTGTGAATTGTTATAGTTTTCTTAATGTAGATCTTGCACATTTCTTATTAAATTTATTCTTATTTATTTTATAACTTTGTTACTATCATAAATGGAATTTTTGGAACCATATTTCTAACTTTTATTGCTGGGTGTACAAGGAAACTATAGCTTTATATATCTTTATTTATTTTAAAATATTTCATCAGATTGGAAGGAATGAGGATCCTGCTGATTTCAATGTGACTGTAAATAGAACATTAGCACGCTTGCATGTTCTTTTACATTCCCAAGGATTTTAAAACAGTATTTCCTTTGATAATGAGGTATTCCTGAGAGCTTTCCATATGTCTCTGCATTCCTTTTTGTGAATATTTTGCCTCCTATCTGTGGCTGATAGATCAAAGGAAAAATGAAAAGTAATATGATTAATGCTAGAATTGACCATCAGTTTTTAGAAAGCTATACCTTCCAAATGAGATAATTCATGTGTTCTAGATAATTTAGCAACCAGCAAGTAGGAAATAATGAAGTAAATAAACTTCGTTTTCATTATGTTGGTATTTCAAGTTTTCTGAGTCAAGCAAGCAGTGTAATATGTATTTACTATTAATTAATATGAAGATATTGATATGCGTGAATGACACCCTCCCTGGGGTTGACATAAAAGTTACAAATCAAACATGGATCCGTTTATTCCCCTATTCTCTTCGCTGTACCCTTGCTCAAATTTTCCCCCTGACAGATATCTGAAGACCATTGAACACCCCCTCAGGAAATCTCTGGAGCTACATACGCACCAGACGTCAGTAGAAATAAATTGTAAGCTATACTTCCAGCTCTCTAATTAGACTTTCCAGTCTAATTGCAGGAAATGAAATCCAGGGAGATCAAATTTACCTAGATGACAGACTTTAGAATTGTTACAAAGAAATACATTGACAAGTACAAAGCCAGCATGCTCCTGGGAATAAAACTGAACCTTTCTCTGCCTCATCAGAGTATCAGATGGGGATAAGAATATCTTGTCTACCTGATTCACATGCTTGTCCACCTGTTTTTGGAAAGAAAATGCAAATAAACTCGCTGCAATGCCGTCCATGTAATATTTAATTATTTTGACTCTAGAGTTTGACTTTGATTCAAATCCTGACTCCACCACTTCTAAACAGCTCACCAAGGAGCAGATGTCTCTAACTCCTTAAGCCTCCACTTCCTGTCAGAAAAATTAGGATAATTATAGAACCTACTGAATATGGTTGTTTTGATGATAAATGAGATTATATCTATATACAAGTTTTAGCCTAACACCTGATACATAGAAAGCATTCCATAATATTATATATTGTTATGTTTACCTTTGCTAATTTCCAGGTTGTTTTAATTAAAGTATAAAAGAATATTTTAAAGAATATTTTTAAGGAATATAGATGATTATTCAGATAGGAGTGAAATTCTAAATAACTGTTTTCCTGGAAATTAATTTTGAAAAGAATTTTTATGAAAATCTTATATTTAGAGTGAGGAAAACAGTCAATTGTAAAGATATCTATATATTTATATACCTTTACATATGTGAAGGTATCTATATCTACCTATCTATTTATCTATCTCTATCTATAGTATGTACTAGAGACACAAGTCAATCCTATGGTATAAGAAGTGTTGAATTGGGAGACTGGGATTGACATATATACACTAATATGTATAAAATAGATAACTAATTTAAAAAAAGAAGTGTTGAGAAAAATGTTGCTCCTTTATTTCATCTTAAACTGATTTGGTCTCCTTCATGAGTCCTCATCCATTATGTAATAGAAGATAAATAAATTCTCACTCTTATTTAAGCTTTTTATTTAGGGTACAATCTCTCAGAGGTAGGAAGGCCCAGTCTCTCATTCAGCTTTTCTCTACTTCTGCTTATTGCAAATAAGATGTTGCTCAGATATATGGGGTAAAGGGGAGGCTTCCTAGGCCCAAACGTTTACGAGGAAGAATCAGTGCCCGTGGGCATAATGTTCCTTGATTTCTGAGATAATATCCCTTATTCTCTAGCCATTGATGAACTTGTCAGCTGGTTGAATGCATAATCAGTCTCCTAACTGGATTAATTAGTATCCAACATCATTCTCTGTTTTACCTGGATTCCTTTTATATTGGAGTGACTCCAGACCCCCAAGTCTCTGCTATGTTTTCTGTGCAGCCTTCTGGCCAGTGATCCAGCCCCAGCGTCCTCCATTGGGCCAACTTGTTCTGCCACTGTAAGCCCACAACAAGCCCCTTGGCAGCATCCAGCTAGATAGAATTCACTGTCTGTAGATATGCATGTGTGTATGTGTGTGTATATGTATGCATGAGTGTATATTTCCATCTTTACCCATGTATGTATCTATACACTAGACTGTCTCACAAAATTTATATGGCAAATTTTGTTCCACCCCAGCTAGGGTAGATTGTGAAATGTTCCAAAGTAGAGATTATTTCTCATTCATTTGTGACTCACCAGCACCTCACCTGATATTTGGAACAAATGTAAATAATCAGTGTGTTTTCTCTTCATGACTGGCAAAATTTCTCCATACTTATTGATGGTGGGTTTGTGACTACTAGTATTGGTGTGAATGCACAAAATATTGATACAGTAGCACAAATGGAAAATAAAAAACATTGAGGGACATGTTGGGATAATAATAGATTTTGGAAGGGTTCTCTAGATACCGTTTGATCCAATTTCTGAATTTATAATGTAAAACTGGCATCTGTGCTCAATCAGCTGCACTAGTCTGAAGAATTATTGGGGTGATTCTGGACCCAAACTCAAAGAACATGGTGAGACCGGCCTAGTCTCCTCTTTTGGCTCTAGTGATTTTTACGTAGCGTTGAACATATAAATGGTGCTTTACAAAGTACAGAAAGGGATCAAGAAGTTGATCTCAAATACTTACATAGAGAGGCTTTAAAGATATTTGTTTTACATTTCCTAAAAAAGGAAGGAAGGAAGGGAGGGAGGGAGGAAGGGAGGGAGGGAGGAAGGAAAGGAGGGAGGGGAGGGAGGGAGGGAGGGAGGAAGGGAGGGAGGGAGGGAGGGAGGGAGGAAGGAAGGAAGGAAGGAAGGAAGGAAAGAAGACCTCCACTGAAAAGGAGTGTGTGAGGAAAAAAAGAAAACAACGAGAAGGCATTCAGAGGCGGGTTGACGTTTTGAGTTTAGACTGAAATGATGCGTTCATTGCAGTGAGCACCTTTGACATGTCGAAGGTGGTACACAGTCATTGATGATTACTACATTCTCTCTGGCTCTGGGTTCACAGTGCTTTGCAGTGCTGTATTATTCAGAACTAAATAACTATTGTCCCTGCTCTATAATTTGGCCATGAGCTATCCGGTTACTTTCAGGCAAAAGAAAATGTCTCATAATAATGGGGTTTTGTATGAGTCTGCTCTTAATTTCAGAAAAAAAAGTGTATTTGAGGATTTATCTCTGTTCACATTGAGGAAGAAGCTTTAAAAAGTTTTACTCCTCCCTCCCTGTAGCAGTTCTCGTCTGGCTTTCCATCAGGGAGAAGTGTTACCTTCAGCATATTCTGCGTATGATATAGACAGTGCCAGATGCTTCAGATGGTCATAATTGTGAAGGATATGGAAAAGGAGGCATCTTCCTACTGTGTTTCATTTCACTGTGGAGGGGAAAAGCCCTTTGGGTAAATTAACACTTGGAGGATTTAGCAAAAGTGAATTAACTATGACAGAGTCCTCTATCCCATCTATTTGATGATTTTGTGAGTCTTATTCCCAGTTACCTGGGATACTACCATGCTTTGGGATGCCATGGGGTCATTAAAATGTGAGACAGAGTCTCTGTAAGAGAAAGAACAGATGAATCTTGACTTGCAGACAGTACGTCTTGCTAAATAGCATTTCCTTTGATCAGCCCTACCTTTCCCTTGGTGCTGAATTTCTCTTTCATATGCTCATCTGAAAAAACAAACAGGTGATTGTGAATTTCAGCTGCCAAAACCAAAAGACTGTTGGGAAGACTTTTTACAAGCAATTAGCAAGTGTGCAATCAAAAAATCAATATATAGGTGATTTTTTATTTGTAAATTGGTATGAAAAGCTAGCCTCTATTATGTCATAAGAATAGGGAAAAGAGAAATGAATGCAGAAGCATGTGATAGAAACGTATATGAATATGAGTCTACTATCCCTTACACACAATTCCTTATATATGATCAAAAATAGCTATGGAAGATTTAGTGTCTTTGTGGTAACTCATTCAACCTGACTTGGATGGATTTGGTGGCTAAGCCTTACCTGATCTACTGTGAATTATTTATCTTTACTTCTCTTTACTTCCCTTGATGTAATTATTCACATGCTTCACTGCAGAAATTTTAGCACATTTGATCCACGGGACTGTTGAGGACCCTGTGGAGGGACCCCTCAGCAGGGTCTTACAGAATATGTATAATGTAGCTTTCCATAGATATGAAAAATTCTGAATTTTGGAACAGAAAATTTTGAATATTGGAACAGACAATATCTATCCTATATGCTTTTCTTACTACTGTGTGAGGCATTGTGCTAACTGCTTTACAAACTTTATCTCAATGAAGGCTCACAGCCTCTATCGGAGATAGACCTTGCAGTTTTTAGATGAGGAAACTAAGGATTAGAGAGGTGAAACAAGTTGCTCAAGGTCACTCTTCCAGTTATCTACTGTTACGTAACCAACATCCCTGAAATTGGGCAGCTGAAAACAACATTTTGTTGTTACCACGCACATTTCTGTGGTTTGTCCGGGTTCAGCAGAATGGTTCTCGACATGTGGCTACTGTCAGAAGCTGGGAATGGAATCATCTAGAGGCATCTTTGCTCACACTATCTGTCCCTCAGCTGAAACACCTCAGGGCTGATCAGGCATCTCACTCTCCATGTGGCCTCTTTGTGTGACTTCCCTGGTGGCGCAGTGGTTCAGAATCTGCCTGCCAATGCAGGGGACACGGGTTTGAGCCCTGGTCCGGGAAGATCCCACATGCCGCAGAGCAACTAAGCCCGTGCGCCACAACTACTGAGCCTGCACTGTAGAGCCCGTGAGCCACAACTACTGAAGCCCGTGCACCTAGAGCCCATGCTCCGCAGCAAGAGAAGCCACCACAATGAGAAGCCCATGCACCTGCGTTACTCCCACCAGCATGGTGGCCTCAGCATAATCAGGCTTAGTACATGGTGACTGGCATTCCCTAGACTAGAGCAAGTGTTCCCAAAGACAAGAAGTGGAACTTGCAAGTCTATTAAATGCTGAGCTCGGAAACTGGCACAGTGTCATTTCTACTTTTTTTTCTATGGGTGGAAACAGTCAAATATCACCCGGAGGGGAAATAGACTCCAACTCTCTAAGTAGGGATGGAGGCTGCTTAGCTCATAGGTGAACATCTGGGGCTTGAATGTAGGTCTACCTAGTACCAAAGTCCATTCACAAAGGAGTAAAGTCTGCCTCTCACCCCTTCTTCCTTCTGAATGCCATCCCCACCTTGAGGTCTTTTGCTGCTTAATACTCCATTTTTCCCCATCATTTTCCTATGTTCTCCTACTTCTGCCAGGCTATCCTGTAAGAAGGATATGTCAATGTAGAGAACTGTGGCATATTTAAGGGGGTGGGTAGGGAGAATCCTCTTTTCTCATACTGCTCTTACCTCATTGATCCTGACTTCATCCCATTTTTTATTTATTTATTTTTTTTGTGTGGTATGCGGGCCTCTCACTGTTGTGGCCTCTCCTGTAGCGGAGCAACAGGCTCTGGACGCGCAGGCTCAGTGGCCATGGCTCACGGGCCCAGCCACTCCACGGCATGTGGGATCCTCCCGGACCGGGGCACGAACCCGTGTCCCGTGCATCGGCAGGCGGACTCTCAACCATTGTGCCACCAGGGAAGCCCCATCCCATTTTTAAAATCCCCACCCCAATAGGAGAGAATTTGGAAATAACAAAGAAGAATTAATGTGAGGAAGGGACAGGAGGAAAGGGGAAAGGCATACATTCTGGAACATTCCAACTACAGTGAGCACCTTTACTCCTCCCTCTACTACCCCTGTACCCCCAAACTCTAATGTATTTCTCCTACTAAAATATAACACATTTCTTGTGGATTCTTGTCAATATTTGCTCCAGCTCTAGCACAGTGACTGGCATATATTAGTTCTTCTTTCTGTGGCAGAATTGCATGCATAAAGCTCTGTAGACCTGTGGATATGCTTCCCAGACATCTCACTTATGACCTGTCTCTAGGTCTGCCTTCTATCCAACCGGAAAGTAGGGGGAAAAAATAGCCAAGGTGTGCTTCTTAGCTGACAAGGTTTTAGTTTGCACTATAATGAAACCTTGAGCTGTTTTTGCCTTTGTGGGTTAAGCTTTGGAGTCCAACCAATCTGGAGACAAATAAAGGGGGCCTTGAGAATTGAGGTTCCATACTGATTTATGGAGGAATAATCACAGTGTTATTTAGAAGGAGAGTTGATGCACTTGAGGTTTCTTCAGGGAAAGTCAAAGCTTCACTGGGATTTAGCTAACTGGCAGTCATGATTTTGAACTCTATCCCCATTTGGCCAAACTTATCACATGTGTCAAAATGACACGGTTCTTTCAGGGGGCTTTTGGGAGTGAGACCCACAGCACGCAGCTGTGCTGAACAGTACAGCTGAACAGAAGCACTACATTAGTCAGCCTTCCTTAGAGACATCTGGCATTTGCTTTCCATCTCCTTTCCCTCCACAGCCTTGCCTCCCTAATGCTAAACATACAAGCAGCCTTCTTTGCCGTCTTCCCCTACTCTCCCAGTAAGTACACGACTTACTTCCTGTTTCTTAAACAAACTCTATGGTTTTCTGATTCCTTCCAGGTTTTCTTGTGAAATGAAAACTATTGATGGCTCCTTCCTACAAATACAAATGTAACTGCCTGGAACATTCCTGAATTCCAGGTCATTAGCACAGGGGCATATATCAAGTATAGTTTTATAGGGCTTACTCCTGTTGTTTGAGTGAAGATGGTACAGTGGCCAAATTTTCTGAGAGAGAATAATGGTCCTCAGGGCCAAGTATTTAAGCCCAGTCGTCATGGTTGCTATGCTACAAATACCAGGAGCGAACTTGCTGCCACCTCAACATGGGAGGGCCTTTAGGGTCTCCTCGTGCAATTGCCTCATTTTTCCTGTTAGGAAATTGGGACCCAGGTAGGCAAAGCCATATTCCCAAAGATCTGCAATGACACAGTGAGGCTATAACCCAACCCTCCTGGCTCCTAGTTTAGTGACCATTCCACAATGCTGCGTTCATATCAGAATTTCTGCCTTTGTCCATCACCATATCCTGAGTGTTTTATTCTGTCCTACACTTCCACACCCCTGTGATTTATACTTCTGTCACCTCAAAGCTATCTTTAAATTTCTAGATCTCCTATAATGAGCGGGTACATTGGTCAAGAGAGCTTTCCATGTTCTCATTCATTTGCTACCAACACGTACTTTCCTGCCCTCTGTACTTATTGAGCAGGTGAGCCCATGTTGACAGGGAAACTGGTATGTCTTTTGGCCAAAAGACAAAAGGGAAGAGAATGAGGTCAGGTCTGCTGGTCATCATATAACCTTCCTTTTAGTCTCACCATGCCTGGGTGATGGAGGAGCTTTGCCCCCTCAGCAAAGATTATAACTCCAGCAATAGTGGATTGTGTTCCCAATTCCACAGTAGCTCATGAGGAGACCCACCCAATGTGGAAAAGTCCCTAAGTACAGTGTAGCCATCTTTAGAATCTGTGACAGAATCCCATAGATTAGGGCACATATCAAAGACATCTGATGTGGAGATCTACTCCTCACTCAGGATCGGAAAGACAGTGACTCTGGTCCAGGTGTCTCCATGGCAGTCTCAGTGAGGGAGCTCCCAGGAAGCAAACACAGTGCGGGGTGAAAGTGGGATGCTCCTGCCTTTGACCTTTCACGTAAATCTAATAAACTTACCTTTCTCAGGAAAAGAGGTTGGAACTGACCTTTTGTTTTTGGCAACTGGGGTCAGCTAGTATGTCCTCTGACAACAAAACTAGTGTTTCACCCCCCAGCTGGGAGCTGAAGGGGAAGCCCGTCTTCTACACGTTCTTAGCATGCTTGAGAAACATTAAGCTGAACACTTTTCAGCAACTTTTTCCTGCAACTCATGTAGAGAGCAAGGGCTGAGGAACCTGGAAACACTAGAACTGCAGACATGAATTCTTTCTTTCTCAGCAAAGAAAGCTCATGCTTTTAGTCAGTAGAGGGTCCTTTACTTCCTTCAGCCAGCTAATGACCTCAAGAGGTCAGGGGATTTTATTTTCCTTACTCTACTAAATTTGAGTGGCATATTCTTTTTTAAAAAAGGATATATACTATCCTCAAAATGACTGGCAAACTTAGAAGGACAAGGAGCAAGAAATGGCCCGAAAAGGCTTAAAATAACATATTCCACTAATGGAGTGCTACTGTGTGGTGGAAAGACAGACGAGGAGGATTTTGTTAGTTGTCATAGTTTTTCCTCCACTTGCCCTCCCCCCAAACAATTGTAACTGTTATGGTAGCTAGAACCAGGCAATATGGGATAAAATCATTTTTCTGACCATAACTTTACTGGTTTTCAGTCCTTATCTCAAAATTTGCTACAGTATAAGGTCAAGTTCCATTTGTACATTCAGACAAATGTACACATATCACAGTATCACCTTAGTCTTCCTCTCAAGCATAAACTCATGGGTACTTCCCTTTGATCTACCCCATCTCTGCCCTAACTCTCCCAGACTAACTGAAAAATGCTGTGGACTTTCAACAAATGGCACATGCTCCTTCCTTTAGGGGAATGTACATTTCCTTTGCTTTTACTAATAAACCATTACGTGTCCTGGAAGTTCCATCTGACTTACTTCTCCTTCTGCCGGACTCTTGTTATGGACCGTATCATGTCTTTCTGCCACATCTTTATGAATCGACCTTGGAAAATGTCTCCTCAGCTGATCTCAGGCTCAGAGCAGTTTTACCTCACCGAAACAATTGGTTTGTATTTGTGGGCTCAATACTCAATAGTGACACCCACCCGTTTTCCCTTTTAACAGTGGTCACCAGAACTTTCCAAGCCAAAATTGTAGCCCATCTACATTCAACAATATGAATTTTTCCAACTACATTCCTTACTACATTTTATGAGCTGAACTTTGCTTTTCTTTTACTTTCAAATTTGGTATTTTGCCTTTAATGTATCATTTTATGGAACTACTTTCTGGAACAAGGTGGCTAGGAAGGGAAGGAAGGGGATAGGGGAAAGAATCCAAACTCAAAAGGTAGTTTACTTATGATTCTTTCACCTGGAAAAGTTAATAATTTTCCCTCTGAATTCTCCTAGCACTTGAAAGAAGCCTATATTGTAGCATTTATATCACGATGTGTCAATTGTTCATTTTCTTGGATTTCTTTCCTCCTACCTGACTGCAAATTTGTTAAAAACAATGATTACTTCTTACTTTTCTTGGTATTCCCAGCTTCTGGCTCTGCTCCTGGCTCAAGTAACGGCTCGATATATATATTTATTGAGTGAACAGTAGCTGAAAAGTAGCTCCAGAGATTTAATCCAATCACATAAATTGATTTAACTAATTGGAGTTCTGTTCAAGATTGAGATTCATTCTCTGAATCAGACTTCTGACCTTCAGAACTTTATATGTGACTAGTCACAGTCATATTTTTCATTGTACTTGTCTCCAACTGACTTTTAGCAAATAACCAGCAGGTTTAATACAAATAAGATCATATTAAATAGAATTAAAAATCTCTCCATGAAATAGGATAAGATCCCATTGGGGCAGCACAAAACACAATTATACCTTCATAGCATATGCTCTTTTTAAGTAAATCTATTCATGAATATTAAAGTCTGAAAATCTTTTCTCAAAGTTTGTATCATCCTATAAATAACACCATACATCAAAGGAGAATTAGGAAGCCATTGTATTATCTCTATCCTGGATTATTTCTCTAAGCAGAATCATCAACATTGATACATACCAGGGCTTTATTTGAATTTAATGGTAAATCAGCTACATCGGTATAACAGCTAATTATATTCATTCTCTTTAATAGATGATGAAATTCTACAATATGTATATCCCAGTGAGCACAGGGCTGGTACAAACTTCCTTTATTTGCAAGTTGAAACAAGTTTGACCACGAGAACATTTATTCATTTAAATCTGCCAGGTCATTGCTAGGGCAATTGCCTGAAATGTCCTTTGAAATGTTAAAATAGAAACAAAATAGTCTGAAGAAATTATTATTGATTCTGATTTTCTCTCTGTTATTTGGAGAAGTCATAGGCACAGGAAGAAAGAAGAGAGTGTTTTTAACTGGAGAATGGAGAACCTTACACATTGTTTATGAAGTTGGGAGAATAGAAGGATTTGACAGTTTCTTCAAACAGTCATGGACACATTGTCATTTAAATAAAG
Source organism: Lagenorhynchus albirostris (assembly GCF_949774975.1). NCBI lineage: Eukaryota > Metazoa > Chordata > Mammalia > Artiodactyla > Delphinidae > Lagenorhynchus > Lagenorhynchus albirostris. The sequence goes on along the minus strand of NC_083116.1, from coordinate 106,484,045 downwards.
AGACAAGTGAAAGAACGTGAATTAAGTATTCACACAGATGTGCGTTACATACCCATACATTCACACGCATAAGCACATGCACTTGTGGGTCAGAGCTGCATCCAGGTAAATTGTAATGATCTCACAGTAGTCACCAAAAGTGACCAGACACCAGAACAGAGTGTTAGACAGTACGACCTCTTCAGCTAGTTCCAGCTCCCCACCTTGCTGACATGCTGCCTTGCCGAGATTCACTCAAAGAACAGGAAAAGTCATCAATATCTGCAGCTGATGGTATCTGGAAATTTACTTCCTAATCTAGTCAATAATTGTAGTCCTTTCAAAGATGCATAATTTTCTTGACAAGATATCTCATCAATGACTTAACTCGGAAACACCTCCTTTCAGTTTAGTGTCCAGTGTTCTCAAAATATCAGCTGTTTCAGCCAGATAAGGGCAAGTCACACCTCCTTTGTATTTTTCTTCTTCCTTGGTCTCAGCATCATCAAAAACTGGAGGGCAGGGTAGAGATTATAACTGAAGGAGGTAAAACCCAAGGTTGTGTGATAAATATGACCATTTTGGCCCCCAGATTTCTTGGGGAAAGCACCTATCTTACACCTTTCTCAAGGGGCCTCCTTTAGATTGCATCCTTATTTTCTCCTCTTGTTTCACATTCCTTACAATTAAATCATTCTTCTAAAGTGAATATTAGTTTTCTATTGCTGCTATAACAGTTACCCCAAACTCAGTGATTTAAAACAATACCAACTTATTATTTTACAGTTCTGAAGGTCAAGTCTGGAATAGATCTCACTAGACTCAAATCAGAGTATTGACATGGCTGCATTCCTTTCTGTAGGGTCTAGCGAGGGTTGGTTTACTTGCCTTTTTCAGCTTCTAGAGGCAGCCCACATTCCTTGGCTTATGACTCCTATGTTTAAAGCCAGCAATGGCCAGGTTAATCTGTCTCATGCTGCATCCCCCGCACACTGACTCTCCTGCTTCCTCCTTCCTCTTATAAGGATCCTTATAATTACATTGAGCTCACTCAGATAATCTAGGATAATTTCTCTCTTTTAAAGTTAGCTGATTTGCACCCTCAAACCCATCTGCTACCTTAATCCATCCTTGCCGTGTAACATAATATATTCACAGGTTCAACAGATTAGGACATGGACATCTTTGGGGGGGGGCATATTCTACCTAAAGCAGCATCTTCTGGAAGAATTACCTTCTACTCAAATGGACAGACCTCAATCTAGGGGCCACTCCTCCTCATTTGTGAATTTTTTCAACTGGAGTCCTTCACTCATTCAGTATGGAGTGGGAGTAGGCAGTGGCAGTTCAGGAGGCTAAAGGTTGCTGCCATTCCAAGCTCTACAGAGGTAGCGTTTGCAAGGCGCTCTAGGCTTGTGATCTTTGTCTCTTCAAGCCTAAGAATTTAATCAGGGATCTCATTTATAAAAGTTCCACCAGGATGTCCTCATTTTCTTAGAATTTTTTGATAACTGTTGGAGTCATTGTCAGTTACATATTTGCGCCCACTAGAAAATTAGTTATAGAAACAGAGACTGCAAACAGATAGCCATCAGGCAGAATATGTTGCTTTAAAATAAAGGGTAAAAAAAGCAATGTAAAAGTACAAAGGTATAGCAGACAGTGTAGGGCTGGTTCTGGACATAGGGCTAAATTGGTAGGTATTTGGCAACTGTGCTGCAAAACCAGTGAAACTATTGTGGTCAGCTAGATCATAAGGAGAAAGGAAGCCTATAAGAACATTGACACTTAACTCTGTGTCCACGAAGAGTTGATTCTAACGTGGAGGGTATTCACCCTCAAAATTACTCAATCTAACCCATTGGAGAATGGGAAGACAATGTAAGCATTTCTATACCCATATCTCTACTTTAAAAAAAGAACTTAAGCTTTACTAATACTTAAAATACAAATTGACACTCTCATGATCATTTGGTTTGCACTTTAGCCACTTACATATCACATAAATTAAAACATTTGTTTGAGAAAGAGTGGGAGTCCCACCCTGCAGAGAGGTTGACCAAGGTATGGTCACTCATATGCTGTTACCTTAGTGTGACTAATTGCAATACTCATGAAACCACTAAGTGGATTGATGGTTATACTGTCTTGTTTTAAGTAAGTTAACCCTCACAAAATGGACAAGTAGCTTAAAAATAGGTAAGTGTTTAAAGATTCCTGTAAGAAGCTATGTATGAAGATAATACTAATAAGATGAACATGGGTGAATAGCAAGCAAATAGAAAAAAATGATGTTTCTCTAACCTCTAGTACTCTGTTCATCAATCACAAAAAATTCCCATCTGGTCAGATCTGACACATTCAATTTTGAGCAGAAATTTTTTTTTTTGCATTTTGAATGAATACAGTAAATAAAAATTAATGCAATAAATAAAATTACAGAAATTAAATCATTTTGCATTAATACTTATTTCTTCTTCAGCTCTGTTTAAATTTCTATTCAGTGCATATCTTACATTTGTAATATATGAGTACAATAGGCTATGTTTGTACTTTATAAATATGTACACATATACTGAGTATATGTATTAACATTTGTTTTATGGATAAGGCTGCATTATCAAATTGTTTGTAGACTGCTTTTCTACAGGACAGAGCTTTCGGAGGGAGGCAGTGAATAGCAAAGAAAAGGTTCGACATGGAGGAAAGTTTAAAAGGTCATCAAAAGAGGATGTATGAGGGAGCTCCAGTATAGGTCACAGGACATGCTTACACTAAGCTGTGAGTTTGTCCAGATCGGGCACTGCCAGGAACTTAAGTCTTATACTGACCTTTGGGTGGTACTTCTATCCTTTAATAGGGTCCATGACTTATTTGATAAAGAAAATAAGTCATAAAGGTCTCAGTGAGATCCTTTAAATTTTAAATATCCTCTTTGTTTTCATTGCTTAGAAAATGAACTGCTGCAAAGGTTATAGCAAAATAAGTCCTTTCCTATTACTCTGAGCCATGAAGCATCTCAGAAATATATTCATTCCAACATTAAAATATCAATCAAAATTTTCTATGAAGTGGATTTAATTGGCAACTTAGCTACAGCTAGCATACAATGAGTCCTTCTAATAATCAGTAGTTCTCCCTTCTGGACACAGTGATCTTGCATTCAGCTATTTTTTATTAACTTTACAAAGTATGTAACTATGCATTTTGCAGCAAACAACTAGAGAATTTCAGCTACAAAGTGCTCCATCCTGTGAAGGTTGATTATTTTATGGGTTACGAGATTTTCATAACTTCTGTTCCAACACAACACAGAGGCATCCTTCAGAATGCTGTCTTTAAGATCACAGAAGCTAAGAGATTTAAATTTCAAAGTGAATATTATCCATTTCCTGTTCCCTTTTAGCACTCCCAGGCAAGCTCTCTGATGCACTCATCGTTTGTTTAATGTTTTTCATTCTTCCAGCTGCTTTGGGAATCAATTTCAGATCACAAAGGAGAAAAAACCTTTTTCCTTCCTTCTGCCCCAAGCTCACCTTCCCAGACAAGATTTTTGTCTGAATTAAATAGATTCACTGACCCGGGACTAGCAACCTACCCATAGCAGCAGCTTCTGTGGTGCTCAGTGGAGCATGGGAAAGGCTCATAATGCCTGATTAAAGCCATCAGTGAAGCCTGAGATCATTTTAAAGGATTCTGGGGCAGAATGACCCTACAAGCCATTCTTGTAAGTCTGTGTCATTTTATTACCATTAATACTTTCCTCCAGCTCTTGGTCCTAATGCGGAGAATCATGGAAATTTGAACAGGGTTCACATGAAGAGTAGTACATTCTATGTTCTGGGACAGAAAGATAAACTCTTCTTCCCTGGTAAAATGCTCTGGCAGAAGTTCCTGCAGGTGTTTCCTCCAGGCGGTATCACATCAGTAGTTGCTTTAGAGATAATGTTTTGGATTGCACCAAAGAACAAAGTATTTGGTCAGATAATCTAAAAAGAATAACAGCTGACCTGAACATTGATGCGGTTCTTCCATGTTATCACATTTCATCCTCACAGATCAGAGAAACCCAGTTAGGCAGTATTTCCCCACTTCATAGACCAGGAAGGAAATTTCTGAGAGGTTAATTGATGTGCTGAAGGGCACATGGTAAAATACATGTCCCATAGTCCAAATTAACAGTCCCATAGTCCAAATTCCTTTTTAGTTCTTCTACATTATGCTGCCCATTCTAACTGGATTATTAGGTTGATAATGCTACTGTTATTAATTCTGCCCAAATGGTGGATAACAGACAGATCATACATTTAAGATGTTGGCATTTATCTCAATTTTATTGCCATCTATGACTAAAAATATTCAAAACTTTTTGATACTAATAATTTTTGGAAAAACATAACTTTTCCGTAGATATTGTTTCTTCATTAGTTTTTTCCATTAAATATTTTCCCCCTTTGGCTATCACAATCCTTAAGATTGATTCTCTCTGCTGAAGTTGTGACTCTCTTTATTTTAACCAGCAGTCGCCTTGGAAATGCTTGTGCTATATGTCACACTTCCTTAAATACGATTACCCACAAGATGCAATAAATATATGAAGTGTATTTATTTGAATATTTACTTGTTAAAGTCACACAGCTGTGTTTGCTTTCAAGCCATCTTCTCACACCTCTGTGGTCATAGCTACATAAAGTGCCAACCTTTCTTGTATCCTGGTATTAGGAAGTGACATGTTACAAATGTAGAGCACCTTGCTCTGAGCCAGCTGTAAATATTAATTCCATAGGAAAATATCTTCAGCCAACTTGCACGCACCGTGCATCAAATTATGCCTCTTGTCCCAGTTCACATAACACATTAAAAGTCCAATGTGATATAGTAAGTGCTTTCTCTGTTGGAGATCTGATATAATCTCAGAATTTAATCTTTCACCTAAAATTTACTCTTAAGTCAGATTCTATGGCCTAGACAAGTATCCAGAGCTTTAGTTCCTCATCTCTAGTTTCCTAGGAGAAATAACCAACTGGATGTCCCACTGTCCCCTCCAATTCAACTTGTCTAAAATCAAACTCGTTATCTTTCCCCCAGAATTAAGCTCTTTTAGAACTTCGTTATTTCAGTATTCAATCTGATCGTTCTCTTAGTTACTCAGGCTTGAACTTTTGTGAGGCTATAGTCTTTTTTTTTTCTCATTTTCTCTCATGTCCTATGTCCTATAAATTATTCTGAGCTTCTAACGGCCTTTCCATTTCCATTGCCACCCTCATTACCTTGCTGGGCCTACACTATAGTGACTTTACCAGCCTCCCTTTCCCTCGCTGTCCTCCTTCTGTCTGCCTTCCAAACTACTCCATGGTTATCTCTAAGTCAACAGTTTGCCTATACCCCTAATCTCCCCAAAACCACCACTCCAGCATCTACATTGCTCCCCGACATGATGAGAGCTGAACGAAGCTCCTTGCCCACACGCTATCCTCATGTCCCTTCTGGCTCTTTACTTATGATTTGTGCGTTGACAGCACTCAATTTTCCGTTGTTGGTAGTTACATGGATCTTTGGGGGAAAAGAGATACTATACAAAGATAGTCTAAAGAAAGAAAAAGAGACATATTCTAAACATTAGCCTTCTTATATCTGTGTTATGTCGCTACTAAATCAGCTTTTGTTTGAAATAAGAAGGTATAGGTTTATATATTAGTTTAATTTATAAAATTTGATAATTTCAAACAATTCATTTATATCACTTTGATTATTCTTCTGGAACCTGGGTAGTTTTCCAAAAGTAAAATTAACGTTCCATGTTTTGCCATAAAGGAAACTTTTCAGTTATGTTCAGGTCAACAATCATTAGAAAAGTTTTAATTTGGGAATTAAAGAGAGATCTAATATTGTCAATCCAGCTCTTCCCTGGTGGCGCAGTGGTTGAGAGTCCTTCTGCCGATGCAGGGGACACGGGTTCGTGCCCCGGTCTGGGAAGATCCCACATGCTGCGGAGCAGCTGGGCCCATGAGCCATGGCCGCTGAGCCTGCGCATCTGGAGCCTGTGCTCCACAATGGGAGAGGCCACAACAGTGAGAGGCCCGCGTACCACAAAAATAAATAAATAAATAAATAATATTGTCAATCCAGCCAACATTCCCTTGAGCACACAACTGGCCTTATGACCATCATTTTAAGCAATGATAGGTAGGTTGACTTCAATATTTTTTTCCTCCAGCTGTTATAAAAATGAAGCAGAGATCTAAGGTCTGGCATAGTAATCTTGAAAGTGAGGGATTCTTAACTGAGGGTGACTCTGGAAGCTTCTCACCTCTTTGGGACTTTTCTGCAGTCACAGGTCCAAGGAGGAAAAACTCATGTCTCTTTTCTGGCCACCTACAAGCTTTTAATTAGCACAATGTTGTTGCATTTCAGCCATCTCACAAAACTGCATCTCTATTCTGAAATCATTTTACTTTTCCCAGAGAGATTGATGGACCAGACAGATTCCTGAGTTCATACCCGGGTGCTTGCATATTATTAGGAAGCTAGTAGGAAAAATATCCTCATGCAGGAGCTATAAACATTATTTGGGAATGAGGAAAATCATGTGTGTGCTAAAATGAAATGGTGCCTTTGACGCTTCTGTCTGAAAAGTATGAGATTAGATCACTCCCTAACACCATACACAAAAATAAGCTCAAAATGGATTAAAGACCTAAATGTAAGGCCAGAAACTATCAAACTCTTAGAGGAAAACATAGGCAAAACACTCTATGACATAAATCACAGCAAGATCCTTTTTGACCCACCTTCTAGAGAAATGAAAATAAAAACAAAAATAAACAAATGGGACCTAATGAAACGTAAAAGCTTTTGCACAGCAAAGGAAGCCATAAACAAGACCAAAAGACAACCCTCAGAATGGGAGAAAATATTTGCAAATGAAGCAACTGACAAAGGATTAATCTCCAAAATTTACAAGCAGCTCATGCAGCTCAATAACAAAAAAACAAACAACCCAATCCAAAAATGGGCAGAAGACCTAAATAGACATTTCTCCAAAGAAGATATACAGACTGCCAACAAACACATGAAAGAATGCTCAACATCATTAATCATTAGAGAAATGCAGATCAAAACTACAATGAGATATCATCTCACACCAGTCAGAATGGCCATCATCAAAAAATCTAGAAACGATAAATGCTGGAGAGGGTGTGTAGAAAAGGGAACACTCTTGCACTGCTGGTGGGAATGTGAATTGGTACAGCCACTATGGAGAACAGTATGGAGGTTCCTTAAAAAACTACAAATAGAACTACCATATGACCCAGCAATCCCACTACTGGGCATATACCCTGAGAAAACCATAATTCAAAGAGTCATGTACCAAAATGTTCATTGCAGCTCTATTTACAATAGCCCAGAGATGGAAACAACCTAAGTGTCCATCATTGGATGAATGGATAAAGAAGATGTGGCACATATATACAATGGAATATTACTCAGCCATAAAAAGAAACGAAATTGAGCTATTTGTAATGAGGTGGATGGACCTAGAGTCTGTCATACAGAGTGAAGTAAGTCAGAAAGAGAAAGACAAATACCGTAGGCTAACACACATATATGGAATTTAAGAAAAAAAATGTCATGAAGAACCTAGGTGTAAGACAGGAATAAAGACACAGACCTACTAGAGAATGGACTTGAGGATATGGGGAGGGGAAAGGGTAAGCTGTGACAGAGCGAGAGAGTGGCATGGACATATGTACACTACCAAATGTAAAATAGATAGCTAGTAGGAAGCAGCCGCATAGCACAGGGAGATCAGCTCGGTGCTCTGTGACCATCTAGAGGGCTGGGATAGGGAGGGTGGGAGGGAGGGAGACGCAAGAGGGAAGAGATATGGGAACGTATGTATATGTATAACTGATTCACTTTGTTATAAAGCAGAAACTAACACACCATTGTAAAGCAATTATACTCAATAAAGATGTAAAAAAAAACACCTAAATTATAATGAAAACTCAGGTAAATGAATTTGTAATGACTAGAGAAAAAGAAAGAGGACCATAGGTGAATAAGTACTGAATTTCTATTCAGGTCATTTACCTTTAGACCCTTAAAAAACATATTAGCTACTGGAATTGGTGGCGAAACTATGGTGTAAATGGAGCTACGATCAGAGTTAAATTCTGTTTGGACCAGAAGAAAAACCTGGCTATGGCCATAGTTGGTACTCCTAAACTAATTCACCAACTCTTTTGTGTTACAAGGTGTATGATTAAAAAAAAAAAAAAGACTGATTATTTTTTTAAAAAAACCTTAAATAGCAAAACACATGTCTTACAGTGGTTAGGTTTGTTGCAATGGCTTTCTATAAAACAGAGCAGAATGGAAAAAACATCAAAGTTATGCATTGAACTAATGAAACATACAGATTGGGTCAGTATTGCAACCAACTGAATACCCAACTTTTGATGGTCAGTAATCATAAACATTGTCATCACAATTAAAATATGAATATTCAGTCTGGGTTACTAATATATAAAACCACTCTGTATCTTTCCCATTTTTTTTCTGGATTTGACAAGAAAAGAGGTTGTGGCATGGAGCAAGACCAGAGGTCTTAAAGAATCTCAGATTTAGGTTCCAGTTCCAGTTCTGCCCTTTCCTAGCTGTGTGACCTTGATCACATCAACTAACTTCTCTGACTCCTATCCCTTTACCTGAAAGTGGAAAAGTAACAATTTATAAATGATCATTTTATATATATAGGACGTATATATGACATATATAAATAATACATATGTAATATAACAATACTTAAGATAAACTCCTTATATATTCTATATTAATATAATACAATGTATATTAACACAAATACATGTATATTAGTTTAAATATATAATAATAGTTATATAATATTTTATATATATATACAATTGCAGTATTCTTCTGTGACCAAATACACATGACAAAGCATATATGTAAGTAATATGTCTATACATACCTATGTAATGTGTGGGGGGTCATAGAAGAGTACTGTATTAATTATTATGTTCACTGGGAACATTACAATCAAAAGCTTCTTAATCAATATTATTAGACTATAGGCACATTGAATGCAGCTGGCTTCTAAAATAATTTACTTTAGAAGAAGCCATTGATGAGATGATCTCTCTGTTTTCAACTTTGTTTTCAATACCTGGCTTGACTTCTATGCTATTATATTAGGTAAGCATTAATTTTCCCCTGGAACAAATTGCCACCAAGCACACACATAGACATAGTGCAGTGAGGAGAATGGAGCCAGTGGTGAAGTTCTTTTTCTGGAAGGTAATAGTACAGCTTTTCTTATTACTGCAAGTGCATGAATGAATGAACGAAATTACAGGCACAGACGTTCCATACATTATCTCATCAAACAGCCCCATCACTTCCTCAGTCCTGTTTTTTCTCTTCAGCATTAACTGATTTTTTCCAACAATTGAGCTTGTTTGCAATAAGCTGAATCGGAGCATAACCTTCCATTAATTAGAAAAAAATATATGGGTATTAGCTTGAGGAAACAATAGCAGTCCTTGTGTGTTTTCTAGTGCAAACTCACAGTGATATTTTGTTTGATTGCTATTATTTCTTTTTCCCCTTGTGACAGTGTTAAGTCTGATGCAGAAAAGTCTGAAAACTTTTAAATAGTTTGTGCTCATTCCAGAGAGAAAAAGACCTACCAAGTTCAGCTCTGAATGGATGTGAAACTAGCATCTTAGAATACAAATCTGTGCCATTACCCTGTCTATACTTCTAAGCCTTTTTCATCACTTACAATTGTTTTTACACTCTAGTCTACATTGAAAGCAAACATCTTAATTGTCTTCTTTGTTTTAACTACAGAATTTCGAAAGTATTCCTTGATTCATATTTATATTCCCTTGGTAATTATCACTATGAAATCATGTTGGACTAAGAAGCTAGGTTTATATGTGATTTGCTATTTAGTTTTTCACCGTTTCTGGTCAGGCTGATTGAATTAGCCAATGCAGATTTCTTCAACTCAGCAAAGCTTAATTATGTAAGTAATCTAATTATATAATAAATAAAAGCCACTTTACCTCAGCATATTCACAGTGATCTATTTTTGCTGCACAGTGATTAAAAATGACTCATTTTTCTTAAACTTTGAAATCTGAAAGTATTACTTGAATGAAATAATTTATGGTAGAAATAAATTGAAAATGAGGACAAGGGTCACTGAGGTACCATCAGATGCAGTAGACTAAAGGTAAAATGCAACTTGGAATTATTGACCAGAAATCAAGGTGCCTATACAAATATGAATTAGAAGTTGTTAGGGAAATCTCTAGTATGAAAAGGAAGCCACAGATCATCGCATTTGCATTACCATGAGATGTCATCCTATTTCTTTAATGTAAAGATAAGATCATCATAACTTCTCCATTTATATGGAGACTAAACAGGTAATGGTCTTGAGTCCATCACCTTTTGAAAACCTTAACTGCATAAGATGGGTATTTGGTGGATGTATTCTTGCCTGAACAGAAGTTCTCATGGTCAACAGGGCACTATCATTAAACAACAAAAGTGCTGAATCCCAAGAATAAATTAGTGCCTCCAAATTCCATTCCCTCATTCTCTGAAGATCATTCTCATAAAGGGGATTCCATGTGTGACATCTGAAAGCAAGCATGTTATTAGTTGGACAACCAGTGGCTCTGTGAGAATGAGTAGCAGGGGGAAAATGACCTTCTCTGTCTTCTCTGAGTTTCCGATAGCTTTGGTCTTCACTAGTGTTACTACAGGGACATACTTAAGTTGACTGCCAATGAGGAGTATAAATCCTATTTTAAATGTATGCACAAAGCGAAGGTCTCTGCTCTTTGCCATGCCAATGTGGGTTTTGGTCACCATTGGGTTACTTTAGTTCTCAGGGAGTAACTACCGTATTCGTCATGATTTCTTCCTATTGACACCCTATCATTATTAAGAAGCACATTATTTGAGGGCACCAAAATTCCTAGTCTATTATTATTATTATTTTTTGGGGGGGTATGCAGGCCTCTCACTGCTGTGACCTCTCCCGTTGCGGAGCACAGGCTCCGGACACGGAGGCTCAGCGGCCATGGCTCACGGGCCCAGCCGCTCCGCGGCATGTGGGATCTTCCCGGACCGGGGCACGAACCCGTGTCCCCCGCATCGGCAGGCGGACTCGCAACCGCTGTGCCACCAGGGAAGCCCCCTAGTCTATTATTTTATGTCAAATTAGCACAAAGGACAAATGTATGTTTCTTGACCTACTTTTCTTTTTATAACGTGAATTCCCTACATAAAAAATGATGGTAGCATGTTTTGGCACTTGTGGAACCAACTGGCAGTATGTAAATTTCCAAATAGCGTATTGTTAAAATGCTTCTATTCTTCAAATCCTAATAATTTTCTAAGAAATTATAGTACTACATCTTTAAGGAATTTTTGCTCAGTGCACAGAGAACTTTGAAATATTAATACTTTAGAAAAACATATCATTTAGAGAAATAATTTTATTATAAGAAAAGTTTAAAAGTTGATAATAAGCATAATCTAATGAATGATTTTCTGTGGTGAGTCATCATTTCTTTGTAGTAAAAAAAATTTTTCTCTCTGTGTACGCATGGAGCAAGTTTCTGCTAAAAGAATCCAAAACTTGGGAGGAGAAGAAGCCAAGGGATTACCAAAAACTATTCTTAGAATCTTTGAAGTTTTATATTATATTTGATAATACATTGAATGGCTCTTTGTGAAACATTTAATAAGAGAGTGCAGGAGAAAGGCTATTATTTATTAATCATGACATTACTTTTTAAAGTAAACAACAATAAGTCATTAGGTTGGTTTTGTTCACTGATATAGCCAAAGCACCATAACAGGGCATGGAACATAGTAGGACCTCAATAAATAATTGTTGAAATAGCCATCTGATTAGTCTCCATACACAAAGGCTGAAGTGAATTGTTGGATGGAAGCTACTGGCTAATCAAGCACATAATGCTGGCCTTAATTATGTGTCTATTCCAGAGTTGAAAGGGTATGAAGGGACTCAGACATCCTGAAGCTTTGGCCACTGGGCTACTTGGATGGCCATGGGCTTTTTGCTGTTACTCCACTGTGGATTTTTGGAGCAGAGGCAGTCTAATTAGGCATGGAGGAGGTATTATAAATATGTAGTGAATGCCAGTGTTTCATATAGTGATAATGTTTCATACCAATTAACAGTAAATTCCAAATACTATGCCAATGAAATTTCAAGTACCATTATTCCATTGGCTTGTCCATGAAGGCAATAATGCATATTTATTTCTTCACCAAGAGGGTCCTTATTGAACACACTGAGCTGTCTATGCCATGTGCAGTGTACCAACTCATTAGGAAGATTCCATGAAGTAACAATGGAGTCACTCTGAAATGACTTCATTTCAACACAAATTCTGTGTAAAAAGATTTTTGATAAACAATCTTTCTTCATGGGGTTTCAGTTACCTTTTAGGAATTGGAAACTAATGGATAAAAAATACAGGAACACGTTGATTTTCCAAATAATTTCTCAATCACTTCTAATTTTAAAAAGGGGAAATAATGGCTTTAAGAAAGAAAATAATAAATTAATTATCAAGCCATTTTGTGTGATATAGAAGACATTTAAAGAATAAATGTATCTAGGTGTCTTATTGTGAGCATTTATCTCCATATTTGACTTCACTGGCAAATGTGACACCTTACAAAAGAAATTAGGCCATTTCAGAATTTAGTGCTACAGAGCTTGTTTTTTTTCCCCAATCTGAAGAGACTTCATGAATATTTTAATGTCAGATTTTACAATTTAACATATCAAGACTTGATTACTAATGACTGATAATCCTTGTCTCTGCTACTTCCCCAGTTCATTACTGTCATGCACTCTTGGGACACTTCTAAAGCCAGAATCAACAACTGTAATACAGTGTGGAGCACTAGATGCCTTTAGTTTCACTGCTCACAATATCAGTCATGTTCCAGAGTGTTTGTTGAATAGCAGCATGCCTCTAACCTTCATGAAGGTATCCTTTTTCCTTTATTTTTCTTAAAAAGATATTGTCCGTGGCAGCTAGCATAATGAACAGATCACTCAGTAAACACATTTGATCACCAAATATATTCCAGACTCCAAAATCTTTCTGGGCACACACAGCAGAGTTTAAAAGTCACAAGAGGACTAGACATGAACATATCCAACTATGTTCCAATAAAATGTACAATAATAGAACTATGCAATTAGTGCATTGGAACAGTTCACAATGCCATTAATTTTGGGGGGAAGTAATAAATATAACAGCTAATATTAACTGAGTAATTACCATGGGTCACATTCTCTTTTTTTTTTTTTTTTTTTTTGCGATACTCGGGCCTCTCACTGTTGCGGCCCCTCCCGCTGCGGAGCACAGGCTCCGAACGCGCAGGCTCAGCGGCCATGGCTTGCGGGCCCAGCCGCTCCGCGGCATGTGGGATCTTCCCCGACCGGGGCACGAACCCGTGTCCCATGAATCGGCAGGCGGACTCCCAACCACTGCGCCACCAGGGAAGCCCCACATTCTCTTTTAAGTGCTTTACATACACTACCAGAAGTAAGAGTGAGTGGATGTTATCTCCATGTTTTTAGACCCTAAATGATGATGCATCTTGCCCAAGGCCATAAAGCTAATAGACAGTGTGGCTAGGATTTGAACTCAGGAAGCGTGGGTCCAAAGCCAATACTCTTGATCCCCAGACCACACTGCCTGTCTGTTTTCTTTTGGCGTCATAAGGGAAAGAGTCAGAGACAAGTTCATATCTGAGTTAAAAGCCAAAATAGAATGATGACTTTATCAATTATAGGGAGAAGATAGAGAACTTTTAGCAAAGGAAATATTATGAGCAAAATCAGGAAGAAATGAAAGAGATGAGACACAGGTGGGAAATTTCCCAAAGTCTGAATTGCTAGATAGGGGGCACGGCAGAGGCAGTGAGGGAATGAGATTGTAAAGGTAGGAGCCCTGATTCAGAGTGGTCTGGTAGGCCATGAAATAGGATTTGGGCCTTATTCCATGGGATCCCTTAGGAGTATTGTTACAGTCACTCTGAAGATTATACTGACTTCCGAGCCAGGTCAAAGTACAATTTAAGCTGTCAATGAAAATTATAGGCTTTAAATTTTGTCACCATTTTTAAAGTGCAGTACAGTGTTGAATCGATCAGCCACATGCTATAGACCAAGGAAAACATTTTACTCTAAATAAGCTGTTTGAATACTGAATGGTCTAAGTGTATTCCTTTCACATAATTTATATAAACTCTCTTTGAAATAAGGTATTAAGTAATTTTATGTTAAAAGTTTCAATACTTTAAAAAATTAAAATGTTCTTATTGAAGCCCCCAAGTCATATGCACCATATGTAATCTTTTGTGTCAGAAATACCCATGATAAAGGAAAAGAAAGCAAACAAGACACCGCAACCACAACTACCACCCCCACCAACAATAAAATCTCACTTCGCTTAAGACTTCATGTAGCTTTCAAATAGCCAGATCTTCATTAAAAGTATTCAGTACAATGTTTAGAAATCATTGTGGTGAACAGAAAACACCATCAGCTAATATTAAGTTTGAAAGTTGCATGTGGTGACCGAGACACTGTAATGTTCCAGTCTCTTGGAAGCTTATTTATCATGAGTAGTGCTCCATCTCACTCCCTTGTAATCCATATGGTAATACGTGGAATCTTCCTGTCTCCAAAGCCACTGGACTTCTGTCCTCATTCTTATCCCCAGATATCCTGTCGTAGGGCCCCTTTTCCTGCCTTTGGAGTTGGGCTTTCTAGCTTCTGTCTTTCACTTTGTTTGGTTTTGTTTAGTTTTGGGGTTAACTGCATCTTTTCTTGAGCACATCCAGAATCTTCTCAGAGAAGCAACTGGTGCATTCTTTCCTTGCGGCACCTCAGTATTCCATCCCCTCATTCTAATTGAAGCATCCTTTATCTAGGGAAGTGTAAGAAGCAACAAAAAGCCTCCTTTATGTGTCATTTTCCTTTCAAAATTATCTTTTGATTCTCAGAAAACTTGTAGCTACTTTCCATCCAAGGTGAAAAACCTCTTATCCATGTTTCTATTTTAAGAGAAGCTGGGTAACTTAACATGACACATCAAGAAGCAGATGGGCAATCTGTTAGAGACAAGGTGTTTTGTATTTGCATCCTCTGTCCTGTTCCCCACTTTTTTTTTCAGAAAGCAAGTCCATGGCTTTGAACTCAGATGTTTAGGAAACAAATTATTGAGAATAATTAGTAATAATAATAGGTTGTATTTCAAAAGATATTTCAATTTTATGTGTTAAAATACAGATGGCTATAGTACAGTTTTGAGGAAAATCATCTTTTACTCATTACAAACAATTATCAATGGTCTCACTAAGAGAGAAAAGAATATGAGCCTCATAAAGGATCCACTGTTTTGAACTATTGAAGGGTGGTTCCATATTTTACTAGGTCACCCATCTTTCTCTCATTAGATATTAACATATCTATATCTGTAATGAAATGTGACACTTAGAATTTGCCACAAATAATTGAAGTTTGTTTTTGTAAACCATTTATTTTTTAACCAAATAGAATCTTTTAAAAATTATTCCTATAATTACATTTTCAGTCTGTTATGTGTCATTTTTCATGTGTTTGAGAGATGGAATTAGAGCCACAGGCTAGCTTATCTAGTAGGCCATGAAATTGAAGCATATGTGCATGCCATTCATCTCATGTGACTCGGTGGAAAAAAGGGTGACAAAGGCTGTCCAGAATAGATCACTGAGCATCATAGGTATGCTTAGATTCAGTTCTCGAGCTATGACTTTAGATCATTAGAAGTCCACTGTTTATTGAAAGCTATACATGGAGAGGTAAAGTAATCGAACTCCTCAACTCTAGTCTCTGCTTATTGCTATATATAAAGTCAAGCCCTTATTACTTCATTCTAAAAATCATAGTTTTATATATATGTGTGTATATTTTTTTAAGCAATATAACATGAGTATGTGGTTCTGTCAGAGCTAGTGAGAATTTAAAACTAGATTCTAGTTAATATTTCGGGAAGTATTAACTAAAAACCTATGTGGTCACAAACTGTTGATAGAGATATAATCAAATTAGACATGATCCCTTCTAAAGTATTCAGTGTACAATGGAGATGGGCTTTAAATAAATCATCATGCACTTGCCAAAATAAATAGATGATTATCATTACTGGATCTCTGATGTTCTTGCAAAAACAATTTGGAAAAAAACTCTAAGGATAAATATGCTTCAGAATATGGTAGGGTATTCACCCTCTAAAATGAAATCTACCATAATAACTTACGGTTGAAAATATATTTTAAAATAACATAAAGTAATACATGCTTTGAAGTAAAGATTAAACTTTCTCACAAGTGATTTTATTTTTGATCATGCAATTTCAAAAATATGGAAAAAATATGAATCTGAATGTATATATGTAAACTTGTTCCATAGGTCAAAAATATTTTTGTATGCTTTTATTGTAAATAAGCATTACTGGAATCAGATATCAAAAATATTGTGATATTAAGACTTGCTAATTGTTAGAAGGTTTACTGAGGGAAATCATCAAATCCGCTCCTCTAATTAGGTAAGATTCTCATTCACTGGGGCTCATTCCTTTGGGAATACTTGAAGGCAAGGGAGTGGATGTTCATGTTTTCTTTGAATGTTGAATCAACCCTTCCCTGAGTAATTTTGCTTCCATGGTCCTTTCACACTTTAGAGTTTGTTTTACGTCCTCAGGTATTTTACAGTAGTTGTAATCTCTCCGCCAGTTGGTTTAGAAATAATACAGAGGACAGATAATAAAATTAACCAGTTTAAATATGTCATTGATAGCATCTTTTATGTGTTTCTAAGGGAAAAAGAACTGAAAATCAAACAGTTAGCTTTACGGAGTGACCTCAAACAGATCAGTTAAGGTATACAATGAAATCTATAATAGTCCAATATATATTTTCCATTAGCATCATTGATCTAGTGCCTGTAAGGTTGGGGCTTCATAAAATGAGACCCTGTAAAGAGAGGAATACCATACAAAGAGAAGGTAAATTAAAATGTGTGCTTTGTGTCATAGTTGAATAGAGGGACAGTTAACTGAAAATCAGGTAATTCTGGGTAAAATGACTTAATCTGCCTAAAACATTCTAGTCATTTAAAAATAAGTGGTAAGTAAAAACATGGAAATCACAAAAGTTATTTATCAGTCAAGAACACGTAGAATAATTTGATACCATTAATACCTCATTCAAGCAGGTGTTTCTCAGAGGCATGCACTTCATTGTTTATTTGTCATCGCTCCTAATAAACATGTACTTGAGTTTATGTCATCTTAAAATAATTGGCATGCCCTACAGAGACATGGAAAACTGATGTAGGCATATGCCCGCCCAACATTTAATGACCTTAATCTATCTCAGTGACTTGCCTTTCTATTCAAATAACCAGTTTGGGATGTAATTTACTAAAATCAACTTTTGTAGTATTACTTCAACAAAGGACAGCCTTTTGTGTGACAAGCTGTAATATTTAGCTACTGAAAGGCCTACCATATTTCTCTCCCACTGAGAACTATTTGTTATCTAATGTCACTTATAGGCTGCCTGTAAATCAAATTATTATTTCCGGCTCTGCATGGTGCAATACTGATTAAAAACTTGTCAAGCTATCAGAAGAATAAGGCCATTTCCCAGCATGGAATGATGTTATTTATTCTAGGCCCGATGATTGGTACCAGGACCAATGCCTAATAATAATATCTGTGACCAAGGGGAGAGAGTCATTTAAAAATGATCACTCTTATCACAATCCTAAGGCATTTGAAATTCTGACAATGCTGAAATAATTGTGCAACTTTAAGGAAATGTATAAGAAGGTAAGTAGACTGTCACTGAACTCACTGAAGTCAGCAGAGACAATGGCTTCATGAAAGCATTTAACACTGTTCGCCACTGTCCTCTTGACATGTTCTCCCACACTCTCTTGGTTCTCCAACTTTTTCTCTATTATTTCTCAGTTTCCTTGGCTGGTCCTTTGTATTCTATTCCTCCATTAAATGTTGTTGATTCCATGATTTCTCTCGTGTTCTCTTCTTTTTTTCATTTTAGTTGCTTCCCTTGAAAATTGTATGTCTTTGTGTGTGTTTACTGCTCCCCCAGATAGTCTCCAGGCATGATCTCTTTCTTTACCTCCAGGCCCATATATCAAAAGACCATGAGACATCTCCCACTGATAACTGAAATTCAACCTGTGTAATCTCACTCTCTTACACCCCAAACTGGCTTTTCCTAACCTGTGGCTCCAAAATTCATGCAGTCATGTGGCAAAATTCCCAGGAATCATCCTAGAGTATCTTGTCTTCACTCACATTCCCATTCATTGAAACCTGTTAAGTCAAGCTCTTAAACACTGCTCAACTCTATTCTGGGTCTTCTCTCCCCACTGCTCAGGTCTGTGTTCCCCTCAGCTATGCACCATCACTATCCCCAAAGGCTCCCTGCCTGCATGCTTGCACATCTCTAATCCTGGCTTCCAGAGGGTGTCCCCCCCCCCCCCCCCCCCCGCTGCAAAACTGAACTGATTATGTGATTTCCAGCCTTCAATAATACCACACTGCCTGAGGGCCAAGCTCATTAGCATGGCATGAGTAGCCTTTGTGGTTACATCTCGGTCTGCCTTTCCAGACTCAATCTTTAGCCTGAACACCTTTATGTTCTAAGTTTCAACAAGTATAACAGAGTACCAAGGCATAGCAAGATGTATCACACTGTGTCTCTCTCTCTGTGTTGTGTGTTTTACACAGTTCTCTCAGCTTATAAAGTCTACTGTATTAGTTATCCATTGCTATACCAAAAATTACCACAAACTTAGACTTAAAACAACACACATTTATTATCTCACAATTTCTGTAGATTAGGAATCCAGGTGAGGCCCTGCTGGGTCCTCTGCTTCAGGATGTCTTGAAAGCTGTAATTAAGGTGTCAGTCAGGACTAGGGTCTCAGCTGAAGGCTCTGCTGGGGAAGGATCTACTTCCAAGCTCATTCAGTAGTTCTGACAGTTTAATTCATTGAGGCTTAAATTCTAACTGGCTGTTGTCTGAAGACTTCCCTCGGGTTCCTTGCCTCATAGGCTTGCTCATAGGCCACTCCTTTACAAATAGAAATTCATCAAAGCCAACAGGAAAAGAGTCACAATCTTATGCAACCTTATCATATAAGTGACATCCATCACCTTATTATATTGGGTAGAAGCAAGTCAGTAGGTTCAGCCTACACTGGAGGTGAGGAGATTACACAAAGATATGAACACCAGGAATTGGGATTGTTGGGAGCCATTTCAGAAGCTGCCTTCCACGTCCTCCAACCCTAACTTCCTCCACCTGCATCCACCTCACAACACTTGTGCAAATTTTTGAAGACTCATCTCAATCATCAAGACTTCAGTTCCATTGTAAAACAATTATTACTCCAATAAAGATGTTTAAAAAAAAAAAAGACTTCAGTTCCTCAGAGACGATTTCCCTGACCAAGCCACCCCAAAGTTGATTACTCTGTCTTTTTATTACTCACACTGTACATCTAACATTATTTTTAAATTATTTGTTCATCTAGCTTTCTCCTCCACCAGGACATTGAAAGCAGAATTGCAGTTTGTATTTTCACTCTCTGGTAGGTTGTCATTCCAGAGAAAGTGCTCATTAAATGTAAAATAACAAGTGTTTAAAAATAAATGAAATGACAGATATTAAGTACATGAAATTAATCTGGAAACATAGTATCCCCTGGGGATATTAACATCAAATAATCTAACATCTGAGCATTGCATTTACTTTAGTTAGGGTACGAAAGGCAATCTTCTTTGAGTGACATCGCAAAGTGACAAATTTGTCTGTTATTTTTAAGTTCCTTCAAATAAAAGACAACTATAGGGCTTCCCTGGTGGTGCAGTGGTTGAGAGTCCGCCTGCCGATGCAGGGGATACAGGTTCGTGCCCCGGTCCGGGAAGATCCCACATGCCGCGGAGCGGCTGGGCCCGTGAGCCATGGCCGCTGAGCCTGCGCGTCCGGAGCCTGTGCTCCGCAACGGGAGAGGCCACAACAGTGAGAGGCCCGCGTACCGCAAAAAAAAAAAAAAAAAAAAAGACAACTATAAAATGAAATGCCATGTGGCTAATATGGGGAAGGGGTTAAGATCATAGGCTTTAACATCAGACTACAGGATGAAAACCCAAGTCTTCCACTTACTATCCGTGTAGCCTCGGACAAATTATTTAACCTCTCTGTGCTTTGGTTTACTGGTCTATAAAATGGGAATAGTAATCAGACCTACATCATAGGGCTGCTTCAAATATTAAATAAAATCATTCATGGTAAGCAGTTAAAAGAAACCTGTCATATATCGGACCCTCAGTGAATATCAGTCATTATTATTTCCTACAGTACTAACGTGGTAAGATGTCCGTGGCATGTAATTAAGTGAAAAAAGCAACTTGGAGAACAGTACGTAGAACCTCAATTACCTTTTTTTGTTTTTGCGGTATGTGGGCCTCTCACTGTTGTGGCCTCTCCCGTTGCGGAGCACAGGCTCCGGACGCGCAGGCTCAGCGGCCATGGCTCATGGGCCCAGCCGCTCCGCGGCATGTGGGATCTTCCCGGACCGGGGCACGAACCCACGTCCCCTGCATCAGCAGGCGGACTCTCAACCACTGCGCCACCAGGGAAGCCCTCAGTTACCTTTTGCGGAAAAAAAAAAAAAAGTACATAGTTTATCTCTATGTCTATATATAGGGAATATTTGGGAGTATACACATTAGACTTTTTTTTTTTTTTTGCGGGATGCGGGCCTCTCACTGTTGTGGCCTCTCCCGTTGTGGAGCACAGGCTCCGGACACGCAGGCTCAGTGGCCATGGTTCACGGGCTCAGCTACTCCGCGGCATGTGGGATCTTCCCGGACCGGGGCACGCACCCGTGTCCCCTGCATCGGCAGGCGGACTCTCAACCACTACACATTAGACTTTTAACTATGATTATTTCCAGAGATTGGGGGAAGGGTGAGAGTCTTACCTTCATTTGTTACTTCGCAGACTTTTGCGCTGCTTGAGGTATGTTAAATAAGCACTTATTACTTTTATAACTTGTTAAGGGCTGAATTATTTCATTTGAAATAATATGTTGAAATCCTAACCCTCAGTACCTCAGAATGTGACCTTATTTGGAAATAGGGTCATTGCAGATGTAATCAGTTAACATGAGGTTACAATGGAGTACAATGGGCCCTTAATCCACTAAAACTACTGTCCTTATAAGAAGAGAAAAGACACACAGACACACAGAGAGAAAGCCATGTGATGATGGAGGCAGAGATTGGATTTACACAGGTGCAAGCCGAGGAATGCCAAGGATTGCTGGCAAAACACCAGAAGCTAAGAAGAGGCAAGGAAGGATTCCCCTATGGGTTTCAGAGGAAGCATGTCCCTGACAGTGCTTTCACTTTGGACTTACAGAAGCACTTACAGTGGACTTACAGAAGCACTTACAGTGCTTCATTTTGGACAACAGAGTTTTGGATGAAGTAGAAAAGAATGGCTTTATTGCTTTGCCAGGCAAAGGGGGCCACAGCAGGCTCATGCCCTGGAAACTGTGTGTCCCAGCCCGGATGTGGAGGGACAGTGAGGAGTTTTATAGTCAGGGTTGTTGATAAGGATCAGGGTGCCTTCAGGGCCTGCATTCCTCCAATTAATAGCAGTGACGGGCTTCTGTTGTTCTCAAGGTTGTCAAACTGTGACCTTCTCTCTGGGAAGAATGCTTCATTAAGTAGTTCACATCTCCTATTTGGTGGAGGTTTCAGTATCTGCAAAACAGCTCAAAGACATTGTTATGGGTATCCCTTGAGAAGGAACCAGGACCCTGCCCCAAGGCTACACTCGTTTCTCAACTCCTCCTCCCTTGTCTCCGCATCCCCTCCCTACCCTGAGTAGCAACTGTTTGAACCTGCCCTTTGAAACTCAGGGAAGGTCAGGAAGGCTGAATGAAGCCTATTTCCTGCAAACAAGAAACGAGGGACACAGAAAGAATTTTGTGCCGAGGAGCCCCACAAGGTCCTGCTTGGTTTCAATATTAGGAAGCAGAATAGGGTGAGAAATAAAGAGCTTTTTCTTTTCTCAACGTGTTTGTAACCATGGAAGATAGCAGAAGGGAGTGAGAAAAAATGCAATCATTTTGATTAATAAAATGAATGGAGGGGGGCTTCCCTGGTGGCGCAGTGGTTGAGAGTCTGCCTGCCGATGCAGGGGACACGGGTTCGTGCCCCGGTCCGGGAAGATCCCACATGCCGCGGAGCTGCTGGGCCCGTGAGCCATGGCCGCTGAACCTGCGCGTCCGGTGCTCCTCAGCGGGAGAAGCCACAA
The DNA here is from genome assembly GCF_949774975.1 of Lagenorhynchus albirostris. NCBI lineage: Eukaryota > Metazoa > Chordata > Mammalia > Artiodactyla > Delphinidae > Lagenorhynchus > Lagenorhynchus albirostris. The sequence continues at coordinate 106,461,563 of NC_083116.1, read as the reverse complement.
CAGTGAGAGGCCCTCGTACCGCAAAAAAAGAAAAATGAATGCAGGAAGCAGAGGAAGTGGTAACCCCAAATAGTGGGACATATATTATTATTTATTTTCTTTGCCTATCTCTTTCTCAAATATCTAGCTATTCATCAAGTAGGCTTTCCCTCCGAAGATCAAGGAACTGCCAAAGATTTAAATTTAACTTAATCTATCACTTTCATTTTTTTGTCTGATGGGATTACTTGTTGTTCTTAAGACTCTTCCAAATTAATGAAAATTGTTTAAGGTTGATACTGTCCAAAAACTTCCCTGTCCTCCAATTTAAGAGATTGTAAAGAATACAGGAAAATTACATTACAGAATATGGCAAGAAAAATAGAAAAGGGGATGGGAATGAGAGAGAGGGAGGGGTGGAAGGAAGGGAGGAAGGAAACTGAAAATGGAAATGCAAATCTTCTATCATCCATTTACACAAGTGTGAAATATTTGCCATTATCAGTACAGAAAACGAAACAAAACAAGAAAACTATGTCACAGTTGTCCTGAAAGTAATTACTGTTACTTATTAAGAGAGCAAACCAACAGTGTTTTCCTCTGGGACTAATGCAAAGGTTAAACGGCCTGAGAATTACCTGCGCCATGGAAATTACGCTGGGGTTAATAGGCACAAAGTGTCCATCTTTGAGCTATCTTAACAACTACCCTAGAGACCAAAGATAAACTAAAGGACAGTAAAGAAATATAATTACATTGGACACGAGTGTCATGAAGAGTTAATTAGGCTTCAGTGGGTCGTAACTTATTTTGAGGATGTGGCATTTCAGAAAACCACCTAGCTCTCTTCATATTACCTTCAGACACTAAAAGTATAATTGTTGTCATTATTGTTTTAATCAGTGCTGCAATTTAATGGCTATATATGTGATTGTCGTAATGTCTTTTAAGCTATTGGGGATTTCAATATTTGACATATAACCTGGAAAAATAATTCTTTCATAGATTTAATATTGCCCTTTGTGGTTGATGATAATATTGCCTTTTTGAAATGGTTATTATTGATAGAACACATGCTTAAATGGCTTACAGGGCTGCCTTGCACTGCACCACATTTCTTTTCCTCGGAGGTCACTAGGATTATCTAATTAGACCAACACTGCCACCATATTTACTCAGTATGTACTGTATGTCAGTATATTGCAAAATACTAAAATGAAGGAAAAAAACACTTGCAGTAGTTTGTACTGGAAAAACATTATAGTTGCTACAAATGATGGCAGGAATCATATTTTATTAACCGTAGTTCCTGATTTTCTTGATTGTAAATGCTAGGTACCATATTAGGCACACAGCTTGAAATACATGTAGCACAATGAATAGAAAAGCTTACTTCCCTGAAATATAAAAGGAATGAAGGATAGGTTTTCAATGATCACATTTAAATATTTTCAAAAAGGGTTATTTTCCACCCAGTGGTAGAATAATTGATATATAATTAAAAAGAGGCTATGCCAAGGTTCTTGCTAAACCCTTTATATTGAGCACAGTGGTCTGTACATAGCGTTTATTGGGAAATCCATCATTTCCACTGGGGTAATGGCCAGTTCTTTTACCACTGTAGCAGCTTACATGCCTCTGTTTCTAGATTTTCAGTTAGCTGCACTTGCTAAATCTTGAAAATGGGCAAAGCACGCATTTCTAAGACAAAGACTTAAAGGGCTGTCTTCACCCTTAGTACTTGAGGTGACTTGCAGCTTGCAAGCCTGGCTTCTGCTCTGAAACTAGCCAGGAAGACACTGAGTGTCACGGTACAGCAGCGGCTCTTACCTAGGCTACATATTAGAATCACTGGGGCGGGGGGTGTCCAGTCACTCTCAGTGATTCTGAATTAAATGCTCTGGATCTGGGTCCTGGATATTTTTTATAAAGCTCTCTAATGTGCAGCCAGGGCATTAGTGATTATTAGATCAGTTGTCAAAATACAGTTTGCTTAGCATTGGTGAATTGTGTCGTGCTAATATTCCTGGTTATGTTATTGCACTGTGGTTTTGTAACAGGTTACTGCTGAGGAAAACTAGGTGCATGGAATGGAATTTCTCTATACTATCTCTTACAACTGCATGAATCTACAGTTATTTCAAAGTAAAAAGTTTAACTTAATTTTTTAAATTGTCTACCCCTGAATTCCATTGAACTCACCTGTAACTCTTAATGCAGAAATGGGGCCCCAGCTGATCAGAGTATTTGTGGGTGGGTCCTGGAATCTACATTTTTAACAAACTCTCCAGGTGATTTCACTGAAACTGCAGAGATTGATTTAGGTCCTTACATGTTTAGATTTTGAGGAATACTGGGCACCTGGCCCGTCCTAGGTAAGGGAGAGTTAGACGAATTGGCATTCTAACATCGCTCCCCCATTCAGTATTCTCCTGCTATTCCCACTTTACTTGTCCAAAGAAAAGGGGTGGGAGTTGTACACCAAGGTGTTATGATCATCAGTCATTCATCCCACAGAAGCAGTAAAAATAACCTTTGTAAACCAATCATCTCAGGCATTGTGATAAACTATACACAGATTTCTTATTTAATACTCAAAACCACCCTGGGATATAAGTTCCTTTATTCTTCCCACTTTGTAGAAGAAAACACTGAAACGTAGAGAAACTATGTTGCTTATATATACATTTCTAATGAGTTTTGGATCTAGAGTTAGAATTCAGACTCTGAAATCAGAGGCTGTTTTTTGTTGTAAAATATACATAACATAAATGTTTACCATTTTAAAGTGTACAGTTCATTAGCATTAAGTACATTCACATTGTTGTGCACCCATCACCACCATCCATCTTCAGAACTTTTCAACACCCCAACTGAAACTCTTGCCCATTAAACAATATCAGAGGAACTTTTTCTTAGGCAGTATTCCCTAATCCCAGTCCTTCCTCCCTAAAAACAATCTCTAAAGGTAGAATTTCAGGCAAAAGGTAAAGGAAAACAATTTGGGAGACGAGCCCCTTGCCAGCGTTCCCCAAATCACGCCACGTAGACACGCATCTGTGTGTGAGGCCAGCCTTGATTTGGCTGCATTTTTATTGACTCTAAAAGAAGTAATTATCAGCACTATTGAATATTGATCAAAAACCCAGCTGTAGAACCAGGCTGCCCAGTTTGAAAGCCAAAGTGGCCACTTGTTAGCTGAGTAACTCTGGGTAAATAATTTAACCTATTTGTGCTCCACTTACTTCTCATTTGTGAAACAGACATATGAATGGTGCCAAAGCAAAGTTTTACTGTGAGGATTAAATGATTAACGCATGAGAAACCCTTAGAACCTTGCCTGGCACCACCTAAGTCCCCCTGCCAAAAGTTAGTTATTACTATTTCCCTAGTTGTCAATTTTATGTATTTAATTTCATGTACATAATTTTCTCACATCTGTTTCACTGTTTGTTAATCTTATAGTTTAGTAGTAAACACATCTAACAGCCTAAATTTATTTTTATTACAATTATTTTTCAAAAAATTACAGTAATACATCCTCAAATGTAGGTTTCAAGCAATTTGACTTGGAAAGTTTCTCAGGCACTGAACCCAATCTTGAGAAAACAGTAACATCCCCCTGTCTGTATTTGAGCGCAAGAGAAATTGCTTTCATGAACACTTGTTTCTGTTTTTCTTCCACTTGATTAGAAAATATGCTGTTGATGGCCAATCTAAATATGTAATTAATTATAGGAACAAATTGAAATTGACCAAATCTGCTCAAATTTCTCAGAGCTTTGAAAAAAACGACTTTTCAAATGGTCAAAACAATTACTTAGAATTTAGGCATGCATTCAAATGCAAGTCAGTGTGCAGTGGAGATACAAAAGAAAAACCAGGCTCCCCATGATATTATAAGTGCTAACCCTGCTTCTTAAAGAAAACTAAAGTATCTTTCTATTGTCAGTAGCTGTCTTCTAGGACAAATAGTTTGGTATTTTATAAAGGAAAAAAACTTATCAAAAACATTTCTATGAAATGTATCTCTTTTGAAAAATTACTCCTTGAATTTGAGTAAAAGGATTCTTTAGAAGATAAACTATTGAGATGATTCATCTGCACAAAAGAAAAATGCTAATTAAGAAGCATATTTGAAGGCATGTCATTGAAAATCAAAGATGATTTTTATGATTTTTTTTGGCTGCGTTGGGTCTTTGTTGCTGCATGCGGGCTTTCTCTAGTTGCGGCAAGCGAGGGTTACTCGTTGTGGCGCGCAGGCTTCTCATTGCTGTGGCTTCTCTTGTTGCGGAGCACAGGCTCTAGGTGCATGGGCTTCAGTAGTTGTGGCACATGGGCGCAGTAGTTGTGGCTCGCAAGTTGAAGAGCACAGGTTCAGTAGTTGTGACACACGGGCTTAGTTGCTCTGCGGCATGTGGGATCTTCCCGGACCAGGGCTCGAACCCATGTCCCCTGAATTGGCAGGTGGATTCTTTACCACTGCGTCACCAGGGAAGTCCCCAAAGGTGATTTTAAAAATGAGCCTCAAATAGGAAAAAAAAAAAAGGGAGAGAAATCTATATTTAATGTTATTGGTGATTTAAGTTTGGTAATTAGTGTCCATTTATTACTTTATTATGTTGCAATATAGTGGTAAACAAAACAAAGCAAGAGTTTTGGTTACTCTACTGTCCAGGAAATTGAAGCATGTATGAAGCTTAGCAACTGATATGAATTTTGCTTTGATGGTAATTATGAAACAGTTAGCAGGGGTTTCGCTTCCAGATAAAGATGGACAATGAAGGTCAATTTCTGACCTGCCTTTCTGGATATTCAGTACCAGCACAATTTAATTGGAATCAGGTAATCTCTCAGAAGGCTACACTGAACGCGTTATCATCCCTCAGTGTCACTCCTGCACACCTAGTTATCCTGACGTTGTTTGTCAGAAACTGTCACAAGGGAGTGTGTCTCACTGAGAAAAATAACCCATATGTCATTGCTCAGAGCTTCAAGACCAAACCCTAAAGTGATGAGAAAAAGATTTTTTTAAAGCAAAACTCCCTTTTCTCTAAACTGATTAAATCAACCCATCCTGGTAATATGAGAGAGCATTTTAATAATATAAATTACTTAGGGGAGGTCAGTGATCTTTGTTCTTCTAGCTTTAGTGTGATGGTTTCAAATGTTCCTCTTACCCTCTCTTGGCTTTGAAGAATATTACATCAGTCTTGAATATCTTTTGTACAATATTAGGAGTTATGCAAATAAAATATGTAAATATTGTTTTAAGGACTAGTGTTGTGGATTTTATTTTTATTGCAAATAATCTATCTTTTCTGATTCTTGAAGTAGAGCAGAAACAAATTCATTGTGGCAGTATTTATGCTTTTTATTATAAAAGATGACCATGAGCTCAGGAATTGTCTAATATCATCAAAATAAAAACACTCATAATAAGAGTATAACATAATATATATAAAAGAAATTATTGTGATTTTTAATAACTATAACATTAAATGTTGTTTGAATTGACATTCTTAAATTTTAATTCACTTCTGACTTCTGTCTATTGATGTGAGGACTAAAAAGACAGTAATAAGTATAATATTTCTAGTCCGTTCAACCTAGACAATGAACCAAACAAAAAAGTAATTTGTGCTACATTTCTCTCTGTCTCAGGACATGGTATCAAGATAATTTCTAATTTTGTAAAATGAAAGTAGTAACAAAGAAGCCACCAAGTTTTATTTCTTCAGAATAACTGTACATAATACTATATACACTGTAAACTTTACACAAATATTGGAATGAAAAAGGAGGAATATTACAAATGATAAGTTTACCACTATATATACATAATAGCATTATTTCTCAAAGGAAATACACACATTTAACATGTGTCTTTAGTGAATACATGAAAAAAGGAAATACAGAACTGTAAATGTCTCTACAATTAACATGATCGAATTATGTAAATGATAGTTTTAATATATAAAGGCCCTCAAAGCATGTTATAAATGAGGTAGAAAACAAAATCAAATTTAAACTTTGCTAGTATTAAAAAATTATTTGCATAATTCTTTTCCGTGTTGAAGGTGTAGGGATTTTTCACTGACACAAACTTTGGAGAAAAACCTGTTGCAGTGTGTAAGGCAACACACATACAAAACACCACGGCTACTTTTAAAAGGGCTTAATGTCCTCAAGTGTTGTTTGCATTTTTATATGCGGAGAAAATAAGATATGGGTGTACCTGTGAGAAAGAATTGTATATGCAGAGGACTGCTTTCTCTTTGCCTCTGAGTAATAATGAGCACCCAAGTGGTTTTAAGGAAGAAGCACCCTTACTGGCTTTTCCTAGGAGACAGACTTTCCAGCTTGCAAAAAGGTGCAAGTAGTAAAATTCACATGACTCTGATGAGATGGTCACCTTTCTTAATCTGAATTGTTGATATCGAGTCATTTTTAAGGATCAGTCTATACGCAGAGCAATAAGGCAGAGGGTTTCCCAGCCTTCAGCATGAGTTAGAGCTGGAGGACACAAAAAAGGGAAGTTGGAAGCACCGGACACACATTGGTACCTTTTTTCTTTAATATATTTGCCTGGTTTAAAAAAGACATTTTCTTTGTCCAACTCATATGGTGTATTCCACATTTAGCTGTAGTATTAAAATAGAAAAAAACAAACGAAAAAAAAAAAAAAAACAAACGTGTGTTGGCAGGTAGGCCCCTGTTCTGGGCTGCACCCAATGGTAGGAGCACACTTTTTTTTTTTTTTTTTTTCACTCAGAGGCCTGTCACAGTGAGAGAGTCCATTTTATGGTCTTTCTGCCATCAAGAAGTGGATTTACTCTCCCTGGCCAAGTCAGCTCATACCTCTGAACAGAGCTCAACAGCCTGCTGGAGAATGAGATACTCAAGGAGAACAAGAGTATCAACTGGAAACTAATTAAAATTTCTATTACTATAAATGAGCCCTCCACTCACTCAAGTGACAGCAAAGCGAAAGAAAATCATCCTTTGTGCTTCCTTTGTTTCATGCAGTGGGTTATATGATACATTCATTATAGCCTTTGTTCTCAAGAGGAATAAAACAGGCAAGTAAAGGAAGAGTTTTCTTCCTTGGCTTCAAAGCGGTTTTCCTTTTTTTAACAGGTACAACTCAGCACTCAATTACTTTTAGGCGTGAAGTTAACAGCAGTGGTTCTCTGCCCTTTTTTTTTTTTTTTTTTTTTTTTTTTAATCAATGGCTCTGCAGTTGTCATGCCTGGTTATTTACGTGTGAATGTAGAGGCTGTATTCTCCCAGCTCTTAGACTGCCAGGGCATTGCCATTGGTATAATTTATAACATTACTAATTAAAATGAATTTGCTTGCAGTAACACTCCGTGTGCTATTTGTGGGAAAGAAGTTATTAAAATATTCAGTACAGCAACAGTAAACTTGAATGCAAAGTAATAATAATCATACGTTTTTAATTACATGTTTAATACCCATTTGGCTAATATAGAAGTATTCTGAATATTGCTTAGGCTCAGCATAATGTTTTTGCACTTAGTAGTATTCAAAGGCACCCTTGTGAATGGGCTTAGCAAATGCACTGTCATTGAGATATAGCTGTTTAAAACGAGGACACACATAGTTTTTTTGTGATACTTTGCATAAGCGCAGCTATGATCAATACGAGTTTATTTTGCTTATCGCAGGCATATTGAAAGATTCCCATTTTTCCACAGATTTTTTTGAAAAATTTCAGCCTGCAAAAATTGCAAGACTAGTACAATGAGCAACCATATGCCCTTCACCCAGAATCAATTGCTAACATTTATACTGTCTTTCTCCCTTTCTTTCTTTCTTTCTTTCTTTCTCATTCCCTTTCTTTCTTTTCTCTTTTTTTTCTTTCATTCTTTATACATATATAATTTTCCCAGAACCATTTTAGAGTTACTTGAAGATGTCATGATACTTCACTTGTAAATACTGTTGACCCTTGAACAACAGCGGACTTAGGGGCGCTGACCCTATGTGAAGTCCAAAATCTACTTATAACTTATAGTTGGCCCTCGTCAACTTTGGTTCCTCCACAACCTTGTTTCCTCCCTTGTCAAGTCCTTTGTTCTTTTAGCTGTAACACCACAAGATGTTTCCCCCTCACTCATTTGGAGGGTGTTTCAATTTACTTGTGGCAAGGTATTCTCTTAGCTCTTAATAATGCTATTGATTAAAATATCCTAACATGAAGAAAAGTATGAAGTGTTACTATTGCAAAGGAAATTATAATATAAATGCTGAAAGGAAAAGGAAACATGGGGGAAATCAGTATAACAATTGAATAAAGTTTAAAATAAAGATGCAACATATGTTACAAGGCAGTTTAGCATTACTTGCTAACTAAATGGTATAGGAAATAAGTCTATATTGTCTGAAATTTATATAATGATTGATTTTTTAAGGCTAATGCAGTACCAGTTGTCCAAAATGGGCAAGGGTTAATGTTGACTTTAGTAATAATCATTTACATAAGTGTACGTGTGATTTCAAGGACAACAAGATAATGGTGGCTCATAAATAGGAAAATTTTTCATTGATCAAAACTGTGCCCATAAACTTCTGGTGTCTGATCTTTTAAACATTGTACAACATTAAAGTAATTAAGAAGAGAACTGAGGCAAATAAGACTGCTTTTAAAACACATCTTTGCGTGATTCTTCATCTTGAATTAGATCATTACAAATGGGATAAATCTCTCTGCTAAGTTTATTGTTTAATAGTTCTAAATTAAAAAAAGAAAACCTCCATTATATTTATCAAGACTTCCAAGCCTTTATTCACCATTCTAAAAAATTTGATTTTTCTACTTCATGACCTCAGGCAAATAGTATACAAGGTTTAACTATAACTCTTTAAAAATTATACTTATTTTTTCTATTATTATGACAAGTGTTATGATGGATCTTCTTTTAGAATTCAGTAACCTAGGAATGAAAAACTATTTTAGATTCAGTGATTCTAACTTCATGAATCTTCTGATTAATAAGCTTTCTCAATTGCATTTTAAGCTGAAAGAAAATTGCTGAATATAAGCTTTTCATTTTGCCTTTTCAAACAAAAAATGAATGTACAATGAGCTCGGTTCTCTTTTCACCACTCAGTGCACAGCTCAGGGCTATAGTGTTAGTCCAGTGCCCTCCTCTTTCTTGCTACCAGTTAGTATTGATTGACTAATAGATTGCACACTTGACATCCATGATCACTAAGATGCATAAACCTGTGTGCAAAGCCTGCCAGGCCGTTGTGTGTGCCTAGTATTTTACTGGAGTTCAATAACAAAACTGGAGATCAATTTCAATCAGCTGTATATAGAGTACAGAATGTGGTCTCTGTCTTCCTATGTATGCTTACTTTTGCTTAGTGATTGTATTTTCCGAGTAACAAATGTTAATTTTATATTAGACAGAAAAGTTATATTGTATTTCATTCTCTCTCTTTTTTCTAAACTTTTATCTTTAAAGAGTCTTTTTTATTTTTGTTATTTAACAGGCACTCATACAGAGCACTCGGCATACTCGAGGCACTGCTTTAAGGGCTTTATAAATATTAGTTAATCTGAAAGACAGCACGAACAAGCTCTCGTACCCGTCTCTTGTGAATTCAGTAGCTAGTCTGAATTTTAGTAGCGGATGTTTCTGTTTATAGACAGGTCACAGAACCACTGCTGCTCAGGCCCCCTTCATCTGTTTAGTATGGTGTCCAATACAGCCTCCTTCCGGTCTGTCTACCAACACACTGGAAAGAATGCATGTACCTTACCAGTCACTCCCCATTCCCTCATCCCCCTGCCCCTTGCAACCACTAATCTGCTTTCTGTCTCTGTGACTTTGCCACTCTGGACATTTCATAGAAATAGAATCCTACAGTGTGTGACCTTTTGTGTTTTGATTCTTTCATTTAAGATAATGTTTTCAGGGTTCTATCATCCATGTGGTAGCATATGTCAGTAATTTACTTCCTTTTATTGCTGAGTGATATTCCATTGTATGGCTATTCCACATTTGCCTTACCTAACTGACAGATATTTAGGTTTTCTCTTCTTTTTGACTATTTTGAATAATGCTGCCATGAACATTCATGCACACATTTTTGTGTGGACACATGTTTTCCATTTTCTTGGTCTTATATTATGGGTAGAATTGCTGGGTCATATTTTTGAGGAACTGCAAACTTTTTCAAAGTGGTTACACATTTTACCTTCCCAGTAAGTATACCTTTATATTTCAACTGACTGATAAAATTGAAGCACACAAAGCATATAAAGAGATTTTCACTTCAAGTTACATCTGAAATATTTGGCCATATTTGAAAGCAGATATTCAGTATTTAACAATAAAACCTAATAACATGCCTCTTTATGTGACTGACATTATTATGCTGGATAGCAACTACACAATCATTGGTGAAGCACAGTCTGAGGGATTCCAGAAATAAAATTGGAGGCATGTGGCCATTTAGCCTTCCAGAGCCCAATGTGAAACCAAATAACAGGTTTTGGTCTAGTACCAAGGTTGAAACTGAAATTTGGTGCGTCTCTCTTTCTTCCTGACTTCCTCCATTCCCATATCAAAATAAAAGAAAATAAACAAAATTCTTCCTTCCAACTTATTTTTCAGTGTAAGGAACAAATGGTATAATGAGAAAGCTAAAGTGCATACCAGTTAGGAAACCTGATATGAGACACATTTTGTCAAGTATAAAACTGTATAGGACATTACATTTATTTAATGCTCACTATATGCCAGACACTATTTTAAGTCCTTTACATGATTATTATAAGCCTATGAGGTAGGTGCTGTTGTTCTCCATATCGCGCAGATGAGGAAATGAAGGCTCACCAAGAGTAAGTGTCAGAGCTAATAAGTGACAGAGCTGGAATTCAGATCTAGGCAGGCTGGCTCGAGAGTGTGTACTTTTTAACTACTCTATCCTGCTAAAATGGTTTCTTTGACCACCATTATCTTATTAGGAACTTTAAATGTGTTTGTGTAACACTTGGCAACTTCACACACTGTAGCATTTTGTATGCAAAATTAAGTACATGTCTCCAATATCTAACTTCCTGATTCAAATTTGCAGGTCCATACTATGGATATCTGAAGGGCATTTCCATCCACTTGCAAACTATTGACTTACATCTTGTTTTGTGGGAGAGTATAATTTATTGAGGATTTCCACAGAATGGAATCAGGATGGAGGGCTGTATGGCGTGGTAATTCCGCTTAAACATTCATAGCTCAAGCAAATTATTGTTTCCTGAGAATGTTCTTCAGACTGTAACTGTATGTGCCTGCCATATCTTTTCCCTGAAAAAGAATGATGACCTTACGGGTTCTAAGGTTTTGTGCTACCATGAGTATCACCTCCAAGTTTAAAATATTTGAAGCAGGAGAGTATGTGAGTTTTCAGAAATAAAATTGTGTCCAAAAAATATATGTCCACCTTTGATGGACATGGGTGAGCATGACTGTGTATCATAGGTCATAGTTTTTGGTTCACTACATTTCCTTCCAACAATGTACCATGTTTTTCAAAAGAAAATATTGCTATATGATTTCAAATAAAGAAGGTTGTACTGAATGAGTTTTCTCTAAATAAAAGGGAGGAAAAGGTAATTCTTCCAAGTTTTGTAGATTTAAACCCTGTCATTGACAATATATCTTCACATGAAATCAGTCAAGGCTTTGTAGTAGATAAGATATTTGGTAGGGCTTCTCTGTTGTTTGAATTCCCATTACAGGAAGGAAAATGTAAGAAAAAATAAATGTCTCTTTTCTCACCTGCTCTTCGTTTGGGGTCACTGTTTGGAAAATCATAAGAAACCATAACGGCTTGAATAAATAGTACAGAGCAAACCACTTCAACCTGTGCTATTTATCTGTTTGCTTCTACCATCAATTCCAGCTCCATTTTTAAGAGAAAAATGCAACACGGTATTTCTGACTTAGACCACATCGAAGTACTGTTTTTTTCCATCCTTGAAAAGTAATTTCACCCTTGCCTTTTAAAATATAAAATTAATTCTTTGTCAATTTTATTATATAATTATTATGAGATAACTATGATGTGACAGAATCTTCTCAGACAGTATCTGTTCATCCATAAAGGAGATACATATTAATATCATATATTAATGACTGCATCACCCTTACGAACCATTTATGAGTGTTCTTTGTGTGTACATCTGGACGTATGTGTATGTGTTTGTGTATGTGCCAAGCTTTGTGAAGGATGCTGAAGTTCTCTAAGTGTCCTTCTGATCTTTTTATTTGAAGTTCTGAGGTCTGTGATCAGAGTCAATGTCAAGGAAAGCCCTTAACTTCATTACTGTGCTTTATACTAAATTCAAACAGTACTGGTTTGTTTATTTCATTTCAAGTTTACATTTTAAATGTTTTTTGTTCAATATAATGGGTAGAAGTTAATTACTATTGTCCATTGGAGGGGAGGAGGGAAAAAGGGGGTTAACAGTGAAATCAAATGCTGATCAGTTTCTCCTCCTCTTGCTTTAGCCCTTGATAACTAGGCACCTTCCACTTTTCTTCCCAACACGGTTACAGAGAGAAAGCAGTACTCTTCTCCATTTGTGGGAAATCCCTGTGGGTCACTGTTATTATCATTTCCTCATGAACTCCTTTAAAGGATCCTGCAAGGATGCTATAGTCTTAGAGTAGCTTTACGCCTTGCTACCTATTCAGTACTGTTTCTAGGGTTTTTTTGTTTTTGTTTTTGTTTTAAATCACATGGAAGAGAGAGTTGATAATATTACAAGGGGAAAAATTTCTTTTTCTGCTCAAAATGTGAGAATTTGAAGTAATGCTAGTGGAGGCAACTACAAGTAAATACACAATTAACTCTTACCATACAACTTCACTGAAATTGTGAGGAAATATTCCAAGGCTAGTAAGGCAAAGAGTTTCATTCCTAATGTTTGTCCCTAAGTAATAGTTTCCTTTCTGAGTTGGTTGTCTACATGCACCTAGAGATGGCACTGAGGATAAAGACTCTTTAACTGTGCTCCCACTACTTTTTTCTGCTAGTTTCTAGCGGTGGCACGAGTTTTCATTACTTATTCAAGAACTGGGTGTGCTGAACTACCATTGCTTCTCTGTCTGCACCCACGTGTTTCTGTAGCTCAGAAATTTGCCTTTGAGTTTATGTATGAGGATCTTTTATCTGTCACTGTGTACTACATTTAGCATAATTGCATTTAGAGTTAGAGATTAAAGCTTATAACTTAATTATGAATCCAACTACTTAAGAAAGAGTTTAATTTAAATTTAATATTTTGATACAGCACAGCTCAATTCATATGTGTCGTTATTAAATTGTGTCTCATTGAATTCACCTTTGTCATTACCTTGGACATCAGTGCTTTTTCAGAGTTGCAGGCTGTAGCAAAATAACAATGCAGACCTGACTTTTGTCTGAGCTAATCTTCAGAAAGGGTATAGGCTAATGATGACATAAACATCTTTATACTTCATCTGGGTTAGTAAATGCCTTGTGTGTGTGTGTGTGTGTGTGTGTGTGTGTGTGTGTGTTTGCATGCACACATGCACATGTGCTCACGTGTATATCTTGCTATGCAAGGGCCTGGACAAATAACCTAATTAAAAATATACCTACAAGGCCTGACCTAAAATGATAAAGTAGATGATGTTAGAGGGTACATTTGGAATAAGAGTGAGGGAGAGAGAAAGACCTGGCCAGAGAGCCCCCGGTGCCTGTTCACGCGCCTCTGAGAGGTTGTACTGGCATGCTCGTGTGTGGGCGTGAGTGTGTATTTGCTGGGACTGGAGCTGGAAAGTTCAAACTAAATTGTTGCTCGCACCGCTCACTGAGACCGAGGCGGAGGCTGCCCAGCTTCTCTGGCCAAGTGCCCTGGTACTCAGGGCCCTTGGCGCAGCGGTGGCCCCTTGGCCCTGCGCTCGGGGATGGGGGTGGTGGCGGCAGCGGCGGCTCGGCTCACACCAAAGGGAAACTGCAGCCAGGGCTGGACTCTTGCCCAGCCAACTCCAGCAACGCTCCCTGCTCAGACTCCTCGCCTGGCGACCGCAGCAAGACTTGAATGCAGCAATCATCTAAATTAGAGAAAGGAGATAAAAATAACCTCTGGATATTGCTCTCTTGTGATATTTATTCTGGATGAAGCATTTAGATCACTACTAGAGGTGCATCACTCGTTATTTTACCCACATCCAAGACTTGGGGCAGGTGGACTAATTTATATTTTAAATGGCTGTGTGGCTGACAGGCTCTTGGTGCTCTGGACAGGTGTCAAGCCTGAGCCTCTGAGGTGGAAGAGCCGAGTTCAGGACATTGGTCCACCAGAGACCTCCCAGCTCCATGAAATATCAAACGGCAAAAGATCTCTCAGAGATATCCATCTCAACGCCAAGACCCAGCTCCACTCAACGACCAGCAAGCTACAGTGCTGCACACCCTGTGCCAAACAACTAGCAAGACAGGAACAATGCCACCCATTAGCAGAGAGGCTGCCTAAAATCATAAGAAGGTCACAGACAGCCCAAAACACACCACCGGACGTGGACCTGCCCACCAGAAAGACAAGATCCAGCCTCATCCACCAGAACACAGGCACCAGTCCCCTCCACCAGGAAGCCGACACAACCCACTGAACCAACCTTAGCCACTGGGGACAGACACCAAAAACAATGGAAACTACGAACCTGCAGCCTGTGAAAAGAAGACCCCAAACACAGTAAGTTAAGCAAAATAAGAAGACAGAGAAATACACAGCAGATGAAGGAGCAAGGTAAAAAAAAAACCCACCAGACCAAACAAATGCAGAGGAAATAGGCAGTCTACCTGAAAAAGAATTCAGTGATGATAGTAAAGGTGATCCAAAATCTTGGAAATCAAATGGAGAAAATACAATAGACATTTAACAAGGACCTACAAGAACTAAACAGCAAACAAACAATGATGAACAACACATTAAATGAAATTAAAAATTCTCTAGAAGGGGTCAATAGCAGAATAACTGAGGCAGAAGAACAGATAAGTGGCCTGGAAGATAAAATAGTGGAAGTAACTACTGCAGAGCAGAATAAAGAAAAAAGAATGAAAAGAATTCAGGACAGTCTCAGAGACTGCTGGGACAACATTAAACGTACCAACATTTGAATTATAAGAGTCCCAGAAGGAGAAGAGAAAAAAAAGGACTGAGAAAATATTTGAGGAGTTTATAGTTGAAAACTTCCCTAATATGGGAAAGGAAATAGTTAATCAAGTCCAAGAAGCACAGAGAGTCCCATACAGGATAAATCCAAAGAGAAACACACCAAGACACATATTAATCAAACTATCAAAAATTAAATACAAAGAAAAAATATTAAAAGCAGCAAGGGAAAAGCAAAAAATAACATACAAGGGAATCCCCATAAGGTTAACAGTTGATCTTTCAGCCGAAACTCTGCAAGCCAGAAGGGAGTGGCAGGACATATTTAAAGTGATGAAAGGGGAAAACCTACAACCAAGATTACTCTACCCAGCTAGGATCTCATTCAGATCAGATGGAAAAATTAACACCTTTACAGACAAGCAAAAGCTAAGAGAATTCAGCAAAACCAAACCAGCTTTACAACAAATGCTAAAGGAACTTCTCTAGGCAAAAAAACACAAGAGAAGGAAAACAATTACAATAACAAACCCCAAACAATTAAGAAAATGGTAACAGGAAAACACATATCGCCAACTACCTTAAATGTAAATGGATTAAATGCTCCAATCAAAGGACATAGAATGGCTGAATGGATACAAAAAAAGAGACATGTATATATGTTGTCAACGAGAGACCCACTTCAGACCTAGGGACACATACAGACTGAAAGTGAGGGGATGGAAAAAGATATTCCATGCAAATGGAAACCAAAACAAAGCTGGAGTAGGAATTCTCATGTCAGACAAAATAGACTTTAAAATAAAGATTATTATAAGAGACAAAGAAGGACACTACATAATGATCAAGGGATCAATCCAAGAAGAAGAATTGTAAATATTTATGCACCCAACATAGGAGCACATCAATATATAAGGCAAATGCTAACAGCCATAAAAGGGGAAAGCGACAGTAACACAATCATAATAGGGGACTTTAACACCCCACTATCACCAACAGACAGATCATCCAAAATGAAAATAAATAAGGAAACACAAGCTTTAAATGATACATTAAACAGGATGGACTTAATTGGTTTTTACAGGATATTCCATCCAAAAACAACAGAATATACTTTCTTCTCAAGTGCTCATGGAACATTCTCCAGGATAGATCATATCTTGGGTCACAAATCAAGCCTCAGTAAATTTAAGAAAATTGAAATCGTATCAAGTATCTTTTCTGACCACAATTCTACGAGACTAGATATCAATTACAGGAAAAAATCTGTAAAAAAAAAATACAAACACATCAAAACTAAACAATACACTACTAAATAACCAAGGGATCACTGAAGATATCATAGAGGAAATCAAAAAATACCTAGAAACAAATGACAATGAAAACACGACGACCCAAAACCTATGGGATGCAGCAAAAGCAGTTCTAAGAGGGAAGTTTATAGCAATACAATCCTACTTCAAGAAACATGAAAAATCTCAAACAACCTAACCTTATACCTAAAGCAGTTAGAGAAATAATAACAAAAAAACCCCGAAGTTAGCAGAAGGAAAGAAATCATAAAGATCAGATCAGAAATAAATGAAAAAGAAATGAAGGAAACAGTAGCAAAGATCAATAAAACTAAAAGCTGGTTCTTTGATAAGATAAACAAAATTGATAAACCACTAGCCAGACACATCAAGACAAACAGGGAGAAGACTCAGACCAATAGAATTAGAAATGAAAGAAGAGAAGTAACAACTGGCACTGCATAAATACAAAGGATCATGAGAGATTACTACAAGCAACTCTATGCCAATAAAATGGACAACCTGGAAGAAATGGACAAATTCTTAGAAATGCACAACCTGCCAAGACTGAATCAGGAAAACATGGAAAATATGAACAGACCAATCACAAGCATTGAAATTGAAACTGAGATTAAAAAATCTTCCAACAAACAAGAGCCCAGGACCAGATGGCTTCACAGGCGAATTCTATCAAACGTTTAGAGAAGACCTAACACCTATCCTTCTCAAACTCTTCCAAAATATAGCAGAGGGAGGAACACTCCCAAACTCATTCTACAAGGCCATGATCTCCCTGTTACCAAAACCAGACAAAGATGTTACAAAAAAATAACACTACAGACCAGTATCACTGATGAACATAGATGCAAAAATCCTCAACAAAATACTAGCAAACAGAATCCAACAGCACATTAAAAGGATCATACACTATGGTCAAGTGGGGTTATTCCAGGAATGCAAGGATTCTTCAATATATGCAAATCAATCAATGTGATACACCATATTAACAAACTGAAGGAGAGAAATGATATGATCATCTCAATAG
Source organism: Lagenorhynchus albirostris (assembly GCF_949774975.1). Taxonomy (NCBI): domain Eukaryota; kingdom Metazoa; phylum Chordata; class Mammalia; order Artiodactyla; family Delphinidae; genus Lagenorhynchus; species Lagenorhynchus albirostris. The sequence continues at coordinate 106,444,066 of NC_083116.1, read as the reverse complement.
ATGCAAAAAAAGCATTCAAAAAAATTCAACACCCATTTATGATTAAAAAAACCCTCCAGAAAGTAGGCATAGAGAGAACTTACCTCAACATAATAAAGGCCATATATGACAAACCCACAGCCAACATCGTTCTCATGGTGAAAAACTGAAACCATTTCCACTAAGATCAGGAACAAGACAAGGTTGCCCACTCTCACCACTGTTATTCAACATAGTTTTGGAAGTTTTAGCCACAGCAATCAGAGAAGAAAAAGAAATAAAAGGAATACAAATTGGAAAAGAAGTAGTAAAGCTGTCACTGTTTGCAGATGACATGATACTATACATAGACAATCCCAAAGATGCTACCAGAAAACTACTAGAGCTAATCAATGAATTTGGTAAAGTAGCAGGATACAAAATTAAGGCACAGAAATCTCTTTCATTCCTATACACTGATGATGAACAATCTGAAAGAGAAATTAAGGAAACACTGCCATTTACCATTGCCACAAAAAGAATAAAATACCTAAGAATAAACCTACCTAAGGAGATGAAAGACCTATATGCAGAAAACTATAAGACACTGATGAAAGAAATTTAATATGATACAAACAGAGGGAGAGATATACCATTTTCTTGGACTGGAAGAATTAACATTGTGAAAATGACTATACTACTCTAAGCAATCTACAGATTCAATGCAATCCCTATCAAACAGCCAATGGCATTTTTCACAGAACTAGAACAAAAAAATTCACAATTTGTATGAAAACACAAAAGACCCCGAATAGCCAATGCAATGTTGAGAAAGAAAAATGGACTGGAGGAATCAGGCTCCATGACTTCAGACTATATTACAAAGCTACAGTAATCAAGACAGTATGGTACTGGTACAAAAACAGAAATATAGATCAGTGGAACAGGATGTCACATTATCTTTGATAAAGAAGGGAAGAATATACAGTGGAGAAAAGACAGCCTCTTCAATAAGTGGTGCTGGGAAAACTGAACAGCTACATGTAAAAGAATGAAATTAGAACACTCCCTAACACCATACACAAAAATGAACTCAAAATGGACTAAAGACCTAAATGCAAGGCCAGACACTATAAAAGTCTTAGAGGAAAACATAGGCTGAACACTCTTATGACATACGTCACAGAAAGATCCTTTTTGACCCACCTCCTAGAGAAAGGGAAATAAAAACAAAAATAAACAAATGGGACCTAATGAAACTTCAAAGCTTTTACACAGCAAAGGAAACCATAAACCAGACGAAAAGACAACCCTCAGAATGGGAGAAAATATTTGCAAACAAAGCAACTGACAAAGGGTTAATCTCCAAAATATAAAAGCAGCTCATGCAGCTCAATATCAAAAAAACAAACAACCCAATCCAAAAATGGGCAGAAGACCTAAATAGACATTTCTCCAAAGAAGATATACAGATTGCCAACAAACACATGAAAGAATTCTCAACATCACTAATCATTAGAGAAATGCAAATCAAAACTACAATGAGTTATCACCTCACACCAGTCAGAATGGCCATCGTCAAAAAAATCTACGAACAGTAAATGCTGTAGAGGGTGTGGAGAAAAGGGAACCTTCTTGCACTGCTGGTGGAAATGTAAATTGATACAACCACTATGGAGGTTCCTTAAAAAACTAAAAATAGAGCTACCATATGACCCAGAAGTCCCACCACTGGGCATATTCCCTGAGAAAACCATAATTCAATAAGAGTCATGTACCACAATGTTCATTGCAGCTCTATTTACAATAGCCAGGACATGGAAGCAAGCTAGGTGTCCATCGACAAATAAATGGATAAAGAAGATGTGGCACATATATACAATGGAATATTATTGAGCCATAAAAAGAAACAAAATTGAGTTATTTGTAGTGAGGTGGAGGGACCTAGATACTGTCATATAGAGTGAAGTAAGTCAGAAATAGAGAAATACTGCATGCTAATACATATATATGGAATCTAAAAAAAAAATGTTCTGAAGAACCTAGGGGCAGGACAGGAATGAAGACGCAGATGTACAGAATGGACCTGAAGACATGGGGAAGGGGAAGGGAAAGGGGAAGCTGGGACGAAGTGAGAGAGTGGCCTGGACATATATACACTACCAAATGTAAAATAGATAGCTAGTGGGAAGCAGCCACATAGCACAGGGAGATCAGCTCGTTGCTATGTGTCCGCCTGGAGGGGTGGGATAGGGAGGGTGGGAGGGAGACACAAGGGGGAGGAGATATGGGGACATATGTTTATGTATAGCAGATTCACTCTGTTATACAGCAGAAACTAACACACCATTGTAATGCAATTATACTCCAATAAAGATGTTAAAAAAATAAGATGGTACATTTGTGGTCTCCTAATTTTGTGCCTCATGAACGCACAACATATACATATACGTGGAACATTATACACACAACACACACACATATATGTATACGGTACTTGTAACATTGTAGTAATTATAGGTTTCCAAATATGAGAACCCAGAATTTATAGATAGCATTCGGTAGTATCTCCTTCCCTATCTCTCCCCACCTTCTCTTCCTTCTCTCCTTCCTTCCTGTTTTGCTTGCTACTTCCCACCCTCCGTTTCTATCTTTGTTACAAAAAAATAATGGCTTAGTCAGATAAATAACTTCTAAACTGTTCCTTTTTAGAGGAAAAATGGACTTTGTAAAGGTATTTTGTTCTAAGTAATAACTGTGCTTGCAGGGCTATGGGGGACCGATCTGTGCATATAAGGCGTTTTATTATCAATGGAAATCTTCCATTTGTCATTATGTTCACAACATCAGAAGCAGGAACATATACAGCATCTCAAAGAAAAGTCTAGGCAGCTTTGTGATCTTCGTATATAATTAGGCAAAGAAGTGATTAATACATATTGCAATATATGTGTCAAATCAACAGATTATACACCTTAAACTCACATAATAATATGTCAGTTATTTCTCATAAAGCTGGGGGAAAAAGTGAATAATAGTGAAAGACTTGAATAAGTCCCTTTCATAAACAACGTTAAAGCAACAATAATAGGAATTTAAAAATATACATGAGTATCATGCTAAGGTGGCAACTGTTTATTTTTCTCTCCATCTAGTTAAAATTCTAATTTATAAGGTTTTAGTGGATATAATTCTTTATACATATAAATCCCCCACTAAACAAAGAATTGCTTGTTATAAATTTTCGTGTCAGAAGTTTTGAACTAGATATGTGTTCCTATAGAGATAATGTAGTTCAAACTTCTCCACCAAGTACTAGTGAGGTGCTTGTGCTGGGAAGACATGGAGGCTATGGTGGGTGTCTTTCAATGGCTTGACTTCACACCAAGTAGCTCCACTTCGGTGTGTTTTGTTTGTTTGTTTGTTTTTTTGCGGTACGCGGGCCTCCCACTGACGTAGCCTCTCCCGTTGCAGAGCGCAGGCCTAGCGGCCATGGCTCACGGGCCTATCCACTCCGTGGCATGTGGGATCTTCCCGGACTGGGGCACGAACCCGTGTCCCCTGCATCGGCAGGCGGACTCTCAACCACTGCGCCACCAGGGAAGCCCTGGTGTGGTTTTAAATTGTATCTTCTGACATCTCACCAGAAACTAACCCTGAAGGAACCTTCATGTCAGGCTTCCAGCCTCTAGAACTGTGAGAAGATAAATTCCTTTTGTTTGAAAAAATAAACGTGGAATGCTAGTTGCTGGGGACTGGAGGAAGGAGAAAATGAGGAGTCACTAATCAAAGGACATAAAGTTTCAGTTAATTAAGATGAATGAGTTCTCTAGGTTTGCTGTACAACATTGTACCTATAGTCAACAATATTGTACACTTAAAAATTTAACAGAGTAGGTCTCATATTAAATATTCTTACCACTATAAAATAAAAATTTAAGAAATGAAATGAATGAACTAGAAAAAAAGAAAATAACAGAAACAGTGGGATAAAATAAGGGTAATTGAAACCTAAACATCACTGAGTAGGATTTTTATTTTATGCCTTGAGCATGATGCTTAAGGAGAGCACATCTAATTAGAGAGACAGGAGGCCAGTGAAGATTTTGGTGGGAATTATACACAGACGATTAGGGCATTTTCAAAGGCCTTGAGCTTGAGAGTCATTATATCCTAATTCACTTTCCATTTCCTTGTTGTTACTTTCATTACTCCTACACTTACTCATCATTGGGGTCGTTTGGGAGGTTACAAGTGAGTTAGAGCTGAGAGAGAGAAATCTCCTGTGATGATTAGACAAGCAAAGAGGGAAAAGAAGAAGTTGGGAGAAATGGTGTGCTTTCATGTGATGTGCTTGGGGTGGAAATACTTACCTGTGAGAAGCAAAAGGGAAACACAGACAGGTCATATGCCATTGCTCACAAAGAAACTCACCAGGTATTCATTCACTTACTGAGTATTTCCTGAACAAGATTGTATGAATACAGTGTCCTAGGTAAAGGGCATTCACTGATGAACAAGACCTGCCGGGAGCTTTCAGTCTACTGGAATAACAGGCGTAGAATAAAGAAGCAAACATCTTAAGTGCTAAAAAGAAGTAGAGTGTAAAATGAGAACCTGTGATAAGGGCACCTATTATGATCTCAGTGCTGAGGGAAGACTTCTCTGAGAAAATAATGTTTTAGCTGAGAACTGAATGATGAGTGGGAGTTAACTTGTGTGTTGAGGGATGGGAACAGTGTTCCTGATCAAGGGAATAGCAAGTATTAAGCTGAGGAGTGGATGTGGTATTTTATGTGTATAAGACATGCTCCTTCTTTGGTCTTCCATGAATAATGTGATGAAATCAGCATCCTTCCAGTTACAAAGCCAAAGACTAAGAGTGATTTTGGAGCCTACCTTCTTTGCCACCCCTGCATCTTCTTTACCCTTACTACTCACCATATCCATTTGATCAACAATTCTTTCCTTTCCTATCTCCAAATCCCCCTTGATCCCTTCTCCTGCACTTCATGCTCAAATTAATTCACATCTCAATCACTTATTGATGAACTTGTTGCTTTCTCACTTCCCCCAGAATTGACTGTCATAAATATTTGATCATGAAATCCTCACCACAAACCTGTTGAATGACATAGCCCTGCCTACATAGTAAGAGCATCATCTCTATATGCTCTTTTTTTTTTACTTTTATTTATTGTTTTATACACCAGGTTCTTATTAGTTATCCATTATATACATATTAGTGTATACATGTCAATCCCACTCTCCCAATTCATCCCACCACCACCACCAGCACCCCCGCCACTTTCCCCCCTTGGTGTCCATACGTTTGTTCTCTACGTCTGTGTCTCTGTTTCTGCCTTGCAAACCAGTTCATCTGTACCATTTTTCTAGGTTCCACATATATGTGTTAATATACGATATTTGTTTTCCTCTTCCTGACTTACTTCGCTCTGTATGACAATCTCTAGGTCCACCCACATCTCTACAAATGACCCAATATTGTTCCTTTTTATGGCTGAGTAATATTCCACTGTATATATGTATGACATCTTCTTTATCCATTTGTCTGTCGATGGGCATTTAGGTTGCTTCCATGACCTGGCTATTGTAAATAGTGCTGCAATAAATATTGGGGTGTATGTGTCTTTTTGGATTATGGTTTTCTCAGGGTATATGCCCAGTAGTGGGATTGCTGGGTCATATGGTAATTCTATTTTTAGTTTTTTAAGGAACATCCATACTGTTCTCCATAGTGGCTATATCAATTTACATTCCCACCAACAGTGCAAGAGGGTTCCCTTTTCTCCACACCCTCTCCAGCATTTGTTGTTTGTAGATTTTCTGATGATGCCCATTCTAACTGGTGTGAGGTGATACCTCACTGTAGTTTTGATTTGCATTTCTCTAATAATTAGTGATGTTGAGCAGCTTTTCATGTGCCTCTTGGCATGTGTATATCTTCTTTGGAGAAATGTCTGTTTAGGTCTTCTGCCCAATTTTTGACTGGGTTGTTTGTTTTTTTTAATATTGACCTACATGAGCTGTTTATATATTTTGGAGATGAATCCTTTGTCCATTGATTCGTTTGCAAATATTTTCTCCCATTCTGGGGGTTGTCTTTTCGTCTGGTTTATGGTTTCCTTTGCTGTGCAAAAGCTTTGAAGTTTCATTAGGTCCCATTTTTTTATTTTTGTTTTTATTTCCATTACTCTAGGAGGTGGGTCAAAAAGGGTCTTGCTGTGATTTGTGTCAATGAGTGTTCTTCCTATGTTTTCCTCGAAGAGGTTTATAGTGTCTGGTCTTACATTTAGGTCTTTAATCCATTTGGAGTTTATTTTTGTGTATGGTATTAGGGATTGTTCTAATTTCATTCTTTTACATGTAGCTGTGCAGTTTTCCTAGCACCATTTATTGAAGAGATTGTCTTTTCTCCATTGTATATCCTTGCCTCCTTTATCATAGATTAGTTGACCATAGGTGTGTGGGTTTATCTCTGGGCTGTCTATCCTGTTCCATTGATGTATATTTCTGTTTTTTGTGCCAGTACCATATTGTCTTGATTACTGTAGCTTTGTAGTATAGTCTGAAGTCAGGGAGTCTGATTCCTCCAGCTCCGTTTTTTTCCCTCAAGATTGCATTGGTTATTCGGAGTCTTGTGTCTCCATACAAATTCTAAGATTTTTTGTTGTAGTTCTGTAAAAAACGCCATTGGTAATTTGATAGGGATTGCATTGCATCTGTAGATTGCTTTAGGTAGTATAGTCATTTTCACAATTTTGACTCTTCCACTTCAAGAACATGGTATATCTCTCCATCTGTTTGTGTCATCTTTGAGTTCTTTCATCAGTGTCTTATAGTTTTCTGACTATAGGTGTTTTACCTCCTTAGGTAGCTTTACTCCTAGGTATTTTATTCTTTTTGTTGCAATGGTGAATGGGAGTGTTTCCTTAATTTCTATTTCTGATCTTTTGTTGTTAGTGTATAGGAATGCAAGAGATTTCTGTGCATTAATTTTGTATCCCGCACCTTACCAGATTCACTCATTAGCTCTAGTAGTTTTCTGGTGGTATCTTTAGGATTTTCTATGTATAGTAACATGTCATTGGCAAACAGAGACAGTTGTTTCTTCTTTTCCAATTTGTATTTCTTTTTCTTCTCTGACTACTGGGGCTAGGACTTCCAAAACTATGTTGAATATGAGTGGCCAGAGTAGACATCCTTTTCTTGTTCCTGATCTTAGTGGAAATGCTTTCAGTTTCTTACCATTGAGTATGATGCTTGCTTTGGGTTTGTCATATATGGCCTTTATTATGGTGAGGTAGATTCCCTCTGTGCCCATTTTCTGGAGAGTTTTTATCATAGATGGGTGTTGAATGCTGTCAAAAGCTTTTTCTGCATCTATTGAGATGATCATATGTCTTTTTTTCCCTTAATTTGTTATTGTGGTGTGTCACATTGATTGATTTGCATATATTTAAGCATCCTCGCATTGCTGGGATAAATCCCACTTGGTCATGGTGTATGATCCTTTTAATGTGCTGTTGGATTCTGTTTGCTACTATTTTGTTCAGGATTTTTGCATCTGTATTTATCAGTGATATTGGTCTGTAATTTTCTTTTATTGTAGTGTCTTTGGTTTTGGTATCAGGGTAATAATGGTGGCCTCACAGAATGAGTTTAGGAGTGTTCCTTCCTCTGCAATTGTTTGGAAGAGTTTGAGAAAGATGGGTGTTAGCTCTTCTCTAAATGTTTGATAGAATTCACCTGTGAAGCCGTCTGGTCCTGGATTTTGTTTGTTGGAATATTTTTAATCACAGTTTCAACGTCAGTGCTTGTGACTTGTCTGTTCATATTGTCTGTTTCTTCCTGGTTCAGTCTTGGAAGGTTATACCTTTCTAAGAATTTGTCCATTTCTTCCAGGTTGTCCATTTTATTAGCATAGAGTTGCTTGTAGTATTCTCTTAGGATGCTTTGTATTTCTGTGATGTCCATTGTCACTTCTCCTTTTTCATCTCTAATTTTATTGGTCTGAGTCCTCTCCCTATTTTTCTTGATGAGTCTGGCCAAAGGTTTATCAATTTTGTTTATCTTCTCAAAGAATAAGCTTTTAGTTTTATTGATCTTTGCTATTGTTTTGTTTGTTTGTTTGTTTTTCTGCGGTACACGGGCCTCTCACTGTTGTGGCCTCTCCCGTTGTGCAGCACAGGCTCCGGACGCGCAGGCTCAGCGGCCATGGCTCACGGGCCCAGCCGCTCCGTGGCATGTGGGATCTTCCCGGACCGGGGCACGAACCCGTGTCCCCTGCATTGGCAGGCGGACTCTCAACCACTGCGCCACCAGGGAAGCCCTTTGCTATTGTTTTATTTGTTTCTGTTTCATTTATTTCTGCTCTGATGTTTATGATTCCTTTCCTTCTACTAACTTTGGGTTTTGTTTGTTCTTCTTTCTCTAGTTCCTTTAGTTGTAAGGTTAGATTGTTTATTTGAGATTTTTCATGTTTCTTGAGGTAGGATTGTATTGCTGTAAACTCCCTCTTACGACTGCTTTTGCTGCATCCCATAGGTTTTGGATCATCGTGTTTTTGTTGTCATTTGTCTCTAGGTATTTTTTTATTTCTTCTTTGACTACTTCAGTGATCTCTTGGTTATTTAGTAACGTATTGTTTAGCCTTCATGTATTTGTGTTTTCTATTTTTTTTCCCTGTAATTCATTTCTAATCTCATAGCATTGTGGTCAGAAAAGATGCTTGATATGATTTCAATTATCTTAAATTTACCGAGTCTTGATTTGTGAACCAAGATGTCATCTGTCCTGGAGAATTTTCCATGTGCACTTGAGAACCAAGTGTAATCTGCTGTTTTTGGATGGAATGTCCTATAAATATCAATTAAATCTGTCTGGTCTATTGTGTCATTTAAAGCTTGTGTTTCCTTATTAATTTTCTGTCTGGATAATCTGTCCATTGGTGCAAGTGAGGTGTTAAAGTCCCCCACTATTATTGTTACTGTCTATTTCCTCTTTTGTAGCTGTTAGCACTTGCCTTATGTATTTAGGTGCTCCTATGTTGGGTGCATGCATATTTATAATTGTTATATCTTCCTCTTGGATTTATCCGTTGATCATTATATAGTGTCCTTCCTTGTCTCTTGTAACATTCTTCATTTTAATGTCTATTTTATCTGATATGAGTATTGCTACTCCAGCTTTCTTTTGATTTCCATTTACATGGAATATCGTTTTCCATCCCCTCCCTTTCAGTCTGTATGTGTCCCTACGTCTGAAGTGGGTCTCTTGTAGACAGCATATATATGGGTCTTGTTTTTGTATCCATTCAGCGAGACTGTGTCTGTTGTTGGAGCATTTAACCCATTCACATTTAAGGCAATTATCGATATTTATGTTCCTATTACCATTTTCTTTCTTTTCTTACATATCGATATTTATGTTCCTATTAACATTTGTTTTTGTAGGTCCTTTTCTTCTCTTTTGTTTCGCACTTAGAGAAGTTCCTTTAGCATTTGCTGTAGAGCTGGTTTGGTGGTGCTGAATTCTCTTAGCTTTTGCTTGTCTGTAAAGCTTTTGATTTCTGTGTCAAATCTGATTGAGATCCTTGCTGGGTAGAGTAATGTTGATTGTAGGTTCTTCCCTTTCATCACTTTAAATATATCGTGCCACTCCCTTCTGGCTTGTAGAGTTTCTGCTGAGAAATCAGCTGTTAACCTTATGGGAGTTCCCTTGTATATTATTTGTCTTTTTTCCCTTGTTGCTTTCAAGAATTTTTCTTTGTCTTTAATTTTTTCAATTTGATTACTGTTTGTCTAGGTGTGTTTCTCCTTGGGTTCATCCTACCTGGGACTCTCTGTGCTTCCTGGACTTGGGTGGCTATTTCCTTTCCCATGTTAGCTAATTTTTCCACTAGAATCTCTTCAAATATTTTCTCGGGTCCTTTCTTTTTCTCTTCTCCTTCTGGGACCCCTGTAATGCAAATGTTGGTGCGTTTAACCTTGTCCCAGATGTCTCTTATGCTGTCTTCATTTCTTTTCATTCTTTTTTCTTTATCCTGTTCTGCGGCAAGGAATTTCACCATTCTTTCTTCCAGGTCACTTATGCGTTCTTCTGCTTCAGTTATTCTGCTACTGATTCCTTCTAGTGTATTTTTCATTTCAGTTGTTGTATTGTTCATCTCTGATGGTTTGTTCTTTAATTCTTCTAGGTGTTTGTTTTTTAATTCTTCTAGGTCTTTGTTAAACATTTCTTGCATCTTCTCCATATTTGCCTCCATTCTTTTTCCGAGGTCCTAGATCATCTTCACTATCATTATTCTGAATTCTTTTTCTGGAAGGTTGCCTATCTCCACTTCATTTAGTTGATTTTCTGGAATTTTATCTTGTTCCTTCATCTGGTACATAGTCCTCTGCCTTTTCATTTTTTCTATCTTTCTGTGAATGTGGTTTTCATTCCACAGGCTGCAGAACTGTAGTTCTTCTTGCTTCTGCTGTCTGTCCTCTGGTGGATGAAGCTATCTAAGAGGCTTGTACAGGCTTCCTGATGGGGGAACTGGTGGTGGATAGAGCTGGGTGTTGCTCTGGTGGGCAGAGCTCAGTAAAACTTTAATCTGCTTGTCTGCTGATGGGTGGGGCTGAGTTCCCTCCCTGTTGGTTGTTTGGCCTGAGGCGACCCATCACTGGAGACTGCAGGCTCTTTGATGGGACTAATGGTGGATGCCAGGAGGGCTCATGCCAAGGAGTGCTTCCCAGAACTTCTGCTGCCAGTGTCCGTGTCCCCGCAGTGAGCCACAGCCCCCCCCCCACCTCTGCGGGAGACCCTCCAACACTAGCAGGTAGGTCTGGTTTAGTCTCCTATGGGGTCCTTCTCCCTGGCTCCTAATGCACACACTACTTTGTGTGTGCTCTCAAAGAGTGGAGTCCTTGTTTCCCCCAGTCCTGTTGAAGTCCTGCAATCAAATCCTGCTAGACTTCAAAGTCTGATTCTCTGGAAATTCCTCCTCCTGTTGCCAGACCCCCAGGTTGGGAAGCCTGACCTGGGGCTCAGAACCTTCACTCCAGTGGGTGGACTTCTGGGGTATAATTGTTCTCCAGTTTGTGAGTCACCCACACAGCGGTTACGGGATTTGATTTTATTGTGATTGCACCCCTCCTACCCTCTCATTGCAGCTTCTCCTTTGTCTTTGAATGTGGGGTATCCTTTTTGGTGAGTTCCAGTGTCTTCCTGTCAGTGATTGTTCAGCAGTTAGTTGTGATTCTGGTGCTCTCGCAAGAGCGAGTGAGCGCACATCCTTCTACTCTGCCATCTTGAACCAGTCTCTCTATATGGTCTCTTGATATGATCTAGATCTCTCCTCATCTCCTGCCCCTTTCTTCACATTCTGGCCACATGCACCTCCTTGCTATTTCCTGACAATAGCAGGCACTCAGGGCCTTTAACGCTGCCAGCATGCCCTTCCTCCCTTAATTACCAGTCACAGTTCTTCTTCTATCCAGCCTATTGATTTCCTGGAAACCACTTTTACCTGTCTCTCCCACTCTTCAGCATTTACTTCACTCTGCCTTACATTGTACTGTGTCATTTATCATCTCTCCAAACTAGATTGTAAATTCCATGAATCAAGTAATTTGTCTTATTCACCTTTGCATTCCCTTTATGCCTTGTTTTTATAATTTTCCACAGTTAGAAATAAAAGTTTATATTCCAGACTTGATCAGCTGGGGGTACCCTCAGAATATTGGTTGTTGATAATGACCCAAGTCATCAAATAAAAGAGACTCAGGCTTTGTCTCTATGAGGCCAGGCACTCAGATTTTGAAAAATGAACATTTTTAGCAACCACATTTAAGCCCCTTAATAGCTGGATGTCTGGTGCTAGAGCAGACAGCTTTAAATGCTTGCTTTCAAAGACTTATATTAGGAAAACTGAAGATTTATGATCTTAGACAAGATGTTATTGATTATAATTTATTTATTCATTCAACAAATACCGATTGATTTCTCACTGGGGATCAGGTACAATAAAACCCCAAACTCTTTCTTGGCTTTGGTCATGCTTGCTTTACTTTATTGCTAATTGAGTCTTAAGACTCACACCTGGTCTAAAAATTACCTGACCTCTACTGTTGGCTCCTTCCCTAACCCTGACACTAATCACACGAAAATCCTGAAATGGAGAGCTACCAAATTTTCACCCCTCATGTTTGAGATCTTATTTTTTCCTTAACTAGTCTCTTGTACAAACCAAAAGACATGCAGACAGAATAACAAATGAAAATCCTTTTCAGCCAATAATAAAATATTTCTATAAAAATGGAAGTGTACAAGATAGCAGCCATCTGTTGTTTAAAAACAGCAGAACTATATTGAAACCTAATTACTGTGTAAGGTATGTGCCTTGAAAGCAAGGGCAAAATTGTTTACATTCTTCTAAACAGGAGAAGCTTTTGTGTTCTACTTTGTTCATCTATGCTGGTATCAGATTGGGTAACTATTACTGACAATATAGTTACTCATATTTAATTATAGGCAAGAATGGTTGAAAAAATTGCCCTTTTATTTTATTATTCATGAATCACATGGACATGTCGAACTGGATGGTTCTGATTTTTTTCCTCTTTATTTTGAGTGGCTTGAAATCCAGATGTATTGGCTTAGCAAATCTATAAGAAATCAGTGACAATGGAAATCACTAACAGAGCCTGAACTTCTTCTCATTTTCTTCCCCTGAAAATTTGAAACATATAAATCATGATAGAAATAACAACTAGAATAATTGTAAAAAGTTTTCAATGAAGTACATACTAATGGGAGTTAGGGCCTTACTAAAAAATATTCTTCCAGATATTCAATAAAATTGATACTGTTAAATTATATTGTTGATTTTTTTTTTTACTTATTAAAAATGACTGCTGTGAAAATCTACATTATTCTAATTCTTGGTATAGTTTCAATGTTTAATAGAGGAATTGCATAAGTTAATCTTGTAAAAGGTTTTCATTTGTACCATTATGCTTTATATAAATGAAATATATGAGATATACATTCTTTGAAAAAGATGTTAATATCACTAATACAGCAGATTAAAAAATTTTTTTATTTTATTTATGTATTTTTGGCTGCATTGGGTCTTTGTTGCTGCATATGGGCTTTCTCTAGTTGCAGCAAGCGGGGGCTACCCTTCGTTGCAGTGCATGGGCTTCTTATTGCAGTGGCTTCTCTTATTGCAGAGCATGGGCTCTAGGCACACAGGCTTCAGTAGTCGCAGCTCATGGGCTCAGTAGTTGTTGTGTGCAGGCTCAGTAGTTGCGGCGCACAGGCCCTAGGGCACACGGGCTTCAGTAGTTGTGGCATGCAGGCTCAGTAGTTGTGTTGCACTGGCTTATTTGCTCCACAGCCTGTGGGATCTTCCCGGACCAGGGCTTGAAGAACCCATGTCCCCTGCATTGGCAGGTGATTCTGAACCACTGTGCCACCGGGGAAGTCCCTACAGCAGATTTTTTACAGAGACTAATAAGCTATGTCTAGCAAGCACATACTGCTCACATATGTTTTTTGTTTAATCTGCATTGTAATTTGAAAGCATGTGCATTATTGCCAATATTTTGCCAACATTAAAATCCAGATTTTTGTCTTCCTTTATAAAGTATGAGAAGCAAACATTGCACATCCAAAGCAGGAAGTAGGGAACAATCTCAAAATACCTAAAATAGGAAATGCCAGGGGGGAAAAATGTATTGTCCTCTTAAGATGACTGTGCTCTCTGAGGCCATGATTGAAAATGTAAAGCATTTCTACCTGGGTGAGATGACTTATGAGGTAACATTTCAAATTTGGAGTCTCCTTCACTAGAATACAGACTCCATGAGGGCAGAGATTAAGCCCTGCTGTATCCTCTAATCTACCACAGTGCTCAAAAAACATTTTGTTGAATGAACAAATGAATGAATACACTTTCTTTCTTTCACCTTCATCCAATACTTGTGTCTCCTACAATAATCCTTTGTCACCCAGGGTTACTGTGCTATTATTTGATGCCAGAAAATCCTCCAATGGGAGTACTCTATGTGCTTGTCTTTAACACCTTTTTTAGCCTCTTCACTTTTATACCTGTAATACTAACAGCAAAGGAGCCAAAAATCCACACACTGAGATGTGGTACAACCAGAAATATTTAAAATTTAAAAGTGAGTGTATTAAGCCAAATCTATATCTTATAATAAAATGTAGACTATAGGATGATATTAAAAATTTCAAATAGCATATGAGAAATAATTTGGGGGAAGGAATCTAGTACTAAGCCTTGCTTCCCAAACTTGATTGTTCCTGTGAATCACGTGGAGATCTTGTTAAAATACAAATTCTTATTGGGTAGATCTGGAGTGGATCCTGAGAATCTGCCTTTCTAATAAGCTCTCAGGTGATGCTGATGCTACTGGTCCATGGGCCACACATTGAGTAAGAAGATAGTAAGCAACTGCTTAAATTATTCATTTGAGAACAGTCATGGTTTGAAGCTGTACGTGATAAAATTGATGGGCATTTATCAAACTGCTGAAAAAACTTAGATTGCTGAAAATATCCAAATGGGACACATACTTGGAGTAAGATCTATATAGGAGTAGACTGCAAAGCACCTGAGATATAATCTGTTGCCTCATTTTACACAATAGGACTCTGAAGCTCAAAAGTATTTAGTGACTTACACAGAGCACACAACCACTTTGATGTTGCACCCAGTTAGAACCCAGGTTTTCTTATTCCCAGGTCCACCCTCTTTTTTAGATCATGCTCCCTCTTAGCTATTGGAATTATAGTAGCATTCCTTAAATAAAGCACTAAAAGGTTATTGAACTTTAAAATACACTTAATTTCACTTACTATTGAGTGCTTCGCTGAAGTCAGTCACAATGAAGGGAAATAGTGCATTTGTTTCATAGCGATTTTCATTTCTTGTGTGTAACATTTATTAAATTTACAATTTTTAAAAATAAATTTATTTATTTATTTTTGGCTGCATTGGGTCTTCATTGCTGCGTGCGGGTTTCCTCTAGTTGCAGCAACCGGGGGCTACTCTTCATTGCAGTGCACAGGCTTCTCATTGCGGTGGCTTCTCTTGTTGTGGAGCACGGGCTCTAGGCACACGGGCTTCAGTAGTTGTGGCACACTGGCTCAGTAGTTGTGGCGCACGGGCTTAGTTGCTCCACGGCATGTGGGGTCTTCCTGGACTAGGGCTCAAATCCATGTCCCCTGCATTGGCAGGCAGATTCTGAAGCACTGTGCCACCAGGGGAGCCCTACAATTATTTATCTCCATCAAATATTGAAAATAATACTGAAAAATTTGGGATGCCTTTTATCAAGTATTACTGAATATAAGATGATGAATGACTTCAGTGGACTAGTTTGTTTTTGCCCTAAGAAAAAGCTTAATTTTATGACTAAAAAATATAAAAATTTAGGGAAAAAAAGCAACAAAATACCAAAAAAAAATTTTACTGCTTTTACTAATAAAAGATATGTTTTTTACTAAATTGAATGGTTTTTTATTTTAATTTTTGAAAATCTGCACAGATTCCCCTCAACTCCAGTGTCAAAAAGGTTTCTGTCTATTTTATCCTATAGTCTTTCACATCTAATCAAAGCCATCTTCCTTTTACTGTATATGTGTATGTGTGTATAAGTGCAAGCGTTACAATTTCTTAAAAGTAGGTAAAAAAGAATTGTTTTTACCCCAGTATGGTACAAAATAGCATGAAAAGTGAAGTGATCTAGTGTGCATAAATTAGACACTTAACATTTCATTTGCAGTCTTGTCAAACTTGAAACAATTAGTTGGAGTCAAGATTTAATCAGAGGTTACATATATCCATGGGGACTTAATGGAGCTTCTTGGGTTTTTATGGGACAAAGAAGATATTTTTGTGTAGAGTAGAAGGATCCATCACCAACCCTTCTCCTCTATTCTACCGTCAACCCTCTACTTCCTTGATCCATGTTAACATTATGAAAGTAACAAATGGAAGCTTCTCCTGACACAGGTTGTAAGAGCACATTGCCATGATGTGGAGAGTATAAAGGGAAAATCAGGCAACATAATTGCTGTGCTAATTAGGCTCAGACCATTAAAGATCTTATAACATTTGTATTGTTGTTGTTGTTAATATCACCTGAATATTGTCTCGCAGATTACAAACCACTTCCTCGTATGTTATTTTCATGTGATAGATTATGAAATGCTAACACAATAAATCATAATAATATTAATATTATTTTAATAGTGCATGAATCCTTGATTCTCAGCGAAGCCATCCTGTTTACATAGTGACTATGAGTAACTAACTGCTATAGATTCTCAATCAGTGTTTTGTTTTGAGAGTTGACAACAAATGCTGGCATTTTTACAAAGAGTAAATTAAATAATCCATTGCATGCTCAGAGAATTGTAATGGTTACTAGGAATTTTTAAAAAGCATAATGATGCTTGGGTGATGCCTAGAATTTTCTGCTATGTATAAGTTTTTAAGAGGCCTACGCAGGCCTCATTTCTAGTCCTTTATCTGGCAATCACACCAATAATTTCTGACTATCATATATTTATGTCTGTCAGCTAATAGCCCTCTTTTAAATATTCCAACATGCATGAAAATGATAATACATTAAGGCCATTTTATCTACAGTTCTCATTTTGTTGTGAGTTGGTTTAATTTGTTTGCTTTGGCCCAAAGTATAAGCCAAAGTTAGTCCACAGAGAATAGGCATCTTGTTCATAGGGAAAGAGGATGGAGCTGCAAAAAAGTGGTGAGTCCTCAGATGCTACAAGGAGAGTATCAGGATCTGCCAAGAAATAGAAGGGCAGCCGCCAAACCAGATTTGTGTGGGGCCTCTCCTTCCCTCATGCCTGAATAAAACCCATAAAACCTAGATAAAGTATATTATTACAGTTGAACGGTAGAAACTTGTATGTGTGTGGAATTCTGAACTTCTAAACTTATTCTTATACCCCTTTGTTAAGTGTACTTTAAAACAAAATAGTTGTTGTAATATAATGTGCCAGTGAATCCGAGTCTGTCTTGCAGAGTGACCCATAACTCTTGAAAGGTCACTAATTTTGAACTTCTTCAGCATCCTTAAAAGAAGTTGAAAACTGACTGCTGCTGGCCTATGTGACTTGAAGATTATTTTGTTTAGGCCATACACTGTTTCTCATTCTGTGTCAACTGGCTGCCCACATTTAAAACTGAGAGGTCTCCTGTACACATCCATTTTTTCCTCTTGAACAACTGAAGATCTAGCAGTATTGGACTTGTGCTCTGCTGAAGCTGAGTATCCTTGTCTCCTTTGGAAGGGACCTTCCCTATCCAGTTTTCCAGGTCCTGGCAAACCTGCTTCTCTCTGTAGACACAATTGTTTTGGCACCTCTTGGCTTTCAATGTAGAAATGGCATTCCTAAAATTTGACCAATGTGGTGACTGATTGATTGATTATTTTATAAAGACTTGAGTGAACCATTTTCAGTTTTATTATTGCTCAATTATGTACATTGAATATGTAAACTGTGGTGGAAGTTACACTTTTAAATGGGCCAGTTTACCACTGTACAATTTTAAAGGCTACATTGAAACAAAAGATAATTTTGAACATGTTCTTCCATTTAAAGATACATGTCTTTATAGGTGTGAAAATAGAAAGGAAAGAAGAAATCGACACAGCTTTTGTATATCCTACTGGTCCTACATGTGTGAATATCACATGTTTAAGTGAGGAGTCATTCACCAAGATTCTACTCTGTGCCAGAAATACATGCTTCTCCCCTAATTCATGCTAGAGGTATGAATAGGACATGTTCCCTAGTCCTGTACCAACTGCAGAGTCTGGTGGATACAAAATAAAAATATAGCAATAATTAAAATACAGTGTGATTAGGGCTGTAGTACAGGCAGGTACACACTATATGGAAAAACTGGCCAGAACTAATTCTGACTGAGATAGTCTGTGAAGGTCCCACAGAAATGTTCATTGAGCTTATTCTTGGAAAATAAGCAGAGTTTTATCTGACAAAGGAAATAGGGAAAGACATTCTAAGATGAGGAAATGGACTAAGCAAAGACCTAGACATGTGAAAGTTGATTTTATATCTATTAAAATTTCTGACTGAAGCATATGTTGAAAATGAGGTATAGTCAAGGAAGATGTGGAAGATAGAATAGGTGGATAGTGAGATTTGAAAAGGCTTTTTATTCCTTCTCAAAGAGCTGGAGCTTTTTATGATAGGCAGTAAGGAGTAGTAAATGCTTCAGGGGTGGATATGAGTGATTGGAAAGGCAACTCTAGCGGCAATGCAGAGTTCTGATGAGCAGTGGGAACAAATAAAGTCAAGAGGTTCATTAGGAAGCTTTGGGTATTGGCAGGGAGAGAAGCTGTGAGTAAGAAAGGAAGTAATTGGCAGGAAGGAGGAATCAGAAGAGAAGTAACTGAAAGCTATCCTTGAAGACATTTTCCTGATTGGATGTGGGTGCTGAGAGGATGAGATGAGTTTGAGGTGTGTAGCCTGAGAAAGAGTGAAGAAATCATACCAAAACCAAAATCATTGTATCTAGGAAGGGAACCATCCCTCGCTACACTTCCCATTGTGTAACTCTCTAATGCAATATATTGAGTGAAGTATGATACATTCCCACTTGCATTGTGTAGTCACACACAGACATATATCTTATATTCAAAATGCAATAGTGGTTTTTTTTTGTTGTTGTTAAAAACATATTGAATCAGAGGTCTTTCCATTGTAGGATTAGCAAAAAATAAGGTTGTACTTTTGAAGAATATATGTGAATATGAAGGATCATGAGTAGCTGTTCTGCTTTGTCAAATTCAGAATTAAAATAGGATTTAAGTGATTAAAAATAGAGGCATTTTCAGTTTATGGACTTATTATCTTTAAAAAAGAAAGTGATAGTAGGATTTCCAGCTGAGAGGAATGGTTGCAAAAAACATTTTGTTCCAGTTAGTTAATTTTTCCCTACATGTGCTATATTCATCCATTTTAAAAGCAAATGAGCCGTCTCTATCTCCTCTCGCATTTGTGGCAAACTCTTGCTGTGCCAATTTCAGATTACATGTATCTTAGGGAGAATAATATGTTCTAATCTTGATTATAATTTTAAATTAAAAGAATGAAAATAATTCAATATGAGGATATTTCTAGGTTGTGCCAGTCAGACTGCCTTTGCTTCATCTCCTTGAATTTGAAATTGAGTCTTTTGCAGTTTTTTTAGACATCAGTTCTTAAATGATCAACCCAAAATCTTTATCAGAAATCCGTGATACATTCATGCTTGGTATGTTGACGCTTTGAATCACTAAATAAATTTAAAACAAAAGACCAGTCTTTCAGTTTTCATAATAAACTTGCCATAATTAACTACATTTATGATGAAGGAAGAAAAACAAAAATAATTTAAGTAACTTCAGTTTATAATCAATCAATTCAGGATGTATTTATTGTAGCTTTTTATTGGTGTATCATTTGTCTCGTTATTTATGCATATGCTTAAAGCAGTGAATCTGGAACATCAAATGTTATGCTTTGTTTGTTTTTTGAAGAATTCTATTCACATGAGTTTTAATCCACATTGATGTTGCTTTCTAGTGTTGACTACAAAGGAGCAATTATCTTTTGTGTATGTCTGGGTGTTGCTTTTGAAGAAATTATATTCACATGAGGTTTAGTCCACCTTAAAGTTTTCTTTTTATTAAAGCTTGTGCAAAATTGCTGGAGTAAAATTTCATGATGCCAAGTCACTAAGCAACATTCCCCAAAATAACAACTGTTAAAAGAGCGAACTGAGGGCAATCATAGGCAGTGGGCAAACTGCCCAGTTATGAACCCTGAACTCATTCAACTAAGAAATCTATATATGATACTGGTATCTATTAAACTTGACTTCCTTTTAACCAGCTTTAGTCTAGGTTTCAATTCCCACTTTTTATTCTAGGGTACACGGGAAATAGAAGAGAAGGATAATCTTGTTCTGGGTGATTGGTAACTTTGGAAAAATTAAATTTCTTTGATATCTTTCTGGCAATAGTTTGAAATGAAACAACTTTTTTTTTCAACAGATTGAAGCAACTTATTTCCTCCAGAGTAATAGTTTGCGTTTGACATCAGATAAGTGATTCTTCTAATTTGTCTAGGCTTTCAGCAAACTATTGAAAACAATCCTTTCATTTATTTTCCATCTTTCTTTTGAGTTTTATATATATATATATCTTTCAAGGTGTTCTTGGAGATTGGGGGTTGGCTATCAGCTCAGAATAAGAATCTAAGAAAAAAACATACCATTAAGTATTTGAGCTTCTCAAATCAAACTCAGTATTTAACAGCAAAATAATATTATGCAAGGTTTTCTGATCATAAAGAGACAGATAGATAGTGACTTTGGGCAGAATGATTGTATATGGTAGCCACTGAATTAACATTTCTAAGTCTAATACTCCTGATGAATTTCCTTCTGTCTCATATTTTTCTTAGGTATATAGCTCATGAGGCTAAAGCAGTATCCAGTCAGCATAAACATGTTATCACTGCCGTATATTTGGTGACTTTTTGTTTCTTTAAGGGAAATAAAGTTGCTCTTTAATGATTTGGTGAATTTATATGATTTCTTTGGAAAAGTTACCACTAGGATTCACCATGAATCACAACAATATACTTGGTGCTATTCAGAAAACATTTCATCCCTTTCCCTGTTTTTGTGAAGGTTTATTTCCTTTTAATGTCTCTTTAATTCCTCTTATTTAAAGCCTAAGTCTCAAACATTCATGGCTCTTATTACAGCCTATAAAATATGTGCTTAATGCCATTATCCTTTCTAAAAATTGTCTTGAATCCTTACAGTTTAATCACACATCTTGCTTGTAACTAAATTTAACAATATATGTAAATTGTCAGACCTCTGGTAAAACAAAATGACTAAAAACATTATATAGTGCTGTGGCTTTTTAGCAGTGGCTACATCACTTGTTTTATAAAATTATTTTATTTAGCTTTTAAAGTGATATTTGCCCATTATCTGTATCTAGTAAAATCAAAACAGAACTTAGACGCTGAATATTTTTAAAGCCAAGAACCTTGGTGCCATCCTTGGTTTTTCCTTTTTTCTTACCTCTGACATCTAATCTGTCGAGTCCTATTGGTTATGTCTCAAATTTGGCCCTGTACCTGTTCATAAGTCTTCTGTCACCATCTTATTCCAAGCTTCCTCACTGTTCCCTACAATCCATTCTCCACACAGCAGTGAAAGCCACTTCTCAAAAGTAAATTGGAGTGAACCACTTTCTTACTTAAAACTGCTCAATTACTTCCTGGAATCAAGTCCAAATTAGCTAGTCCCTATATCAACTGGCTCCGCCTTCCTTCTCTGATCTCATCTCCTGTCACGTCCCTTTCTGGTCACATACCAAGCTGGTTCCCACATCAGAGCCTTGGTTCTTGTTGTTCCTTCAGTTGCCGCAAACCTCTTTCTCTGCTTCATGATTTCTGCCTTCTCATCGCTCAGGTATCAGCCCAGATATCATCTCTCCGAAGAAAGCTCTGACCACCCAGCCCAAAGTAGCCCCAAGTCAAGCCCTATCATATCTCCCAGTGCTATTTATTTCATTTCAGTTAGCTCCATCTGAAATTACTTATTTACTTATTTGTTTGTTTCCTTGTTATTATCCCTTCCCCTTCCCCGAACCCCCTTATAATTTCCAGGAGAGTAGTGTCCTTATCTTAGTGCAATACTTGAGATCCTAGGTCAGAATCTGGAACATAGTTTATGCTCTATATAGATTTGCTGAATGGATCGTATATTAATGTGTCAAAATTCAGGGCATGTATTGAACAATTTTTTTGAAGCATTGATTCTCAAACATTTTTTTCCCACTGTAACCTTATTATTTTTTTTAACATCTTTATTGGAGTATAATTGCTTTACAATGGTGTGTTAGTTTCTGCTTTATAACAAAATGAATCCGTTATACATATACATATGTTCCCATATCTCTTCCCTCTTGCGTCTCCCTCCCTCCCACCCTCCCTATCCCAGCCCTCTAGGTGGTCACAAAGCACCGAGCTGATCTCCCTGTGCTATGCGGCTGTTTCCCACTAGCTATCTATTTTATATTTGGTAGTGTATATATGTCCATGCCACTCTCTCACTTTGTCACAGCTTACCCTTCCGGCTCCCCATATCCTCAAGTCCATTCTCTAGTAGGTCTGTGTCTTTATTCCTGTCTTACCCCTAGGTTCTTCATGACCATTTTTTTTTCCCTTAGATTCCATATATATGTGTTAGCATACGGTATTTGTCTTTCTCTTTCTGACTTACTTCACTCTGTATGACAGACTCTAGGTCCATCCACCTCATTACAAATAGCTCAATTTCGTTTCTTTTTATGGCTGAGTAATATTCCATTGTATATACGTGCCACATCTTCTTTATCCATTCATCCGATGATGGACACTTAGGTTGTTTCCGTCTCCTGGCTATTGTAAATAGAGCTGCAATGAACATTTTGGTACATGACTCTTTTTGAATTATGGTTTTCTCAGGGTATATGCCCAGTAGTGGGATTGCTGGGTCATATTTTTATCTCATGAAACTGTCAAGTTGTCTCACTCTACAAGGACTCCCTCCCGTAAAACTGACTCAGTGTTATCAGGCTTTTCTGCTCATTAGAAACACATTTCCTACCAGTGGAATTTAATTTTGGTGAAGTGTTTCACAGGTCTTGCGTTATATAAATCATGTTTGAATTGTCTTCCAAATAAGGAGACCAGGGAAATGACTGACCACGTGCTGTGATTTCTAGGGTTTTGGAAAGCATCTGATCACTTCCTTTTACCTCCACCTGCCCATCCTCACTTATACCTGAAAGTCCATGTTTAGAGTTTTAGTTTTTTAGTTTATGTTTTGATGCATGTTAAGATAAAAATACTTCTAGAAGGGTTCACACTTTAAACTCGTCCAGCCACTTGAGTATAAGCTCTGAGGATCTAAAAGGATGTTTTGAGAAGGGAAAAGGGCAAACATTAGAATACCAGGAAGCTGAGATATAGGTGGAAGGAAGCACCCAGAGGGAGTGCTTCCATTTGGGAGCCGCTCAGAAATTATCTGCTTGTAGGGCAGGTGGGGGGATATCCATGGCATTCTGGTCCTTTTCCTGGCTCTGCCGCTAACTGTGTAAATTTGGACATGTTATTCCATCTTTATGGGAGAAATTAAGGGATTCAGCTGGGTGTTCTCTAAATAATTCCAGGTTGGTGATTCTATACTCATTCATTGTACCCGTGATGAACACTCTCCACTTCTCGTGGATAATGGAAAATATAAGAGAGTCGATGTAATTAAAAGCCAATATGGTTTCTATTAATTCAGTAACACAGGAAAAAACAGGAACAGACCTTGAATTTAATTTTTAGCATATGTATTTTATTCCACATATATTCATCGTGTTTCATTATGCATGTATTCAGACATGAATGTGTGTGCATGTGCACGTTCACAATGCACGCTGTCTCCTTCACTGAGAAATTACAGCACCATTATCCATCCAGAGACACTGACTCTGAGAAGTGAAACAGAAGATACTTCTCTCTTACGCAGTGTCCAATAAGCTGCTTCATTTTCTGATATTCCTCATTATATTGCGTTTTATTTATCAGTATTACTTTGAGCCAGAATGCACAAAACCATAACAGATTGAGCAGGTTAGCATGAGATCATCTGTTTCTTCCTTCAACTCAACTTCCTTTCAGACAACTCATTCTTGGTGATTTTCTTTTTAAATTACTTTCCTTCCTTTCACCTACTCCCCTGATTAATCTATTAGTATAGGGTCAATTGTAGGGATCCTGGCAATGTGATAACAATGAGCAATTACTGTGGCAGTAACAAAAGACTTAATATTTTGTGAATATTTTCGTTCTCAATCAGGGTCACAGTTATTCTTATTACATTATTACACTTAATACACTTATTATTATATTTACAATAGTCGTCATGATCAAAAGTGATCCACTGATTCTCTCAGGAGGCGCTCAATACAGAGTTGGTGAGTGAATGAATAAATGCAATGTTGGAATTAATACACTGTCTAAACACTTCAACAAAACACTTCATTAAAAAGCATGGGGGGGGGATACGGCATTGGAGGCTGTGCACTGGAACAGTTATATCTTTTTCCATAGCATGAGATCCTGTCCTCATTAAAATACATATAATATGGAGCTATTGCTCCTAGAGGACCTGCTGTGTCCTGTTGAAATTACCCTTGCCAGTCCGTGGATTAACTAGCAGTAGGGGAGGATAGGGCTGATGCTTCTCTGTGCCTGTGTATTTAAATGACTGAAGAACAGAAGTAATAGTGATTAACATTCTGCTTTTACAAGTATAAATATACATTTGACAAAGAGACAACTTTATTTTTAGTGTACTTCATCTGTGCATTATGAATGGTATGTTCAGGTCATGCTTCTTTTGCATTCATTTTCTATTTTTGTGGAATTGTAGCAAACTCATCCAATTTATCAATGAAATTCAAAACTGTACTTGAAAATGAAAGAAGAAGGCATTATTTTTGAAAGAGTAAGTATAAATAAATTATCAAAACTTTAATACTGTTCAAAAAATAGTTTAAAAACATACTTACCTCAATCTGTTATTTCTCCAAGTAGATGCTTTAAATGTTTTAAACTTCAGTTAGAAAAACTAACCTAGACCAATTTGTCCACTCAGCAATTTTCAGGCTCTTCGAGTAAACTTTGTTAGAGTCCTTCATTTAGAGACAGGTGGGAAATCCATGGCAACCTACCAGGTGGTATGCTAAAATTAACACAAGCTTGATACCAAATTGACCAAATTCTGTCAAATGTACCAACATTTGTAGCAAATAAACACAAAAACTGTTCTTGAGCTTAGGCCTTTAAGTTCTCCCTCTCAAGCTGCAGGAACTTCTACTAGTCACCTTGCAAGAAAGGTTCATTATGAGGAAGATCGGCCAACCTTCTGTTCAGATCAGAGGATAGAATCTTCCAAGAAATAGAGTAGAGGGCAGACCGCAGGGAGTTTAGACCTAGACTGAATGCACTTATCTGAAGGTATTAGGCTCCTTGCCTTGCTGAGGGCTTGTGCCTTATTCATGTTAAGGTCCATAAAATCTATCTAGCCATCTGAACATCTTGACCACCACTTATTTCATCAATGAATAATTATTCTGAGCATCCCTCTTCTTGAATTAATGAAACCTCTAGTGTAGATTTTCATAAGGATACTTGAAATTCTTACATAACCCTTTTATAAGTGTGAATTTTTGACTAGGGAACTAAAAATGCTCTCCACCTTAGATATGAATCAAAGTTAATTTACAGATACATAATTCACAGGGAAGTGAATTTTAAAGTCTACCACCATGCCTGTAACATAATGGCTTTATATATTGATTTATTAAGTATTATAACATAATAACTTTTTCATTAGATTTGTGCTATAATGTTACATCTCCACCAAGAAGATATTGATTGAAATATGTAACATTTCATAGATATTCTACACATGTGTTTTAATATATATTTCTACTCCTACGATGATAGGGTGATGATCAGATGTATCTGTCATCATGGGTGATATATCTGTGATCTACTGATTATCGTAGAAGTAGGAATCACAGAAAACAAGGTCATTTGAGCTAATGTCCCTTGTTTGTGTCACTTAAATGGTCTTCAATTTTAACCATATAAATTATTAAATACTCAAATAATGCAAATTCTACAGGTGTCTAAGGAATCGCTTCCAAATTTTAACTCTTTTTGGCGACACATAAGTTTCTCATATTTAAGAAAAGGATTGGCTAGTGAAGGAGACCAAGTCTGGAACTCAGCTGAGTTCTTAAAAAGGTTTGGAAGGAAAACAGGGACAAGTTAAATGTCTGCCTCTGCCCAGAGAGGAACTCCCTGGATGAAGGAGAGCTCTAAAATTTCTTTCCCAAAGAAAAGTTTAAAAACATAAAACAGGGCCCTAGGGAAAAAGCTCTCGTGCTTGCCTGAAAGCTAGGTCAAGAAGTAGACTAAGAAGTAAAATTTCAGGGAACCTTCTCTATACAATTGGAGGGATACCTTATGATATTAGTCTGCTTTCCACCTTTCAGTTAACCCTCTGTGAATGAATCAAGTGGTTTGCTTTTAGTCAGTATATTGATTCCTTTACCCTTGGGAAGATCATCTCTACTCACATACTTGGATCTGTTGTTTCCCTAGGATCAGTTATATATGCAGGCTTTAGAAATCAATAGAACTTTCCATTATATCTCTTTACAGGTAGAATGTTGAGAATAAATCCACCTGAGATTGAGCGCTCCCATGTGGAATCACTGAGTCTCATACTACCTACATATTCTGCTGAACAAAGACTCATATATCCAAATGACTACTAGAAAAGTCCTTTTGAAACTCTGGTGGGCAACTCAACCATAACATTCACAGCAAAAATACCAGTTACTCAGTCCCCCAAATGGCTTCCCAACCATTTTCCCCCATTACAATTAATGTTTACAACACACCCACCATTATTCAAGCCAAATACCTAAGAGTCATTATCCATTCTCTTTATCCTTTATACCCCACAGCCAATCTATCAACACTTTCTACGGGCTCTGACTCACCATCTCTGCTGCTATTCTTCCAGTCCAAGCCTCCATCCACTCTCACCCAGAATGCTGCATTTTCTACCTACTACCTCTCCTTTCTTCTACTCTAGCTCTGCTTCTCTGGTCAACACAGTAACTGAATGACAAGGAAAAAAAAAAAAAGATCATATCACTCCTTTGGTTAAAACCCTCTTATGCCTTGTCTTTTTACTCATGGAATGAATCAAAACCCCTAACAGTGGCCTACAAATCTCCCAGAAAATCACTGGCCTCTCAAATCTTCACCAGTTTCCTGCTGACTCTGGCCAAATAGGGTTTTCTCCTGTTCCAAACAGAAAACCAACATAACCCATCCTCAGGACCTTTGCACTCACCCTTCCTCTGCCTGGAAAGCTCTGGCCCCTGACATTCATGTATGGTTCTTTGATATCCAGACCTCATGTCAGGCACTCTACATCCATACCTGCCTTCTATTCTCCAGAGTGTTTTTCACCAACTAGAAGTTTCTTATTTATTTTATTGGTTGGTTTTTGTCCTTCTACTGTGACTATAATATAAATTCTGTAAAATCAAGGATCTTGCCTCTCTTCTGCTCTACTTTATTTGCCTTTGCACATAGTAGGAGTCCAATTTGTTTAATAAAGGATTGAGGACTCCCACCTGTCAAAGTTCTTCTTTTAAAAAAGGGAGAATCAAAGTGACCTTTTCTAATGTGGTTGAGGTCCTTGGTAATATGCTGACTTAGGAGAGCTGTTCTGTCTAAGAGACCCAGAAAATGGTCCACCCTAGTGAAATCCAACTCTGAATATATTAACTGCCAAGGAGCCACCAGAGGGCCAATAGGATCAATCTGAGTGTTTCTTGTTCCCTCAGGCTGCCTCATCCTGTTTGATAGATCCCTACAAGAGGAAGAGGAGTGGTATCAAATGCAGTGACAAGGATGACCTGTGATAATTTGCATCATTTCCAAAGAGAATTCAAAGCGAGTGACTCAATCTTAGAGCCCTAGGGCAGTGGTTCTCAAAGTATGGTCCCGGGACCATATGTATGGTCCCGGGACCATACATACATCAGCACCACCTGGGAACTTGTTAGAGATGCATATTCTCAGGACTTGCAGAATCTGAACCTTTAAATCTGTTTGAGCAAACCCTCTGCTAAACTATGAGATCTATTGTGCTAGATCTATTGTACTGCCCAACCTCGGTTGCACTTTCTAATCATCTACCAAGCTTTTAAAATTTCTCATGCCTGAGCCTCTTTGCCAGAAATTCTGATTTAGTTGGTCTGTCATGGGTGAGGGCTCTCTTTTATTTAAGGTCTCCTAGGTGATGATGATAGATCTCCCAAGTTCAGAACCACTGCTCTAGTATGGGAGCAGGGTAATTTCAGGTACATCTAGGTAGTTGGCAGAAGTTCCTCCTGGAAAAGAATGCAATTTGGAATTCAAAAATCGTTTGCTTCACAATTTTACAGTAGAGGAGAGGGGAAATAACTTGGCCTAAAACACAGCATATGGTTATAATTGCTAGTGTTATATAGCCTCATCCAAAGCATCAATTCATAGGGAAGCACATTAAAGCAATGTAATGTTCAAAACCAAGTTGTGTGGTAAGCATCCGCTATAATAGAATGACTTATTCCAGAAGTGAAGTTTCATTTTGGGGAGCTTATCATGATATCAGATATGTTTTGAGTTAATGAAAACGCAGGAAGCACCAAGTTAATAAGGCAATCTTAGACCATAAAACCTAATTTAACTGCACTAAGAATGACAATGCTCTGCACAGAGAAAGTCTCACAATCTGACTGATCAAATGGAGAATTCCTGGGATGCTCTGTGGCATTTCTTTTGAAGAAGCTAAGTTGGCTGGGAGAGCCAGGCTTATTTAGAATATGGTTATTTACTTCTTAATTAAACACAGAATGATTAAAAAGAGATTTCACTTTAGAAGGCCACAGAACTGCTTGTTTGATAAAATTGTTATCAGCCTCTAGACTCTCATTTTCATTTTAGTATTGATTCCTTATATTTGTTTCAGAAATATTTAAAAAGAGATTCTTCAAGTTCTGTTTATATATTTGCTTTTTTAGTTGTTGTTAGAGGTAAGATAAAGTTTGAATGATGGGAGAAAGAGTGTTTATTGTCATAATAAAAAAACCCTTTGTGTAATATTGAAACTATCCCTTTTGATGTAGATAACTAGATTTTAGCTGCTTAATTTCAAATTGAATTATTTAGTTGAAAAATTAAAAGTCAATACTATTGAAGCAGAGCTGCTTGTCTCTCTCATTTTATGGATATTTTATGAAATATAAAACCAGCTGTTTCATTATAATTTTCCTGAACTGAATCTCCTTAAGGGCTTTGCTGAAATTATATTTGATCAATAGCTCTTTTAAAACTTCCCCTATAAAATTTACTTCTTAGTAGTATTTTCCTTACATATAAAAATTGGCTACTACTGTTGTGGGTTAAGAACTTTTGTGAGGTCTCCTTAATTCATTAGAATGCCATATTATGGTTTGTAAAACCAATTAGACCGTTTACTAAACAGAATATTAGAAACATGCTATATACAAAAAGCATTGTGTTACAAGTGGTTCACTTTTCTAATTTCCAAGTTAGTTTTGGAGCATAATACATTTACAAAGTGAGAGTAGTTAAATTTAAATTTAAAATAATTTAAATGAAATAGTATACAAATTTAGTTCCTCAGTCACACTAGGTACATTTCCAATGCTCAATAGCCATGTGTGGCTAGTGGCTACTAGTATATTGGACAAAATATGGAACACGTCCATCACAAAGTTCTACTGAAAAGTGTTGTATAGGCTTGTTTTTGAGGAATATTTTTTTTAAATATTTTTTTAAAAGCATTGCTTTATGGAATATTATAGGATAATTTTAAGAATTCTTAAATAGAATCAAATGAAATATTAAATAAATAAGGAAATATTATGACACATGGAATATTTCTTAAAACAATTAACCCTCTAGAAGAAGAGCCCTGAGTGCACTACACACACCATTTCCTATCAGAGGTGGTTGCCTAGAGCTGTTGTACATCTCGGCTCTATAACTAGGTCATAAGGGTTTTGAAGGCCATATCTTCTCTTCTAGCCAGTGTCCTCACAGCACCAAGAAAGAGTGTTGTGCGTAGAGGGCACTCAATGAATTTTTACTAAAGCAACTTGAAGCAAGGAGAGACTCCATAAATATTGACTTTGAACTTGAACAGTAGTTTGTGACCCCTGACCCAATCTAGCACTCCACTGTACAGTCATTCTGAACATTACTAAGCCATGACCTCCCTCTGGATCAGATGCTTCCAGGTAGAGTCACAAAAGCAAGTATTCTCTCAACCAGTCCCTGAACTAGAAGTTACCTAAACTAACGCAGAGCTCCTATTCCCTGTCATACCCTCTTTATACCTGGTCTAAGACCAGCCAATGTGAACAGACACTGGCTCACCTAGTTTCTCATGATTTAATTATTCACCTTGAATTACCATATGACTTCCTCCAACAAAGTTTACCCATCTTTAATTCTCTCTGTTTCTTTCCCCATTACAGGAGATTGATACTCCAAATACACACACACACACACACACACACACACACACACACTCACTCACTCACACTTATACATAAAAGCAGTTGAAATCCCTCTCTAAATCAGCAATATAGTTTTGTTTCAAAATATTTGCAATGCATAAATTTCACAAGGTAGTTTAAAATTTAGTTTAAAAAAGATTATTCAGAAAAAAGTATTTTGGAATATTAGTTTAAAACTTCGAGAAGCACACACAAACAGCTTCATTCCTAGATTCAAGAAAGGCAAATATTTCTAAGTATTTTCTAATCTTTTCATGATTAGTTAACCCAGAATAGTGTATCTCTTTTCCAACTAGACTGCATGTATCTCAAAGGTACAGAGGCTATTGAAAAAGTAGGTAGAATAGGAAATATTGACACGACTTTGGTCTGAAAATCTTTCCTTAATACATCACATGTGTTTTTGAGACAGATGTTTGGAGGACATGTTTTTTAGGGCAGAACCAGCACAAGTGTAAAGCTATGTCTGGACACCTGTTAAGCCCTTCCGTGCCTTCTACTTACAGGAATGTACATATGACCTTAAAAAATGGGTGCTGCTTTTGGAGGTCATTTACTAGGGTTGAGACTACACCTCCAACAACCGTAAGACTTAAAAAGAGATTTATCTCAAAAGGAAGTGTTGTCTCTGAGCATGAGCTCATTTTTATGAGCTGAGCTCAAAGTCCCTGACATTTAGAAATGACAGTGTGTCAGTGTGAGGTTCTTTCAAACAATCCTTCTAAGTTTTATCAGCTTTGCAAAATGTTACTAAGTGTCAGTATTCAGTTTATGAAATGTTTTAACTGTTGAGACTGTGATGGTGACCAGAAAGGGTAGAGTCTTTAGCTAAGATTGATCAAAGATAGTTCGGTGAGTAACTGTTTTATAAGGGGAATGGCGGTGGTGTTGTTTGATGGTTTTGGAGAGAGAGAGAAGGATTCCCTGTTGTGGTTATAAGATATATGCTCAATTTTATGTCTTTTAAAAGTTTTTTTTTTTGTCATAACATTTTAAAATTGTTGTTTGGAATTACAGTGAATCAAGGAAGTGTCTTTAAAAAGTATTCATAGGGCTTCCCTGGTGGTGCAGTGGTTGAGAGTCCGCCTGCCGATGCAGGGGACACGGGTTCGTGCCCCGGTCCGGGAAGATCCCACATGCCGTGGAGCGGCTGGGCCCGTGAGCCATGGTCGCTGAGCCTGCGCGTCCGGAGCCTTTGCTCTGCAACGGGAGAGGCCACAACAGTGAGAGGCCCGCGTACTGCAAAAAAAAAAAAAAAAAAAGTATTCGTAGTTAAGGGAATATAATTCTGCTATCAAAAAAGGAATTTAATGACTTCCAATACATCTTAATGGTAAACAGTTATGTGATCATGAATAGTAATTGGGAATTTTATGAATGAAAATCCCAAGAATGCACATGTTCTTGTGTGTACAGATATGTTTGTCTGTGTTTGATTTAATGGAGGCCATGAACAGATTACTGTCCCATTCATTTGAACAGCTTGCCTCAGTATAAGCATCATTGAAAGAAAATAGGCATGGAAATGTCTAGTAAATAGCTTCTAATAGACTCATCAGAGAAAAATTGTGATAGAGAAACTGAGACTTAAGAAAGCAAGCTTGGTGATGTCTAA
This sequence comes from Lagenorhynchus albirostris, assembly GCF_949774975.1. NCBI lineage: Eukaryota > Metazoa > Chordata > Mammalia > Artiodactyla > Delphinidae > Lagenorhynchus > Lagenorhynchus albirostris. The sequence goes on along the minus strand of NC_083116.1, from coordinate 106,412,179 downwards.
GCTTGGTTCTTAGATGAGAAAGAAAAAAATTAATTTAGCTTTTAAAATTATAATAACTTTAGCAGCAATAAAACATACCAGTGATTCTGAAACTACCTGAGGTTAAGTACCAGGTGTTTTGTTCTGCTTTAATTTTCAGTTCCTTAAGGACCAATACTTCAGTAAAATATCATAAAAATCAATAACTAGAAAGAGTAATATAAAAAAAAACAGACATAAAAAGTAGCCAAGTATTTTTTATTGTTTCATTCAGACGACATTATCCAGTTGCTATAAAAGTTACTAAATGCTTACCCTCACTTTATATACTTCTTTTATGAAAGAACAATAAAAACAATTTGTAGACTGGCTCTGGTCTGTGAGCCAGGTTTTAAATAGAATTGCTTTACATCACTATGTATTAAACTGGGTACATGGGTGTATTCTCAGGGAGTTATGAGATACCTACAGAAAAATATTATCTATATATTAGATATAACATATTTTATTTTGATGATCATTTTAAAAATAGTATAAACGTGTTCTGTAGTATCTGGCTGACCAGAAAGTACTGATGCATGGTATGTGTCCACATCTGTGTTTGTGTTTTCAATCAAGTCAGCAAAAGTAATGTTACTCTAAATGTCAAAGTCTGATGAATGAAGACAAGAGGAAGCTAAAGAATCTGATATTTTGAAGAGTCACCTCTATTAAATGGGAAAGCTGGGCCTTGAATCCAAGGCTTTTAATTCCTACTTTAATGTGCTTCACTTTAGTTTTAAGGCAAATGTATGCTATAAGTGAACTGATTTATGTGACTCTTTCATTTTGAAGCAGATTTTATCACTTCACACCATATGAGAAAGTAATAAAACCAGGCCCTTTACTGGCACTGTTTTTCAATCACAACTTATATAACATTTTCCCCTATACTACTTTTATTTGTATATTTGCAAATTTTAATGCAGAATTAGAAACCAAGAATAGAATATTTGTGAAATCCACCTTGGACTCACTGTTTTTTAGGACCCTGCAGGGAGAGGTCAAGGGAAGCACATTAAATGTATTAGATGCATGATCCATATTCTCAAGGTTTTAAATGTTCATTCTCTTTTAGGGAGTGTGTAGGGAAAGAAGAGTTGCAAACATGTAAAATGCAGAATAAGACCTTATGCATCAATAGGCCAACTTGTGTATTTCGTAATTAAATATACGAGGAATTCAGAGAAGAGGAAGCTCAAGCTCAACATGAACTAGCTTCATCAGTGGTAGCCTCACCAAGGAGCCTGACCAAACTTCAGTATGAATTGTGTTTCCCTCCTTTCTTAAAAAAATAAATGTACAGTTGAGCCTTGAACGACACAGGTTTAAACTACGCAGATCCACTTATACACAGATTTTTTTCAATAAATATGTATGACAGTACTACACAATCTGTGGTTGGTTGAATCCGTGGATGCAGAACCATGGATACGCAGAATCCACTGTAAAGTTATATGCAAATTATTGACTCTGTGAAGGGTCAATGCCCCTAACCCCCTCGTTGTTCATGGATTATTGTTGTTGGAATGATTGTCTAATGCTGAACATCTGAACATTAATTGTGATGCAAAAAATAAAAACTTTTGTAGGCCCCACCAACTTAGTAAGAAAGACCCTGGCAATTAATTATTTTCCTTAATGATTGTAGTAAAATGTCATTCTCGCAATGACAAAATATTAGTGAAGGATTTGGGAACATATTAAAGTTACTTAGCGTTCATTGCAATAGTACATGGTGAAACATGCACTTGTATTCGTGCAATATGTCAGTCACCATTCCACCTTGACAAAGGGAACAGCACAAAGGGAACAAGAGTAAAAGTTTTATCAATAGAGAATTTCCAGGGTCACATTGTAGCAGATGGGTTGGGACTGATATAACTTCCCATTAAAATAGTTACACACAAACATGCCCTGGTATGCAGTGTGATGTGCTTGTGTGAGTATGTTTCCATTTGGGGAACTGTCCAGCATGAGTGCTAAAACACTCCACTGACTTTGGGCATATGCCAGCCCTGAATAAGTCGTTTCTCATTGGAAAAAGGGTCTATACCTAACTTTTCTAAATGATATCTATTAAAATTATTCTGCATTATAAGAGAAAGGAAAGATTTTCCTGAAGGTTCAAAGTAGCAACATATTTCCGACAGTACGTTTCCATTAAAAGAAGTGAAACGTTTAGAGGGTATCTTGGTGTCCTCAAAAAGAAATAAGAATACATGATCACTATTAATTAAAAAGCTGGGGGGCGGTTGGGGGAAGATGGTGGAAGAGTAAGACGCAGAGATCACCTTCCTCCCCACAGATACATCAGAAAAAGCTGGGAGCCCTGGGGAGAAAATTTAATGATGAAGGGCAGAGATGCAAAAGAACTTGTTAAAATGAGAAAGGAATGAGAAGAAAAGCAAATGCAACTAGGACTCTAAAAGCTGCATTGAAAGGAAACCTGAACAAATTATATGAGTAAATGAAGAAATGTCTCCAGAAGGCAAAGTAAAATAAAAACCTATATATATATATATATATATATATATATATATATATATATAAGAATGAGTGAGTTATAGGGGGCAGAAAGTAGATATCTAATCTCATAAGTACATCTAATTTAGATGAAGAAACCATAAAATGGAAAAGTGGTCAATATATTTGCAATAAACAATTACAAAGATGAGATAATGGGAGTAATGCAGTCCTGGGATCTGACTGCAATCCTTGAAGCAGCCTTATAACCTAACTTCAATGCTGCTCTACTGTAATCTGAGGCATTCCTGCCCATCCAGAGACCCATCCAAGGGACTAGGCAGAAGCCAGGCCTATGGTCACCCCTGGTAATAGGCCCTAAGACATTGGACACGACTGTGGTCCCTGAAGCAGACTTGAACATGCAGAAGAAAATCAATGACCTTGAAGACAAGTCATTTGAAATTATCCAGTTAGAGGGAAAAATAGAGTGAAAAGGAGTGAAAAAGAGCCTGGGTGACTTATGATGCACCATCAGGAGAACCAATAGATGCATTAAGGGAGTACCAGAAGGAATAGAGAATGAGAAAGGGTCAGAAACCTTATTTAAAGAAATAATGAGGAAAAGCTTCCCAAATCTGGGGAAGGAAATGAACATTCATATCCATGATGCCCAAAGAACCTCTAGTAGGCTGAACTTCAGTGAGACACTGAGACACATTATATTGTCAAAAATCACAGACAGACTTCCAGTTTCCAGTTCCACATGTAAGGAGCTTGGAGGCTGCCACTCCATCCTAATAACAACTAAAAAGCTGAACAGACTGAAAAACCAACAACACTTCAAGGATCCGTAAGAGAGATGAAGAAAGAGTGAAAACACAGACAGTCAAATACAAAGGAGTCATGGCTCACCAGAGCAGAGACTCATGAACAGTAACTACTGCAGAAACCAGTGCTGCGTAGGAAAACTTGAACTATAACTAACAAAAAAGTATCTTTTTTGACCACAATGGTATAAAACTAGAAATCAATAACAGGAAGAAAAATGGAAAATTCACAGTTATGTGGAAATTAAACAACATACTCCTGAACAACCAATGGGTCAAAAAAGAAAAGTGAAATTAGAAAATATCTTGAGATAATCAATCATAGCCTCAAGAGATATCTGTACTCTGATGTTCATTGCAGCATTATTCATCATAAGCAAGATACGGCAACAACTTAAGTGTCCATCAATGGGATGAATGGATAAAGAAAATTACACACACACACACAGAGTGGATTATTATTCAGGTGTAATAAAGAAAGAAATCCTGCTATCTGCAACAAATGGATGAACCTGGAGGACATTATACTAAGTGAAATAATCCAAAGAAAGACAAACACTGCATGATCTTACTGCATGATCTGTATGGCATCTAAAAAAGTCTAATTCATAGAAGCAAATTGTAGAACGGTGGTTGCCAGGGCTGGGGAGTGGGGGAAATGAGGAGGTATTGGTCAAACACTACAAAGTTTCAGTTATGTGGGATGAATAAATTCTGGAGAAGTAGTATACATCATGGTGACTGTAGTTAATAATACTCTACTGTATACTTGAAATTTGCTATGATAGTGTGTCTTAAGTGTTACCACACAAAAAAAAGTAACTATGCAAGGCAATGTATATGTTAATTAGCTGGATTGTGATAATCATTTCACAGTGTATATGTATATCAAAACATCATGTTGTACTCATGAAATATATACAAGTTTTGTTTGACAATTATATCACAATAAAGCTGGGGATAAAAAACAATATGGGTCTAACTTAAGATGAGCAGACAAGTCAATGGATAGGACAAATGGCCCTGAATTAAATAAATTAAAAATATATGTATATACACAGACACACACATATATATAGACATATATGTGTATTTTTATATAATGATTTAGGGAGTTTATATTAAAAATGAAACCATAAGATACGTGGAAAAGTTCCTGGTTAATCTCTAGATAGAGGACAGTTTTCCAAGAATTTTTTTATTAAAAAAGAGATGGTCCTCACAAGAGAAAAGATTTTGACTACATTAAAAAGAACATCTTTTTTTTTTTTTGCGGTATGAGGGCCTCTCACTGTTGTGGCCTCTGCCATTGCGGAGCACAGGCTCCGGACGCGCAGGCTCAGCGGCCATGGCTCATGGGCCCAGCCGCCCCACGGCATGTGGGATCTTCCCGGACCGGGGCACGAACCCGCGTCCCCTGCATCGGCAGGCGGACTCTCAACAACTGCGCCACCAGGGAAACCCCAAAAAAGAACATTTTTAACAGCAAATATCAAAAGATAAAAATGACTAACAAGGTTAAGTATATTCAACAGGCATGAAGGGATTGAATTGTTCTTTAAATTTATTTTTTAAAAGCAGCAAAGCACATAATTGAATGATTAAACAAATAATAAGAATAAATAAAATGGCCAAGAAATTTACGGACTGTATTCAACATCATGAATAACTTGGTTATCAAAGATATGCTAATCAAAATGATAAGATTACAATTTTTCCTGACAGTTTTGTCAAAAGTATTGTAAAATAGACACCCTCATATCCTGCTGCTCAGAATAACATTAGTAAAACTTTTGTGCAACACCTACAGGGAATTTTAGGTCTAATAATTCATAGACTTGTTCTAACAATTCAAATACTGGGAATATACCCTTAAGAAAGTAATTAGACTCTTACAATGACTTCTACATAATAGAAGCTTTGTCACAGTGGTATGTATAGTAGCAAAAAATTTAAATTACCCAAATCAGAAACAGTAGAGTAATTATGCCATGATTATTCAATGAAAAATTAAGATGCCTTAATAGTATGCAACATGGTAATTTACTTTAACTATCCCTTTTTTTGGATTAGAATTTTTTTAAATAAGATCTCACATATAATCTTAATATAACAGATAAAAACAACATTGTATTAGGATAAATTTATTTAATGATACTAATCCTTTTAAATTTATAGAGTTGCAATAAGGCTCAGTGTATCACTGTCGTTAATGCTCCCTGTGTGTTTGAAAAGCTTTTGTGTTCTGAAATTGTTGGGTGCATTAGTTGGAGTGAGTTGGTTGTATATCTCAAATTTTAAAATTTTATGTATTGTGCTGTTTGTTTTTTCTACCAACCTATCAGTTGGTAGGAGGAATTTTGAAAACATTTTACTCAGGTGGTCTATTTGTGTATTTCTCTTCACAAGCTGACAAATTTTACTTTATATATTTTGACACTGCATTTTTAGATACATAATTATATAGTCTCAGTATGTATTCTAGATATGTCTTTCTGATAAGGTGAAATTCGTACTCTTATACAGTGGCCCTCTCTATATCTAATAATACCTTTTCTTTAAAGTCTATTTCATGTATTATTGATATTGGCAAGCCAGCTTTATTTTGTTTATATTTGCTGTATATGAATATTTTATATACCATTTTGTGTACTTTTTTTTTTTTTTTGCGGTACACGGGACTCTCACTGTTGTGGCCTCTCCCGTTGCGGAGCACAGGCTCCAGACGCGCAGGCTCAGGGATCATGGCTCACGGGCCCAGCCGCTCCGCGGCATGTGGGATCTTCCCGGACCGGGGCACGAACCCGTGTCCCCTGCATCGGCAGGCGGACTCTCAACCACTGCGCCACCAGGGAAGCCCCATTTTGTGTACTTTTAATTTACATGTGGCACTTATGAACACATTTAGTTGGATTTGGTTTTTTTGTTCTGGTCTGAAAATCTTTGTTAACTAGGACTTTTAGTTCATTTTTAATTGTAGTAAGTGGTGTTTCGAACCATGGCTACCATATTTTGTGCTTTCTTTTTTTTTCTTTTTTTTTTTTTTGGAGAACTGAAGTGTGACAAATAAGAAAACGATCATCTTTATTCTTTTGATACACATATGCTTACTCAAGAAAATTTTAAAAATCACTTCGAAGTCAAAATATATAAAACTAAAATATATTTTATGCCAACATAGATTTCAATTATGAATTTTTTTTTTTTTTTTTTTTTTTTTTGCGGTACGCGGGCCTCTCACCGCTGCAGCCTCTCCCGCTGCGGAGCACAGGCTCCAGACGTGCAGGCCCAGCGGCCATGGCTCACGGGCCCAGCCGCTCCGCGGCATGTGGGACCCTCCCAGACCGGGGCACGAACCCGTGTCCCCTGCATCAGCAGGCGGACTCTCAACCACTGCGCCACCAGGGAAGCCCTCAATTATGAATATTTTTAGGTAAGTTTTAAAAAAGAATTTACTGGAGTATAGTTGATTTACAGTGTTGTGTTCTACTGAGGTTTAAGGCAAAATGAGACAGTTATACATTTACATATATCAACTCTTTATTAGATTCTTTCCCCATATAGGTCATTACAGAGTATTGAGTAGAGTTCCCTGTGCTATACAGTAGGTTCTTATTAGATACCTATTTTATACATAGTAGTGTGTATGTGTCATTCCTAAATTCCCAATTTATCCCTCCCCCACCTTCGTCATGTTTTCATTATCATTTATTTCTAGTATTTTTTTCATTTCCGCTTTGATTTCTTCAGTGATCACTTGGTTATTAAATAGTGTATTGTTTAGCCTCCATGTGTTTGTATATTTTACAGATTTTTTCTGTAATTGATACCTAATCTCATAGCATTGTGGTCAGAAAAGATACTTCATAAGATTTCAATTTTCTTAAATTTACCAAGGCTTGATTTGTGACCCAAGATATGATCTATCCTGGAGAATGTTCCATGAGCACTTGAGAAGAAAGTGTATTCTGTTGTTTTTGGATGGAATGTCCTATAAATATCAATTAAGTCCATCTTGTTTAATGTATCATTTAAGGCTTGTGTTTCCTTATTTATTTTCATTTTGGATGCTCTGTCCATTGGTGAAAGTAGAGTGTTAAAGTCCCCTACTATGATTGTGTTACTGTCGATTTCCCCTTTTATGGCTGTTAGTATTTGCCTTATGTATTGAGGTGCTCCTATGTTGGGTGCATAAATATTTACAATTGTTATATCTTCTTCTTGGATTGATCCCTTGATCATTATGTAGTGTCCTTCTTTGTCTCTTCTGATAGTCTTTGTTTTAAAGTCTATTTTGTCTGATATGAGAATTGCTACTCCAGCTTTCTTTTGATTTCCATTTGCATGGAATATCTTTTTCCATAGCCTCACTTTCTGTCTGTATGTGTCCCTAGGTCTGAAGTCAGTCTCTTGTAGACAGCATATATATGGGTCTTCTTTTTATATCCATTCAGCCAGTCTATGTCTTTGGTTGGAGCATTTGATCCATTTACATTTAAGGTAATTATCGATATGTATGTTCCTATTACCGTTTTCTTAATTGTTTTGGGTTTCTTATTGTAGGTCTTTTCCTTCTCTTGTGTTTCCTGCCTAGAGAGGTTCCTTTAGCACTTGTTGTAAAGCTGGTTTGGTTGTGCTGAATTCTCTTAGCTTGTGCTTGTCTGTAAAGGTTTTAATTTCTCTGTCAAATCTGAATCAGATCCTTGCTGGAAAGAGTAATCTTGGTTGTAGGTTTTTCCCTTTCATCATTTTAAATATGTCCTGCCACTCCCTTCTGGCTTGTAGAGTTTCTGCTGAGAAATCAGCTGTTAACCTTATGGGAGTTCCCTTGTATATTATTTGTCATTTTTCCCTTGTTGCTTTTAATAATTTTTCTTTGTCTTTAATTTTTTCAATTTGATTACTGTTTGCCTAGGCGTGTTTCTCCTTGGCTTCATCCTACCTGGGACTCTCTGTGCTTCCTGGACTTGATTAACTATTTCCTTTCCCATATTAGGGAAGTTTTCAACTATAGTCTCTTCAAATATTTTCTCAGTCCCTCTCTTCTTCTCTTCTTCTTCTGGGACCCCTATAATTCGAATGTTGGTGCATTTAATGTTGTCCCAGAGGTCTCTGAGACTGTCCTCAATTCTTTTTATTCTTTTTTCTTTATTCTGCTCTGCAGTAGTTATTTCCACTATTTTATCTTCCAGGCCACTTATCCGTTCTTCTGCCTCAGTTATTCTCCTATTGATCCCTTCTAGAGAATTTTTAATTTCATGTATTGTGTTGTTCATCAGTGTTTGTTTGCTCTTTAGTTCTTCTCATTCCTTGTTAAACGTTTCTTGTATTTTCTCCATTCTTTTTCCAAGATTTCGGATCATCTTTACTATCATTATTCTGAACTCTTTTTCAGGTACAGTGCCTATTTCCTCTGCATTTGTTAGTTCTGGTGGGTTTTTACCTTCCTCCTTCATCTGCTGTGTGTTTCTCTGTCTTCTCATTTTGCTTAACTTACTGTGTTTGGGGTCTCCTTTTTGCAGGCTGCAGGTTCGTAGTTCCCGTTGTTTTTGGTGTCTGCCCCCAGTGGCTAAGGTTGGTTCAGGGGGTTGTGTCGGCTTCCTGGTAGAGGGGACTAGTGCCTGTGTTCTGGTGGATGAGGCTGGATCTTGTCTTTCTGCTGGGCAGGTCCACGTCTGGTGGTGTGTTTTGGGGTGTCTGTGGGCTTATTATGATTTTAGGCAGCCTCTCTGCTAATGGGTGGGGTTGTGTTCCTGTCTTGCTAGTTGTTTGGCATAGGGTGTCCAGCACTATAGCTTGCTGGTCGTTGAGTGGAGCTGGGTCTTGGTGTTGAGATGGAAATCTCTGGGAGATTTTCGCCGTTTGATATTACGTGGAGCTGGGAGGTCTCTGGTGGACCAATGTCCTGAACTCAGCTCTCCCACCTCCGAGGCACAGCCCGACCCCTGGCTGGAGCATCAAGAGGCTGTCATCCACACGACTCAGAATAAAAGGGAGAAAAAAAAGAAAGAAAGAAAAAGATTAAATTAAATTTACAAAAAAGTTATTAAAATAAAAACAAAAAATAATTATATTAAAAATGTTTTTAAGTAATTAAAAAGAAAAGAAAGAACAACCAAACCAAAACCCAAATTCACCAATGATAACAAGCGCTGAAAACTATACTAAAAAAAAAAAAGAACCGTAGGACAAATGGTAAAAGCAAAGCTATACAGACAAATTCACACACAGAAGCATACACATACACACTCTCAAAAAGAGGAAAAGGGAAAAGTATATATGCATCGTTGCTCCCAAAGTCCTCCTCCTCAATTTGGGATGATTCGTTGCCTATTCAGGTATTCCACAGATGCAGGGTACATCAAGTTGATTGTGGAGATTTAATCCGCTGCACCTGAGGCTGCTGGGAGAGATTTCCCTTTCTCTTCTTTGTTTGCACAGCTGCAGGGGTTCAGCTTTGGATTTGGCCCCGCCTCTGCGTGTAGGTCGCCTGAGGGTGTGTGTTTTTTGCTCAGACAGGGCGGGGTTAAAGGAGCAGCTGATTCGGGAGCTCTGGCTCACTCAGGCCGGGGACAGGGAGGGGTACGGAACCGGACGACCCTGCGGCGGTAGAGGCCGGCCTGACATTGCACCAGACTGAGGCGATCCGTGCGTTCTCCCGGGTAAGTTGTCCCTGGATCCCGGGACCCTGGCAGTGGCGGCCTGCACAGGCTCCGCGGAAGAGGGGTGTGGAGAGTGACCTGTGCTCGCACACAGGCTGCTTCTTGGTGGCGGCAGCAGCAGCCTTAGCGTCTCATGCCCGTCTCTGGTGTCCGCGCTGATAGCTGTGTCTCGCGCCCGTCTTTGGAGCTCCTTTAAGCAGCGCTCTTAATCCCCTCTCCTCGCGCACCAGGAAACAAAGAGGGAAGAAAAAGTCTCTTGTCTCGTCGGCAGCTCCAGACTTTTTCCAGGACTCCCTCCCGGCTTGCTGTGGCGCACTACCCCCCTTCAGGCTGTGTTCGCGCAGCCAACCCCAGTCCTCTCCCTGCGCTCCGACCCAAGCCCGAGCCTCAGCTCCCAGCCCCGCCCGCCCCAGCGGGTGAGCAGACAAGCCTCTCTGGCTGGTGAGTGCCGGCCGGCACCGAGCGTCTGTGCGGGAATCTCTACGTTTTGTCCTCCGCACCCCTGTTGCTGTGCTCTCCTCCGCGGCTCCGAAGCTCCCCCGCTCCGCCAACCCCGTCTCCGCCCGCGAAGGGGCTTCTAGTGTGTGGAAAGCTTTCCTCCTTCACGGCTCCCTCCCACTGGTGCAGGTCCCGTCCCTATTCTTTTGTCTCTGTTCTTTCTTTTTTCTTTTGCTCTACCCAGGTACGTGGGGGGTTTCTTGCCTTTGGGGAGGTCTGAGGTCTTCTGCCAGCGTTCAGTAGTTGGTGTTCTGTAAAAGTTGTTCCACATGTAGATGTATTTCTGATGTGTTTGTGGGGAGGAAGGTGATCTCCGCGTCTTACTTTTCCGCCATCTTGAAGCTCCCCCGTTCTGTGCTTTCTATTTACCTGACATTTTTATGTGTCATTTTCACGGATTTTTTTCCCTTCTTTCACATTGGTTGAGTTTGGAAGTTTTATACTTTATCTCTGTTCTTTTCATTATATCCTAGAAAATTCGTATATATACTTATCAAAGTTCACTTTTAGCTATATTTTTATTCTTTTTCAGGCAAAGTAAATACCTTTATTTCTGCTGCTTCTCTCAACTTTTCTTATTGCTGCTCGGTATCTTAGACTTTTTTTTTAATTCACAAAAGGTGCACTGTTATTGCTTTATACAGTCAGTATTTGTTTAGATAGTCACTAGACTGCAAGCTCCATGAAGGGAGAAATTTTTGTTGTGGTGGTTATTCCTCGCTATACCTCAGGCAGCACTTAAAAGAGGGCCTACCACATAGTCATTGCTCATAAATAAATAATTATTGAATCAGTTGATTGAATATACCCAGGTATTTAACACTTTTTTTCACATCATACCTTCCTGCATCCCTCTGCGATCATTTTCTTAATGCCTGCAGAGTAATTCTGTATGCTTTCCTTCAGTGAGGGCAGGCTGCTACCAAATACAGTCTGTTTGCTGTCTGAAATGTTTGTACTTTTCATTCATGAATGGTACGTTTAGTTCTAAATTCTTTTTTTTTATTGGGGTATAGTTGTTTTACAGTGTTGTGTTAGTTGTACTGTACTGCAAAGTGGAGTAGACTTCCCTGTGCTCTACAGCAGGTTCTTATTAGTTATCTATTTTATACATATCAGTGTATTCTTTTCAGCACAGTCTCTTCTCTATTTTAAAAGTTTTCTCTTTGTACAAATATATGTCAGTCCCATTCTTTCATTCTTTTTCTCCACTTCTTATGGAACTCCACTTAGAATAAGATATACCTCCTTACTCTATTCTCCATATCTCAAACCCTCTTTTATAGTTTCCATCTCTTTGGTTTCCTTGTGCATTGTAGATTGTATCTTCAGATCTAACTTTCAAATCACTAATTATTTCTTTAGGTGTTTGTACTCAGCCGTTAACCTAAACATTCAATTATTCAATCATTTTAACCATCTCCACATTCTATTTTTTATTTCTAAAAGTTATAGTATTTTCATTTCTAAATCTGCTTTGTCATTTTCCATAGTCTCTTGCTTCTTATTCATATATTCACCCCCTTCTTTTTTTCTTCATAATATATTAAACATACTTTATTTTATATTCAACCTTTAATGATTCAGATATCCCAGCAATTTGTTAGAAGCTGCCATCTGTATTTTCTGCTGGTTCTCAACATGGTGCCTGGAGAGGGCTTCATGATGTAATGTTGAGTAAGCAGAATAACACATAAGCAAATCGTTTACACTATGATAATGATTTTATAAAGATTCAAAGACAGTGAGAGAAGATAGACCAAAATATTCACAATTGTTAGTTACCTTGGAAAAGTGGAACTGCGGGTAATTTTTATTTTCTGTTTTATGCTTTTCTTCATATTCCAGATTCTCTACCATGAATATGCATCACTCCTCTCATAAAAACTAGTTTAGAAAATGACTAAAAGGAACTTTCCCAAAGAATTTCTCTTTTATCTTTCAATAAGATGGCATTTTAAAGAATGCTCTCATAGAGGATTTCAAGCACGTCAAGAAACTTGTTCCAAACTGCTGAGAGTATTGTGGTGAATGTAACAAGGTTATATTCCAGCTTTTGACATGTTCATCATTAACGTTTCGCTGGTCCCTGGCCTGTCTGAATGGAGAGATGAATTCATTAGAGATGGGTAAATAAAAAAGTGATTTTGTCTCTAAATTAATATAATGACACACTTCCATGATGAATTTGCTAAATCATTTCGGGTTATACCTTCCTCTCTGTGAGTTCAGTTATCTTTGTCATAAAAAGTTTTTTTTTTCCATAGACAACCTTTACCCATTTTTCATAGCCTAATTTAACTATAAAACTGTTAACATCCCATTTTAAAGCTGATGATAAATTGCCTTTTAACCTGTTTGAAATTTTTGAAATTAGGTGGTATAATATTCGTAGATATAACCTTACCAATTATGTGGAGAAAAAATGAAAACATAAATACGGCTTTAACCTTGAAACCTGACAGGCGCTTGGATAAGAAAGAGATGAGCCTTTTCATGTGTGTAAATTTGTCCAGACTCCTCACTCTGCGTGTCAGTGTTAGGATTAGTCCTTCTTAACATTTGTTTTCTACTAAATGTGTGAAGAACATATGTTTCCTATTGTTAGTGACTCAATACTGTTTTACTAAAGAATTGCATAATCTGAGAAAGTTTCAGTAATAAAGAAAATTCACATTAGCATTTCCTGGTTATTTATTTGTATATATGTTTCACTCCTTTCTCTTTGTAGGTAATCAAAATAGTGTGAACATTCAGACTGAGGCTTAGAACAGTGTCTCTTACTCTCAATCCCTTAGGAAAGGTCCCTAAAATTAATCACAGTGGGCACCATATCTTATATATACATATATATATATATATATATATTTTTTTTTAGGGAAAATCTTTATTTCAACAGACCCAGGAAGTCTGGGCCCATATCTTATATTTTAAATGAATACCTTCTAACACCTTTTTAATTATACCATGCCATCTACTAACCAAATCCATGATTCTGACATAAAACAGTAAATAACTTATAAAATCAGAAGAAGAGAATCTTTTAAAAATTCATTTGTTTGGGGCTTTATTTATGTGAGCCATTATTTTCTAGCATTTCACCAGTTCATTTATATTCAAATTATGTGTTGCATTCTCTTACAGTGACTACTTTTTAAAAAGGGCTTTTAATGTGTCTCCTTTTTCCTCTTTTTTCTGACATTTGCTAGTACCCCATGATTTCTGTTGTATCTAACACTAAGCAGGTGTCTTAGGAAATAATCCAGTATCTTGTAAAAGAGGTTCTACAGTGGCCTGTATGTTAATATCATTTATCCTCTGTCTTGTTACCAAGATAATGTGAGGCATTTTATTATATTCTCTCTCTCTCTCTCTCTCTCTCTCTCTCTCTCTCTCTCTCTCTCTCTCTGTCTCTGTCTCTGTCTCTGTCTGTGTGGCACATTTGAGAACATTAAAGCCCTAATCAGGCATTTCAATTCCTACATGCCACCTCAAGTATAGTTTGGGAACTGTGGGAGCATATAACGCATTGTCTATTTCTTCCTCTTTGCTTTTTGCACAGTACCTTTTGATTTGGATGGAGTCTTCTATTTGCTGCACAGTTAGCCTAACGTTCAGTTTAGTTTCAGGGGTCCCTTTGGCTGCTTTGGTGGTATGTTTGACAGCCTTTTGGCCTTGTAGATTCTAATGCATTTCACATTAGTTATATCTTGGTTGTCCCAGTATAATGTGGCTGGTGAAATTCCACTTGTTTACCAATTTTGTAGAAATGTTTTCCAGTTGATCTGCATTGTACCTGTGGCTCATTTCCCTGTATTGCCAAAACCCTGAACTGGGAGGGGTGTGAGGTATAATGCATTTTTTTGCATGTTCTTCGTAGCAAGTTAGCTCTAAATGTACCGATGCGTATAGTGTATCTCTACAATGATATGTCTCTCTGGGAAATCCCATTTAATTTGAGTTACAGGCAGCAAAGGTAACAGTAATGGCATAAACACAAACTTCTCAGAACTTTTAAGGACAAAGATCTCAGACAATTCATAAGAATTAAGATGCTTTTGGCTACAAGTAACAGAAATCCAGACTCCAACTGACTAAAACAATAAAGAACAAAAGATCTCACTTGACTGGAAGTTCAACGGTGGAGTGGGCTTCAGGGCCGGGTGATTCAGCAATGTCATCAAGGGCCCAGGTACTTTCTATTTCTCTGCTCTGTAATTCTAAGTGTGGCTTTATCCTCAGTGTAGTAGCAAAATGACTGCAGCAGTCCTAGGCATCATATCTACCTCCATTAATATCCAGGGGACATTCCTATGGCTATCTCACAGTAGCAAGGAATTCTCCCTTACTCCCTGGAAGAATTCCCATTACACTTCAGGTCAAAATGGGGTCATATGCTGGTTCCAGAACCAATCATACGCAAGATTACTCTTGAAAGAATCCCTTCCTAAAATCGGGGTGAGTTCATTTTCTCTTGAGACATACAGCTACATGGAATTAAGGAGATATCTGATTGAAATTGGAGTTCTAATATACAAAAAAGTGGAGAAATGAATACTAAGTAAGCAACAAATAGTATCTACTACCTGGTTGTATCATCATAATTGAAACCTGAAAAAAATACAGAGGGAAATGAGAGCCCCTGTGGCCAACTTGCTATGACCAGCATGTGTTTCTAAAGCATAGGTTGAAGATAAAAGAAAAGGACAATGAGATTGCCCATCTTTTGGCCTGAGGCTAAAATAATTAATAAAATTCTTTAGTGAGCAGATACTATAGTTTGGCTCACTCAGCATCCTTTCCATCCCCCTTTTCTTGTTCTATAGAGATTAGAAAGTAATGTCCTTGATTTCACAGACTCTAACAGCTTGGGTTGGCCATGAGCAGAGTTGTGGCTAATGAGATTTAGGAAGAAGTCACTGGAGCAGGCTACCTTCCAGGAAATAAATGTCAGATTTGGGTATGACATTCAGAAGTTCAGTGTCTGCCTTGAAACCAGGAAAATAAAAGTCACCTATTAAAGAGGATGGAATTACAAGGAGGCTAGGGTCTCAATGGCATCATTGAGCTGCTATTTGAGCCCTGAACTATGCACCCCCAAACTCTTGGTTATGTGAGGAGATATCAGTCACGGTAGTAACTGAAAGTGACAGTAGAAAATATAGAGTATCCAAGTCAATTCTATAAACTTATTCATATTTTATCTCACTTACTTTAGCCTTTCATTGTTTCCCTAAGGCCAAATTAGAGAAACTCCTTAAATAGCATGTATCACAAATATCTTAACTAGTGTGAACCCAGGAAACCAACTAATCATGCTCTTGGTGCCTAAGCAGAGATGATGCCCATTTATATGAATACAACTTGGCATGTGCCACTGCCACCTGAACCACCACAAGTTTCACAAATCAGTCCAGTTTGAGCCCACATGTCAGTCTTATTAAAGCATTGAATGCAACTTAAGTGAACAAAGAACAGTGAATTATATTTTATCATATAAACTGATTCTGAAATACGTCTGAAAACATTAACATGAATGAATGGGGTTGTATAACGGCAAGGAAGTGAAAATGTATATTAAGGATACTTTGTTTAACAATATTTGAACTCCATAACAGTCAAATAGTAAGCAAACAGTCCTTTCTTCTTTTACTTGATTAAAAAACAGATTGTCTAGAAAGTAGAACTTTTGACTACATGCAACCAGATGACAAAAGATGTTAGCTGGAGGGAAATTTGTTCTCTACCAATAAGTAAAAAGTACCTTTAAAATACACCATTATGGTGTGGAAAAACTATGTTTAGTTTAGAATTACAAACTCCTCAACTGCTTTAATACCACAGTTTCATTCCATTTGCCTCTCAACTCTTCTTACTGGGGCTTCTGCTGCAGTCTATTGACATATATAAGGGTTTCCATTACCTTTGAAAAACAAAACCAGCAATCATTTTTCAAAAGACGTTCATGCTGTCAGTATGTAATTATTGCTGATATTAAGCATTCATTATGTTACTGAATGCAATGCACACACAAACTACCTCCTCATTGGGATAAACTTGCATTCCCACAATGGAAAAAAAAAAAACCCTAAACACTATTAAAAGTAAGACTTAAGAAAAGTTCTCCAGTATAAATATGATCTTAAGTAAAGGTGGGACAAACAGGTCCCTGTGAGATATTTTACCAAAATATTTATGTTAGAGATAAGGTTCTACTGTATTTGGGATCTGGTTTCCATCAAAATACCTCATAATTACCTAATTTCGGTAAAGCAGGAGTAGAAGGACTAGCCTAGATAAATATGAAAGGGCTTTTATTCGTGCCCTGTCATACAGTTAAAAGTGTTCATCTAAGCTGCTGCATGGTATAGGATAGTTTATTCTCCTCGGTAACACCAACCATTAACGTCATATATCATAAGACAGAGACAAAATGCTTAGGAGGATTCAATAATATACTGGGGCATTTGTCACTAATAGACGTATGTAAAATTCAAAGACAGTGACTTTGAAATTTTTTATATTACTGTTTTTAGCAGTGTAACCGTTTCTTTAAGCCAGAGCTTACAAAGATGCCAATGCAGAATACAGATAAGGTCATGAAGTACCTAGGGGTAAGATGGGAGTAAAGACACAGACCTACTAGGGCATGGACTTGAGGATATGTGTGTGGGGGGGGGAGGGTAAGCTGTGACAAAGTGAGAGAGTGGCATGGACATATATACACTACCAAACGTAAAATAGCTAGCTAGTGGGAAGCAGCCGCATAGTACTGGGAGATCAGCTTGGTGCTCTGTGACCACCTAGGGGGGGGGGATAGAGAGGGTGGGAGGGAGGGAAATGCAAGAGGGAGGAGATATGGGGATATATGTTTATGTATAGCTGATTTACTTTGTTATAAAGCAGAAACTAACACACCATTGTAAAGCAATTATACTCCAATAAAGATGTTAAAAAAAAAAAAAAGCAGATCTCATGGTGAAGCAGAGCTGGCATTTAAAATCTGGTCTTCTTAGCTCTCCCACCCCCCTGAGAGGCTCCTGAGGCACCTCTGCAGAAGTATTACAAGCCATCATAAGGACCCAAAGAAACTTGAGGCACTAATGTTTTCTCCTCTATTGTAATAATTGTAGCTATTTTAGCTTCCCCGCGGGGATGATTTAGGTGGTCAAAAACTGAGAAGGACCCCTCTCCTGAGACATGGGAAGAGTCCTGAGTTCCAAACTACACTTCGTATTGTCTCTCTAGTCCTCTTAGGACATCTGATTAGTTGTACAAAGGGGATGTCTTAGGGGTCCTTGGAATTTCCTAATTGGAACTTCCAACTCACGCTTTACTGCTTTCATAGCTGTATAAAGTTGATAGCGCTATCAGATTACTAGACAATAGAGGTCTTTTCCTTTTTTTTTTCCCGCTCGGTTTCCTTTTTCTCGTGTATCACATAGCATTGGATATTCTCGTAGTCAGTGTGTGCATGTGCACATGCATGTGTATTTCCTGATCTGAAGTTTAAAACCCTCCAGTTAGCTTTGGGCCAGTCCTGAGAAGGCCACAGAGCTTATATTAATACTGGTCTAAAACATAGCTGTTGACACCTATAAAAACAGAGTGGACTTCAGAAATGGAGTGACTGTGCTATTTTGTTCTATTGTGCTAAGTTCCTTTAAGCAGAGAAACTAGCCTCTATGGCATCCATAAGGAACCACCCAAGATGTGACACAGCCACAAATTGCTGTTTTGCTACAAACTGCCTGAAACCCATTTCATATATTTCAAGCCGCCTGGAGTCCCCTTTTATGCCTTTACTTCAGATTGTATACACATCTTCATTTTTCCTGGTTAACACCTGGGCTTCTCTAGGATACACTAGGCTTTTTGTACCAACAGTATACACTTAGATTCTCATGTATTGGGGTGTATTCAGCTGGAATTAGGTGGTAGACTCAATGGGGTCGTGGGGAGAGAGAACATGATGTAGCTGCAAGGGGGGTCTGCCCAACTTGACCTGTGACCTTTCTAAAGGGACACAGCCAAACAGAGGGTGCTCAGCCGAGAGCTGAGAGAATAAATGTCTTGACCCCATTCTTTCGCACTCTTCTGCTAGTACTTCCCATTGGCCATACCCAAACTAAAGCCAAAGTCGTCTTCTGGGGCAGGTAAAGAAAGATTGGAAAGTAGAGTAGTAAACAGGAAAAAGAAAGAAAAAAAACTAGCATTCTTGGAAATGCCTCTCCTATCTAAACCTTTGTATCTGGAAATGCCTAATATCAATAACAAAAGCTATTATTTATCTAAAATTTGCCATATTCCAGTTTCTGTAGTAAGCGTTCTGTAGACATTATTTAAAATCGGTAAGTACAATTTTTCTTCCCATTTTACCTACAAAGAGAGTGGGAAGTAGAGAGTTTGAGTTATTTTCCAAGGACTTAAATGCAAGTAGATCTGAGAATCAGGTCTTGAACCTAAGTGTGACTCTAAAACTCATGCTTTTCATCAATTTTTATGTAGTCTCCCATTGATACCCCAGTAGCATCCTCAGCCAGCTCATTTGGTTTTTCTCTGCTGAAATTCTTGAATTCTTAGACTGCATTGGACAATCCCTTCCTTTATTTTTTTAATTTTATTTTTTTATTGAAGTATAGTTGGTGGACAATCCCTTCCTTTAACATATAAGGTTGAAACTGTAGCGCTCCATATTGTCAATTAATTGTGACAACATTGATGAGAAAACCACAAAGCTTTTGTCTTTTGTGGGAGGATGATATAACATATAGAAGTTTGGGGAGGGGACTAAAGAGATCTAGTAATACCTGCAGATCTAAGCATTTAGCAGTTAAAAATGATGAATGGGTGACCTTCCAGAAACTGAAAAAATCCTTACCTCTTATTCATGCAGGCAAACAATAATGTGACCAACCTGATATTGCCCCATTAGTAATCAATTATTTCTCTCTGACTTGGGTACCATAGAGAATGAATTTTGAAGGTACATCCTTACTTAGAACGTTAGTTTATTTTCCCCAGGTCACTTACAAGACACCATTTGTTTATGACAAATTCCTATCATGACATGACCCATGTCATTAGCATGGCATTCAAGAGTATAGATTCAAGCTATTTCTATTCAGATGGCCAGGGCTAGAGCTATATAGAAAATTAATTTAACTTTTTAATATGTGAAACCATATTCTGCAGCAATAATGACTTTCCATTTCAAAAGAGAAAGTTTTATCTAAAAACACTCATTTTTTCAAACTAGAATAGACATAATCCTATACCTTAAACATTTTATTCTTAGTGCTCTAGATTTCTATTGAATTATAATGAAAGGTAGGATGGCTCTCGACAGGACTTCATTTTCTGGTGAGAGCAAGTTGACATTGATCTGAATTATTTTGTATGCTTGTTGAATATGCCATCCAATCTTCCAGCAATGTGTGTGTGCAACATATAAGTATCAGAGTGAGGCAAAGTTACCTTAGTTATCTTCTAACTCCTGGCTTATAAGCATTCATATAGAAGCCAGAAAATAAAGTCTAAGATTTCAATTTTCTTATATTTAGCATCATTTAGAATAACAATCTGGATACTTAATCTAGTGTTTTACTTCTCAATTTATTTGAAATCATGTGAACATGATTATCAAGAAAATATATTTAATTATTATTGCTTCTAAAGAATTTCTAAAGAAATTCAGATTAAAACATGTGGTCAGTATTTGCAGAAAAGTATTGCATGTAGCAAGCTTGTAATATATTGTAATGTTAAAGAACTAATAGAACTAATTAACAGTGGAGGTTTATCATCTGTGAATCATAGGAGATCAAGAAATTAACAGTAGAACAATGTATATATCTATAATTTATATAAAACAGACAACATTTTTCAAACTTCTTTTGTCTTTGTGTTTTAAAATGTATATATATTTTTTTCTTTTTATGTCTGCATATGTAACATTTAGATATTCTAAAAGTTAATCTGGTAAAGTCTTCTTCTGCAATAGAATTTCCTATTAATTTAATTTATTGTGTTATAAACCAGAACTTATGCTGTTGAAAGTGAGATGGACTACTCATTTATTTATTCCACATATATTTTTTCAGCACCAACAACGTGCCTGACATTGTACCAGACAGTGGGAAGGCAAGGATTAGATTTTATTCAACTTGGCAGCCTCCGTAATGTCTAAAACATTGCTTTAAAAGCTATTGGTGTTCTGTAAATATTTGTTGAAAGAATGAAGTCAAGGTCCTCGACTTTGGGGAATTACACATGCAGATAATGACAATGTTGTACTACGGTAGAAGGATAGTTCTGACATTTATAGAGCTCAACTGCCGGTGGAAGGAACGGGAAGTTTCCACGGAGGGGAGATATTATGAATGACATTTAAAAGATGGGGAGGAATTTGATATGTGGATATGGTAATAGGGGATAGTGTGGCCAAAGGCACAGCTTCAGAAAAGAATTAAGTATGCATTTCTGAAGAAAGAAGTCCAGACCAATTCGGCTGGACATAGTCCCATGTAAAAGGAAACAAACTTGGAAAGGTTGTTGATTGTTTTCAAATGCAGGCTGAGAAGGTTGAGCTCTATTTGGGAGTCACTGGAGGCTTTAAGCATAAGCACGGTAAGATTGAAGCGTCCTTCATGAAGGTCAATCCAGCTGCATTGTACAGGATGGGTTGTCGCAATGGGAGATGAAAATGGGGAAATCCACTGTGAGACTAATGTAATTGTTCATGTGGAAGGTAAAAATAGCCTGAGTGACCAAATAGTGTTCCTGTATTTGAGACTGACTTTGTTTCTCCAAAATGCTTCAAACTGTTTAGAAGAGATTTCAAGGAGTCTCAAGTTCGAAGCAGTCACTGTTACTCTAAAATAGAAACATTGTGTGAAGCTACCTCATTTACTCACTTCTTTAGGATATCAGGCATCCTAAAATGTGCAAAACACTGGAACACAGTTGTAAATCTGTACTTTTTGCTAGTCTCCATTAGAGACCATCTTAGACCTTCACTTAGGGTCTATTTAAACGTTTAAATACAATCTAAAGAACCATACTACATTGATTTCTATAATATATGAGATTAGAAAAACCTAGTCAGAAGGTGACAGTAAGCTATCAAAAAGCATAGACCATTCTGTGTAGGCAGAGTAACACCTGAATAAATTCTGATGCTATTAGTGTACTTTGGTAAATAATATTCAAAATGATGGTAGTTATCACAAAAAGCTTAAACTGTTTTTCACAAGTTCTTTTTGAGAAGGATGGAATATTCACTTTGAGGAAACTGAGGCCATATATCTTGTTTTTGCTTCATAACCAGCACCAATGCCTTGAAGAGTGAAAATTGAAGTTGGAGAGGCAAATAAGACTTTCTATAAAATCATCACTGTTTTAAAGGTGCAAGTCTTCAAAGTACATTTCAGCCTCCTGGAAAACATATTTCCAATGTAGAGCTTAATATCAAATAATGATGAATGTTGAGGTGCTGTGACTGCATATTTATGGAAGCATTGTCTCTCCATGCAAATGCCTTAACATATAATTAGAAATTTAAAAATTAAGGAACTTGATTTCATTCACTATCATTTAAGCTCCGTATATTTGTTTGAATTTTTCTCTGAAGAACAGCTGCTCTAAAGTACAGTCAATATTTCTCCCATTGTGATAGCTAGTTCTACTCAAAATTTTGATATCAGCAAAATTTATTGTGGAAGGGTGTGTGTGTGTGTACTCATCCTTCCTTCTTTTTCTCACTTTCTCCGATAACCAGCATCCTTATGCCTTCCATCGGTTCTCAAACTTTAAAGTACTTAAATATCACCTGAAACAATTCTTAAAAATGTGTATTCCTGGTCCTACACTCCCTGGAGATTCAGATTCCAAAGTGTGGGAAGCCTGGAATTCTACATTTTGATAAGCCCGACTAGGTGATCCTGAGGCCGGTGTAACTTAAGCTTACTGTAAGTGGCTATAACTTTAGCCCTCTCTTTACTTTTGTGGGGTGGCATGGTCCTGACTTTAAATAGGTGCTATCAGTTATTTAATTCAATTAATGAGTAAAGTCAAGCAGTGTAGATAGCCAGGAAATCTTCTGTACTGAGTCAGAAAAATGGTGTGCCCATATAGAGTCTGGTCGTTAGTAGCATCACCCCACATTGAGAACTGCAGTTTTACACTGTCGGTCCTGAGATGTTTTATAGTAAGTTAAATGATCTAATGTATACTAGGTGCTGAGATACTTCCAAAGACAGAGCACTTCCAAGGGTAGTACCTTTTATGCATTTAATTACATTGGGGTTCCAATCCAGTTCAAAACCATGTCTACAAAGGGTGGCATTTAGTCAGCTAAAGATTTGAATGCTTCTTTGTTCCTAAGGAGGAAAGCACAAGACTAATTTCTGTTCAAGTAATTGCAGGTGCAGGTTATGTTTACAATCTTGAAAAAGGAAGTGTCTCACTGAAGGGAAATTAAATGAGAGGGTTAAGTGCATGACCTGGAAAGGATATTTGAGTCACCTGTGATTTTCCATCCTGTTTTAGAATTCATCTTGCCTTTGAGGTGGGACCACATTACCAGCTATGTTCCTCTTAATAGGAGGAAGTTGGGTACTGGAGGGAGAATAAAAGGGTACAAAACATTAGCCAAACACAATCACAAATTAAGTTTTTTTAAAGCTAGCAGGAAGCATTTAAAGATCTGCACAATAAAGGGATAAATAAAAACACATAATGGAAAAAATAATTGAGTGTTTTCCCATCCACTAAAGATAATCACGTTCCACCTTTAGGTCTCCCTTTACACAGTTCGCTTTGGAATGAACTTTCACAGCTGAAATTTCAGCTGTCATTTTGTTGTCAGAAAATATATCCAAGTTACTCAATCTGATAAAGAAGTATCTCTGAGGAATATTAACATTAGTAAGACAGATAACTTGAGACCGTTTCCCCTTCAGTGTGGAGACCATGGCCACCTTTGTCCTTCTAACAAGCTCCCAGGAGATGCTGATGCTGCCTGTCTGTGGGTCACACTTTGCAAACCACAGATCTAACATGTACTGCTTACTCCTAGTAAATTTAGTATGCTGTGCATAATTAATTTTCCTTTATATGCATAGTCATTGAGCTGCACTTCAGATATTGAATATGGAGGAAGAATTTATCCCACAAGATTTTACTGAGAACCTGCTACATGCCAGGTGCTATTCTAGACAAAATACATCTCTTAATAACAGAGACAAAAGTGGAGCTTATGTTCAAGTGAGAGAAGATAGACAATAAGTAAGCATGTAACATATCAGGTGGTGATATATGCTGTTAATAAAAATGAGAGAGGGTGTGGGGCTAGAGAGGGGACAGTAGGGAAGAGTAAACTGTCCAGAGAAGGTCTCTCTGAAGAGGTGATGTTTGATCAAGGATTTGGAAGCAGTGAGAGAGCAGGAAATGCAAATTCAATGCACATTGTGGTAAACGGCATGGAGTCAAGCCAGGCAGAGTCCAAAACTTACCACTGGCCCTCTCCTAGCAATTTGACCTGGGACGAATTACCTAACCACTCTGTGCTTCACATCCCCATCTGTAAAATGGGAATAATATCTCTCCCCATAGTATCATTATGAAAATTAAATTAGGTAGTATATTAAAGCATTTAGAGTAGTGCCTAGTGTATAGTATTATAAGAGAGGTGGATTTACTGTGAGAATAATGAAGCTAAAAGTCCAGTCTTCATATGTACCTCTTCTGAGGCCCTCTATTGAATTTTATATACAAAATGTCATATTCTTTCTCTTAAAAAGATCCCCCAAATTGTATGAGCCCCAGGCCTTACGTAACCTGGACCTGCCCCTGATCTTAGCTACCATTTCTTTATCTCTGGGATAAATGATTCCAGACAAAGGCAACAAGATGTGTAAAGGCCCAGAGGCTGGGAGAAAACATTGTGACCAGAGGAAAGTCAGTGAGAGACAAAAAGAGTGAGTGGCAGAGGTGAGTCAGAGGTGACCAGGGGAGGAGATCATAGGCTTGGAGCAGGCCTTGGCAAAGTATTTTGTTATTCTGAGTGATATGGGGAAACACTCCAGGAGAGACATGAACTGATTCACATTTTAATGGGCTACTCTGACTAAACGTTTAGAGAATAGACAATTGGGTGGGGGGGGGGAGGATTGTTTAGGATTAGAAGCTGGAAGTGCTATGAAGAGGCAACAAGCTAGGGAGGAGATAATGGTGCCCAAGACTAAGGTGAAAGTGGTAGCTGTTGATAGTTTCTGAATATATTTTGTTGATGAAACAAACAGGATTTGCTGACAGATTTTGTGTGTGAGCGAGAGAGCTGTTACAGATGATTGGAAAGTAACTGACTAATGAGGATCAGGATTGGATACGCGAGTGAAGTGGAAATCAGGAGTTTGGTTTTGGACATACTAGTTTTTGTTTTGGTTTTTGGTTTTTTTTTTTGCGGTGCCGGGCCTCTCACTGTTGTGGCCTCTCCCGTTGCGGAGCACAGGCTCCGGACGCGCAGGCTCAGCGGCCATGGCTCACGGGCGCAGCCGCTCCGCGGCATGTGGGATCTTCCCAGACTGGGGCACGAACCCGCGTCCCCTGCATCGGCAGGTGGACTCTCAACCACTGCGCCACCAGGGGAGCCCTGGACATACTAGTTTTGAGATGGCCATTTTATATGTAAGATTCTGGATTATTCTTTCCAGGTTATATAGCCTCGATGGACATTTTTCTGAATTGCTACAATTAAATTATTTTATAGTCATATGCCTATTATAAAATTCTGTACAGAATGTACCATATAGGCTCTTTGGAGTTATAACACAGATGACGTTTATGGCAAATTAATTTTCGAAATAGGGTGGAAGTAGCTTTCTCCTGATAAAGGCTTTACAACATTTATCATTATCCCTTGACTTTTTAGGAGCATCTAAAACATTATTACTTTTCCATCTAACACAGCATTTTACGTCCACTATCTTAGGAGCTTCAAGATACTCTGTTTCTTTTGAATTTAGTTCTTCCACCTTACACGGGCTTTAAGGTTTGCCATGGGTATGGGATTTTTAAGAATGTTGCAATACTTGAGGATTTACTACGTCTGAAAGAGCTAAGTTTATTTAAGAAAATATTTATGAAATGATACCATCATTGATCCCAGAGTTCCAAGCATTAGCTGTTCTCTACTCAGAGAAAATACCCATTGAGTTTCTTTTCTTTTTTCTTTAATTAAAAATACTAAATATGTCAAACTTGTAAAAGGTAAAAAGAATGATTTAAAGAATATGCTTATATTTTCTCATATCTCTTGGCCTTTACCAACTTATCCTCCATGGAACTATCATGAGTCTTTCCCTTTTATGTCACATGATATGGAAGGTTTCCATTTAAAATATACTATCTGGGACGTCCCTGGTGGCGCAGTGGTTAGGAATCCACCTGCCAATGCAGGGAACATGGGTTCAAGCCCTGGTCTGGAAAGATCCCGCATGCCGCGGAGCAACTAAGCCTGTGAGCCACAACTACTGAGCCTGCACTCTAGAGCCTGCGAGCCACAACTACTGAAGCCCACGCAGCACAACTACCGAAGCCCGCGCATCTACAGCCCGTGTCCCGCAAAAAGAGAAGCCACCGCAATGAGAAGCTCGCACACCGCAACAAAGAGTAGCCCCTGCTTGCTGCAACTAAAGAAAGCCCGCACACAGCAACGAAGACCCAACGGAGCCAAACAAAACAGAAAATAAATAAATTTATTTTAAAAATAAATAAAATATCTTATCTAACTAGATAATACTATCCATATTATTAAATATATTTTATTCTGTTAGACCCGAAGGCCCTGAGGAGAAGCGCCATGTTTACTCATCTTCCTAATCTACTGCCTGCCTCTGTGCTTGACCACAGTAGGTGCTAAAGATGTTACATGAATAAAAGTTAAAATAATGTATATTGAGGATGAGCTCTTTGGAGCATTTTATTTTTTTCTAAAAAAGACCTTATATCCATAAGGCAGTGACTATCAATAACAACTTAAGAATGGATCGTGTGTTAAACGCACATGACTTCAAATTCCAAGTCTGTCCATTTTTGGCTTTATTAATTTGGCAAGTCACTAATTTATCTGAGCATGATTTGTAAAATGGAATTAGTAGTATTTGTCCTATTTCATAGCGTTGTAGTCAGAACTGAGTAAAATAATATATAGAAAAACATGATCTAGAAAGTACCAAAAATTGTATTTGGTTCTACCTAATCTAGAAGAGTTTTTATTGACAGTGTCTAATCCTTATTCTGAGAATAAGGTACTTCGCTATAGTTTCCAAACACTTTGCATAGAGGTAGTGAAATGGACTTTCAAAAACTTCATTTCCCTTAATATAATTTACAAAGGTTCAGTCATTTAACTTCAACTCCCATTACCATGTGAGAATCTTTTTAGGCTAAATTAGCTCTCTTTTGAGATTCACATGTGGAAAATAATCTTACTGAACTCTTACTGAAAAAGTCCTGTGACATTTGATTTTGAATTTGACATTTCAATTTAATTATTCTGAACTTAAGGTTTGTTAAATCAATGAATAAATTTGGAGGATAAAATATCCCTGTACCTTTGCATATCTTTCATAACCTCTTACACATTAGCCAGAATTAGAAAAAGAAATGATCATCTTCCCTGCCTTAAACTAAAATGAATAGTTGGCACATTTAAACAGTAAATGATGAAAATAAATGACATTGATAAAAGTTTCACTGAGTCATTATGAAGCCCATCATAGCTCCATTGGGTGATCATATGCAAATTTCCATATAATTCAACACTTTATCCTAATTATACTAACATTTCAAACAGTATTTATTCTTTGAATGTATTTCCTTATTTTCCCATCATTCAACTCGTATTGATTCACCATTAACCAACTCTCAGACTCTGAAGAGATGGCTGAATGGAGTTGACCCAGTCAATACAGGTTCCAAAGGGCAGAAGTTGGGAGCTCCTTATGTCCATATCTCTAGTTCTATAGTGGCAGAGAGGCAAAATCATGTTCAAAAGGACTTCAGGCCCCAAGGCTAGAAAAACTGCCTTTATCCAATCGGATTCTCAAAGCAAGGACAATATGAAGCAGGATTTAGGAGATGGGCTTTGGTAATGGGCCTGAGAGCCAAGGAAGAGTGGAATAAGATATAATGTTCTAAATTAGAATTCACAAGGAAAATTAGAGACAATGTCCCTGGAAACCGAGGACCCCATTTGTCTTTTTCACTGCTGTGTTCTCCATGCATAGTACATGGAACACAAATATTTATTAGCTAGCAAAATGCTGTTGTTCAATTATGTTTGTACGTACTCCTGCTAAGGTGCCATGTGAGCAAACCAGACACAATGACTGGACTAAAGAGAGAAAGAACAATGTGCTGAAAACAAAAAGGTGAACAAGGTGGGATTCTTGCCCTCCAACACCAGGCAATTAAGTCTCCCATGGAAGTTAGCTTAGAGGAAGCAGTACATTTCCTGGGAGAGAAGAGTCTCAAAGGATGAATAGAAACCGACCAGCAGACAAAAAAGGACTGGAATCCCAAGAAGAAGCAAAAAGATGTGCAAAGTCTTTGGGCTGTACAAAAGGACAGGTTGTTTGGAAGATGTCTTACAGTTTAATATGAATGTGATGACAAATGATACTGGGAAAATAGACATGAGTCAGATTATGAGCCATCTTCAACGTCGTGCTAAGGAATTTGAAGTTTGTTAAGACTAAGTTAAGCCTCAAATACTTAGTTCCAGCATGTTGACATAAAGGTATGACCCAAATATTTTAATCTTTTTATAGGAGAATTTAGCTTGTTAGTAAAAGTATTAAACTGACCTAAAAGAACATACTTAAGTCATGAAAGTGGAGAGCCCTTAGTTTTAAGGAGGAGAGAAAAAATATATATTGTCAGAAGCAATGATAAAACAGTCACCTCTCCCCTCCCTTTCCAACATTATCTACTTAAAAATCTTTTATATCAGCCTGAAGGGATATTAGCTTCCAATATGAGTACGCTCTAGTTTTATTTTATGAGTATTAATAACCTCATGTGTATTTCTGGTTATGATTAACGTACAAAGTGGATTAAATTTATGGTAGTTCACAGTTTTAGTTATTGTTCATATAGTTTTTCATCATGTTGTCAACCTGTTGGACCACTGATGACATTCTCTATCAGGAACCAACATCACAGCTAAGAGGGTATGTGAACTTAAATGAGACATGGTCATGAGACAAAAAGAAATGCCATTTTATTTCTCGTAGATTCTTTTCAAGGACTGAGAAAACGTCATATTCTAGGTATACTTGGTGGGAATGATTTTATGTGTGCCGTTGAGAAGGATAGGATTATAGAGGATGAAATTAAAGCCATACTCTATCTGCCTTATGGAGAAAATGCCCACTCCAAAATATCTAGCATCCTTATACAAAGAAAAACAGTTACCAAATAATTATTTCTTTCCTACCCACCATATCCAAACCATCAAATACAAGCTCTGTTTTCAGTTTGAAGAAAGAAGGAATAGTCACCAGCTAAATTTGAGGGCGTGAGTAGGGAATTAGGGGCAAAAAAAGAAGAGATGGAAAGATAAAGCTTTATGAACATCCCTGTCTTTCTACTACAAAGGAAATTGAACATTTCATGCATAAAACTAAGTATCTCTTGTTAGGCAGCATATGATCATATCAAAGGAGTAGCAAATAGCACGTGCCACTGACTGACTGGTAAAAAGAAAATGTGCTCAAGTAGGTCAAGATTCACTTCTCAATGCCTCACAAGCTCCCCCGCCCCACCCTTATTTCTTCAGTAAATACCCACTGTCATTTTATTGGCATGCAAGTGCGCACACACGCACATTGTTATACAGCGAATTTCCTTCTAGATCTGTTTGTTGTTTAAAGTCCTCCCTGACTTCTCCTGTAATGCCTGTCTGTTGGCTTTGATGTTCACTGTCAGGGATAAAGAAATTTTACAAATGTTTGATGCATGCTGCTCAAACCTGTGACATTGAACAAGATGTTACTCATTAATAAAAGGTGGGGGAGAAGCTCAAAGATTAATAAATGTTGTCATGGTTGCTGATGGAATAGAATACAAGAAGAAAAATACCCACTATTGCCCTCTTGCGAGTTTAAAGTACAAATATCAAGAAAAAAATAATATGTATATTTAAGGTATTTGGTCTATTAAAATTCTGTTCAGATATAAAGTAACCATTATATTGGTATATACTAAAAAATTTCAACCCCATGAATTTTTCCAGAATTATCTTATATAATAAGCTAGAAATATAATATTCAGATTATATAGGTGCATATATATATACATGCACATATATGTAATAGATATAAATGGATTAGAGATAGATAAGTAGATAAGTAGTCTTCTTTCTTCCTTGCTGCATTAAAGAGGCAGAAAGTGAAAAACTAATTGTATTTAAGTGGTTGTCAGATTTTCATCATATTTAGTATGGGTTTGGTCTATTTTTATTTTTAGGTCCCGGTTATTGTGACCCACACTTATGTTCTCAACCGTGGAGCTGAAGGTTGTCTAAGTGGCCTTACAGTAGCACACCTTCTTACATGAATCCCCGATAGAGCCCTTTCCCAGGGTGTCCCCGAACAGTTCCCAGAGACTTTTAGGAACAGCATTCTACTCTCAACACATTTAAAACTTAGAAATTCATTTATATGGGTTTAAAATCTGCCTCTAGGGCAGTTGGGTTTATTCTACTTGGAGCTCACCTCAGAAATAGTACATATTTCTGAGATGACAAATAGGTTTCATCTCTTGAGAAAATTCCAATTAGTAGTGGCTGGCTGGAGTGTTAGGAACAATTCTAAGGTGTTTTCAGTGTCATCAGGAAGGACTATAGTGATCTATTAGTGATGCCTGCCATGGGCAGGGTCTAGGACTGGCCAGGTTTAGATTGAGTCTAATTCTTCTTCCCTATGAAATTCCCTCAAATATGTGGACATAGCAGTCATGTTCTTTTTAAGGAATATCTTTTACCTACATCTGAAATCTAGCTGCCTCACAACACATGGTACAGCATCCTCTCTAGCCTCCCAGCATGGTGTAGCTTTTTCTACGACTGTCCTTCTAGCCATCCCCTCACTCATAAAGCACAGAGCTATTCTGTGCTTGCAGAACTTCCCTAGGAAAAGCTTCTTTTCAGGGTCACAAGTGAAGCTTGAACACCTCTTAAAAGTTCCTCTGAGTTCATATCTATATGCAATTCAGTGTGCCAAAAGCAAACCATCATCTTGTCATTTGACTACTGAGATAGCTTGCCAAAACCATCAAAACTTTGCTTCAAATTGCATTTTTATTTCCTACTCTGCTTTTAAAGGGTATTGCTGATCAGCTACATATTCTGTTTCTACCTTGAAGATTTTGTATCCTTATATGTCTGTATGAACATAGCTAAGGGTATATTGATGATTCTAGTATTGAGTGTAAAAGCACAATTGACACAAAAACTGCTTACATATGTTAAATGGAAATCCAGTTCCGGAACCATCACAGCACAGCCCCTCACCCCTACTCCCTGCCAGGAGGCTGTGAAACAAGCATGAATTTTTTATTTGTATTTCTATTGGGATGATATTCTTTTAAAAGCTAGTAAGACAAGGTGGAATGTTGTCACTTTTAGTTCTACTCAAGTCCAGATTCCACGTGCCCTCATATAATGGACTTCCAGAATAGCCCTACATCAATCAATAGAACATCAGATAATATACTTTGACTTACAAATCTATCAATGCAAAATGATTCAGTTGTGAATATCCTCCATTCATGCTGCATTACTGGTTAAACACAACCATTTAATGTTATGATGGACTTCCATACATATTTTATTTTTGATATACTGGTATATTTAGGATTTTATCTTTCCATTTTATATGCTGGGTTATCTTGCATCAACAATGTATATAAAACCGGTCATGTTTGCTGTTATGACAGCTGTACAAAGTCCATGTCTCAGAGCTGTATATCAAAGTGGAAAACAATAACAAAACACAGATCTGTTTTGACACTAAGATGCATTTCATGCTTGTTTCACAGCCCCTTGCCCCAAACATTCAAAAACATTGTAGTACCCAGTAAATAACAGTCCAGAAGCAAAATCCAGAGACTGTATCTATTGTTTCAGATCAAAATTGTGAGATACAAGAATGCATACTCCTTTTCTACATTTTGCATTTTATTCTGCATCCTGTGTTTTTAGGATTAAAGTACTTCACTCCCCAAATTCAAAATGTGGCTAAAGGTGAAATAAGAGGTTTCCTCAGAGGTTTCTCTTACATTTAAAACAAACATATCATTGTTTTGCCATCAATCATCTTGATTTCTTTTCAGCTTACTATGCCAAGCACCTTTTCCCGCATTGTTACAAGAATTAGGTTGTTTCAGTCTTTAAAATGACCCTATTAGGTAGATTATACTATTGCTCCATGTCACAGATGAAAAAAAAAGGCTCAGAGGGGTTAAGTGACACACTCAAGATTCCAAAATAGTAATAGTGTGGTCAGGATTTGAACGCGGAAAGTATGGCTCCAGAGCCCACAGAGTTATCAACGTATCATGCTGTCTGGTATGTAAATTATAATGAAGGGTTGAGTAAAGTACTAAAGTTTGTTGAGTCTCTATTTTATATCAGGAATTAAGACAGACTATCAACATCAACAATCTTCCTTATTCCCCACAACAGCCCTATTTGTTAGGAACCAGCATTACTCCCTTTTGTTAAGTACAACTTGAAAGATAAAACAAATAGGCAATAAAATTAGAAGAGTGAAGACGACCTTAGTTACACAGCTGGTAAGGGAGAAAAGCTGGATGTAGACTCCATTTGCTTGCATCTGAACCAGACAGTTCTTTCAGCTTTCATATTCTAAAAAATCTAACCTTAATAAAGTGGTTGACTAAATTTTCTTACGTCTTTTCTCATCTCCATGATCTTTCTATCTTGAAAGTCCAAGAAACTGAAGGGCTTTGGATGAAACAGAACGTACCACTGTGTTTAAACATCTCCAAGCCACATTGAAGTCATTTTAGAGTCATCTTGTGTGAAATTTTTCTTGGAAATTGAGTGGCATTGTTAGTATTTTGAAAGGCAGCAAATGTAACTGCATATTATATCATAAGAATAGACAATTATAAAAAGAGTATAAGATGAAGTACCTTTACATGAGCTGTAATTGCAGCTGGTAATTAAACTGAAGTGTTTCATTTTCCCAGTCAGCTCATCAGTGACACCAGAAAATAAATAATTTGAAAGTGAAATCCTTAGGGGCAAACAATTGTAATTAATTGCATTTTCCAAGGGAGAAAGCATTCCTAAAGCCTGTTTGGGATGACCTCTTGAGTAACATACACAGTGATTTATGCTGTGAGCAGGAGGGTAGGGTTCAGAACCAGACCTGATTTAATTTGAATATTCATGAAGTCTCCAGCATGATTTATACTTCAAATCCATCTCCATTCTCAAATTTATTGTCCCCTAGGTGAAAAAAGAAAGCAGATTTATATTCTGAATAATTCACATTGCACAATGAGATGATCAGCATAGAAAGACTTTACCGTGGTGGAAACACATAAAGTGGGGCTGCTATTCATTTCTTCCAACTTGGAATCTCCTCAAGTATGAAGAGTATTTTCTTAGAGATGCTTGGGAGCTGAAATGAAAATATTTATGCATATAAATGTGGATCCATATCTCATAATCCTATGGGATTAGAAGCATAAAATTCAGACAGTCTGGTTTGCCACTATTCATTCACACAGAAAGTGGCATTTGGGATTTGTGCACATCTTTTTGGCTATTCAGATCACATGGAACAAATTGCTGTGACTTTTCTGATTCGTGCTGCTTGCTCTGAGACCTGACCTGAAGTAGGCTTTCTTCTGTATAATTTCACATAATTTAATCGAGAACTCTAGTACTCATTTCTCTTCTCTTCTTTCCTTTTACTTCTGATGTGAACATGGCCTTTGGACACAGAGAGGCATGGATACAGAGCCCAGCTCACTAAATCAGTAAGCTTTTACCATGTAACAAAGAACCCTAAAACTTAGTCGCTTAAAGCAATAACTATTTATTTAGCTTATGATTATTCAGGAAGGCAATTTGGGCTGGGTTCTACTAGGTGGTGCTTCTGTTCTAGGCCAGGCTCACCTGATCTGAGGTGGGGCTCACATATGCGTTTGCAAGGGAGTGCCAGGTTGGGTGGGGTAGGGTGGTCTAGGGAGGCTTCAGCTGACATAGCTTATCTCTGCTCCATGTGGTCTTCCACTTTCTAGCAGGCTAACCTGAGCTTTCTCAAACGGTGGTGTGGCAGGGATCCCTAGATCAGTAAAGGAGGGCGAGTCCAAAAACACATGCACTTTTCAAGCCTCCTATTGTCCCATTGGCCTAATGGCCAAGCCCAGAGACAGGGTGAAGGTTACTACCAAAAACTAAGTATACTGAGAGGCATGAACAAATTGGGGGCTATTGCTACAAGAATTGACAACATACACATAGAAGAAACTATGGGCTAGTTTCTCAGTCCTTCATTCCCAGTTTCAGCATCATCTCATAGGGTTGTTTGGGGGATTAAAATTAACTAATATTAAGTAAATTTAATGGGTAGACTGCCTGGCCTACTTAATAAAGGAAGGGTGCTTTTCTCTTTGAGATATATATGTAGTCCCATTTATTAGTTACACAAAGCAGGTATTTTAAATATGAGAGCAAACTGTTAGTGACATGTCACACCACTGACCTCTAGAATTGTTTAGTATTTAGCTGGAGAGGCTAGTATTTATCTCCTCCTTCCTTAACAATTTCATGTCAGTCTTTACTGAAGCTATGCATTAACTTGGAGGATAAACTTCTGCAAAGAAGTATATTTCTAAAATAATATGTGAATGCATGCATTATGTAAAATGTATTTCCCATAAAAACTAAACGTTTATTGAGCCATTTATTTAAGCTCCTCTTTTATTTCTTTGCAACCTACCAATCAGAGGCCAGACTAGGCCAACACGGTCCATGCATTGCATTGGGGATCATAGGCTAGAAGAGGCCATAAAGGTTCAAAGTTTTCCAACTATTGACCATGGCCATTGAAGCAGCTAAGGTGTTTTAAAGTTAGCTTGACAATGTAAGCAAATAATCAAGAGCCCTTAAAGTGAACTCAACTTTGGCCTGATTGTCTTTAAAATCTGGCTCCGATATTAATGCATGGATGTTCACATCTTTAATTTGGAACTAGGCCACCAACACAATAGAGTAGATGAACTTCTGTGATTTTCAAGTGCACCCATGCTTTTTCCCATTGATCTGTGGGTAATAGACCATTCTGTTGGCATCTCTGCAGCATTCAAATACAGTCTGCATAATTCAAAACTGGTCAGTGAATGTACCACTGAAGTACCTTGACCTGAAGATCATATAAATGAAAAGCCATTAAAAAAATCCAAAGAGATCACTGTAGTTGTCATATTTTACTCTGTGAAATACACAATTTATTTCACCAAAATATATTTCTCGTACATCTATTATTTTATAGGTCATTAAAATAGTGCAGAGCATATCAGATTTATTTCAGTGTGCAAAGACATCTTGTATGTATCTCTTGGGCCTTTCAGGACTGATGGAACCTCTCTGATCTTTGCTGACTTAAAAAGGAAAAGAGCATTTGGTCAGCATGGGCTGAGGCAAAGAGCTATGTTTATACTTGGCAGTACTTTGATATTGAGTGTTTTGAGGGTAGGAGAGTGAAAGAATTTGAAGACTTCATTGGGATCATATGTTTATAGGGGACTAGGCAAAAACTACTTTTTAAAATGTAATATTGCATGTGTCAAAATACCATTTTCTATTAGTCCAATAATAATTTAACATATAGTTTTTAATTTTTGATTAATCTGTTTCAGTGAGTCAGGCTGCTGGAAACCAAAGTGATTGATTGGCTTTCTGAGATGAAAAGATTATAATTTTATTTTTGTAGTTGAAGTAATCACTTTGAACCAGATACAGGATTCCAGGCAGTAACTACTTATACTTATTATAACCCGATTAACTCAAATGGATGAAAAACCTACTGTGAAAAATGAACACCAGTTGTAAAATCTTTTCAAGGGGCCTAACAGAAACATTAGCAGGGTCATTACTGCTTTGTGAGCGTTTATTAAGAAGTGGAGTTTTAAAACATAAAACTATTCATGAATTTGCTGAGATCATATCTTAAAATACTACATGAACAGCCCAAGATTTTCTGAGGTGTGTTCTATATTAATTTTATTATTGATTACTTCAGTCACTGTCTCTATGGCAGAACAGTCTTTCTCCAGATATACAGTTATTTAAAAGCAATCAATTTAAGGGAAAATGTAGAATGACAATGCTTTAAAAAGTGTTCACATTCTGATCATAGAAGATCAAGCATATAGGAAATAAAATGGCAATTACTTTTATTTGCTAATTACAGATCATTACAAAGGCCATTCTGAAAGTAAGATTCAAAATTTAAATCTGTGTGGACAGAATATGATCTTTATTATATTGTCTTGTTTTGCTTTATAATCTAAAGTCTGTTTATGTGCTAAATCGTTTGCTTAAGCAAAAATACCTTTAGTTATTAGAAAAGCTAAGAACGTAAGGATGCCAAAATTCATGCTTTTGATTGTATGCCAGTAATTGTATTTGATTCTCTTTTTACAAGTTGCACCTCTGATGACAGTTCAACTGAACTAGTATTTATTGAGCAATTATTTAGTTTATGGTCACTGTGCTAGAACACAGTGATACAGAGATGAATAAAGCATGATGCCTGTCCTCAGAGGAGATAGACATATACACAGCAACCGTAATATATCATGTAAGAGCTATACAAGTGGTATGAATTGGGTTACTCAAAACAGTCAAGGGAGTGATTCTTCTGGGGTGGGAGGAATGGGAGAAGGTGACACTGGAGCTGAGAATACAGGAAGATGTATCAAGGGTCCCCAGGCCACCCCCAGTTTCGGTGATGTACTAGGCAACCTCACAGGACTCAGCATATAGTTGTTTTCATGGCTGTGATTTATTACAGCAAGAGGATACAAAACAAAAACAGCAAAGAAAAAAGGGGCATGGGGTGAATCCCAGAGGAAACCAGGCACAAGGTTCCAAGACTCTTCTCCCAGGCAAGTCACACAGGTTGCACTTAATTCTTCCAGCAAGGAATTGTGACAACACATGTGAAATGTTGTCTGTCAGGGAAGTTCATTAGATTCAGCACCCAGGGATTTTACTGGGGGCTGGTCACATAAGCACCCTGTGCCTAGCACATCAAAATGCCAGACTCCCAGAAGGAAAGCAGATGTTCAGCATAAAGCATATTGTTTGCAGAAACCATTTAGGCACAGTGAGGCATACTTATAAGGGAATGATGGGAGCTCTCCCAAAATCCAAGTTCCAGAGGCCAGTCGAGAGTTAACCTTGTAATCCGGCCTTTCTAGGGATAGCAGTCTCAGTCCTGGTAGGTTAACTCTCTTCTGCACAAGGTAAACAGGATCCGTCCAGATAGAGTTGGTGGAGAAATGAATTCAGACTGAGAAAACATCAAGAAAGGGCTCAGAGGTATGAAAAATGATTCAAAGCATTTCATTCAGTGAGATATTAAAGCCTAAATGCTACTGGAATGACTCAGAATGTAAAATCCACATTCCTCAGGCCCTGAGTGGATTCCAGCATCCCTAAGCAGGCATCATCTTGTAAAGGGGATTAAAGCAGTGATTGTGTTAATTCAAAACACTTTGCCTCCATTGTCTACTTCATTCGTATGATGATGTATTTCTAGTTTGGAATATCTGGATATTTGTCTTGGTTCAGTGGTTTTTTTTTTTTTTTCCACAGTGTGTACAGTTTCTGACCATCACACGTTTGAAGTGTATAGTTCAAGATCTCTGTCACAGTACAATGGAGAGTGTAATGTCCTGGGTGTGGAGTATGTACCATCAGAGATGACATTTCAGAATAGAGTACATTTATAGAAGTGATAGACGCAAAATGTCATTTTTATCACTAGTACTTTACTGCATTAACTATAAACTGTGGAATTGTGCTCTTTCTTTTCCCCAGCCAGATTAAGACATGCTTCAATGTCTATCAGATTGTACAATCTAAAGCAGAACCATCCCTCTATTTCACTAAGAGAGAAATGAAAACTGTTAAGCTCATAAATATTTCACCACAGATCGCTATGTATTAGCTGCTCACTGTTGAATTCAGCTGTGAAATGCTGATAATTCTGTACTGAGGACTTGAGGACAACCTCTATTTCAATAAATGGTATGGCTTGTACTGATTTATGAGTTCCATGCATTCCCTGACAGACAAGATGGAATATGTTAGCCTTATTAATGCAATTGGTGTAATGTACTCAAAGAACTAAGTCTCAATTTCAGAGATTTAGCTGCTTGGGTATGCTACCACTATAACATGCATGGGCCTTGGTGGTGTAGAAATATATATCTTATAAAACATTGCACAAATGATATCTCTGTATAGTTTGGAAATATATTAGAAAAAATATACATATTGCTTATCTTTTATTTTGTTAAACTCTTAGGAAATTATAAACGAATTCCAAAACTAAAAAAAGGCATAAAAACAAAGGATTCTTTTCTTTTATTATCTTCTTTATTGAAGGTAAATTAGGACTCTGAAAGAAATGTATTTGTGTCCTATTGCTGGTGTAACAAATTACCAAAAACGTAGTAGCTTAAAGCAACACAAATACATTATCTTACAGATGTGGCGGTCAGAAGTCCAAAATGGGCTCTACATGACTAAAACCAAGGTGTGGGCGTGGCTGTGTTCTTTTCTGGAGGCTCTAGGGGAAAATCTGTTTCTCTGCCTTTTTCAGCTTCTAGAGGCTGCCTGCATTCCTTGGCTCGTGACGTCTTTCTCCATCTTCAAAGGCAGCAGCACTGCACCTTCAAATTTCTCTCTCTCTGTCTCACCTCTGTTTCCATTGTCACATCTTCTTTTCTGACTCTAACCCTCTAAGAAAGATCCTTGTGATCAACTTTGGGCCCACCTAGATAAACCAGGATTATCTCCCCATCTCAAGATCCCTAACTTAATCACATCTGCAAATTCCATTTTGCCATGTATGGTGTCATAATCACAGGTTCTGGAGATTAAGATGTGGACATCTTTGGGAGGCCATTATTCTGTCCATAACAACCCCCATATCTTTATTTTGTGTAATTGTAAATACTATAAATTATTGAAAGCCAATTAATGCTAGTCAACCAAACTTGGGCCCTTCGGTAAGTATTTATTGATCACCTACTATATGCCTTGTAATGTTCTAGATGCTGAGGAACAGCAGTTAACCAAACAAAATGTATTCTTATGGAGATTACGTTCTAGAAGGAGAGATGAATAGATTAATATTTGAAATATTCTGAATATTTGGTACTATGAAGAAAAGTAATTCAGAATTAGATGGGAGAGTGTGATCCTATATGTATCATAAATACTGCTATTTTATCACCGAATGTGGTCGGTGATGAACTCTCTCAAGATGCAATATAACAGGTTGAATAGTGGCCCCCAAAAGATATGTCCAAGCCCAAACCCCTGGTATCTGTGAATGTGACCTTATATGGAAATAACATCTCAGCAGATACAACTAAGGATCTTGAGGTCATCCTGGTTTTAGAGTGGGATTGAAGTCCAGTGATGAGTGTCCTTACAAGAGACAGAACAGGAGAAGACACAATGAGGAGGGCCATATGAAGACAAAGGCAGAGACTGGAGTGACCTGTCTGCAAGCCAAGCATCACCAAGGATTACTGGCACCCAGCAGAAGCTAAGAGAGAGGCATGGAAGGGATTCTTCCTCTCAGCCTCTAGAAGAAACTTACCCTGCTGACAACTTGATTCTGGACTTCTGCCCTCCAGATCTGTGAGAGAACACATTTCTGTTGTTTTAAGCCACCCAGTTTGTGATAATTTCTTACAGTAGCCTTAGGAAACTTAATACTGGCAGTGTTTGAGCAGAGACCTGTTTGGAATGAGAAAACAAGTCATATAGATGTTTGAAGGAAAAGCAATATAGACAGAGTACACAGAAGTGGGAGGTACTTTGTATCATCCAAGTAACAACAAGGGGGGACAGTGTGACTAGAACCCAGAAAGCAAGGGGGGAAAGAGTGTTTGAAGATGATTTTGGGACTGTTGTACAGACCAGATCTCACAGGCAGTACCTTGTGAGCTATAGTAAGGATTTTGGATTTTACTCTGTCCATACCTTAGTATAATTGTGACCTAGTAATAGGTAGTATTCTATATTAAATACTTTATCTTTTTTCTTGTGCATGACAGTTATTAACTGCCAGAGGAAGTAATTGTGACACAATTCATGATAATCACAAAACCAGATTGTATTCTGGTGGGCTCCAGCATATTCCAGTAACTTAACTATCAAATTTCTAAGTAATATTGGCTTTGGCCTGAACTAAGATTTATCAGTCCCTCCACCTCCACCACCCAATAATTTATTTCCTTTTGTGTCTGCCTGTAGAAAAATCTGTTGTGTTCGGCTCCTTAAGCAGCACTGTTCTGTATACTAGTAGTATCACTGATACACTCTGATACTCACACAAGATAATCCTGCCCATCAGTGAGAACAGAGGACACATTGTAGAATGAGAATCTCGCACAATCTAAAAGCTTTACTTGCTCATCAAAGCTGCAAACTACTAGTAAAATGAATGAATGTTTCACCTCCCCTGCTGGCCCCTGCTAACTCTGACTCTAGAAAGCCATAAAACGTTATCAAGAGGTGGCAGAAGAAATAGACTCAAAAAATAATGAATGGCTTATTAAAAATTGCAACATGTGTTATAATAGTTGCTAGAACTGTGGTAGAAATAAGAAAATTATAATGGAGTAGGAAGTTGTATTTCTAACCAGATGTCTCTATGTTAAGAAATAAAGGTCAAGTCTTAGAAAATGAAAGATAATGTTCTAATGGCTTTAAAACTGTGTAATTGGTAGGATCATCTCAAGGAAATGAGTAGTGCACAGAAACATAATCAATGCGAGCTTGGTAGGAGATGCTTTACTTCTTTAACATTTGCCCCTCACTCTACTATGTACAGTTTAGATATTTGCAGTGTATGTCCATCAATGAAAGTAAAATTAACCATCCTCCAACTTCTGTTCCTATATGTGTATATATACCTTGTATACATACATACAGCGAATCCTGTGGGCAGGAAAAAGATGCATATAAGATTGTATCTCTGCTCACTTTCCCATTCTCCTTCATTTTATTTTTTATCTCATATTAAAATGTTTTTTATGACAAAAGAAAATTTCAGTTGTGGGAAATTAAAGATCAAAAAGGAACTGAATCTTGATTTTAGAATCTTAACTGTTACTTAGAACCTTTCACACCCTTTTTAAGGGAGCACCTGCTAAGTTCATTTGATTCCAATGTGGAAATCTCTATAATACTTTGGGTAGATAAGAATAATCTAGAAATGTGAACTTGAGCAGAAGAATGATAAAAGTTCCATGGAATCAACAAGTTTGAAATATGCTTACAGTAAACATTGCTTTAAAAAGGGCTATTGCAATCCGGAAGGAATCTGTCCATATAGCCCACTAAATTATCCTCAGAAAGATGATCACCATAGAGTGATGCAGTGGTACAGAGTGCCACGGTTAGCATTACAAAGCCAGGATTCTAGATCTGCCTTTATTATTAGTGGAATGACTGACCTCATGCAGGTTATTCAACCTCGCTGTAATTCATGTTCCTTAAATTTAAACTGAGCTGTATGAAAATAAGAAAAATACACATTGTCATTTTGGGCTGTATAAAATATGGAAAATGTTTCATTTTAAAACATCACCGATGTTATTAAAACCATATATCTAGATACCAACAAGTGATCTAAGTACAACATATTCATATAGATAGCATATCTAGACTACATATACTACTTATGTGCCATTTTGAGTGTGAAAGGGTTAGCCAGAGCTGTAAATTCTGTCACTGAGGGAAGTTAAATACCTTGAAGGAAAATACAAATCAGTCTTTCCAATTATAATTTTATATCTAAATCTACCTTATCTTTGGTTTGACATAGTTAAGATTTTTATCCTGTGCACAGAAGTAAAAACCTTACGACCTAAAAACATTTTTTAGTTACTTCTCCCATGCTTTTTCATTCTGTTTGTAGTTTAATATACAAATAAAATGTTTTAGAAAAGTTATTGCCAATTTTTTTTTTTTTTTTTTTTTTTTGTGGTACGCGGGCCTCTCGCTGTTCTGGCCTCTCCCGTTGCAGAGCACAGGCTCCGGACGCGCAGGCTCAGCGGCCATGGCTCACAGGCCCAGCCGCTCTGCGGCATGTGGGATCTTCCCGGACCGGGGCACGAACCTGTGTCCCCTGCATCGGCAGGCAAACTCTCAACCACTGCGCCACCAGGGAAGCCCCCAAATTTTTATATTTTGACGTTTTATTCTGTAAATACGATCCATTCTGCTCATTTCTTTTCCAACACTAGATATTTTTACTAAAAATAATCCGATATAATGAAAAGGAAAGCAGGTGCATGTTCCTGCTCAGTAGACACAATTCTTCAATAGAAGAATTCAGCCCTTCATGAATGATCAGAAGTATGTTTCATTGAAAAAATGTGAAACTTAAAAAGTCACAGATTTTCAGATGATGACAACTAACAGCAACCGAGATTCTTGCAGGAATGTACCAGGCAGGTTGTAGGAGAAGGAATACCTATTATCACACATGTAAATGAAAATTGTTGATTCAGCCTCATAATTTATAAGATCTGTGTAAACTATTTTTCTCCACTTTGGGTTATCTCCAGTTTACTTATTTTTTGGTCATAACTTTTCATTGGAGCTAGTATATACTACTGATTCCTTCCT
Source organism: Lagenorhynchus albirostris (assembly GCF_949774975.1). Taxonomy (NCBI): domain Eukaryota; kingdom Metazoa; phylum Chordata; class Mammalia; order Artiodactyla; family Delphinidae; genus Lagenorhynchus; species Lagenorhynchus albirostris. The sequence continues at coordinate 106,369,718 of NC_083116.1, read as the reverse complement.
AATCGTCTGTGGCTAAAGCTTGCCGTATGCTATGTGGAAAACTAAAATCAGAAGTCACCACATATATGCGTTCAAGCTTTTTCTTCCCTTTCCCTCATAGAGCAAGAACGTATTTTATTATTCCATTCCAAAAAGAATAGCCCTTTTGATACATGTGTACACCTGCTCATCTCAGGGGTTTCAAGTAGTGGCACATAGCATGTAGGTGATACAGACTTTATATAAAAGGCCGAAGCAACTAGGTTGTTATGTTTTTAGTTGTACTTAATATTATTTTGGTTTTGGTACTTTAGCCATATTTTTTTCAAAAGGAAGCAATAAAGTTGGATAGAATTTTGGACGGAATGTAGACTGGACCAATCTCAAGAGAGCTGTGCTCTGGTCTGGACTATACCGTTAACTTATCACATACCTCTAGTTTACCTGTCTAAAATACTAACAGCAAAACTTGCTTTTATTATCCTCCTGAGGATAACTGCAAGAAAGAACTAAAGTAAGCTGCTAGCAAATCTTTTATATTTAAAAAGTACAATTTGATCTTTTTTGCTGTATTATGAAATTCTCACTCATGTTTCAATTTATATTTAACTTTTAAAACTGTAAATGAAAATTGCTAGTCTGCCTTGAGGCCTGTCTCTGATACCAGAAACTTGTAGGATAGTCCCAATTATACAATCTATATTTTCTGAGATGTAGTATGAGACAGGAAGTCTTCTAGGTCCTGGAATGTCTGATGACCAAGACAAATCAGTCCCCCTAGAACTATGTATTCCGTGGAGTAGACAGACTCTATACAATTAAACAAACGTTTTCTCAGTTGTTGGTAAGTACTCTGAAGAGAAGAATACTGGATATTGAATAGGAAGTGTCCGAGGAAGGGGATACTTTTGTATAGAGTGGTAAGAGAAGACCTTTTTGAGATGGTGACGTATGGGTTGAGACCTGAAAGTTGAGAACAGCCGAGCCATCCAAAGGTCTTAGAGACAAACATTCCAGGCAGAGGAACAAAAGGATCTAAGATTCCTGAGGCCTCAAGGAGCTTGGCAAGATGGAGGAACTTGAGGCTTACTGGACTGGACAGAAGTGAAGCGGGGAGAGAGCCTCAGATCAGCTTGAAGAGGCAGCCAGGGGCTAGATCAGACAAGGCCTTGCAAGCCAGGACAAGGAGTTTGCATTTTATTCTTAGTACAAAGGAAAACCATTGGGAAAATCTGCATATTGTTAAAACAAATTTCCTCAACATGACAGAATTGGGGTGGCGAGTGTTTACTCAGCATATTACCCAGAAAACTTCACCCCAGTTCCTCTACAGATTTCTCTCTGTCCCAACAAGAGTGAAACTGTTCCATTGCCTTCCCCTTTAAACACCTTTTTCTTTGACATTGGCGCACCTGCTCTCAGCCCCCCTGGCTGAGTATAGTTCCTTGGGAATATAGTTTCTCTTCTCTACTCATCTTCTTCCATTGAGAATCCTCACACTCTTCAAAATAAGAAAAATTCTGCTGAGTAAAATTCTTCCATTCTGCATACCGTCTACCTACTTAAGCCTTTGTGGTCGTCTGCCAAAGGGCACAGTATTTGTACATCCAGGAGTACTTCCTATTCCTAGCCTCGTGGCCCTCCTCCTTTGGATTTTTCTCAAGGGCCTTTGGAGATGCTTCCAGGTTTGGCATGGCCATGTATTTCAAAATGTGGTCCATCAGTTCTAGCAACTAGCACATAAAGAACTGTCCTTACCAAATCACCTTCGGGTTTAATCAGGACTCCTCCAAGGCCTCTCCAAGAAACAAGAAGATGTGATTAGTGGATGAAAGGACTCAAGGTGCAAGACCACCACAAGTGAGCTGGTACTCATTCTCTCCCTTGCTGGAGTTCACAAGGCAGTCTGGGGTAGGTGGCAACTGTGGAGGGCAGGGTAATAATACAGTTACCTTCCAGAGGGAATTCACATTATCACCGCTCATGGGGGCCATGCTGATTTGGGGTCCTCTGGCTTCAAGCAGTTGGGGCCCAGCTGCATCCCTACAGAGTTCTCGGTTGGCTCTGCAGCACTTTCTCTTTTTCAGACTTAAACAGCTCTGCAGACAGTGAGAATACAGCCCCATTCAATGAAGTCTAAGATTATTCAGTAATACTTGACTATTTGTTGTTCCCATAATAACTTAATCTGGCCTTCCAAACTTGGTGTCCTGTGGCATCCTGCATCACCCTTCATGAGCATTCTTCCAATTCTTTACATGTAGAACAGAACTTTCCCCTTCTTTTTCTTCTCTCTGAGATGAGTTTAGGAATTTGACATCTGAGTCCTAAAGTCTGTCCACATCACTGTGCTATGCTGCTTTAAGTTAGTAAGAAAATGTGCCACCAAAGTTGTATTTTTATTAGTTCCTTGTGGGGAACTGGGGAGATTGCCTAAAGAAAAATTCTGAATCATCTCTCACATAGGCATTTCTCAGTAATTCTAAAGTTAAAATCCTCTTGACCCATATTTCTGTATATCTCTGGTCGTGTTATTAAAACCATCAGGGCTCCTGCCTGATATATCATGCCCCTTTAGATCCTAAGGCTATGACATAAGTCAGTCATCATGAAAATGCACAATTAGCTTAGCTTTTAATCTAAATTGTGGCTGGGTACCTTTGGTCAGTCCTGAACAAGTAGCCCTAAATATCACCTGATTATATAGTACGGCCCCTAAAAGTCCTGTGGAAGCACCCACAAAAACAGGAAGCCATAATTTCAATTCCAGAAAACCACAGAAATCGTGTCGATTCCTAAAAAGAGATTATATGGAGGGTTTTTTTTTTTTACTTCTGTAGTATTCTGCTATGTATTAAATTTCATGAACACACAACTAAGGAGGGTTTTAATCAATGCATCATACTGAAATTATCCTAAGAATCCTTCTTTAGATATTTGTGACACCCCCCAAATTTCCTTATTCAGAGCAGTCCCTCAAATTTCTCACCTTCTCTGTCATCTGTACCCCTCCAAGCTTACCTCCATTGTCTCTGCAGAGTTCCGCTCAGTTAAGCCTTGATCTGCACACAGGTCAACCTCTGACATGCATCTACCCATGGGAGCTGTGGGTCCTTTTCTGTTCTTTTCTTTATATATATAAATTTATTTTATTTTATTTATTTTTGGCTGCATTGGGTCTTCCTTGCTGTGTGTGGTCTTTCTCTAGTTGCGGCGAGCGGGGGCTACTCTTCCTTGCGGTGCACAGGCTTCTCGTTGAGGTGGCTTCTCTTGTTACGGAGCACGGGCTCTAGAGCGCAGGCTCAGTAGTTGTGGCTCACGGGCTCAGTAGTTTGGCACGGGGCCTCTAGAGCGCAGGCTCAGTAGTTGTGGTGCACAGGCTTAGTTGCTCCGCGGCATGTGGGATCTTGCACAGGGCTTGAACCTGTGTCCCCTGCTTTGGCAGGTGGATTCTTAACCACTGAGCCACCAGGGAAGCCCCCCTTTTCTGTTCTGATTGCTTTTCTTGTGAGCTGTTTACTTTTCCATCTTCCCACCCTCACCTCCACAATTCTGGTAAAGAAAAACTTAAAATAAAAATAAGAAGCCTTTCTTGGCTTTTGCTTATTGCTAGCAAAAGACTCCACTTAATTCAACAAATATGTATAGACTGCCTGTTGAATATTGTGGACTGCAATAATCAGAATTACAAGTTATTCTTAAAACATGGTTAAGCTCTTAAAATATTTTAGCATGAGCTATCTGCTTCAGTTCCAACTCACACAGAAAAATTTCCCACAGGCCCAGGGGCCACTCCTCAGATTTACAGCACTGAAAACATAAATGAAGCTGCTCACTTAGGGGTGACCAAGCTGTGGAGAAGTGATGAATGCCAAACCAAGCTGCCAGAAACTGATTTATAAACCAGAATGCTGATTCATCAAATGAAATGGGAGATGAATCTGGTAAGATAACTGGCATCAATCATTTGAACAAGACACACTCCCTCTTAATGAATAAGTCATTGAAGAGACTAAATTGCAGATCAGGAGGCTTCTTGAGACAGAATTAGAGGAGAAAGGAATGATAAGGGACCTTCCTTTGAACTCAGGTCGCTCAGACACTTGTTCCTCCCCACTCTGAGGGGCTTATAGTCTGCGAGTCTGGCAGCTGACACTGCCAGTTCTTACCTTCAGCTGGCTTTTGTCCCTTCTCCATTCAGACCACCACCCTTGTCTTAGGACAACAAAGTCCCAACACTGTTAGAAAGATTTAGGTCAGAGTTTACTTTGCATTCATGATATTTAGTCTCCTCTGCTTGTAGGAGATAAACTAGAGAATTCGGTAAAGATATTTGGGGAACACCTTAAACTCATCAGCCACCTTTGTTTTTATTTTATTGAAGTAAAGTTGATTTACAATGTTGTGTCAGTTTCTGGTATACAGCAAAGTGATTCAGTTATACATATATATAATAGTTTGCATCTGCTAATCCCAAACTCCCACTCCATCCTTCCCCCATACCCCCCACCTTTGGCAACCAGAAGTCTGTTCTCTAGGTCTGTGATTCTGTTTATGCTTCATAGATAGGTTCATCTGTGTCATACTTTAGATTCCACATAGAAGTGATATTATATGGTGTTTGTCTTTCTCTGTCTGACTTACTTCACTTAGTATGATAATCTCTAGGTCCGTCCATGTTGCTGCAAATGGCTTTATTTCACTCTTTTTTATGGCTGAGTAGTATTCCAGTGTGTGTGTGTGTGTGTGTGTGTGTGTGTGTGTGTGTGTGTGTGTGTGTGTACCACATCTTCTTTATTCATTCATCTGTCAGTGGATTTTTAGGTTGCTTCCATGACCTGGCTATTGCAAATAGAGCCACACTGAACATTTTGGTACATGACTCTTTTCGAATTACGGTTTTCTCAAGGTATATGCCCAGTAGTGGGATTGCTGGGTCATACGGTAGTTCTATTTTTAGTTTTTTTAAGGAACCTCCATACTGTTCTCCATAGTGGCTGTATCAATTTACATTCCCACCAGCAGTGCAAGAGTGTTCCCTTTTCTCCACACCCTCTCCAGCATTTGTTGTTTCTAGATTTTCTGATGATGCCCATTCTAACCAGCGTGAAGTGATACCTCATTGTAGTTTTGATTTGCATTTCTCTAATAATTAGCAATGTTGAGCATCTTTTCAAGTGCCTATTCATCAGCCACCTTTTACATAAACCATTTTTATAGTGAATAACCATGTCTGTTTCAGCTTAATGCTTATTAGCTTTAATTTTCAAAAAGGTGACAGTTTTTCCCATTCAATTTAGCAATGACTTACTAAGCTCCTCAAGAGCAAGAAAACTCTCAGGAGGAAACAGAAATGAGCAGGACAGTCCTCTACAGAAGCTTAGAGAAAGGTTCAAGCAATAACAACAACAACAGCAAAAGGCAGAAATTATTACGGTACAGAATTAAGAAATCATATAAGACAGACCTTTCCAGAAAATGAAGCCATCATACATCTGAATGTGAGAACGGGGTGGCTTTTGAGCTGGACCTTCTAGGGCACATGGGGTTTTGCCAAGAGGAATAGGGAAGAGGCTGCTCTGCACAGCTGAAGAGCTACATTCTAGAGTGAGAGCAGCCCCAGGCACATTAAGAGAAAAATGACGGCATGGACCCTATTTAAAGACTGCAAGGAGTACATGTGAAAGACCTGACCTGCCAATTCTCTTATGGCTTTTAAAAATCCAAACAGAAACACTATTCCAAATTGTAACCAGAAGTGATTAAGTTACCTGGTGTATTTTTCTTTACTTTTCTGGGTGACACCTGAATTTGAAAAGCCAGGACAATTAAAAGATAATGATTAAGGCAATAGCATAACATTTAATGATTAATCATGTTAGGAGCGACTTGACTATAACCAGTCATCAACTGCTGATTCATATTTAACCATTCGTTCCTCAAAGTCTATTCCTAGTAAAAAGAAACATGCAAAATTAATATAAAGCCTTTAATTTCTGAACTTTTGGCAGCTGAACTCTGTTCAGCTCTGGAGTGCCTGGTTATATGCCATATTCTATTATGTAATTTCACTCAGAAGTGCTATCTTTTTATGGTATTTTAATTGCTGAGAAATCAGTAGTTAATCAGAAGATAGTTTGAACTATTAAATGACAAGATTGTTTTTAATTCATTATTTTTAACTAATTACAAATGAATAACTTACTTTCTTTTTACCTGTGTCATGTAAATGATGGAAAGGAATCTCACTATATCTAACTTATGACTTTTTTTTAATATCTTTATTGGAGTATAGTTGCTTTACAATGTTGTGTTAGTTTCTGCTGTACAACAAAGTGAATCAGCTGTACGTATACATATATCCCCATATCCCCTCCCTCTTGAGCCTCCCTATCCCACCCCTCTAGATCGTCACAAAGCACCGAGCTGATCTCCCTGTGCTATGCAGCAGCTTCCCACTAGCCATCCATTTCACATTTGGTAGTGTATATATGTCAACGCTACTCTCTCACTTCGTCCCAGCTTCCCCTACCGCCCCACCCCCGTGTCCTCGAGCCATAGAAAATCCTAAAGATGCCACCAGAAAACTACTAGAGTTAATCAATGAATTTGGTAAAGTAGCAGGATACAAAATTAATACACAGAAATCTCTTGCATTTCTATACACTAACGATGAAAAATCTGACAGAGAAATTAAGAAAACACTCCCATTTACCATTGCAACAAGAAGAGTAAAGTACCTAGGAATAAACCTACCTAAGGAGGCAGAAGACCTGTATGCAGAAAACTCTAAGACACTGATGAAAGAAATCGAAGAGGATACAAACAGACGGAAAGATATACCATGTTCTTGGATTGGAAGAATCAACGTTGTGAAAATGACTATACTACCTAAAGCAATCTACAGATTCAATGCAATCCCTATCAAACTACCAATGGCATTTTTCACAGAACTAGAATGACTTTTTATCTGAGTCTTCTCTCATCCTCCTTCCAAATTTTTGAGGTATAAAAAATGACTCTCTGCCTTCACATAAATTGCCCCTGAAACGTTTCTGTAGTTAGTGACAGCCGTCTTACACTTCCAGGAAAAAGACTATTCACATACTGTTCAGGCCCTTTCACTGGCTTGAGCAGTTTACAACAGGGAAAAGAATGTGACATGATCAAAGACTTCCTTCTGGCTTTTACTTTATGCTGTCGTCGAGTAACACATACTGAGGGGCATGGAGGTGGAGTGAACAGACCAGAATGCATTTACCTCTTGGAGACAGGGGCTTTCTAAGATGAAGTAGGGAAGGTGTTGACGAGGTAAGAGCCACTTTAAGAATAGATGTTTCACTTTAATGACTTCTTATTTTATTGGTATATGGTGTTATTTTCTTTTCATGTTAACTTTTTTTTATTGAGGTATAATTGACAAAATAGTATATATTTAAAGCATAAAAAAGAATAAATGTTTCATATGACATATATGTTTATTTTACTTCATTCTTGGTCCAGCTCAAAGTGCAGAAATATTGGAAGAATATTATTCCACCTGGTCATTAGAATTGGCAAGCCACCCAAAGGCAGGACTGTGGGCTGATCAGGTTCTGAAATAAGGTGGCTCACTTGAATCCCAACTTTCCATTCTTACTCACTGTGACTTTGAGCCAGTGACTTACTTCCCTACCATTAGATTAATTTTCTGACTTATCTGATGGAAATATACTTTCTTGGTATTATAGTAATGATTAAAGTAATGGTATGTATAAAACATTAGCACAATGCCTGGCACAGAGTAATCAAGCAATAAATGGTGGTAACTTTTATTAAAAATAAGAGGTATTATTTCTTTATAGCACCTATTTATTTTGTGTGGGTGGTTGTATACCTCTTTTTTAAGAAAATTTGTCTTTGTAGACTATAGGACACCGATTGGCTATTTCTGAAACACAATTTAAATAGACTCTTCACCACGCACAGTGTAGAAGTAGAAAGAGGAATTTGGGGACTGGTATTCAAACCATTGAATCAGGAAGACAGTATTAGTACAGGGATTGCCACCTAGCAAATTTCTCTCTGTGAGAAAGGTGTCCTTTCATGTCAATGTAGGAGGAGATTCAATACCCATTAATTTTTTAATGAGACAAACAGTAAGCATCTACTGGAATTCACCTACCTAAGTATAGATAGTATGTTCGTGTATGTGTACACACACAACTACAGCACCTAACATGTATGCTCATATATACATGGGATGAGAGAGGGATTGGTTGATTAATTCTTACATCGTTTTTTTTGGAGTATAATTGCTTTACAATGGTGTGTTAGTATCTGCTTTATAACAAAGTGAATCAGTTATACATACACATATGTTCCCATATCTCTTCCCTCTTGCATCTCCCTCCCTCCCACCCTCCCCATCCCACCCCTCCAGGCGGTCACAAAGCACCGAGCTGATCTCCCTGTGCTATGCGGCTGCTTCCCACTAGCTATCTACCTTACCTTTGGTAGTGTATATATGTCCATGCCTCTCTCTCGCTTTGTCACAGCTTACCCTTCCCCCTCCCCATATCCTCAAGTCCATTCTCTAGTAGGTCTGTGTCTTTATTCCTGTCTTACCCCTAGGTTCTTCGTGACATTTTTTTTCTTAAATTACATATATATGTGTTAACATACGGTATTTGTCTTTCTCTTTCTGACTCACTTCACTCTGTATGACAGACTCTAGCTTTATCCACCTCATTACAAATAGCTCAATTTCATTTCTTTTTATGGCTGAGTAATATTCCATTGTATATATGTGCCACATCTTCTTTATCCATTCATCCGATGATGGACACTTAGGTTGTTTCCATCTCCTGGCTATTGTAAATAGAGCTGCAATGAACATTTTGGTACATGACTCTTTTTGAATTATGGTTTTCTCAGGGTATATGCCCAGTAGTGGGATTGCTGGGTCATATGGTAGTTCTATTTGTAGTTTTTTAAGCAACCTCCATACTGTTCTCCACGGTGGCTGTATCAATTTACATTCCCACCAACAGTGCAAGAGGATTCCCTTTTCTCCACACCCTCTCCAGCATTTATTGTTTCTAGATTTTTTGATGATGGCCATTCTGACTGGTGTGAAATGATATCTCATTATAGTTTTCATTTGCATTTCTCTAATGATTAATGATGTTGAGCATTCTTTCATGTGTTTGTTGGCAGTCTGTATATCTTCTTTGGAGAAACGTCTATTTAGGTCTTCTGCCCATTTTTGGATTGGGTTTTGTTTTTTTGTTTTTTTTATTGAGCTGCATGAGCTGCTTATAAATTTTGGAGATTAATCCTTTGTCAGTTGCTTCATTTGCAAATATTTTCTCCCATTCTGAGGATTGTCGTTTGGTCCTGTTTATGGTTTCCTTTGCTGTGCAAAAGCTTTGAAGTTTCATTAGGTCCCATTTGTTTATTTTTGTTTTTATTTCCATTTCTCTAGGAGGTGGGTCCAAAAGGATCTTGCTGTGATTTATGTCATAGAGTGTTCTGCCTCTGTTTTCCTCTAAGAGTTTGATAGTTTCTGGCCTTACATTTAGGTCTTTAATCCATTTTGAGCTTATTTTTGTGTATGGTGTTAGGGAGTGATCTAATCTCATACTTTACCTGTCCGGTTTTCCCAACACCACTTATTGAAGAGGCTGTCCTTTCTCCACTGTACATTCCTGCCTCCTTTATCAAAGATGAGGTGACCATATGTGCGTGGGTTTATCTCTGGGCTTTCTATCCTGTTCCATTGATCTGTGTTTCTGTTTTTGTGCCAGTACCATACTGTCTTGATTACTGTAGTTTTGTAGTATAGTCTGAAGTCAAGGAGCCTGATTCCTCCAGCTCCGTTTTTCGTTCTCAAGATTGCTTTGGCTATTCGGGGTCTTTTGTGTTTCCATACATATTGTGAAAGTTTTTGTTCTAGTTCTGTGAAAAATGCCAGTGGTAGTTTGATAGCGATTACATTGAATCTGTAGATTGCTTTGGGTAGTGGAGTCATTTTCACAATGTTGATTCTTCCAATCCAAGAACATGGTATATCTCTCCATCTATTTGTATCATCTTTAATTTCTTTCATCAGTGTCTTATAATTTTCTCCATACAGGTTTTTTGTCTCCTTAGGTAGGTTTATTCCTAGATAGTTTATTCTTTTTGTTGCAGTGGTAAATGAGAGTGTTTTCTTGATTTGACTTTCAGATTTTTCATCACTAGTGTATAGGAATGCCAGAGATTTCTGTGCGTTAATTTTGTATCCTGCAACTTTACCAAATTCATTGATTAGCTCTAGTAGTTTTCTGGTAGCATCTTTAGGATCCTCTATGTATAGTATCATGTCATCTGCAAACAGTGACAGCTTTACTTCTTCTTTTCCGATTTGGATTCCTTTTATTTCCTTTTCTTCTCTGATTGCTGTGGCTAAAACTTCCAAAACTATGTTGCATAAGAGTGGTGAGAGTGGGCAACCTTGTCTTTTTCCTGATCTTAGTGGAAATGCTTTCAATTTTTTCACCATTGAGGACGATGTTGGCTGTAGGTTTGTCATATATGGCCTTTATTATGTTGAGGAAACTTCCCTCTATGCCTACTTTCTGGAGGGTTTTTATCATAAATGGGTGTTGAATTTTGTCAAAAGCTTTCTCTGCATCTCTTGAGATGATCATATGGTTTTTCTCCTTCAATTTGTTAATATGGTGTATCACGTTGATTGATTTGCATATATTGAAGAATCCTTGCATTCCTGGGATAAACCCCACTTGATCACGGTGTATGATCCTTTCAATGGGCTGTTAGATTCTGTTTGCTAGTATTTTGTTGAGGATTTTTGCATCTATGTTCATCAGTGATACTGGCCTGTAGTTTTCTTTCTTTGTGACATCCTTGTCTGGTTTTGCTGTCAGGGTGATGGTGGCCTCGTAGAATGAATTTGGGAGTGTTCCTCCCTCTGCTATATTTTGGAAGAGTTTGAGAAGGATAGGTGTTAGCTCTTCTCTAAATGTTTGATAGAATTCGCCTGTGAAGCCATCTGGTCCTGGGCTTTTGTTTGTTGGAAGATTTTTAATCACAGTTTCAATTTCAGTGATTTGCACATCTTTAATGATTAATGATGTTGAGCGTTCTTTCATGTGTTTGTTGGCAATCTATATCTTCTTTGGAGAAATGTCTGTTTACGTCTTCTGCCCATTTTTGGATTTCTTATATCTTTAAATATGTCTTTAAATACACTTGAAAGTTCTTGAGAGAGTTATCTTTTATTTAGTTATCTTAAAAGTTATCACCACAAAAAATGGTAATTATGTGATGGGGTAGATGTGTTAACTAACATTATATTGGTGATCATTTTACAATATATTCATATGTCAAATCATCATGTTGTACACTTAAACTTTCACAGTGTTGGGACTTCCCTGGTGGCGCAGTGGTTAAGAATCCACTTGCCAAAGCAGGAGGCACAGGTTCAAGCCCTGCCAGGAAGGTCCCACATGCTGCGAAGCAACTAAGCCCGTGCGCCACAACTACTGAGCCTGCTCTCCACAGCCCGCGAGTCACAACCACTGAAGCCCACGCGCCTAGAGCCTGTGCTCCGCAACAAGAGAAGCCACTGCAGTGAGAAGCCCGCTCGCCGCAAATAGAGAGCTACTAGAGAAAGCCCACGTGCAGCAACAAAGACCCAACACAGCCAAATAAATAAAGAAATAAATTCATAAAAAATAAATAAACTTACACAACGTTATATGACAGTAATATATCAGTAAAGCTGGAAAAACAGAAACAACAGAAGTATATATATTCAAGTGCCCTAGATTTGATTTTAGAAAATACTGGTCAACACACTCAAGTACTCCCTTGAATCCTTTCTCTTGAATCTTGAGATAGAGCCCAGAGTCCCTGATGTTCTGGTAACTCTTCAGACCTCCAAAAGTACTTCACTGAGGGAAAGGGGCAGTGTTGAAGACCATCAGCTTCTCAGGAGGGTCTGGGACAAGATGTGGCTCAGAAGTCAAAATTATTTAGAATGTAGTAAGATAATGTGGTGTATCTGGATCAGATATGACATTCCATCCCAAGAGAGTTCACGGGCAGTACCCCATAATCAGTACTATTTCTGAAGCAAAACATATGAATATTCACACTAAGTGTGATAAATAAAGATCATAAATAGCCTTAAGCAGTTTCAAGGAAATGTCTGCCACCAAATGAGTTATGTTACTGAAAAGCAGCTTTCAGTTTTTAGAGCTTCTAGGAATTCTGAATTACAAGTAAGGAATTGCAGACCTTAGCTGAAGTCCGGTATCCAGGGAATCAGTAGAAGACTCACATTCCTCTCTATTTCTACACTGTACCTAAAAGATTGTAAATTGCTACTAGAACAGCCCTAGGTGTCTTGTAGTTTATCAAGATGCATAATTTGTGAATGTGTGAATTATGTAATCACAGACATAAGCATCTAAAAATTCATATATGTTGCATTATATTTATTATTCTATATAATTCTTCTTTTAACAGCATCTACCAATGCATCCCAGTAGCGCCACTTGAACTAATATAAATTGCTTGCCTGGCCCAATGCAAACATATAAATCATTGAGAAAAGACTTGAAAACCACAGCTGGAAATTAGAAACCTATCTCTGCAATAAGATATTTTTATGCAAAGAGGAAATGAATTGAGTACTTAAATCTGGAGCCCCTCTCAGCTTCACTTGAAATAGTTTTGCCTGAAAAATTGCATAACATGTGTTCACTGATAAGAAAAGCAATGAGTTTTAATAAAATAAGTATGTCTAAATTTAAACTACCTTTCAGATTTCAACTGGTGCAAGGGAAAAATTTCCTCAAAGGTTTAAAACCTACTGAAAACAGGAAAAGAAATGCGGAAAAGTAACAAAGTGAGCCAAATCTTTATGTCTATATCCTTATTTATATTTATCCATTCACCTGTCTTTAGCTAGCTAGCTAGCTATCATATTATATTCAAGCCACTGCTAAAATAAAGTGTCATCAATGTAAAACTAAAGACGGTTGCTCCCTTTCAAGGAATATCTAACTTTTAGGTATGGAGAATACCTTCTTATGCCTCCTTCATCTTCCATCTATCAAGAATCGATTGGGGCTCCCCTGGTGGTGCAGTGGTTGAGAATATGCCTGCTAATGCAGGGGACACGGGTTCGAGCCCTGGTCTGGGAAGATCCCACATGCCACAGAGCAACTAAGCCCCTGAGCCACAACTACTGAGCCTGCGCGTCTGGAGCCTGTGCTCCGCAACAAGAGAGGCCGCGATAGTGAGAGGCCTGCACACTGCGATGAAGAGTGGCCCCCGCCTGCCACAGCTAGAGAAAGCCCTCACACAGAAACGAACACCCAACACAGCCAAAAATAAATAAATAAACAAATGTGTGGTTTAAAAAAAAAGAATTGATTGTATACCTACTGGTGCTCCAAATGTGGCTTTGTAAAGCTTTGAATCTAGGAGGAGTACCAGAAACACCCTCCTACTAGAAGAAATTCAATCTAGTTAGAAAAGATGCTGCTAGGGTCATGTGGATGAAAAGGGCACACAATATGCCACAAAGTGTTTTGCACATGATAAGAGTTGCTTGATTATCAAGCATTCACATTCACAGCTAGTACCTCAGAACGCTTATTTTTCAATTTGGACTCTATTCAGATCCAGGGACCATATGTACCTTGGCTGAGAAACAAGATTTATTACACTGAAACATATGAAATTGCCACTCTGTAGGTCTGAAATGCTGGCAGTTTCATATGGTTCACTATAACGTAAGATGGCGATCTGGAATCTGTTGCCCTAAGTCAGTTAGTCTTTTGTTCCACTTGTAACCTTGATCTTGGACATCTTGTCCTGGAGCAGCAGCCACTCCCCACCATGAATTAGTCCCTAAAATCTGTGTGCCTCCAGATCTCCCCAGTGCTAACTACTTAACCTGGAGTTTGACCAGTACCTGGGCATCTGGCCAATGGGCTTTTATCTGCCTACTCTTCTCTCCAGACCTGCAGGACCCTGAGAGTGAGTGTTTTCTTAAATCTTGTTCCCTAGGTGCCTTGTTTGACTCATCCTAGTCCCAGACCTGCATGACATCACACTTGATCATCAATCCAGAGCTGTCTGAATTCACCCATCAAAATTCAATTGAAAAGGTCTCACTCCTGGGGAGATATTTTTCACCCTAATCACATTACCTCCTCTGCTGCATTTGACACTATGAGTCACTCTATACTTCCCAAAGTTCTTTCCTTTTATAAGTTATCATGAAGTAGCTGCCTTTGTTCCTTGTACATCTGTGTTACTCTGACCGGACAACCGCCACTCACCTCTTGGAGCTACCCAAGGCTTGGTCTCCTGTCCTCTCCCCTTTTTACATTCTCTCTGGACAATGTCATCCCAGAATGGTTTTGACTATCAACTATGTACCGATGGCTCTCTAAACTCCACCTCTAGCCCACACGTCTACTCTCCACTGCCATCTCAACCTGAAGGTGCCACAAGGGTCACAGACTCAACTGTCCCTCTTCTTCCAGTGCGTTCTTTCTCAGTTGGTGACACCATACAGTCGCCTAAGTTAGAACTTTGGAATTCATCTCTGATCCCTCCCTTTCTCTTGCTTCCCCATGGCCAGTTCACCGCCAAGTCTTTTCTTTCTCTTTTAGCTAAGGATTTCTTAAAACTTTTTCTTCCTACCCATCTTTTCTGCACTTGCAATGGAGTTCACCATAGTTTACCCAAAGTCCTTCTCCTATAAGACCTCTGAATGTGATCTTTCCCCTTTTACCTGAGAACAGCATGAGAAACATTTAGACACTGATGCCATGATAACATGAATGATTTTCATACAGGCTTGTATAAAAATAATTTCCACATAAGAAATGATTTCCTATATTGACTTTTATTACACATGTTAAAAATTGAGATAAAACGCTTGTCCTTTTAAAACAATTTTGAACAGTTATTCTAAAAGAGATAAAGATACACCATACACAGTGAGTCCAATTGCCATTGGTTTTTACTATAAAACTCTATTGGTAAATTGCTAATTGCTGGATTAAATAAATGTTTACATAGGAAAGATCTTCAAAAAGACATCAAAGTGCCATTTAATATCTTCTAAAATTTATATTTAAAAATAAAATACATTTGATGCACTTTAAAAAATACTTTGGGGCTTCGCTGGTGGCGCCGTGGTTGAGTCTGCCTGCCGATGCAGGGGACACAGGTTCGTGCCCTGGTCCAGGAAGATCCCACATGCCGCAGAGCGGCTGGGCCCGTGAGCCATGGCCGCTGAGCCTGCACGTCCGGAGCCTGTGCTCCGCAACGGGAGAGGCCACAACAGTGAGAGGCCCGCATACCGCAAAAAAACAAACAAAACAAAACAACAAAAAAAACCTTTAATTTTTTAGAGAAGTTTTAGGTTCACAGCAAAAGTGGACAGAAAGTACAGAGTTCCCATTATAGCCCCTGCCCCATCACATGGTAGCCTCCCCCATTGTCAGCATCCCCTAACAAAGTGATATACTTGTTACAATCAATGAACCTATACTAACACATAATAATAACCCAAAGTACATAGGTTACATTAGTTTCACTCATGGTGTTGTACATTCAGTGGATTTTGACAAAAGTATAATGACATGTGTCACCAATAATAGTATCATACAGAGTAATTTCACTGTGCTACAAGTCCTCTGTGCTCCGCCAATTCATCCCTTCTTCCACCTAACCCCTGGCAACCACTGATCTTTTTATTATCTCCACAGTTCTTTCTTTTCCAGAATGTCATATAGTTGGAATCATACAGTATATAGCCTTTTCTGATTAGCTTCTTTCACTTAGTAATATGCATTTAAGTTCCCTCCAAATTTTTTTATCTTTTGATAGCTCATTTCTTTTTAGTGCTGAATAATATTCCATTGTCTGGGTGTACCACCATTTATCTATTTACCTACTGAAGAGCATCTTGGTTGCTTCCAAGTTCAGGGAATTATGAATAAGGCTGCTATAAACATTCATGTATAGGATTTTGTTTGGGCATAAATTTATAACTCCTTTGGATAAATACTAAAGAGAGTGACTGCTGAATCACATGTAAGAGTATATTTAGTTTTGTAGGAAACTTCCAAAGTGTCTTTCAAAGTTGTTAACATTTTGCATTCCCACCAGCAATGAATGAGTGTTCTTGTTACCTCTACATCCTCACCAGCACTTGATGTTGTCAGTGTTCTGGAATTTGGCCATTTCATTAGTGTGTGGTAGCATCAAAGTGTTGTTTAGTTTGCATTTCCCTTATGACATATGTTGTGGAACATCTTTTCATATGCTTATATGCCATCTATATATTGATATTTTCTTTGGTGAGGTGTCTGTGAAGGTCTTTGACCTATTTTTTTAACACAATTGTTTGTTTTCTTATCATTGAGGTTTAAGAGTTCTTTGAATATTTTGGAAAACAGCCCTTTATAAAATGTATATTTTCTCCCAGTCTGTGGCTTGTCTTTTCATTATATTGACAGTGTCAGAACAGAAATTATTGATTTTAATGAAGTCCATCTCATTAATTTCTTCTTTCATGGATTGTACCTCTGATGTTATATCTAAAATGTCAATTGCCAAACCCAAATCATCTACATTTTCACATATGTTATCTTCTAGGAGTTTTATAGTTTTGTGTCTTACATTTAGGTCTACGATCCACTTTGAGTTAATTTTTGTGAAGGGTGTAAAGTCTGTGTCTAGATTCATTTTTTTGCATGTAGATGTCCAATTGTTACAGCACCATTTGTTGAAAAGACTATCTTTGCTCCATTCTATTGCCTTTGCTCCTTTGTCAAAGCTCAGTTGACTATATTTATGTGGCTCTATTTCCAGGCTCTCTATTATGTTCCATTGATCTAGTTGCCTGTACTTTCCCCAGTATCACACTGTCTTGATTACTCTAGCTTTACAGTACATCTTGATCTTGGGTAATATCAGTCCTCCAACTTTGTTCTTCTCCTTCAATATTGTGTTGGCTAATCTGCGTCTTTTGCCTCTACATATACAAACATTAGAATCACTTTGTTGATATCCACAATAACTTGCTTAAAGGGATTGTACTGAACCTATAGATGAAGTTGTGAAGAACTGACATCTTGACAGTATTGAGTCTTCGTATCCATAAGCATGGAATATCTCTCCATTATTTAATTATTTGATTTCTTTCATTAGAGTTGTAGTTTTCCTCATGTGGGTCTCCTACCTATTTTGGTTACATTTATACCTAAGTATTTGATTTTGGGGGGTGCTGATGTAAATGGTAATGTGTTTTTTATTTTAGATTCCACTTGTTCACTACTAGCATATACAAAATCAGTGGGCTTTTTTGCATTAGCCTTGTATCTTGTAGCCTTGCTATAATCTCTTATTAGTTCCAGGAGTTTTTTGTCAGTTCTTTCAGATTTTCTACATAGACAATCATGTCATCTGTGAACAAAGACTGTTTTGTTTCTTTCTTCCAAATACGTATACCTTTGATTTCTTTCCTAGCTATTGCAATAGCTAGCACTTGCACTACCATGTTGAAAAGCAGTGGCGAGAGGAGATATCCTTGTCTTGTTTCTGACCTTAGTGGGAAAGCTTTGAGTTTCACACCATCAAGTATGATGATATCTGTAGGTTTTTGTGGATATTCTCTATCAAATTGAGGAAGTTCCCCTTAATTCCTAGTTTACTGGGTGTTTTTAACCTAAACGGTTATCGAATTTTGTCAAATGCTTTTTCTGCATCTATTACATGATCACATGATTTTTCTTTGTTGATATGATGGATTACATTAATTGATTCTTGAATGTTGAACCAGCTTTGCATACCTTTTAGAAATCTCACTTCATCATGTTGTATAATTCTTTTTATCATTTGATTTACTTTTTAAATAGCTTTGGTAGTTTAATAAAATACCTTTTCTAAAAATGAGCATAAATGGGAGTATCAGTATGTGAGGGGGGAGGACTGATAAATGGCCTGAGAGGTGGAAATCTCAATACTGATGCTATTTTCTGAACTAGAGTTCTAAGAAAGAAAACTGGAAAACTTTGCTTGTATGAAATATATAATTATTATAATATATTGAGAACTATTTATCAATTATGACTGAAGATACCTCACAAAAGCTAGTAAACATATCATTCTATATCAAATCAACCTTACAGTAGGTATCACTTAAGAACCTACCCAGAAGAGTGATGTGTAAAGCAACACAAGTCACAATGCATTGTTCTTACTCCAAAAGAGTTTATAATTTAATAGTGTAAATAAAACATGTAACTAACTGTAATACTCTAGCTGCATATGATGTAGGTTGTACAAATTGGTCACAGAGAGTTAAGTGACATGGCGTGCACAAAGTCACCAAGTCTCATTTTAGCCCCTCTTTCTTTAACTTGCCTTTGGAAATCTCTTTTGAAAACCTTTTCTAAATTCCTGTACAAAAAAAAATATTGTAGAAGAAAAGATAATAAAGAAGAAGAGTAGGAAGAGGAGAAAGTAATGAACTGTGGTTGAAGATGAAAGCTTTTGTATGGGGGCTAGGGGTATATGGGAAAACTCTGTACCTTCCTCTCAATTTTGCTTTGACTCTAAAACTTCTCTAAAAAAAATTAAGTCTTTAAGAAGAAACGTTAAAGCTTTTCCAGAGGAGCACTTGATTAAAAGTTCCTAGAGAGCTTAAGCGTTAATGTGGATCTAATGCGCACTTGTTAAGTGGCAATGGATGGAAATGACCTCTGGAAAGTACGTTTTTCTTTAAGAGTGGAAAAAAAATATTCCTCCAAGTGAATAAAAAGGAATGTTATGCCCAAATATTGAGGACTTGAGGAGCAAACAAGGACAAGAAATACTGTAGAATGAAGGGATTTTGTTCCCTTTGTTCCTCTGCTTTTTCTTCATTTTAGCAAGAGGTTCTCAGTATTTGAATCATCCATGAGAGCTTTTAAAAAATCCCTGTTCTTGACCTCGACCCCAGATTTGGAGAAATTAGATCCAAATATCTGGGGATAGAACCCAGGCATCTGTATTTTAATAAACTCCCAAGGCAATTCTAACATAAAGTCACAGTGGATACCCATGCCCCAAGAGATCTGGAAGAGAGATGGCAGGGAATACTTAAACAAAGAAGTTGAGAGGAAGTAGATATATCACCTTCAGCTAGTGTTACCTCACCAGCCAGTCCTGCTAAGATTGGTAGGAATATAGCAGCCAGAATAAGCAAAGAGGCCCTCACATATTCACCAGTAAAAATGAGAGGTTTGGATTCAGTGATCTCAAAAATTACCATTTGCAATAATAGCATTTTGAGCTAAAACTGAAGAGTTATAGTGAGGAGGAAAAAGTTTTCCTAGCTGTTAAATCCCTGATGTGATATTTCTTCTTCTAGCCTGCATCTAAAATGGTCAGTCTTGGTTCACTAATAAACATACACTCACTGTAACACACATTAAATGATCTAGGCATTTGGGAAGATGGTAATATGAAAAGTCAGCTGTGAGGTTGGTACTCGGATGGATGATTTCAAAAGCTCTTAGCTCCTGATATCAGTAAATGTATTACATTTTTCCTCCCTTATAAAATTCATGTACTGCTTATTGCTTCCATAGTCCCTTTGAGCATGTAAAGACACCTCTCACTCATTCTCATTCTTAAAATGCGCCAGCTCCTTGGTGTATAAGAAGGAAAGCTACAGTTGGTTATAAAAAATGTGATGGATGATTTAGGTGGCTGTATTCAGCTGTAAGCAATAAGCGCTGAGCTTGGCAGAAAGTACTATAGGCAAAGCGCTAGTGATTTACTAGCTATCTAAAGCACATGAGATCTGTAATGCATGAGACCCTCAGGCCCATCGCTTCTCTTCAGTAATGGGAAACAATATTTTGGTGAAAAATGACACATTTAATTTCAACTTTGTGTTGTAAAACAAAAAGGCAGTCTAATTTTCATTTTATTATTTTTTTCTTTCATAAAGCATCTTTGCATCTTATTGGAAGCACAAATGGTTTCTTAAGACGCAGAAACAGTAGAGCATGTTAGAAACACTATCTACTGGTAGACATTATTGGCTGCATGTTTGCACATGGTTGGTAAGATCAAAATGAGAAACTCAGAGTGCTGTGACGGATCCGTTGTATTCAGCTAGACTCTCTGGAGAACTGATTCTAATAGCTTAGTGCTGTTTAAGGCAGATATGTATCCAGGTGATTGCCATGGTTACATATGGATACTGAAAACAGTTTTGGCATTCTCCAAAACAAGAAGGAAAAAGCCAGAGGGGAAAAAAATAGTAAGAGAAGTAATGTTACCCACTGAACTGAGGGTAAAAAAAAAAATGTAGTTACTAAGGACCATGAACTCAAATCCGAACTCTGTTAAAGATATATATAGTGTGAATGCCATAAACTTTCTGCATCTCATTGTATCAGCCTGTGAAATGCTGATCTATTTTGCAATTTCAATGTGAGAGGTAAATAAAACCTCTTCCAAGGCTCTTTGAAAATAGATTCTGCATTTCAGAATAAATGTTAAACAACAATATGATGATGGAATAGCTGACACAATGCAAATTTTAAATAGAGCAGAGTAACTTTCTAATTATGGGCTACATTTTATTCTTTGTAACTGTGATTAGAAAGCGGCCATGTTCCCTTAATTAGAAAGTTAATTAGATTGTGACCTCTTTTCCTGTCTTATTGTCTTGGACTACAGGCCAGAAGTAAATTACAAACTCCACTACCGACATGTCTATACCCACCCGCCAAAAAATAAGACTGTTAAACATAAATATGATTACAAGGAATAAATTAGGAGTTACAAGTCAGATAGGCTATGGAATAGATCTCCCATTAGAGAAAAATTGATCGGGATAAATGAAGAAGTTACTCTTCTAGGTCAAGCCTGTATAGTAAGATCCCTAAATTGTGTTCTTCGGGATACTGGTTCTCATACTTTAGTATGCATGCATGAGAATCACCTGAAGGACTTGTTAAAACACAGATTTGTGGGCTCCACACATAGAGCTTCTAATTCAGTGAATCTGGGGTGGGACTGAAGAGTTTACATTACTAACAAGTTTTCAGGTAATGCTGATGCTGCTGGTCTAAGGACCATACTACAGGAGCTATTCCTTAAAATATTAAGAGTGTTAAGCTGAACTATTGTTTTCTTATCACATAAGTTTGAGAGTTCTTAGAGTTGAACAAAGTTAAGCAAGTCTCTTTACTGTGTGATATCGAGAGTCTTTTTTTTTTTTTTTTGCGGTACGCGGGCCTCTCACCGTTGTGGCCTCTCCCGTTGGGGAGCACAGGCTCTGGATGCGCAGGCTCAGTGGCCATGGCTCATGGGCCCAGCCGCCGCGCGGCACGTGGGATCTTCCCGGACTGGGGCACGAACCCGTGTCCCCTGCATCAGCAGGCGGACTCCCAACCACTGTGCCACCAGGGAAGCCCCTCACAGAGTCTTTCATAGATTACTGTGCTTTAGGAATCTTCAAGAAGAAGGGTAAAGTATGCATTGCTCCTCAAATGTATTTGACCTCTCCACCTGTTAGAATGTCTATAATTTATTTTAAAATGTAATTTGTCAGCTTTGACAACATGACAGGCCTTCAGTATTACCTAGTTTAGGCTAAACTCTAACGGTGGTGAGTTGCCCTTATGGTAATAATTTCCAAAGGAGGTCCCTGCAAGCACTTTGGCTCTCTTTCCTCAGAGCTATACTGGAGGATTTGCTATTTCACATACTGTTGTTAGAATGGGCTGTTAGAAGGATTTGTTAATTAGCATTAACAGCAGAATGTTACAGTTTTCATTGGTGTAATTAGTGATTTCCTCATGTGTGTACTGGTTAAAATATCGTAGAGACACTCCCTACCCTTGCATGAACAGGGTATACAAATCTAGTAAATCTTCATCCTTTAATGTGAGAAATAGTGTTCTAAATTTGATTCCTAATTCTGGAAACTTCTTGATTGCCTGGCTCCTGCTAGCCTAATTAGCTGAATTCTTTCTCTAATATTATGATATTTGCCTTGGGTGAAATTTTTATGCAAAATGATGTTGGATCACTTTAAAAGAGATTTTTGACTTCATAGAGTTGACTGGATGTTTTGTGATTGCTTGTTAATAAATGTCTAAAGGAGAATTTGCTTTGAGATTTGCTCACTTTACAATTTAGCAGTAAAACTCCTAGAGGAGGAGGCTAACCCCTCTCCACCTCCAGCCAATAGCAGTTATGGATATCTACAAGAAAAGAACATACTAGTTGCGCAAGATGAGATTGCCTTAGGTCAGATCAAAGCACTGTCCCTGCTCCCCACTCCTATTCTTGTTTGAGTCTTTGTGAAGCATTTCATACAACCAGTGCCCTTCAAAAATACTTGGGGAAATGCTGCGTTATTATTTTCAACCTCTTAACAAAGGAGGCCTCCTATGTCACAGGAAACAAAACAGCATTAGGAAACTGTTCTGTAGCATCTCTGTTGTGTTCTACGTGAAAATTCCATGCAGAGCCAAATAGAAGCCCAAGGATCACATAGAAGCAAACAACTGGAGAAGAGGCAGTGATTTCATGTTTACCTTCTTGGTAGCAGTTTCCTAGGGAGATAATTACTTGGGAGAAATAATCAGTTTGCCTTACTTGGTGGTATAAATTGCATTTTGTCTAGAAAAATAGTGCTCTAGAGCACGAGTGTTTTGGCTAAAAAAAATCGTGCACATACATGACAGTGGGAAATTCAAAGGTACCCTTTTGGTCTGTTCTTATTTTACTTCGTTGAAAGCAAGATGCTCACATGTACATAATCTCAATATTGAGTGAAATTAAGAAATCTCATTTCTTATATGATGTTACATAATAGAAGCTCAGGAAACATCTGTATTTGCTTTGGGAGTCATTTCTGTTCATGCACTGTTGTCATTTCAATTTCAACTTATGATGTGAGCTTAGAATATATTTTAAAAGATGGGTATTTTGATAGTACAGTAATCCTGATCTACAGTAGGACTTTGAATGAGTGCCATTTTAGGCCAGAATTAATGGAGTGCACTCTGCTTTGGAGTTAGACTTGAGTTAAATTGTTGGCCATATCACCTAACCAGCTCAGTCGGGAGGAGGGACACCCTAGAATTTGCTTGATTTATTTGAGTTTCAGTTTGACACTCCCCAAATATGACTAATAAAACCTTACCTCATAGGATGACTCATTCATTCATTCAACATTTATTGACTGTCTACACGTGACGGGCACTGTTCCAGGACTGGGAGCACAGCACTGAACAAGCACATTAGCTACTGTCATGGAGCCCCCATCTAGTTGAAGAAGACACTAAAGGCCACCAGCAAATACGTTGTATAGTATCTGGAGATGACGAGCACCATGACAAAAATAAGTCAGGATAAGGGGGCAAGAGAGAATTATAAGGCTGCTATTTTATTAGGAATCAAACACAGCCTTTATGATAAATGGACATTTGAACAGACTTGAAGGAAGTGAAGTCTTCTGTGCTGCAAGGATAAAATGAGGTAGAGCGTGTGTAAAGTACATTGTAAAATACCTGACACAGGATAGGTATGCAGCAAATGGTATATTTTATTTTTATTATGATTTTCATTACCAACGTTATCACTGATGTTGATATATTTTCATAAAGTCATGCCACTGTTCAGTAGAAAAACCTGAGGGAAGAATCCGTAACTAACAAAAGGCCCTCATGAATGAACTGTCACTTAAGGAAGGCACCAGACTTCTTGACATCACTGCAACAGGAGTCTGAGCTCTGACCACTGCTTGAGGTGAGAGCCTTCTTATGATCATCAAAAGAGTTTGCGCTCCCTGGATTATTGCTAGGGAAACTGTGTGTGATAGTGGATATTACAATAATATCAGCTACCACCATCAATTACGGATTACTTTTTATGCATCATGCAATGTGCTAAATGCTTTATGTTCACTATTGCTTTGAATTCTCCCAGCAATCCTGTAAGGTAGATATTGTTGGGATGCAACTTGCTCTGGATCGCTGTGACACTTAGGATCACACGTGAGATTGGAGCCTGGAGTGGTGTGAAAACAATGTCCATGCCCTTATTCACCACATTCACAATGTAGAATATATCGGCAAAAAAAAAAAAAAGAAAATTATAAAATTGTATATATTGAAATTGTATATATTCCAGTTAATGTTATGGAATAAATAAGCTTTTGCTCCTGACTTTGGAACCCAGACTTATGCATGTTTTTTGCTTGTTGTTAAATGAAAAACATATTTTTGATACTATATAACAAAAATAAAAATTAACTTCTGGAGAACATACTTGTTCACCCAGAACTTCCTAGAGATGACAGTTCTTGGAATTCTAAGCACTGAGAGAATAAACAATGTACTTTGGATTTTTTAAATAGTGAAGCCTCCCCTCAAATCCATATTTATCCATTATCTCTCTCCAGTGTTGTAGGTCACAAACTCTTGAATAGAATCATTCATACAATTCTCAATCATCACTAAGACCTATTTAAGATGTGGAGATTTTATAATTTACATGTTACTTAAGAAACCGAATACCTAACTAAGACAGCTTATTAGATTTTTGAACTTTATTTGGTGGAATGACCTCTGGTGGCATTAATAATATAAATTGGTTTTGAATTGTTATTCAGGGTAGCTTGAATAGACAGACAGGTGGCGAATTTATTACAAAGTAAATCCCTCATGACCTACTACTGTTTTTCTTTTCTAGTGAAGTTCTTCAAAGCATAATCCTATCACTTTTGACTCGAATGAACTAGTCACTGTCTCCCGAGCTGAACTATGACATCACATAGAAGTTTAATTTTCTTTTTGTTTAATTTGACCTTTAGCAATCTGTATCATAAAAAGGCAATATGATCTCCAGTTCTAAACTTTACACATCTTGTAACTACTCCACCCAGAATGATTCCCAAGAGACCTCACAAAATTAAAAAAAAGAAATTGGTCAGATTTTCCACCTCTAACTTTATTCCCCCAGATATTTTGGAATCTCTTTCTTCCTATCAGTCAGTGCCTCTCAGACTTGAGTGCACCCAATGGACAACCCTATGCATGGGGGAGAAACTTGCAATAATAAATCCCAAACATCATCCTCTTTGGCTGGATCCCCTGCTCTAATGCTTAACACAATGCCTGGCACACAGTTAGCAGTCATGTGGTGTTAGTTGTTTGAACTACTAACTCAGTGAATTAACGAAGCGAACAACTATCCAATACACGGACAACAGAGTTGGCCTTTGATTTTCATTTGTTTGGAGTTCAGTTCAGGGCCAGAGGACCAGTTGGAAAAAGTATTGTATAGAGATATAGTAGCAAATGATTAATGATTTACGTTTTCTGGAAACATATCTTACTCTAACTTTTTGTAAACATCAAATTAAAAGAATGCTTAACTAGAAAGTTCAGGTTCTCATTGGCAAAATCAAGAGGGACGCAGTGTGGAGAGGTGACTGCATACGTCTTTTTACCTCCTTTTCAACATCCTAAAGTGTAAAATATGGGTTAGATTTCCACTCAACCAATGGGAATTTCAGATTTCTCAAACTATACCCTCTCTATTTCCTCTTTATACTTTCATGTGCAGATACAGAGTTCATTAGAGAGCATAAAATGAGCGCCACCTTAGGTAGAGGATGGACAGGACAAGGGAAGCTACTGAGAGCCTTCTTTTGATGTAATGATTTCTTAGTCTATGCACCAGTACCCAGGAGTTTATCTATCCTAGAATTTCAAAGTAGTAATTATAGTGGGACAAAACAACATTCATGTGCATTCCAGAGTTTTACAGCACACTTAGAATACATCCATGCCCATTATTTGATCATTGTGAGATTAATGTGCAGCAAAAAATATCGTTGGCATTTGAGTGTTGTGGAGTGTCAAATACTTTTTTCAGGTTAAGACATCAGAAGGCCCACATCCCCATGGGAGACTTCAAGAAGGGGAGCCACTGTCCCTAAGCTTCTCAGTAGAAGGACTGGTGATGGTTAGTGCTTTCGATGAGCAGCAAAATGGAGGTCACCAGAGACAACTTCATAAGCTGTGGTGGAACACAGAGTGCTGGGCCAAGGCTTGTGAGCCATGGGCTTCAGCAGAAGCTAAGAGTCTCATTGTAGAACTCTCACATAGAATCAGACTGTTTTGAGCAAGAATTAGGGTAGTAACATGAGCTTCTTGTTTTAGTCCCCTCCCTGTTGTAAAATTTGTTTCATTTCATGGAGGGATACAACAGCTACTGCTGTTCTATGGGTAACCAGGGTGAGCACTGTACATTATCTGTCAATTACTATGAACTATTTGAGAATTGTTGAGTTACTTGAACTTGAAAAAAAATTAGAACAAAAGGCCTTCCTTGGGATAATCTGGAGGACGCTGCATGGAGCAGAAATGGAAAATTGGGATGGAGTGAGGGCTTCTGTAAGTACAATAGAGCGGTCACAAAAGAACTGGAGCATTTTTGTAAATATGGGCACAGTAGATTAGTGTGCCACCTTTGGCTTCATTATGGAAGTGTGATAGAAAACTACTGTGCGAATGAAAGACAGTAGTGACCTAAAGGAGTTACTGACAAGATGACAGCTGCTCAGGGAAGCTGCCTTAGAAGGTGGCCAGTCAGGATCAATTCTGGAAAAGGACTGATGGAAGGTATTCAGCCTGCTGAATGGACATGGCTTGGTGGTAGATTGGATAATGAGAGCAAAAGATAGAATGGTGTAAAACATCATTCAAAGTCAAGGAATCTGACTCTTGTCAGTTACAGAGAGAGAGAGACAAATAAGGGGAAAGTATGAGAAGGAGGAAAAGAAGAAGACATTTTAAATGATTATTTTCAGTTTCTTTGTTATTTCTTCTGCTTTGGAGTCTTGGGGAAGAGATGGTCCCACGTTGAGGATCCTGACTGAGGCAGAGGGTATTGAGGCTGCTCTGCCCACCCCATTCAGTGGAAGGCTTAACATTAGTTACGGGTATGAGATATGAGATGCAGATGCTGAACTGCTAAATCTACTCTCCCTCCCCAGGCCTCCCAAATCACAGCTCTAATAGACTGTGCGTTCCACATCACAGGAAACCTCTTCCACCTCCTTTCTAGTTTTCCTGGCTTGCCTTCATCATAATTACCTGAAGAAAGCACCCCTCCTTCTCCTTGTGTTCTGGTGTTAGTGCTACTTTATGGATTGCTCACCTAATGACGACCCTCACTTTCCATTCTGCCCATTGATCAATGCCAAGCATAGGAACAATTGTGACTTGAAAAGAGTGTTCTTTTTAGAAACTGCATCTTGCCTTCTGGCTATATGTCTCTAATTCTCTATTCCATCACCAGGTCATTTTCTCCAGCTTCTGCCTCATCCTAGAGAGCTTCTGTTGTTTGTAATAGTTAACAACCTACTATGTATAACAGTATGTATAGGACTCCCTGATATGTACTCTGCCTGTGTTATCTCAATTAATCTTCAAGGGTATCCTGAAAAGTAGATATTATTACTTACTTTTGTAGATGACAAAACTGAGTCTCCCAAATATTAAATAAAATAACTCATATAAGGCAGGAAATAAATAACAGAGCCAGGACTTAGAGTGGTGTCTGTTTGAATTTGAGACTTGCCTTTTTCCAGTGTGCTACAGCAAAATATGGATGGGGAGAGGTGTTAGGAGATAGCTTCCTGCCTATTGCTACCTGTCCTGTTTGCCAGGCTGAACCATGAGACCTCATATCTCAGGCTCAGTATGGTTATATCATCCAGCTTAAGTTAAAAGTTACTAAGCGATATCTAAAGCTTGATATTCTTTAATTAAGAAGAAAGTGCGACAAGAGTAGGTACAACTAGAATGCTAGAAACATGGATTGGAGATTTGTCTGTATGCAGATTGTATTAGATTCCTATTGCTGCTGTAACAAATGACCACAAGCTTAGTGGCTTAAAGCAACACAAATTTGTCATCTTACAGTTCAGAATGTCAGAAATGTGACATGGGTCTCATTGGGATAAAATCACAGTGTCCACAGGGCTGAATTCCTCTCTGGAAACTCTAGGGGAGACTCAGTTCCCTTGCCTTTTCCAGCTTTAGAGGCTGCCCACATTCCTTGGCTTATGGCCCCCCTTCTCTGTCTTCAAAGCCAGCAACATCTCATCTCCCTTCTCCCTTCATGGTATCAATTGCTGACCACAGCTAGAATTGAGTCTTTGCTTTTAAGGACTGATGTGATTAGAATGAACCCACCAGGATAATCTCCCAACTTAAAGTCCATAACCTTCATCACATCTGCAAAGACCCTTTTCCCATGTGAGGTAACATAGTCACAGGTTCTATGGGTTAAGATGTGTACATATTTGGGAGGCCACCATCTGCTTTCCGCAAAGATGTTTTCTGAACCAGTGAGAGCATATGAGAGTCTCATATGCAGTATCCACAAGAGCCATTTTGATACACAACACAGCCACCCAAATGACAAAGAAGTCCTCTGAGGCAGTGTAGACAGTGATACTCCATCTTAAATTCTGCAGAACTATAGATTTTACCCTATGAGGGCAATGGTGTCTTCCCTCAAAGTGACAGTGACTCACACACCTTGCTAGATAATGCTGCACACTCCAGTTCAGCTCATCTAGCCATTAGAAGCAGACCTTGCTTAATTAAATGAAGCAAAGGGATTTCTGTCATTTTCTGTTGTTCTTTCCATAGGCATCTGATTTTGTGATAATTTGAAATCTAGACCTTTTTCTAAGTTACTGAAGTTGACATTTTTTCTTCCTTGCCAATTTTTCCCCATTTGGGTAACCATAGGCTAGAAGAAGAACGCATGCCATGCGTTGAATCTTCTACTAGTTGGATCTATAAGAGAATGAGTGTTGGTAGTGTCTTCTAACGCGTTCTCAGATTCACGGGTTATCTGTTTGACCTGGTCATTCATGATATTAATTTGGCATATCCTAAATATCATCAGAGCAGAACATAAGGAATGTTATGTCAGGTAGCTTTTCAGCTACCCATAAATATAAAGCCTGTAAATACCCTGCCTTATATAAGAAGGAAATTTGTACCAAATGCTGGGTTGTCAATCATCAGCAAGCACCCAGCATGTCTTGTCTGCAAATTATCCTTCACCATTTCTTTTTCTAACTAATTGTCATTCAGCTAACAAGCTCTCTTGCCTCAGTGAACTGCTTTTCCAAGATTGACTCCCATGTGCCTACACAGCGAATAGACCAGCATTATTTCAGACATTCAAACTAGGTCAGAATGGATTCAGGGCCTTCATCACAAAACACTCATCTCAGCTGGATATCACCATCAAAAGCACACTTCTAGCTCTACCCCATATTGGCCAAGAGAACAGTTTCTAATTTAAACTAAAAGGTGGAAGAAAGAATGGAAGAGTAACAATATGGAACATAAGCAGCATGTGTACTTATTTCTGCTTCCTTTCTCTTTTCTCACTAATTAAGACAGATAACAGAGCCCTTTGGTCATAACACCCATCTTTGCAGGAAGTTGTCTTTGATGATGCAGTGTCACTGGTGGGGATGTGAGCAGTGACGAGCTGGAGGACTTAGGAAGGCAAAAGGATCTCAAACCATGTGAATGAACCTTAGCAGCAACCCAGTAACTGACATCATATACCAAAGAGGACCCTTTAGATAGGCTGTCTCTATTTATACAGTATGTAAATAAATACCAGGTGATTCTGCTTCAGCATCTGTGGTCCCCAGCAAGTATGTACTGCAT
The DNA here is from genome assembly GCF_949774975.1 of Lagenorhynchus albirostris. NCBI lineage: Eukaryota > Metazoa > Chordata > Mammalia > Artiodactyla > Delphinidae > Lagenorhynchus > Lagenorhynchus albirostris. The sequence continues at coordinate 106,339,935 of NC_083116.1, read as the reverse complement.
TTTCATTGGTGTGGTTCAACTTGGTCCTCAGGTGGTGTGCCCTAATGTCTGCTATTGGTGAGCTCCAGTGGTGATGTTTCTAGAGCCTGGGTTGTTTTCCTGTCAGTTTAATATTAATCAGGGTAGCAGTGCCCAAAATAGATCCATTCCCTGTCTCTCCTATGATACAATGTCTCTTTTTCACAAATCAATATGGATCAAGGTAGAGGTAGATGTTGAGAGGTACTAATCAGTGCCTTTCTAGTCTGCCCTTTATGTTATGGTAGTCTTTTATGTTAGAGTCATCTTCCTATATACTATGAACCAAATATCTCATAAAAGCAATGTACAAATTCTAGCCCTTAAAGGTTATTGCTCTGAACCACAGTTTTCCTCCACCCATCAATTTGCTTCCAGTTGAATGTGTTTTGAATCGTCTCCATATCCCAGGTTCCTGGCACTCATATTCCCCTTTGGATTTCCTCAGTTGAATAGATTCTTTGGAATTACCCTTTAGCTGGTAAACCTTTGGTTATCTCTGTCTGAGTGTCTTATTACCTAAGGTGACAATTTCCTATTCTAAACCCCTACCCAAGTGGAATTCCACTCCTACCCAGGCCAGCCATATATCCACCCTCTCCCTGCCATTTTCAATAAGACAATTAGGTGTTTTATTAATGTTTATTGTTTTGTGGAAAAAGATATGTTCTAAGATGGTTTAAATCTCTTCTTCACAGTAAGAAGTGTGTCATTTCATTTCCAAGACCTTGACCTTCCCACCCTCTTCTCTTCAGCTACCCGACATGATAATATGGAACTTCTAAATTTTCTTCCACAAGTTCATGCCTTATTATTTCCACTATCAGGATGATATCAAGTTATATTACCATTCCTGGGATCCTTGAAGTGATGTCTTAGAGAAATTACAGTGCCAACAGAAATTATAAAATAAAGGTACTTGCATAAGAGGAATGATCGCTTGCCAAGCATTTATGGATTCAGATCGAAAATTTTACCTCTCACTGTCACTAAACAGTGGGTTCCATTGTTTCATTCACAATAGGCTATTGGTACACTTTGGGAAAACCATTTTGCAAAGACTCTTCCAGCAACATGAACAGTGAAAGAGATCCTGAAATAGCTGCTAGGAGTATCTTATGTATACAAATATCTACCCTCCAAAAATCTCACTTTAGCATTTATCTTTGACTTTGGGTGGTCAATTTTAAATATGACTGGCTCTTTTGACAAAATAGATTCCTTTCAGTTTTTTCTTTCTCTTAAGGAGAATACCATTTTAAGGACTTTTTGTTTGTTTGTTTTTGTAAAATCGGTGTAATGGCTACAACACTTACCTATTTCCCTAACATACACATACACACACAGATTTTAAATTCCCAGTTCTTAAAAATATTCCCTGGTCAAGTGCTTGTTTACATGGTATTACTGCTTTGTATATACTGCCTCCCAGTGGCGTGAATCACTTCTTTTATTGTCCCCTCAAAGTGAATTTTAGAAATCCATCTATGATAGAACCATTATTTCATAATGGTTAAATATTCAGAAAACTGATGATTTCAGAATTGTAGGCAAATTGCCTTGGAAAAGCATACGTTGAAGGGAACTGTACAGATTTTAAGGCACTACAACCTTAGTCAACAAATGATCTGAGGAACCTCCTTCATCAACTTCCCCTGACGTTCTTGTTACCAAAGTTCACTTCCAAGCCTGCTACAGACGTACCGAAAAAACATCTTTGAGAAGGAGGCCAGGAAAGGGAATCTGCTCTGATGATTTTCATGCACACTGAAGTTGGAGAAGCATTGTCCCTCAGAGACATTAGAAATTCAACTTGGGACAGCCTAGAATTCTATAAGAGGCATACACAACATGCTGTCTAAAATAACCCCATATTTACAATCCTGAGCCAAAATCTGTAAATTTCAGTTGTTTAGTTCCCCCTAAATCTCTTATCCCTAGAAAAGGGGCAAGAAGGGATAGTGGAAAAAGCATTGAAGCAAATGTGTAGCGACCAGATAGCATGAGTATGAGCTGACATTAGCTCAAGGGAGAGGGGAATGGTAGAGAAAGCGATCCTGCGCACCTCCAGTTTAGAGCTGGTTCTGCCCTCTTTGGCTGTGTGTGACTGTGTGACTTAGACAAGTTAAATGACTTGGATGGTCAAAATGTGAATGATAATATATATCATCGTATTGCTGTGAACGTTAAATGAGAATAGTAGACATGTAGTAGGTCCCCACGTATTAGTTACCTTTCTTCTTGTTTGCTGTCACTTCTACTCAAAAGGGAGACTTTAAAGCTTGAGGGAGATCTGATGGCAGAATCTAAAGTTCCTTTAGGCCGTGTCTTTAAGCCACATAGAGATATAGTTTGTTTGCCAGAAAACATAGTCTTCTGTACAGTTCAGGAAATGGACACCACTATGCTTTATCCATTAGCAGCAACAATACTCTAGTATTTGGTGACCTCTGGTGGGGCTCCTCTTAAACCTTCCCAAGGATCCGGTCTCATAAATGAAAAGGACTGTACCTACAGAGTAAGCTGCACAGAGGAGAGTCTCCGAGGAGGAGAAATAGGGTTGTAGGATCCTATAGTCCTTACTTTTACTTTCAGAAAAGAGAAAATAGTAGGAGAGAAGAGTGAACAGCCCTGGAAAACGGCAGCAAAGGAGAGTAAATAGGATACAACAGACTAATAAAATGAATAGAGTGCAGAGAACCTAAATAGGCTGACAGCTCATGATAAATGGTCTTCATATTTTGACTCCTGATTCCTAAATCAGAATCGGCACTAGCAAACTACTAAATAGATCAGCCCAAGTATGCCTTAGCACCCTCTGCACAGTACAACGTACTAGACAGAGTGACCCAGAAATAAACAAGGCTCATCTTTGCCTTCTAGTATTTTGCCAAGTAGCAGGAAACCTCAACAAATTTGGCACAGGAAATAGGTAGCTAATCAGAAAAAGTTAAGCTTGTATCAATGTACTTAAGCTAAGAAGAAAAGCCCCGTACTTCCTATTAAAAATAAACGTAGTTTAACTGCTCAAAGAGATCCCAGTCCACAGATTATCACAGTAACTAAATGCACACCCATCTCTTTTGCAAATCACAGAGCAGCCTGCTCCCTGCACCTCAGATGCCTTTCCAAATCACCACAGGGGGAGACTTTTAATCATTTCAACAACCAGAGCACCAGCTTTGTTCTCACATAATGCTGGAAGGTTTCTAACATCTGTGCTATCTGTAGTGCTATACTTTTTTGGCTTTACACAGTCAGGGTTTTGTTTTGTTTGTTTGTTGTTTGGCCTGCAAATCAGTGCAACAGGCACAACTATGCATATATTCTCCTCTTCGAATTTCTACTTGCTTGATTGGGACTACACAGTGGCTGGAGGTGTTGTCTGCATCTGCCTTTCATCCTTAATTTGGGCAAAATGAGTGGAGATTGATTCTTATACGTGCTTTTTTTTTTAAACTGAGGATCTGCAATTAGCCCTGGCTATACTGCTAACATCATGGAACCACTTGGTGAGCAGCATCCCTAGGAAAGATGACAAATTACGGACAAATTAGCATCAATATGAACTATTCTGTAGAAGGGTCAAAATACAAATACAAAAACCACAGAAGTGAATCCTTTTAATCACTGCAGTTTCAATAACATTCTACTGAAAAGAGTAATTAACAAATTATTATGGTAACCTAGAAACAGGACATAATCACTAAGACATTAGATACTGATAAACAGGTGTTTACATATTCACACATACATATTCTCATATTATCTCAGAAATAAGATTCATTAACCCATAAAATGAGTAAGATATAAGCTAATGGGCAAGTTCTTGCAGTGATAAATGTCTAATGTGAGGCCAAGTTAGCTCTGATTTTCAAATTTTTTTAAACAGAAGTCAAAACTGTTTTAACAATTTATAAATAAATTTTTGCACCTTAGAGTTTGGTTTAAGGCTTAGACCAGAACCATCATGGAAAAACACAAATGTCTAGTGCTAAATCATTTTGACTTATATTGGAATGTCAGATCCAAGAGGACAGGCATTTTTGTCTATTTTTGACCACCAGTGTATCCACAGTGCCTAGAAGAGTACCTGGCACATTGTGAGCTATTAGTGAATTTTCATGAAATAAACAAGTGGACAAAACTTAGATGTTTCATTACACTTTCTCTGTCAGAATTACAGTCATCAGTCAAAACCAGGTAATAGGCATGGAAATTTTTCTGGGGAAGTAATAACCATAGGAAGATATGGTACTGAAAGCTACCTCAAGGAAGGCATGGATCAAGGTGTCTCATGGCTGCCCTATCTCATAACGGGCTCTATACAACCCTAAGCCCAAACTAACTAGAAAATTAGGACAGCCATTTCTCTGTCATTTGCTGCTGTTTCTAGCAGCTTTCACACTCTTGCCTTCTAGACACAACTCGGGGAGCTCTCCTTCCCATTTTTCCTGCCCTTTGCTTTCTTCATTAGGAACTATTTACCCTTCAATTCTCCTCTACTATGTTTATTTGCATTTAAGAGGATCATGTTTGTTGTTCTTGTAACTTCATTTTTGCAACTGATACAAGAACAGAATTGGAAGCATTGAGATGAACAAAAATGGGGCAAATTGTCTGAATCCACCCTTTCTTTCCCAGTCCATTCTTAAGCTTTTCAGGTTCTTAATGAGGATGTAGGAAATTTCAGATGACTTTGTGACCATGAAAAGAACTTCGAAATAACCATCCATGGTTTTGTGTTATCTCTAATCATAATCCTTTTTATTAGCTAAATAATGAGGGAAAATATTTTTCTTTTCTTTCAGAATGAAAGGCAACTGTGTTGTTTTTCTGAAACTTTCTAGAATTTCACATCTCAGAAATGGCATTAAAATGTATCCATTACAGAGGAGGACTTTTGCCTTTGTGGTATTATATCAGTGCTTTGATTTAATGTTTAAAGTATCATATTGTATCTCATATGCAGTTAAACATACACTTACCATTTGACCCAGCATTCTCACTCCAGAATACTTATCATAGAAAAATGAAAACTTAGGTTCACACAAAAAGCTGTGCACAAACATTTATAGAAGTGTTATTCATAATAACCCCAAACTGGAAAGAGCCTAAATTGCCTGCTTTGGGTGATTGGATAAATAACAGTGGTATATCCATATAATAGAATACTATACAACTGTAAAAACGAACAAACTGGGACTTCCCTGGTGGCACAGTGGTTAAGAATCTGCACTTCCACTGCAGGGGGCACAGGTTCAATCCCTGGTTGGGCAAGTTCCTCATGCTGCAAGGTGCAGCCAAAAAAAAAAAAAAATCAAGAGATCACATACTGTATGCTTCCATTTATATGACATTCTAGAACAGAACAGAACAGAGTGGTTGCCTGGCAGTAGGAGTAGAGGAAGAGTGGCATTCTACAAGGATAGTACAAGGGAGATTTTGGGGGTGATGGGACTGTTCTGTAACCCAGTTGTGGTGGTGGTTACATGTATCTGCATCTATGCTAACACATATAGAACTGTACACCCAAAGAAAACAAGTCAATTTCACTCTATGAGAATTTTAAAAGTAAAAGTTTAAAAATTAAAAACATCATAATGTTCCTTATGAATCTATACCCACAGAGAGATGCCTAGAACGGTATTCACCAAAATGATATCATCTGTATGAAGGGACTTCAGAATAAGAATATATTTCATTTGTTATTTGAAAATAGCTGTTTCTCTTTTTAAAATATTATAAAGTAGGTTTATTTTTATTTAGAAATTGTCAAGGTGCTTTTTTGTTTAAGTCATTCTCTTATAGCTTCTGGTTAATACAAAGACCCAAATCACTAATAATTATTTTTATACAGTATTTTTCTGGTAACATTAATACTATTTTTATATGGTGAGTGTTATATTACTTCCTGCCAAGCTTGGAAACAAAAATGACGAGTGCCATAAGTGTTAGAAATATATAAAATTAATAGTTTCATGCCTAAGAGCCTCTCTTTGCACATGAGATTAGTACACCATTCTTAGTTTCATTTTGTAGTGTAATTTGCCTCTTCAAAGAGCTCACTTTATTCCATTCAGTTGTAAAGTTGGAATGATTGCTATGCCTGTAATAAATTTAGAAAATTAAGTTATTACTACAGTGAAATTTTCAAAACGCCATCCACTCAAAAGTATTTTAGCCATACTTTTCATAACAGAGTGAATAGAAAGACAGGTACTATTAATATTTCTCTTTCTTCCCTGAATTCATCCTCTAATGCCTTAAGAATGAGAGCATGAGGGCTTCCCTGGTGGCGCAGTGGTTGAGAGTCTGCCTGCCAATTCAGGGGACACGGGTTCGTGCCCCGGTCCGGGAAGATCCCACATGCCGCAGAGCGGCTGGGCCCGTGAGCCATGGCCGCTGAGCCTGCGCATCCGGAGCCTGTGCTCCACAACGAGAGAGGCCACAACAGTGAGAGGCCTGCGTACCACAAAAAAAAAAAAAAAAAAAAAATGAGAGCATGAGATGATACCACATATGAACACATGTGTGCACATATAAAAGAAAGATGAACAATTACATACCTTTGTAGCCATATCTTTTTGCTCTATACTTTAATTTAAAATATAGTTACCTTTTCTTATGTTAGAATCTCAGCAAAATAAAATTAAATATCCTATATAATTAATACTTCCCTTTATCCCAGATTAGGTTTCTTCCTGTGTTTTGCATATAATGTGATACAAGGTTGCTGGGGTTTTTTTCATTGAGATAAATTAAAAGAAATCTCTAAAATGATCATGAAGCATGGTCTCTAGAAAAACTATGTGCAATATGCAACTCATACTAAAGAAGAATAATGAAATGAGGTATTCAAGTGGATACTGAGAGGTGAATGAATTGTTTTGTTCATTTTATGACAACATCTAAATTTTTCATGTTTCCATTATATGTCAAAAGTTAAGCTTTAACTGGAATAAAAAATTTCCTTTCTTGGTAAACTCAGTTGATTTAGCAGTTTTATGCATGAACTGAAGCTTTCAATCAACATGTTTTTCTGTCAAATTTCCCTTTTTATGGGAAATTCTGTGCCTGATTCTTTTTTCTTTAAACATCATTGAAAAGAATAATAAAAGAGCACCACATGTCTCTTTTGGTTGAAAGAGTTTTTAAGGAGACACCACAATAACACTTTACGTTCTTGTTTGGAAGTTACCTTTATAAAAAGGGTAATTTTATACTGGAATCTACTGTTAAAATTGTGTGACTAATGTCTCACTATGAATCAGGGTAACAAACAGGGTCATTGTATATGGCAGAGCTGAGGGATGCTTGTCAACAACCATTCAAAAATAGATATTTGTGGGACTTCCCTGGTGGTCCAGTGGTTAAGACTCCACGCTCCCAGTGCAGGAGGCATGGGTTCAATCCCTGGTGGAGGCACTAAGATCCCACATGCTGTGCGGCCAAAAAAAATAGATATTTTCATGAGTTTTGGTTTTATTTCCCCTATTTTCACATGCAAGATCGCCTTCATTTCTTTCTTCTCAAGGCATTCCCTTGCACCTACCCTTGGTCCTCCATACATCTGAGCTCGCCTCTTCTCACAGACTGTGATACCCTCCACTGTCAATGGCCTGTGAATCTGGAGGGTTTCTTGAGGCACTTCCAAAATTCAATTCCTTCGTTGAGTTTTTATGACAGCTCACAGCCTAAGGCAAAACAAAAGTGAGGGTTAATTGATCATAAACAAGGCTGAGACCACCCAGAGAAGCTGTCAAGGTCCAGGTGACTGAGTTGATTGAATTTCCAAAGTCTAGAGGATGTGTGTAGCCAGAGGGAGGAGGCTGCCTTATTTTGGAGTCATCAGCTGAGGGCTAAGGAAAGAAAATTCTGGGAATTCTACTCTGTCAAGACACTGGTTGGGCTTTTAGAAGAAAATAAGGACACTGAATTTACCATAACAAGACTTTCAGCAGTTGCTTTTGGCTAAAATTCTTGCTATTCTTCCTTTTCTTTGATTCTGTTCCATTCTCATTCTTTTCTTTTTAATTTATTTTTATTTTTGGCTGTGTTGGGTCTTCGTTTCTGTGCGAGGGCTTTCTCTAGTTGCGGCAAGTGGGGACCACTCTTCATCGCGGTGCGTGGCCTCCCACTATCGCGGCCTCTCGTTGCGGAGCACAGGCTTCAGACGCGCATGCTCAGTAGTTGTGGCTCACGGGCCTAGTTGCTCCACGGCATGTGGGATCTTCCCAGACCAGGGCTCGAACTCGTGTCCCCTGCACGAGCAGGCGGACTCTCAACCACTGCGCCACCAGGGAAGCCCCCCATTCTTATTCTTGACCTTCAGAAATCTCTGGTCTGTATTATTAGAGACTTAGTAATATTTATTGATCAGAATATAACATTTGAATAATTTATTCTTTTTTACATATGCAAAGCAATGATTGGCTAGGAAGAGGTCTAGGTTCAAATATCTACCCTGGCACCAGCTCCTCGGTGACTTGGTCAAGTAATCCAAATCTCAGATATCCCAGCCCTGAAATATCTACATACTATACTGTGAGAGATAAGTGATTCCTCTAATAGAGGAGAACCCTTGCAAAAGTTATATGTGCTCTACTAATATATAATATCTATAGGTAGTAGAACTGGTGATAGATTGTTTCGTTTATATAGCATTGATTACAGTTGGACTTAGTTTTTTCTCTAAGCATTTGAAGTTGCTTACCAAACAATCTGTCTGTATTCACTACATTTCTTTGAAGCTGAATAATAAAATGTTGCTAAGTATATCTAGGGTCATCCTGTTGTTCTCAACACAAGTTTTCTCTGCACTGTGACACTTATATTACTTCTGCATACATGGTGACCTTCAGACATTTTGTGGAGGTATTGCATGTGGTAATTAAGATCATAAGTTTGGGAGCTAGTCCTAGATTCAAATTTGGGGTCTACTACTTTCTAGCTTGTAATATTGGGCAATTTATTTAACTCCGCTGAGGTTCAATTACTCTTCTTCCGTAAACTCGGATAATACTAGTATTTACATCGAGGGTCAACAAATGTTTTCTTTAACAGACCAGATAGTAAATATTTTAGGCTTTACAGACCATATCATATATAGTGTCTTTCACAACTACTCAGCTCTGTCTTTGTGGTGCAAAAGTAGACCTAGACAGTATGTAAATGAATGGGCATGGCTCCAATAAAACTCTATTTACAAAAAACAGGCAGCAAGCCGGATTTAGCCCACTGAACCTAGATTGCTAACCACTGACCTGCATTAATGCTTGGCACAGTTCTAAACATTAATTTTAATGAATGTAAATTATATTAATTCTGTGACATAAATGTAAACTTTTACCATTATTCAAGAATATGTCACAATTATATGGGGCTATGAATACTATATTAATCACAGACTATTTTACATTAGAAACTAAAATCACTAGATCCTGAAGGAAAATACCATGGTTTGAAGGTTTGCATTTGTGGAGGATTCTGCAGTAGAATCTTCTGATCTGATGAAAGGGAAATAATAACCATTGAACATTTTTCAGTGCTTTCAAATCAACTAAATAGGCAGGGGATGCTAGAATATTGAAACAAAAGTCCGTTAGATGAAATTTTCAGTAAGATAGGACCACATATTTATTCATTCTTCAGTCCTTTGACTGTCATTTCCTTCCTAAATGTTGCTAAACATATGCACCTAGTGGAAGCCTAATGTGCTGAACTTGTACCATTACAGTCCTGTTCCTTGTCTTCCTAATAAAATGAAGCTGATTATATTCCTTGTTTTATAATGTTCATCCTATTAGGATGGAGAAATTCATTGGCTTCCAAGCACAGCCTTATGTTCATGTTCTTATCATTAGCCCTGCTCCAGCTATGGACCTATCAGCATTTTCAGCCTAAATGCTGCTTTCAGGGCTTTGCAATTCAGTCATAAAAATTAGCTGCAGGCAGAAACTTGACATATAAAGTCCAGACCCAAGAGAAAAATGTTATTACATTTTTAACAGGAAGAGGAAAGTACATTTGGCTGTTATAAAAAGCATAAGATTCATTGTAGGGGACTTGCTCTGGATCCTTTGCTGTCCTGGCATAATTTAAGATTGCATTTTTACTGCTTCCTCTGTTTTCCATATATCCATGGAGGAACCTATGGACTTCCAGTGTTACACAACTTTGCGATAAGTGCCCTTAAGGCTATTGTCCTATTTAAGATTGAACCAAAGCAGCTTTTTGAGTACCATTTGTCAATGGGAAAAGGAAATTTCAGCCTCTTACTATAGCCTTCTGTGAATTCAAAATTTGAATCATTTTTCTGCCATAATATAACTACACAGAGTATGACCTGCATCAAACTTCATGTTTTATGCTTGAGCTTTAGAACTGGCTTGTGTGTGCAAAGACATTTCTTTGATGCAAGATTGAATTAAGGAAGCTTAATTAATATTTTCTAATTAAATACTGCATGGTGAACTCAATCACATTGTATTCTGCAACTTTGATGAGATTACGCTCTCCTTATTTAAATAAACAAGATGGGATATAGGATTGAGAGCTTGGACGGTAACCATTCCTTCCCTTCCTCAGCCATCACCCCTGTTTTTCAGAAACATTTTTAGCCACTCATCTAATTGCAGGAATTTGGTAGAAATGCATTTCTCAGAAATGCTGAAGGATGTTAAAAATGATACCTAATCTCGTGACTGAGAGGAGTAGTATTCTACCCATTTAATACCTGATTCAAAGTTATTCTATTCATTGGTGATAAAGCCTATTTTTTCTTCCGTTTTAACTTATTTTCTATATGGAATATGTGATATATAATATGTGTCATGTAATACATAATATGTGATTTCCAGTGACCCCCATGTTGTTCAGTTTAATGGCCAATGTACCATCCTCATGTCACGTGGTCTGAGAATAGCACTCATCCCCCTCCTCCATGAAACACCGTTTCCTCTGGCTTCCAGGACACCACAACCTCTGGATTTTTCTCCTGCCTTTCTGGTCACTCTCTCTCTTACTTTCCTTTGATGGTTACTCCTGTTCCCCTGGCTTCCTAATATTGCAAAGCCCAGGTCTTCTCCTCCACTCTCATTCTATGCATTATCTTGTTCCATCTGTATGCCAGCGACTCCTAAGAGTATATACTCAGCCCTGACATTTCTTTAAAGTTGCATGTCTAACCATCTACCCATCTCCACTGGAATAGATACCCCAAACACCACATCTACAAAAATCGGCTCCTGGTCTTTCCCTACAGACCTGCATCACACATAGCCTCCTCTGTCTCAAGGACAGAAACCCCAGTCCTCAATTGCTCAGGCCTGAAATCTTTGGCATCATCCTTGACCTTTCTTTCTCTCACTCTTCACATCCAACCTGTCAGGGAATTCTGATGACTCTAACTTTAAAATTATCCATAATCTGATGACTTCTCACTTCCTCAGCTGTTACTATCCTGGTCTGAGGCCCTTCTCGTTACTCATCGACTCAAAAGCTCCCCATTTCGCATTGTGAGCCACAGCCCTTACAATGGCTTACAAGGCCCTACCCAGGTGAACTCTCCACCCCCTGTATGACCACATCTCTACCTGTCTCTGTCTTCCTTATTCCACACTAGCCCCTTGGCCTCCTTCCTGTTTCTCTAACAACCTAGGCACTCGTCCTTCTCAAGGCTTTGTACTCACTGCTCCTCTGCCTGCAGTGCCCCTCTGTAACATATCCAGCTGGCTAACTCCTTCACCTTCTTCAAGTCTTTTCTCAAATGTCAACGTTTCAGTACATCCTATTTTGATCACTTATTTAAAATTGTAGACTCACCCTACTGCCAGCATTCCTGGGTTCTACTTTTTCTCCTTTCCTGTATATCCAATCACCTTTGAACATACTGTATAATTTTTGTCCATTCCCTGTCATCCTGCACTAGGACACAAGTCCCACGGGAGCTAAAAGTGTTTCTTTGTTCTTTTACATATCGCAAGCACCAAGAGTAGTGCCTAGCACATAGAAATAACTCAATAAATATATAAACTGCTAAATGCATACATAAACATTGAAAAAAATCATAATATTTAACAATAAAAATTCAAGCATTCACAAGATAGTAACAATGCCAAATGATTTGTTAAACATTTTTAATTTAGGGGAGTGATTTTTTTACAAATAATATTTGTTTTAAATTATCCTTATTAACATTTTAAAAGATTGATTTTTATATAATTAAAGATGGATGACTTCCCTGGTGGTCCAGTGGTTAAGACTCCATGCTTCCACTGCAGGGGGCACGGGTTTGATCCTTCATCAGGGAATTAAGATCCCACATGGGAACTAAGATCCCACATGCCACGCAGCGCAGCCAAAAAAAAAAAAAAAACATGGATGATGACATTCTATATTAAGCAATTTTCAAAGAAATAATAGTTAATAGTCATAGAGTTCTAAAGAAAATTTTCACATGGAAAATTAAGGTTGAAAAGCAATTGCGTCTTCACAATTTACTTAATAAAATGTCCAAAAGAGATAAACTTAGCTGTAGATCTAACTAAGTGCCTCACAACAAAAGCCGTTTTTTACATTGGCAGCAAAAGTAAGAACTTTAGAAGACTTTTCTCCAAATTTTTGGATGTTGTTATTTCTTCCTAAAGTACCATAATTTATTTAGCTATGTATGCTTACTGGAAGCAAGCAATCATCTTTATTTTATAGTTTACTTCCTGCTCTATGGGTATGTTCTGCCCCATGTTCTGTTTTCTCCGCTCCAGAGGTTTTGATCTTATCAAATTTCTCTTAATGAAGAAGATTAGAGGGTGAAAACTAGTAATAACTTTGGGGGACAGTACAAGGTTCTCTGAGGCATTAAATTCTAACCAAGTTAGTTAAAGCTATTATTGATACTTATTCAGAATTCCATATTAAAGCATTGAAAATCTTTAAGAATGATGATTGTGGAGTCACTGCTAATAACATAATGACAATAGAATATGTTAAGTGCTAAAAAATAATGAGATAGACCTAGATTGCAACTGCTGACTCAAATAACTATAATAGTTTTTTGATAATCACCATTCTCAGAATACAATCTAGGTAGAAATAAAAGCAAGAGTTAGATGCAATATGGAGTAGACCTAATAGGACCTAGAAACTGGAGTTAAGTTGAAAATTATAGTTCCTAATGTAATTGTTTTGCAGAAGCCTTTCATGCAAAAGATAAACCATGAAATAAAATTTGTATGGAGTCCTTACTGAAACCTCATTTTTATACACTCACTACTTTGATGATTTACACATCTAATTTTACATCTTTAGTGAGTGTGCACTAAGCAAAATTATGAAAAACATGTTTCTCATTAGAGTACTTGAAATCCCCTGCATGTAACTTACCCTAACCAATGAATAGGAATTTCCTTTCTGCATTGAGTATTGCTGCTATCCCATAACCTATATTGTACTTGAATATTAAAAATGCTTCAGCACAAATAGGGAAGGAATTATTAATTCTTTAGTTATTAAAATAGCCTAATCAAGTCTCACAACTCCCACTCATAAAAACAGAAAAATTATCAGAGTAAAATCACTACAGATTATGTCCTCAAATTATAAGAACACGAAAATTGTACAATTTCAGCCAAATATGTTTTTAGTATCATTCAACTGTTTTTCATAAAGCACTTAACGTTATGAAAAAAATTATAATCTGAATAATTTGCATAACAACGTACCATGTTGAAGATACGCTATAGCAGTGTTTCTTCAACTTTCCACACCAGCAGACCTGACAGTGGAGCCAATTTGAGCTTTTTATGCTTATTTCAACATTAAAACTTTTGAAGATAATCTACCATTGGAAGCTTACAGTTGCACTGGATAATGAGTGAGATCCAATTACACTGACTCTCTCAATTAAAAAAAAAAATGGGCTGACACACATTTCAGGACTTCTCTGATGAGGTATCAAAATATTTTGATTCAACAGACATATAAAATTATGAGGATGCAAATAGCAAGAGATTGTTTTTGTTTTTAAATTCTCTTGATCTTGGTCAGAAAGATTTCTAAACATAGATACCCAAAATCATGCCAAGAGGTGGAAAATAGCAACTTTTTTAGGCTACTGGTGGACATTTTAATAAGTTTATCTTCTTTTAATAGGTCAAGTCACCCAGGGTCCAGTGATGGATGTAAAGGGTCTATGATACACTGGTTAGTCTTCCTTATTGCCTCAGAGAAAACTAAAAAGCCTTTATCATTAAGAAAAAAAATGACTGATAGAGTTCTATATTTAGAACTTATGGTATAATTTTGAATTTGTCAATCAACTAAGAATCCCAAACAACTCATAATCCTCATGAACTCTTCACCCAACACTCAATATTCATTTTCACTGTAGTGAACTTATCATGAGTAATAAAAGTATTCAAAGCTTTGCTTTACAGTTGTTGATAAGGGGGCTCAGCTTTGAGGGAAAATCTTATCTGAGTTTCTACTCTTTCTTACTGTATTACTTAAGATAATGATAACTGTTCTAATGCAGGGGAAAAAACAATTCCTTGGAGCTTAATATAATAGAAGTTTATTTTTGGATCACATGAAACATAGCCCATTAGGGGCAGGGATTGTTGGTAGAGTGCTGTGTTCCAGGCAGTCATTTAGGGACCCAGGAACGTAGAGACTCCGTCACATTCAACACATGGCTTCCAAATTCACCTTGGGTGTTGAAATCCTGGATGGATATTAGAGAAACAAGTGAGTTTTTTAGGGAGGAGGAATAGAATGAATAGGTCAGGCCTGAACGTTTCATTGAGCACTTCTGCCCGTTTTCCATTGGCCAGAACTCAGTCATATGGCTCCACTTAACTGCAAGGGAGGCTGGTAATGTTATTTGGCTGTCTGCCTAGAAGGAAATGTATACAAAGTTGGTGAATGGCTAACCATTCTCTGCCACAGTCATGTTTTATTTGTTTGTTGTTTGTTTGTCTCCATAAAGATAATTAACAATTCTGCATAAAGTTTGAAGATTCTTCCCTGCACCATATGTCATACATATGTGCAATAAATGGGCTTTTAAGGTCACTTCTTATTTTGGTAGTAGTATGTCTAAAGGATGGAAACTTCAGCCACAGTTTACGAAATTTATGAGTTTTACCACTGTGTTGAGCTCCTTGAAAAAATCAAAGGGTGAATTATTTGAGATGGTTTCTGTTGTGAAAGACACAGCAGCTGAGGAATTTGGGGTTAAAAAATAGCTGCAATGAAGGCTACCATACTTCACCTCTATCTTTTATGATGTGACCCTTTCAGTGTACATACCCTTCTGGTTACTTTTCCAGTCGATTTCATGCTCACTAAAAAATGTGTACCTTGTTGAAAAATTTCTCAGCAACTATTTTCCATCAAAAAATTCTTCACAGGGCTTCCCTGGTGGCGCAGTGGTTGGGAGTCTGCCTGCTAATGTGGGGGGCGTGGGTTTGGGCCCCAGTCCGGGAGGATCCCGCGTACCGCAGAGTGGCTGGGCCTGTGGGCCGTGGCTGCTGGGCCTGCGCATCAGGAGCCTGTGCTCCGCGGCGGGGGAGGCCACAGCAGTGAGGGGCCCACATACCGCAAAAGCAAAAACAAAAACAAAAATTCTTCACAGGTCTTCATAGGAATCATCATTCTAAACATTGAAAATCAAAGACTTTATTAAACACTAAATCATCTAGAGATTTAGTACAGCCCTTTTTGTAGGCTGTAATAAGTCTATAAGATAAATAATAGAAGCAATCTGAATCTAGTAACCAACTGTTCTACAATGTTTTTGAGTACTTTAAAAGATGTCCCTTGTTAGTATTGGTAAATAAAGGCACATTTTTTTTCAGCTTGGCTACCTCCTTTTGGCTCAAAACAGACTCTAGCATCTTTACGATCCAAGTTTTCAACTAAATTTTCTCTTATAAGAAATTCATCTTCCAAAATGATACTTCCAAGATTTTTTTTTTTTTTTTTTTTTTTTTTTGGCCACACCGTGCGGCTTGTGGAATCTCAGTTCCCCGACCAGGGATTGAACCTGGGCCCTCGGCAGTGAGAGCATGGAGTACTAACCATTGGACCACCAGGGAATTCCCAAGATGAATTTTTAGTTGCTTTTTTTTAAAATAGCCAAAATTCTCTTTGTAAATTGTAAACAACAACAAAAAAATAGCTCATTGTTTTTTTTAAATGTGCATGATTAATTTTTAAATGCCAGTGAAGAGTCATGGTTTCGTGGAACATAGCTTCATGGTTTTTTTATGTGCCAGATGCTAAAATGTAGGCTCATTTACATCACCAAATTAAAAATCTTATTTGAAATAAGAAACTAAGTACAGCATATACAGTTTAGATTCACTGCTGTTTATTACTGATTGGAATAGTTTTGGTATGAAATTTCGTGTCTGTCACAACCTTTCATCATTTCAGATTTTTCTTTCCCATTTATCGTGTGTGTGTTCACCAGTTTCAAATTTACACTTCAAATTTGGTATTTTTATCCATGACCCACTTCAAAATATATGTTACACTTTACTGTAAAGCTATTTATTCAAAGAGGTTGAGCGCAGCCCTTTTTATAATAATAAGTACCAAAACTAACATAAAAATGTTCGTGAATATGGATTGGTGAAATAAGCTATGATCCACATATTAGAATACTCTGTAGCTGTTGGAATGACAAAATAGGACTACTTGTACTGGTATAATGTAACTTGTACTTTGTAAAGGATATATGTGTATGTGTTCATATACATACATGTACATATACTACACATGCATGTTCATATTTATATAAATGTACATGTACCTATGCATATGTTTGTATATGCATAATATTAGTTGAGAAACATACAGAAGAAACTGTTTTAGTGGTGACCTCTGGAAGAGTGAAGCCAAAGGATGAAATGTGGGTAGGAGCTCTTTACTCTTTATTATCTTATGCCTTTCTTTTTTTTTTTTTTTTTACGAAGGTGCAAAGTAATCTATTTAAAGATGAATAGTCTTTTCAAACAAGAAAAAGTAAACTATACAGATTTTCACATTTTATAGAAAACTTCACTCAAAATAGATCATAAGTCCAAATGTAAAATATAAACATTTTAGAGAAAAAAACAGAAGGAGGGCTGCCCTGGTGGCGCAGTGGTTGAGAGTCCGCCTGCAGATGCAGGGGACATGGGTTCGTGCCCCGGTCCGGGAGGATCCCACATGCCACGGAGCGGCTGGGCCCGTGAGCCATGGCCGCTGAGCCTGCGCGTCTGGAGCCTGTGCTCCGCGACGGCAGAGGCCACAGCAGTGAGAGGCCCGCGTACCGCAAAAAAAAATAAAAATAAATAAAAATAAAAAACCAGAAGGAGATTTTTGGAAATTATGGCCCTGTGACAAGTTCTTGGGCATGACATCAAATGCATGATCCATAAAAGAAAAACATCAGCAAATTGGGATTTATCAAATTTTTAAAGTTTTGTTCTGCAATAATACTGTTAAGAGAATTGAAAAGGCAAGCTACTGACAGAGAAAATATTGGGCACCCCAAATATCACAAAGAACATGTATCTACAACATATAAAGGACTCTCAAAACTCCACACTAGAAAAATAAGCACAGTGAATAATGTTCAACAACACTAGTCATTAAGGAAATGCAAATTAAGAACATGATGATGTATCACTACCTATTAAATTTAATACCTATGTAAAAAGCTAAAATGTAAAATACTGGCAATGCAAAATGCTGGTGAGAATGGAGAGAAACTGGATCTCTCATGCGCTAATGGTGTAAAATAGTACGTCCCTCTGGAAATTAGATGGTAATCTTATACCTTTCTTAGCTGTTTGAATTTTTTACCGTGGCCATCTGCTTTGGCATGTCATTTATTCCATGTATGTGTGTATATACATATATACATACATATGGAATACATGCATATACATATATATCTCATATATATACAACATTGTAGCACCTATCACTAAAGAAGTTTTAATATAACTAAGGAATAAGAATATTAAAGATGGAGGAAAACTTCAAAGTCCAAATTACTTTGTAGTGTTTAAATTCTGCTTTCTTTTTCCTATTCTACCACTGTCTATTCCATTTTTCAGCTAAATTCATTCCCACCTGAGAATTAAGGGAAGCAGCTTCTCTAATCAATGGGAAACTTGTAACTGGGGAGCAAGGCCATAACTTTAAATCAGCTGGCATCCATTGAAACTAAATACCAGAAATAGCAATGGTTGCAAAAGAGCCCAAGCCCACTCCCCCTCATGCAGCCGGGCTACAGTGATTGGGGTGCAAAGAGTGAAGAACTTTTTGGGACTTCCCTGGTGACGCAGTGGTTAAGAATCTGTCTGCCAGTGCAGGGGACACGGGTTCAAGCCCTGGTCCGGGAAGATCCCACATGCCATGGAGCAACTAAGCCCATGCGCCACGAATTACTGAGCCTGCATGACACAACTACTGAAGCCCGCGCACCTAGAGCCTGTGCTCTGCAACAAGAGAAGCCACCGCAATAGGAAGCCCATGCACCGCAATGAAGAGTAGACCCCGCTTGCTGCAACTAGAGAAAGCCCATGCACAGCAACGAAGAACCAACACAGCCAAAAATAATTATTAAATTATTATTAAATTAAATAGTAATTTAAAAAAAAGTGAAGAACTTTTTGAATAAGGCAATGCTTACTCTGGAATAAGACGATGCTAACCAAAAACCTGACCTACTACTTCCATCAAATTCATTCTGCCCCAGGAAAAAGATGATGATTTTATCCTAATTATGCTAACAACATTTCAATAGCCTCCAGAGAAAATGCCTGTTTTCCAAAATACAGATCATTAAATTATATTGTACTATTTAGCAACTCCTACCACTGAGAAATCAAGGCTTACTTATTTATCCCACCTTCACCTGGTTTTAGCCATCCCATGACTCCAGTTCATATTTTTCTCATAAATTCTGCCCACGTTTTAGAGCCAGACCTACCTGCTAGTCTTGGAGGGTCTCCTGGGACACAATTTCTAGGCATACAGGTGTTCAAACCTTCATGATTACTCTGATCCACTCGAGATAGCTCAGGTTCCAGCTGGGGCTCGGCGTTGCACTCACTCAGAAGGCTCCATCCACTGCCTCTAGTATCCCAGATTTGTTTATTTCTGTCACAGCAGATAAAACCCAGAGGTCCCAAAACGTGCTATGCACCTGAGTCATCAGGAAAGCTTATTAAATAAATAGTTCATTGATTTCTGGGCTACAGTGATACACAGCCAGGTTTGAAATCCCTTCTCTCGGGTCATTGTTCCTGAGTCCTGTGTACTGGAGCACCACCAGGGCTGCCTTAGCGCTAGCCTCGTCCTCTTGACAAAGGGATTCCTACATTCCATCGTGTGTAACCACCCTTTTTATGCATAAGCTGCCTTCTGTTTCTTTAACTCTCAGTTTCTTTTTTATGAACTATTCAAATCAACTCATTAAAAATATTATAAAAGATGCCAACACCAATAGAATAACAGTCAAGCCTTTGCTTTGGGCCAGATTTCCCTCTGTTCCTCTGCTCACTGAGGAAGGTCTAAGTTTCCAGACTCTTTCTTGATTCAGGATAAGAGTCCTACTTTCCCAAATGAGCAGGGACTGAGGGGTTGTCACCATTAGTATCCACTGAAAGGCTTTTTACTCCCAACTAAACGTTAGTCCTCACAAGCTCTGAGGTTCAGGATTCTATGAATCTCCTCTAAGAAGTCTCATTTAGCTGGATGTGTTGGTGATGTCATTGATGGACATTGTTATATTCATGTAGATTTGAAGAAGGGGGCTTCTGTTCCCTAAGACCTACGCAAAAGATTATTATACACACTGTTAGGAATGAATAGGAGGCCCAGGTTAAAATAAAAATATTCACTTAAGAGCTTTCAATTTGATGGTTTGATTTATAATGTGAGTTGCAACACCTATGAAAATCTTCCTCAGTTATCTTACAGTTTACATAGGAGAATATGATTTTTTTTAAGTAGAGAAAAATCTGGTGAGTCCAATACCAGTATAACGTATCTTAAGAGATTTTACCCTGTAGCCAGTGAAGATTTGGAAAGTTTTTCATTAATTGTGGGTGACTGTTAATACCATTTCAAGGAGTTTGCTGGACATAGAAAGCCTTTTTTTTAAAATAAATTTATGTATTTATTATTTATTTTTATTCTTGGCTGCATTGGGTCTCCGTTGCTGCACACGGGCTTTCTCTAGTTGTGGTGAGCGGGGGCTACTCTTCGTTGCGGTGCCCGGGCTTCTCATTGCAGTGGCTTCTCTTGTTGCAGAGCACGGGCTCTAGGTATGCGGGCTTCGGTAGTTGTGGCACATGGGCTCAGTAGTTGTGGCTCACGGGCTCTAGAGCGCAGGCTCAGTAGTTGTGGCGCACGGGCTTAGTTGCTCCATGGCATGTGGGATCTTCCCGGACCGGGGCTCGAACCCATGTCCCCTGCCCTGGCAGGCGGATTCTTAACCACGGTGCCACCAGGGAAGCCCAAGAATGCCTGTATTAAGTAATTTTACACATATCTCATACACTTAGAGATTTGAAACATAATGTAGGGAGAGAGTTCATCAGGCAGAGTTACAAGTTTTGGCACTCATCTAGGGATAGTTGCTCATAAGTTCTGAAAGTGTTAAATATAATATTGTGGCTTTGATTACATATCACATTTTCTTTTCTCACTCAAATGTGGTTTAACATGGTTGCGTAGATTTGGCTCCTAATTTACCTGCCTTAGACTCTCACTTAAGTATACAGTTACTTTTTCAGTATTGAGAAGAATATGTTACTGTAAGTAGTTCCTGAAAATAGGACAGCATTTTATAGTTCTCTGGACTTGAAGGTTTTTTGTTTATTTGTTATCTTGTTTGCTTATTTGTTTGTGAATGAACATAAAGTGAATCCTCATAGGACAAGGAAAAGTATCTTGTGTTTCCTTATGGATTTAACCTCTGAAACTTTTACACTATCACTAATGATATCCCAGGAGTCCTTGGAGCTAAAATAAGAGGGTGTACAGTTCATAAAATTTTATTTAGATGCAACCCTTGCTTGCATATAAGTTTACAATCTGGTAAAGAGACAAGGGTATAAAAAAGATGTAATGAAGTTGAAGAAATGGATTGAATTTAGACCGTATCTGGAGGATATAGCAAGGGCTTGTATGGCCACTTGGGAAGATGATGGGGTAAAATGGTAGAAATATGTGAGAAAGTTTTTCTGGATGGGCTGGATCCAGTCTAAGTTCTAAAAGACAGCCATAGGGCTTCCCTGGTGACGCAGTGGTTAAGAATCCGCCTGCCAATGCAGGGGACATGAGTTTGAGCCCTGGTCCAGGAAGATCCCACATGCCGCAGAGCAACTAAGCCTGTGCACCACAACTACTGAGCCTGCACTCTAGAGCCTGCAAGCCACAACTACTGAGCCCACGTGCTACAACTACTGAAGCCCGCCTGCCTAGAGCCCGTGCTCTGCAACAAGAGAAGCCACCACAGTGAGAAGCCCGCACACCACAACGAAGAGAGTAGACCCCACTCACTGCAATTAGAGAAAGCCCACACGCAGCAAAGAAGACCCAACGTGGCCAAAAATAAATAAAATGAACAAAGTAAAAAAAAAAAAAAAAGACATCAAAGTTGTCTATTTATGGTTTTTTGGGTTTTTTTTTTTTGCTGTACGTGGGCCTCTCACTGTTATGGCCTCTCCCATTGCGGAGCACAGGCTCCGGACGCTCAGGCTCAGCGGCCATGGCTCACAGGCCTAGCCGCTCCACGGCATGTGGCATCTTCCCAGACCGGGGCACGAACCCGTGTCCCCTGCATCGGCAGGCGGACTCTCAACCACTGCGCCACCAGGGAAGCCCCAAAGTTGTCTATTTAAATAAATAAATAAATAATAAAAGACAGCCATAGAATGATAGCAAGTTGAAGTGAGATTAGAGATGGGAAAAAACTTGAGCAAAGAGGAGATGGCAAGAGTGGGTGTATCTCAAGATGAAATTCATCAGAACAATGCAAAACAGTAGAGAGCCTTCACTTCAGTGGACAGCACTTGCTCTTTCATCCTTTGGATAAGTAACCTTGAGTTCCAGTGGTGTTTTTGGAGACTAATACAGAATGAAGGGAAGCAAGACAATCTGTTAAATCAAAAAGCCTAGAAAACTTGGGTGGTGGAAAAATAGCATGATGGTGTGAAAATTATGTGGACTCTTATTAGCAGAAGAGTAGTTCTGTTTTATCAACAGATACTTTTCAGCCTGGTACCTAGTAGGCACCATATTTGTTCAGACTGTGTACCATTATTTTTACTAGTACTAGCACCCACCATTCTCTGTGCTAATTTACAGTGTGCTAAGTGCTTTACATAACTTGTTCATATGTTTAATCCTCATCATAAACCCAGGAGTTAAATATTTTTGCACTCAGTCTTGCAAAAGAGAAAGTTAAAATATTTGAGAGGTTAAATGACATAAAATCCTTAAGGTCAAGGAGATAATAAAGGGTAGAGTCCTATTTGGATATAGATTTAGCTGACTCAGGGACCTGACTTCCACCTACTACATTTATGCTTTAGAACACAGATTGTAAATTGGTGACCAGAGCACCAAAATCGGCCTGGGGACCTGCTTTGTTCAGCCTACATGGTGTATTTTCAGAGAATCTGTATGTGCCTTTTTATAGTGGATGAACTATTAACTGGGGTCACCGTGCATCATTGCCTTAAATCATCTTGACATTTAAGATTTCAGTTTCTCGTTTGAAGTTACAGGTCAGATACCCCCTACTTTACCTAATATCCATTGATATATATGTATGTATGTATATATACATATATACACACATACATATATACTGACACAATACATACTTAAAGAAAGTTCCATTTTTTATGCTGAAGAATACAAAGATAAAATATTTGGGGAAGGTATTAAAACATTTTTAATTAATCCAGGGACACTGATTTTGCAATCTTGAGGTAACAAATTTCCAAAGATTCCTTTTTTCTGATTTCACTTCTTGCTCTCCATGAATAGACACAGCCAGAGGGATTCCCTTCTGTAATCCCCATCCATATGCCTCTGCCAACCAATTAATTGCTCATTAATGCATCAACCTAGGTGTTAATTTGTTGATGGACAGACATTTAAAAAAAGAGGTTGTGGGGACCTCTCTGGTGGTCCAGTGGCTAAGACTCTGCTCTCCCAATGCAGGGGGCCCGGGTTCAATCCCTGGTCAGGGAACTAGATCCCACATGCCACAACTAAGAGATCGCATGCCACAACTAAAGATCCTGCATGCTGCAACTAAAGATCCCACACACGGCAACAAAGATCCCACATGCCGCACATAAGACCCGGGGAAGCCAAATAAATAAATATTTAAAAAGAGGTTGTGAATACTGTCCCAATCACCCTACCTACTCTGGAACATAGGGGAAACTATAATCAAATTTCTTGTCTCAAATATGTATTTCCAACTACTGTGATAATATTTCATTGATATTCTACTGTGACTATATTTGTCTTTTATTTTACATTATTCTCCATTATGGAACTGCATTTTGTTTTCAGAATAAGCACATTCTGAGGGAAGTAGCTGTTTTTTTAAAAATTCATTTTGTCTTTCCCAAAAGATGGTAAACTGGAGAAAGAATGGTTGAAAATTCATTTGATATGACCACTGTTTTTAATATAGAATAACAGGTTTTCACTTTTTTAGCACATAAAAGCAATTTTTAAATGGATTTATTAAATTCCATCTAAATATTATGACAATAAAACCTCACAAATGATATCTTAATATCTTAAACAGAATAGCTTACTTTGTTTATACCTTTTGCTACTTTACTGTCATCAGATAAATCATCAGTATTTTAGTTATTGCTTTTCAAATTCCCAGTAGGACAATCATGTTTGTTTTGACAAACAACTGTAGGTTTTCATTTCTATTAACTCAAATGGACAAAAAAAGATAACTGAAAGCAGCACGAATCCCGTAACACCTTCCTGTGAGATTATACCTCACATATAAATTAACATTTTCTAGCATCGTATTTTAACCAGATCACAGATTCTTAACCCAGGATTCTTGGGTCTGTGAATGAATTTCAGTGGGCCATAAAACTGTAAACACGGTAAATATTTTCATGGTGGGGGCAGGGACTCTATCTTTCATCAGTTCTTTAACTGTAAACCAAAAAGAAAAAAATACAGCTAACTTGGAGGAAAAAACTTGGAGGTTATTAGGCTGAGTCTTGTTCATTGAAATGTCCCTTTCACCTAATTTGAATAAGAGCTAGTTGTGTGCATTAGGCTGCTATTATTCACTCTCAGCATTTAATAGTGGAGAAATCTCTTTTCTGAGCATGTTTATTTATTCTTTAACTTTCCAATAAGGATTTATTGAATGCCTAATGCGTGTTAGGTAATGTTCACCAAAATAGGGAAGTCAGAAGAATGAGCAATTGGGGGAGAAAGATGGGAAGTTTAATTGCTGACATGTTGAGTGTGAGATGCATGTGGGAGATGTTCATGCAAGAGAAAAGTTCAAGCCAAAGACTTAGATTTGGAAATCAGTAAAATATGGGTGGTAAAGACATTAAGGTCATTGATATATATGAACCCATCCATGTATGCAAAATAGTGTGAGAAGAGGGTTAAAAGGAGAAACAGCCAACATAAAATACGTATGCACACATATATTTATACATATAAATTTATTTATTTGCAGGGAATTGGTTTACACAATTATGAATGTTAGCTAAGCAGCCTTCCCGTGGCTATCTCTGCATCTAATGCTGAAGTCTGAAGTTCACAGGCAGGAAGTCAGTAAGGGAAGATAATGAGTGAGATAGAACCCAATGAGCACAAGCTGGACTTGCAGTCCACGGGGCAAGCAGTCAGGTGGGGAGAGCATGAGCAGGCTTGAACTCCACTAAGATGGACTGAAACCCATGTCAAGTTCTTGTTGCCTTTGACCTTACCAAAAAGAATGATCCAGGGCCCTTTATCATAGAGGTAAACACACACCACTGGTCCAGGAGTCGGAGACACTGGCAGAAGATCCAGGAGAAAAGAGAAATTTCAGGCACAACTGCTACTCCATGTCAGTGAAGTGAGCATATCAGTAAAAAAGTACACACACACACAGACACACACACTCATACCCCCAAATGGCTGCTACCTCTTTTCCATCCTTCCACTAGTGTGAGAGAATCTCTCTTGTAGCCTACCCTAACTGGACACATACAAGAAAATGGAATTCTGGGAAATGAAGTTCAGCCTAGTCAAGTCAGTATATTACAAAGCTATCACAATGTGCAGTCTCAAAGATGGCAAGCCATGGTAGGCGCTAGGGTTAAGGTGTCTGGTAATCATTGTGCTTCGTGAACGTACCTGCACTGAGAGGATAAGTGAAGGAAGTAATGTAGACATCAGAGGGTGGGATTAAAAAATCAGCTTGTTTACCTTCACAACTGTTCCAAGGGCACTGCTCACATGTATGTATACAGATACTCAATTTACCTCTCTACTTTCTCCCATCCCAAACAACCATTCCTAATATTGAAAGGAAGTGTGTCCACTTTCCACTTTTTTTAAAACTTCTATCGGGGTATAGTTGACTTACAATGTGGTGTTAGTTTCAGGTGTATGGCAAAGTATATCAGTTATACATATACATATATCCACTCTTTTTTAGATTCTTTTCCCATATAGGCGATAACAGAGTATTGAGTAGAGTTCCCTGTGTTATACAGTAGGTCCTTATTAGTTATTGATTTTATATATAGCAGTGTGTATGTGTCAATCCCAATCTTCCAATTTATCCCTTCCCCCCCTTACCCCCTGGTAACCATAAGTTTATTTTCTACATCTGTAACTCGATTTCTGTTTTGTAGATAAGTTCATTTGTAGCCTTTTTTTAGATTCCACGTATAAGTGATATCATATGATATTTGTCTTTCTCTGTCTGACTTACTTCACTCAGTATCACAATGTCTGGGTCCATCCATGTTGCTGCAAATGGCATTATTTCACTCTTTTTGTGGCTGAGTAATATTCCATTGTATATATATACAACATCTTCTTTATCCATTCCTCTGTTGATGGACAACTTTCCACCTTTTTTCAGGCACTGTTTTTCTAAGATGAATAGTCTCGATCATTATAGTGAAAATAGAGTGCTCTCTGAAAATTTTAAGAGAGTAGTTGAACAAATGGAAGTGACAGTGTTGGCTTAAATAAAGGAGAAAGCATAAATACTGTTCACACCTCCTCTTTGTCTCTCCAAAAAGAGCAAGTATTGCTACAAGGTATAACCTTATTTATTGTTGGGAAAAAACTGTAAGTGGAAAGATTTCATTCATACTGTACCAAACCCCTGTTTTTGGAGTAAGATGTTGATGACAAGGGGAGGGCAAGTCTAAAAATAAACACACTTTCAACAATGCTGATTTTAAAATTTTATTTGTGTGGGAAAAACCCACAGTCCCTAACTATGGATGAGAAAGATGTCTCCTCTAATACTTATGTTAATGCTGTGATTCCAAGGAGTATCACTAATCTGTAGTCTTTACAACTGCACTTTTCTTAGCATATTTAGTCACAGAGCTGATCTTGACTGAGGGAGAGTTATTTTCTCGCAGAGCCTTCTATGACTGGAGGCTACTGGAGAAAAGAGGTAGGGGAGGAAGATGGTGCCTGATCTGCTGTGACACCTTGAAGTAGAATATATGATGACATTTTAATGCTATTATTTATTTTTTCCTCAATTATAAAAGCATTATTTTTACATTGTATAAATTTGGGAAAATAAAGACAAAGAAGACAAGAAAGAAGTAACCAAGATGTGTCAAAAGTGCTTTAAATCTTCATCTGCAGAACCTTAAGAGTCTCTCTCCTACTTCAGATGAGAAAGTTAAGGAGCATATCTTTTGACTAAATAGTGGTAGAAAAAAGTGCTAATTAAATAATGTTTTAGCATTGCAGTTCTGCTCACAAGAATCTGGTTAGGTTTAATAGCTATATTAATTT
The DNA here is from genome assembly GCF_949774975.1 of Lagenorhynchus albirostris. NCBI lineage: Eukaryota > Metazoa > Chordata > Mammalia > Artiodactyla > Delphinidae > Lagenorhynchus > Lagenorhynchus albirostris. Next base: position 106,312,854 of record NC_083116.1, on the reverse strand, counting down.
TTTCTTAATTTTTGCTATAATTATATTTTTTACTATGTGATGGGCATGGTCATGGTAAATTAAAATATCAGATTGATCAAGTTAGTCAGATCAATGAGTATTATCACTAAGTCAAGATGGTGTTTGATTCAGAAGGCACATCCTATCAGCAAAACTTGCCATTAACTTTTCAACACAGGGTATCCCAACAGCTAACACCAAGGAATTAATCTGTTATAAAACATCATCCAGATATGAACAGATGGCTTTATTCTTCCTCTATCTTAGGCTGTGTAAAAGTAGCCAGGGTTTCCTGGAAAAGATTTAGAAGTAATTGCCACATTGTACCTATATCGATTAGGTGTACTAAAGGGCATTCTCTATGAGATTCAAGTGTTAGGGGAAAAAAATCTAACTTATTAATATAGCTACAGATAGAACACCAGTCATGTGAATGAGTCCAGAAATATGTGGATCATCTTTATGGAATGACACAAGTGGCCATTTTCCTAAAGACAAGAAGATTCAGTTATTTTAAATACTTCTATAACTTTCCACCTAGAGAGTTGCTAATATTAGAACATAAATTAAAAATCACAGAATAATAGTGATAGGCACAAAGATAGAATTCAGAAAATCATATACCTTCTTTAGGTAAGAAAGCTGTAAAAATATTCTCAAGCGATAACCTTTGTTAGATGCTGACACATCTCAGATGGTACTTTACAGTCTTTTTTATTGAAGACATCTTGACGGCTATAAACCTTCTAGATTGGTGTCTCACAAGCCTTGCATAAGGCAGTTGTGATTAAAAATCATGTGGAAAACCTCCCAGTAGCTCACAGAAAAGCAACCAGTCTGTCTGGTATTGGGATATGTGTGTGAGTTTTAATAAGGTGTTGGTTTAGTTTAAGGGCCAGGAGTAAAGATAACACCATGAGAGAGAATTGAGTTCTAGAAAGTGAGATTGGGAACCCCAAAAGGAAGGAAAAAATTAAGAGTAATGTCTTAGCTTCTCAAGACATTGCAGGTTTAGAGACAATAAAAGTACTTTTAAGCATGGGGGAAAAAAATGTCTCCTTGAACCTAAGGTTCTATGATCAGGAAAGAGGCATGAAAGTTAGAATAGCAGGGTTACTTTCAATTGATATTAAAGACACCAATAGTAGAATAGACTGAGAAGGGAGATACAGGTTCCAAAGAGAAATAACATGTCTTTTTCAAGAATGAAAAGAACTGGAAGAAATAGCTCTTTCGTAGACTGGAAATGAAAATAACAGTGAATTTTTTTTTTAAGTATTGAAAATATCTATGAATGCTATCAACTTCTGAAACTTTTCCTGATTAACTCAGCACAGAAAATTCCCTCCCATTTTGAACTTCAGTTGTTCAAACTGCTATCATTTTTCCTTCTATCAAATGTGGACCAAAAAACCAAACTTCGTGGTATATTTTAGGCTCAGAATCTGTCAGAAGTGTTTTACTAAGCCACTGTGGAGGAGAGACAAGCAGAGGAAAGCACTATATGAAACACCAGCAGTTACACTGAGTACTTTTTTTAATTTATGTATTTATTTGGCTGTGCCGGGTCTTAGTTGCGGCATGCAAACTCTTAGTTGCAGCATGTGGGATCTAGTTCCCTGACCAGGGATCGAACCCAGGCCCCCTGCATTGGGAGCGCGGAGTCTTAGCCCCTGGACCACCAGGGAAGTCCCACACTGAGTACTTTTAATATAATGCTGACCAACAAAAGCCCTTGTAGGCAGGAATGAAGAAAACACAAAATAGTGAGTTCACTGAATGTTCATTTACATTTTAAGTAATAAACATCATTCATGAGCTGTCATTATGTCCTACATTAGCCATGTTTTATAAGCTTATAAAACCTCCTGAAGAATATTTCATTAACCTCGAAAGCCACATAAACCTAAGGATTACGGTTTATATTTTTTAAAAGATAAGAAAAGCAAGCTTTCTGAATATCCAGATTATCTCTTAAGACCCTGAGTGTTAGGAAACTTGGGGGGGGGTTCATTAAAATGCAGATATAGCCAAATGTAATTGGAATTGGACCTTTTATTTTAGTGCAGCCAGTTCATTTAAAAAGCAACAAAACAAAACACCCTTTTTAAGTCACAAGGTACTATGTGTGCTTTAGAACAGGTGCTATTGGGACTTTCCTGGTGGTCCGGTGGTTAAGACTCCGTGCTTCTACTGCCGTGCAGTGCAGCCAGAACAAACAAACAAACAAAAATAGAACAGGTGCTATTGACTGTATTACCCCTAAGTAAATTCCTTATAGTTTTCCTCCAGTTAAAGCTAAATCCTTTCTTAAAAGTAGACTCATTCTTAATGTCATATTTTCCTTCTCAGAGAGAACATTTGTAGTTTTCTGTTTCTGCATTTTGTATATAGGTATTATGGGAAATTATTAGAGGATTAGCAAGAGATAAATGTGGTTCTTGTCTACATCAATAAGTAGATCAAATTAGTTGGTATAGTGTCATGAATTTTATCCTGCCACACTGCAACCTGGGCGACAAGATGAAAAAAATACTTTCTAGAGGTACTGGTTGGATGACAGAGGTACTGGTTGGATAACAAAGGTACCCCAAAATACAATGTCTTCAGTAAATTAGATGTGTATTTCTCTCATCAAATAGACAAGTACAGGGAAGTCCAGACTGGTGGACGATTCTGTTTCATTATGTCGTTCAGGGACCCAGGTCCCTTACATCTTATTGCTCTACTATTTTGTCTTCATATATATGACAGAAACAAGTTCACTGACCCATCTGCTTTCCAGCCTACAGGAAAGGGAAAAAGAAAGTCCAGGGATGAGGCATCATCATAAAGGAGATGAATGGGAAATTGTAGACATCACTTCTTCATGCATCCCATTGGCCTGATCTCTGTCATTTGGCCGTATCTACCTGCAAAGGAAGCTAGGAAATATAGTCTGTAGCTAGGTAGCCATGTGCCCAACTAAAAGAAAAGATAATAGACACTGGGAGGCATTTATTGGTCTTTACCTCAATAGGTATCAGCCAGGGTTTGGAGATGACAGATTAAGCACAAAAAAGATGAAGCTGTTATCAGGACAGTCAACTCAGGAGCATGGCAACCTAAATGTAACACTTACACTTGATAAGCTGTTGTGAACATTTCAGTACCCTTCACCACCTCCACTAATATCCCTTCCTTTCCTCCTCCTTTCGTTTTTCTTTCCCTCTCATTCCTCCTTTTCATATTCCTATTTTTCATCTCCCTCTGTCTCTTTCTTGCTTCAATTGCTTTTGATACTGTGTTCTAAAGAATTTGCTGATCACTGGCCACAGGTAAATGCTTTCTCTATGTATGTTAATGGATGATTTAAATATACGTGGAGGCTGAAAATGGAATAATTTGCTTTAAAAATGTGAGACTCCAGAAGGATGAGAAAGCACCATGAGAGTTAAAAGAATCAATGAGGGATTTATTACAGTGGCTGTGTAATTAATGGAGCAAAAATAAAGGAGATGTCTCATCAAGATGCAATCACAGAGGACTTCCCTGGTGGAGCAGGGGTTAAGAATCCGCCTGCCAATGCAGCGGACACGGGTTTGAGCCCTGGTCCGGGAAGATCCCACATGGCTCAGAGCAACTAAGCCCGTGCGCCACAACTACTGAGCCTGCGCTCTAGAGCCTGCAAACCACAACTGTTGAGCCCGCATGCCACACCTACTGAAGCCCATGCACCTAGAGCCCATGCTCTGCAACAAGAGAAGCCACCACAATAAGAAGCCCGCGCACCGCAACGAAGAGTAGCCCCCGCTCGCCGCAACTAGAGAAAGCCCATGTGTAGCAATGAAGACCCAATGCAGCCAAAAATAAATAAATAAATTTATTTAAAAAAAGAAAGATGCAATCACAGAAATTTGAGATTAGTAAGTCCTCTGCAACAAAAACCTAAAAATGTGTGTATTACCCCCAAAAAAAATCTACTTGTGGATGACTCAAAACAGTTTTAGAAATGAATAAAATTATAAGCAGTTCTGATGTCTTTGGCAGAAAGCAAACCACAAATCTCTTTTTGCATCCTCTTTTTCAAATGATGGGCAAAAGTGACCCTACTTCCCTGTACATTTAAAAATGGCTAGGATGGTGAATTTTATGTGTATTTTAACTCAATAAAAAATATCCCCCTGAGGGCTGCCCTGGTGGCGCAGTGGTTGAGAGTTCGCCTGCAGATGCAGGGGACATGGGTTTGTGCCCCGATCCGGGAAGATGCCACATGCCGCGGAGTGGCTGGGCCCGTGAGCCATGGCCGCTGAGCCTGCGTGTCCGGAGCCTGTGCTCCACAACGGGAGAGGCCACAACAGTGAGAGGCCCGCGTACCGCTTAAAAAAAAAAAAAAATCCCCCCAAATCGTCCTACTTCCTCTCCATCATCACCACAAGTTTCTGAATAACATTTGTAAGCAAATCCATTCCCTGGCAGTTAAACGTTTTCTACTGAGCAGTTATCAGTTTCCTACTTCTTTTTGCTAATACCCATTTTCTCAACACTCAGGTGCAACATCACACCTCCCGGGGGTGAGGTCATCAGGTGGCACCAGATGTTTAGTGATTCCTGATGAGTCCCCCTCTTCAGCTTGGTGTCCATTAATTGTTCTAGATGCTTTCAGGGAGGAAGAAATTATCTTCTACCCTTCTAGGTTCTTCTGGCTGGTCTAAGAATTAAATTGACGTGAGACGGATTAACAGGAGAAAATCAAACAAAAGTATAATGACACGTATACACGAGAGAGACCCAAGCAAATGAGTAACTCGCCAAAATGGACAAAACCCTCACCTTAAATACCATCTTCAGCTAAAGACAAAAGAGGATGTTGGGGATACTGGTTTGGGACTTGAAAGGGAAGGCAATTCATATGGAGATGGAAAAGCAAAGGTTTTTTGTAAACAAATGCTTTCTGGGCCAGGCAGAGACAATGGGACACAGAGTGGACTCTGATCTTTAGGTTCTGCCTAAAATCTCCCCCACCACACGTAGCCCATATTCTTTGCAGATAGCTCTGGTGATAGCTCTATTCCAGGAACAGGATCTCTATCTAAATTCTTTTAGGCAGTTGGGGGATAGTCAGAGTTTCTTGTTGAGTCTTTTGGGCCTTGATTGTTTTCAGCTTGGAATAATCCACATGCCAAAAAGACATTTCGGGATGGCAAGTTTTGCTCCTCTATACTGCCAGAAACTTATGGACCATGCATCTAGAAGGCGGCCATCAAGAGCTACCATTTGAGTCCTTACAAGAATCTTTGAACTATCTAAAAACAATGCAGTAATGATATTCCTATTTTGTACACCCTTTCCTTTCAAACGCATGAGATTTCCTCTCCATTCTGGAGGGGCTGTGCCACTGCCTTCCTTCCTCTGATGGGTGTAGGAAATATACCCAATAATTCATTCAGATTCCAGTATGCGGCCCTCAGGTTCCTGAAGGGCATAATTTGGCCTAACTTGATACATGAACTACAAGTCATCACTTATAGAAAAGCTTAAGTCCCATCATAATAGTAACACTAGTAATAGTAATAATTGGTAACAATTTGTGAGCACTCATTCACCATGGGTACTGTGGATGTACATTAACTCATTTAACTCCAGGTTATTTGTGGTTACTTAAATCCCCTTGCAATCTGTTGGCCAGGCAAATAAGTTGTTTTGTTCTTAAGATCTACAGAAATATGCTGTAAGATAGTACGAAATACATTTTCATAAGGAAATCTGACACTACAGCTGAATTATGGTTAGCAAATTTTAAAGTGCATGTCTTGTTTTTCTGTGATTTTGTTCCCTTGAAATTTGAGCAGACGTTGTTACATCCTGCAGGAATAACAACCTCAACTATGAGCTTAATATAACCTATCCCTTCCATTTCTTTCCTTTCTTTTGGGATCCTTAGATAAATCTCTGATTTTCAAAGAACTCTGTGTGGTTAGTTACTGGCAACTATTACGTGCCATAGGTCCTAATACTTATTTGGGTAAAATGTCTTGAGCAAGTTGCAAGGGAACTTTCTGTGTGTGTGTGTGTGTGTGTGTGTGTGTGTGTGTGTGTGTGTGAGAGAGAGAGAGAGAGACAGAGACAGAGACACAGAGAGACACAGAGAGACACACAGAGAGACTGAGAGACACAGAGAGAGATTCTTCATTTCAGAATAAAGTCTTCTGGAAGAGGAGCCATTCAGTTTAACTAATGACAAAAGAGAAATATGTTTTGTAAACCACTTTGCTTTTATCTTAAATGGAGAGTCTTTGGCAAAACATTTATTTTTACCGTGATCGTAGGGTAATTTCAATACCCATGATTAATGGTGCAAATGAAATTAAAACCCCCTACTATTCAACATCTTGTTTAAGAACGAAATGCTCACTATTTCCTCATTCCAACTAGTAAGATCTCTGGATGCTGATGCTTTTTAATTAGGGAAGAAATTTCCTTTTAATTGAAAAGAAAACTTTTTTTTTTTCCAATAAGTTAGAGAGTGTCCTCTAGTGGAGAGAGAATCTCTGCTCTCAGCAGATTTAGAAATGGCCAAATGATACCTAGTTAGAAGAAGGTTACACTAAATAGCAGGTGTCCCTACTGCCGATTGGAATCTGCTGGTTGAAGAGAAAATACATTATTTTTCCTCTAAGGCCCCCTCACATTGTGGCCTACTTGAAAGCCTGCCGTATGACAAGCATTGTTCTCATTTTAGATAACAAATGATTTTTTATGATCAATTTTAGAGTGCTTCCTTCGGAACTTGGTAAGATTGAGCTGACAGTGCACCTTTCGGCCAAAAAAGCAGCAGAAGCATTTAGTGCAATTTACTGAAGCTTTTACAGATATCAACTTGATACAGCAAGAATACCATTATCTTCGGGACTCCAGCCCTGGCTGACTGATATATTTGATGTGTGTGGCTCCCCAGGCCATAGCTTAATTTTTTCTGTTATTATTTGAAGGAAAACAAAGAAACAAAATTGAGGGGGAAATTAATGTGACTCTTTTCTATAACCTGTGGAATTCTAATGCTAATTTCCTGTATTTCTGGTTATGTATAGTAAATAATATTAACGTTATCACTTGGGTATCAGAGGTCACACTAGAGGAGACTTTTCAATATATAAATGGAAGGGGATAAGGGAGAGCTTTGGTGCTTCACTCTCTAAATCACATGCTAGGCTTGCCTTATCAGAAATTGCATGCTACAGCAAATTAGAGAGCAAAAGATAGAAAAGATGGATAGTTTCTCTTGATAACAAGTTAAATAGTTTGGACTTAAATAGAGTAAAGATAAAATTATATTGCTGATTCTTCTATTGGAAAAAAAGAGGAATAAGGAGAGTGTTCTTAAATCCTTGAGTAGTCGAACACATGTCAGAGACATAACGTGTATGTATGAATATCATGTGTGTGGCTTATTTGAATGGTAATAATAAGCAGTAAGGCTAGCATTGTATTTCTGTTAACAGATAATGTTCAGAAAAATGTATCATCACGACTTTCATACAGATATTAAAATGAACACGTGTTAAAGATTTTTTGCTCATATGATATGAAGGGAACAGGCAGGTGTTATGACCAATTCAAAGGTAAAGTCAAAATAGTATATTAAACAGAAGAAAGGAATGCTGAGATAAATTCCAAGTAGAGACAAAATTGATTTTTCCCTGGGGTGAGGAGCAAGCAAGGCTAGGGGAGAGGATAGGGAATTAAGTCGAATGGCTACCAGACATGAGAGAATTTACATATCAGTTACCTACAAAGAGTTACAAAGAGTTGAAAAATCACTCAAAGACAGGAAAGGGCTAAAATCTGATAACTCAGAATGGTGTGCAATAGAAAAATGAGTAGTTTTCCACAGAAACACAAATGTTTTTCCTACATTCCTTTGGAAACCTAGTATATTTCTATAGCTTAGATTGGCTCATCAGTGACCCAGTTGTACAGTCTACTTCTTGTCTATGCCTACAACTTCTCTAACCACCACTGTCATTATTAGGAACCCTCTTTCCTAGACTCCCTGTCCTTGCTTCCTGCTTAAAAGCCCTGACGGAATGTTTTTCAATCTTGTTGCTTTTCTCAGCCCCAACTCCAATTTAAACAGAGTTCAAGGTAAAAAGAAATTGTTCCAGACAGTTAACTGTAACCACTTGCATGAAAATCACCTGGGAGTGCTTGTTAAAAATGAAAATCCCTGGAACCCTATACACTTGCTGAGTCAACATCTGGTTTTGGGAGAGTGGGAGTAAGTTTTTTTGACCGTAAGTTCAAGACTCACTGGCTTCAGTAAAGAAAAAAATATAACATCTGGAGCCATATTCATCTAAACTAAATGATATTATAGAACATATGAGTGTATAAAATAAACTCTGGCCTGAAAGTTAGTGGAAATTTGCTAGAAGAAACAAGGTTAATGGTAGCATGAGGAGTTGCAATACTAATAACCTTTCCTCTAGTTGCTATCAAAATCTGGCTATGGGGACTTCCCTGGCAGTCTGTTGGTTAGGACTCCGTGCTTCCACTGCAGGGGACACGGGTTCCATCCCTGGTCAGGGAACTAAGATCCTGTATGCCACATGGTGCAGCCAAAAACAAAAATCTGGCTATGATTATTTTAAAGTTGAATATCTGGAATAATCTATTAATGATTTTTCTAGGCACTATGCTGCGTCCTTTTATTGTTTTTCCTTTTTAATTGAAAGCATACTCAGATACACATTAGACAACAAACACAATAAAGAAAAATTTGTGATCATTCACTCTTGTCTTAATTTTCTTTGTATTATTTTCTGTTCTACTGAAGCTTTTCTAATTATGTATTTAAATCTGTCAGTCGTGAACTTTCTTGTTACTTCTAGGCTCTAATTCTAAGAAAAGAGTTTTTTTCCTCTACAGATTTATAAAATAATATATTTTCTCCTAGATAGTATATACATTTTATAATAATATTTAACTCTTTAATAAATCCCAATTTTTTTTGTTGTATTATGTGAAATTAATTTTTGTTTCCAGGTCATAATTCAGTTCTGATAACACATTGCCTGGAGTTAAGTCTGGTACAATTTCTGAGCATTTATATCATTTTTCTTTAAAAACATAAGCCTTCAATAGTTTATTCATTTCCTATAAATTCTCAACTAAAATTATAAATACATCACAGGGCCTATAGCACAACAGTGGGGAAATAAGCATTTTAGGTATGATGTTGATAATTACATTCTGTGGTCTAATAAAAGCCCTTTTATCTTGATAGTGTTTTTATAATTTTGAACAACACTGGATATTAATAAAATAATTATATGTAATAATAAATTTTTGGTTTAATATTAATAGTAAGAACCACAAAAATACTACTTCACATTCACTAGAATGGCTATAATCAAAAAGACAGGTAACAAGTGTTGGCAAGCATGTGGAGAAATTAAAACTCTCATACATTCCTGGTGAGAATGTAAAACGGTGCAGTCACTTTGGAACAGTTTGGCAATTCCTCAGACATTTAAGCATAGAATTATAATGCAGCAGTTCCATTCCTAGACATATAACCAAGAGAAATGAAAGCATATGTCCACACAAAAATTTGTACGAGTGTTCAAAGCAGCTTTATTCATGATAGTCAAAGAGTGGAAACAACCCAAATGTGCATTGATAAATGGATAAATGGATACACAAAATGTGGTATGGATAAATGGATAAATGGATACACAAAATGTGGTGTATCCATACAATGAAATATTATTTAGCCATAAAGAGGAATGAAGTATTGATATATACTGTGACATGGATGAACCTTGAAAACATTAAGCTAATCAAAAGAAGGCAGAAACAAAAAGCCACATACTGTATGATTTCATTTATATGAGATATCCGGAATAGGCAAGTCCATAGAGACAGAAAGTAGAAATAGGTGAGTGATTGCCAAGGCCCAGGGGTTTGGGAGGAACTGACTAGTGACTGCTAATTGGTTCAGGATTTCTTACTGGGGTGATGAAAGTCTCGTATACATTGATTGTGCTGCTGGTTTCACAGTTCTGCGAATATACTGAAAACCATTGAATTGTACATTTTAAGTGGGTCAATTGAGGATATGTGAAATATACCTCAAAAGAGGTATGAAAAATATGCATGCAATATCTTTGAAAAACAACTTTATAGAAAGTGGTGTGCTGGTAAATGTTTAACAATTGGCTCTCCCAGTGTCATTCTGAGAATTACACCACCATATAGGTGGTTGATATTTTCATTTATATTGGAAATAAGAGTGAAACATTGGAGATGTATGTCAGAACTTCATTTGTTCATCAGTGATGTAAGCAAATCCTTTGCTGAATTAGATGATAATTTTTGGATGCCAGAGGAATTTTTTTATGTTTGCAGTATTACCAGTATAACAGCTATAGACATGACACTTCGAAGTTTAATCTGCATTATTAACATTTTCTCCATATTGTCTTAAGTACAGACAATCAGCAAAACAGTAAATCATAGCCTGATTTGTAGCATTTGGCAATTCGTGGGGTAAATACTCTCACCATGGCTGATTGCTGGCTACTAACATAATCTCACTTACTGTGCATTTGGGAAGAGATGTGCAGTAATACACTATTATATGGTATTTCTGCCATACCAATACCACAGAAGAAGAATATGGAAAAATAAATAGGAGAGTTAGAGTTTGGGGTATTTTTTACCTTAGTTTTTAATATAGTATATTTAATTATAAGTTTCTATAATTTAATTTTTAATAATGACTATGTTTAACAACCTGCTTAAAGAATTTCTGAAAATGTAATAGCTGATTCTTAACAGGCTGGTGTGAGCCAGCTCCGACCCACAAGAGAATTAACACCTGAATGAGGAGGCGCTGAATGTTGAAGACTAGTTTACAAGATAGACTTGGCCTGTTGAGATAGGCTGGAGACATGTAACCTTTAATTAATGAAGCTTTGAAAAAAGAAATCAAGGAAAAATGCAAGTACAAGAGATATTAAGCAGGGTATTAATTTGAAATTATTTATTGAGTTGCTAATATATTCAACACGCTGTAATGGGTCTAGTAATATACAAAGGTAGTTACAGATGTAATTTCTGCCTTTGGGGAGTGAATATCCTAGTTGCTGCACTAGACATGCAAACAAACCAACTATTGTGAGGAATATATTATGATAAAGTACAGATATGTTCCAAGGACTAGAGAGGAGAAAAGACGGAGTGAAGAGGTGCTATTTGAGTTGGGACTTAATGGATGAGGAGTAATTTACTAGGTGGAAATGAGGAGAATTTAAAGCGAAGAATATAACATTAAAAAGCGTGAGAATGTGAAATAGATCATGGATGGACTACTCATAAAACTCAGATGCTAAAATCCTGTTATGTAACTGGCATGTCCTGCTTCATCAGCCTGAGTTACAAACACAGTCATATTATTTTTATTTTCCTAATTCCTGTTTCCTAATTGCCTAATTAACTTTCTAACCAAAATTTGCTAATTATATTTTCCTAATTTTCCTGGTTGTGCTTATGAATCTCTATCTATCCTTATTGAGTGGAAGTGCATCATCTGTCCCTAGGATCTAGAGACTGTCATACAGAGTGAAGTATGTCAGAAAGAGAAAAACAAATATCGTACATTAATGCATGTATGTGGAACCTAAAAAAATGGTACAGATGAACCGGTTTAAAGGGCAGAAGTTGAGACACAGATGTAGAGAACAAACGTATGGACACCGGGGGGGAAAGACGCGGGGGTGTGGGGATGGTGGTGTGCTGAATTGGGCGATTGGGATTGACATGTATACACTGATGTGTATAAAATTGATGACTAATAAGAACCTGCTGTATTAAAAAAAAAGATGAAAGAAGGATAAATTTTAAAGAAACAAACAAACAAAATTAATAGTAAAGGAACCTATTTAAAGCTGCATTTGGGCTTCCCTGGTGGCGCAGTTGTTGAGAGTCCGCCTGCCGATGCAGGGGACACTGATTCGTGCCCCGGTCTGGGAAGATCCCACATGCAGCGGAGCGGCTGGGCCCGTGAGCCATGGCCGCTGAGCCTGCGCGTCCGGAGCCTGTGCTCCGCAAGAGAGGCCACGGCAGTGAGAGGCCCGCGTACCGCAAGAAAAAAAAAAAAGCTGCATTTTGCCTCTTAAAAGTTTGTAGACATTTTCTGGACTTGACTTATCTGGTCACTAATAACGGTTATTGTATATAGAATCAAAGTCCATAAGGAATCACTTAGTTGGAGAACATTCAGACATAAACAAGCATAACATAAAAGGAGAGGCTATATCATGCACCTTAGAAATATTAGAACAGCAAGAACTTAGTTATGAACTATTCTTACACAGTGGACATAAGTAAAATAATAATACGAATTTTATCCAATAAAAATTTTCTTATTGTGGAACTTGGAGAATAAATTTTACATATAGGTTGACCCATACCAGGACTTAGAAAGAATGCATCTGTAACTGCATTGTGCTTTGCTCTGGGTTCATGTTGTAGAATCACTTGTAAGCCCCGTTTCACGAGGTGTGCACTATTAACTCATAGTTTAGCTGTGAGGCTTGCAGTCTTTAGGAACCTCGTTCTCTTCACCTTAAAGTCAGAGTTGTCAGAGTCCTCTAGAATATTCTCAGGAATTTATGAAATGAAGGAAGTTTCCTTACTTCAGATGCCTATAAAGGTATCCCTGGAGCCTAGTTTTCAGCCCTTCATGTAGTCCTCATCCTTGTGAGTTCCCCTGCTCCAGTCTAAGCTGGAGTAGGTCTCCACAGGTCTCTATCCCACCCTGCATTTTCTAGCTCTACTTGGAGACAGCAAGACCTTAAAACTATAATGGTGCTGGTGTATTTCAGTTCTCTAATGCCGCCTGAGGCTTGGGGAAACCAGGTGTTTGCAAAATCACATTACCTGTCCAGAAATACGCCTTATTTTCTGCAGGCATTAAATTCGCTTCCACTTTTCAGTCAGGGACCTCCACTTACCTTATTAAGTAATCAACCAATCTGTATTCACCATTATAGTGGTCTCTCTTGAGTAGCATATTGGAAGAAACTCATCTCCACAGTAGTATTATTGATTTTACATCTTATAAACATCCCAAATATTTATTCTCAGGAGTTGTTCATTTGTATTTTAATGCGCTTTTTTACCTGAGCGTGTGTTGGTTTCCTAATTAAAATACTATTCCTCATATAGTACAAATATTTTAATAACATTTTTAGGGGATCCTGCATTTTACAATTTCATTTCTTTCCCATGAAAAGATTTTGTTCTCTTTCTGTTTTCCACATTCAGGACTGAGAAACATCTTCTACCTGCTTTACAAAATCTTATATTATCAACATTATGTACTGTCTGATATCATGCTTTGAGAAGGGCACGTCACCTCCATGGTACCATTCCCAATAATTCATAACCTCAATTTAATCATGTGGAAAAATCAGGCAAACTTAAATGGAAGAACCTTCTATGAAATAACCGACCAGTGTTCTTCAAAATCTTATAAGTAATTCACTTTCCACTAAATAAGCTGTCAAAAGCCCACATGAATTTGACAAAGATAGAAAACATCTGAAAAATGTGACTTTAGAAAGATGTTTCATTAAAACAATGAAGTGATTAAAATGTTACCTGCCACTTTGCCTAAAATAAGAGTGTACAAACAGTTTTATAACACATTTTCATCACTTCTCTCAACAGGCGATTCAGCTAATCTAACCTGCAGAGCTTTCTTTGGGTACAGTGGAGATGTCAGTCCTTTAATATACTGGATGAAAGGAGAGAAGTTTATTGAAGATCTGGATGAAAATCGAGTTTGGGAAAGTGACATTAGGTAAAGTAATTTTTGTCTTTTAACTTGTACAATCAAGATTAACTTTTGTTCTCTTAGTGAATAGAAAGTGAACTAAAAGAAAAGAAGGGGTTTGGGGGAGTGTTTTACTATTATAATAAAAATATTGCAACATTTAGTGGCAAAGAGGCAAAATAGTCTTGAGAGTGTGACTATGAAATTGTCAAACAGGAGTGCCATTTGCAAAGAATTTAAGAGAATTAAAAAGGAGTTTTTCACTAAGGAATAAACTGAGTGTGAGAGAGACCAAAATAGCATCAAATATGGAAAATGTCTGAGATCAGATGATACAGCCACTATGTAGAACAGTATGGGGGTTCCTTAAAAAAACTGCAAATAGAACTACCATATGACCCAGCAATCCCACTACTGGGCATATACCCTGAGAAAACCATAATTCAAAAAGAGTCATGTACCACAATGTTCACTGCAGCTCTATTTACAATAGCCAGGACATGGAAGTAACCTAAGTGTCCATCGACAGATGAGTGGATAAAGAAGACGTGGCACATATATACAATGGAATATTACTCAGCCATAAAAAGAAACGAAATTGAGTTATTTGTAGTGAGGTGGATGGACCTAGAGTCCGTCCTACAGAGCGAAGTAAGTCAGAAAGAGAAAAACAAATACTGTATGCTAACACATATATATGGAATCTAAAAAAAAAAAAAACAACAAAGGTTCTGAAGAACCTAGGGGCAGGACAGGAATAAAGACGCAGACATAGAGAATGGACTTGAGGACACGGGGAGTGGGGAGGGTAAGCTGGGACGAAGTGAGAGAGTGGCATGGACATATATACACTACCAAATGTAAAATAGCTAGCTAGTGGGAAGCAGCCATATAGCACAGGGAGATCAGCTTGGTGTTTTGTGACCACCTAGACGGGTGGGATAGGGAGGGTGGGAGGGAGACGCAAGAGGAAGGGGATATGGGGATATATGTATATGTATAGCTGATTCACTTTATTATAAAGCAGAAACTAACACACCATTCATTGTAAAGCAATTATACTCCAATAAAGATGGTTAAAAAAAACATGGAAAATGTGATATTATGCCTTCGGTTTATAAGAGCTCTTTTTCTTAATTGTTGAGAGAAGATATTAACAGGTTTCTAGGATTCAACCAAACACAATCTTTCTAACTTCCTTTTATATGTTTTTACATATTTTAGGCATCATGTTGACTATAAAGCACTTGATAGGAATGATAAAGGATACAAAAAATGTTTTTATCACCTTTTTTAGTCTGACTTTAAGGTCTAAACATTAATATAGTGAGAATAATAGTGAATAATTAAAATACAATCGATTTTGAGGGCATCATGCTTAAGCCTCTTCCTTCTTTTTAAAAAAAAATAATTAATGTATTTGTTCATTTACTTTTAAATATTGAGGTATTCAATTATGACCCAAAGTAGGCTTATACACAGATACTCATTTTTAATCATAATGTAAATTGGCAAATATATTAATAAATAAGCTATAAGTGAATCAAAATACTGATCAATTGTAAACATTCTCCCATCTAAAGATCGCCTCTTCTGGGTATATATGAGCATTTTAACTAAATTCTTCTTCTTAAATGTGAGGAGTTTTAAAACTTGATGAAAGATATAAGAGAAAAAGGTTTTCGATAGAAAATAAAAACCTATAGAACTGTCATATAAGATTATTTCTACTGGAATTTTCTTCCTGGCAACAAATACACAAGAATATTGCACTGCAATTGGGTTCTGAAATGCCCAGATGAGTAATTCTCCAGTATGTACTAAAATGTTCCTCTGCCATTTCTCATGTTCAGAACTTCACTGTTATCTCATACCCATACATGCTAAGGTTAAAGGTTAGCATGTATGGGTAAGGTTAAAGAAGGATAATAAACCTCCTAACTTTTCCCCTCTCTCCTGTTGTGGGTGCTCAGGGAATGTTCTAGAAAGGTATTTTTCTTTAATTCTGCATTAGGAAGTATTGTGCAGAGATGAGTTACCAAGCAGGTGGGAGGGTAGAGGTGGAAACTTTGTGAGCAAGGAAAGGGAGGCTTACTTTGAAGTTTTCCATTTGTTCTAAAAAGATTGCTAAAATCCTTGACACTGAGATTAGTGAGCGTTTACCATTAATTTTAACTGTCAGAATTAAACACTTCATCAAACATTTAGTCTACAGTTTTGTAATTTCATGTTTCTTTTAAAATAGGAATTGATTTGCACCATTAAAAAAAAAATAGGCTAGAGGTTTCAATTGAAATGTCAAAATAGCTCAGAAATTTTCTATTCTTCCTTTTATTTTTTTAAATTAACCTGGTAGATAATTAGTCCTCCAGCGAAGACATTAGAATTTCTTATCTCACCCTTACATCATATTTCTTCTTAAAGGGAAAGCAATTTGTAAACTTTTCTTCAAGGTCTCTCTCACCTCTTTATTATGATAGTGTGATTGTCCTGCTAAGAGAGATAATTAACTGCAACTTAATTAGCATCTACAAAGACAAGCTTCCTTATTAGAAGTGAAGAAGAAAAGGGCATGATATAATTTAATTAAGATAGCATTAATCCATGACCAAATTTGAAGCACAGATGCTGTAGGTTTTTTCACATCAGATTCAGATTCATCTAAATGTTTTTCTTTTTCATGTATGTGTATGTTTGTGTGGGGTTTTTTGTTTCGTTTTGCTTTATATTTTAGAATCCTCAAGGAGCATCTTGGGGAACAGGAAGTTTCCATCTCATTAATTGTGGACTCTGTAGAAGAAGGTGACTTGGGAAATTACTCCTGTTATGTTGAAAATGGAAATGGACGTCGGCATGCCAGTGTTCTCCTTCACAAACGGGGTGAGTGTAACCTTCTAAGCTTGAGTGGTTGACTTAACCTTTAATGGAAGGGAAGTAATTGGGAAGCAAAAAGTTCTTTAATTGTTTTTACGTAAATTTATTCTAAATAAAATAATTACATTAGCATTAGGGCCATCAAAACATGTAACACAGCAGATAGGTGACTAGCTCATACACTAGAGTCAAACTCAGATTCCTTGCTTTGTTTTTTTGTTGGTTTGTTTGTTTTGGCCGGGCCTCATGGTATGCGGGATCTTAGTTCTTGAACCAGGGATCAAACCCACCAGGGATTGAACCCATTCCCCCTGCAGTGGAAGCGGGGAGTCTTCACCACTGGACCACCAGGGAAGTCCCCCTTGCTCTGTTTCAATACCAACTGTATAACCTTAGGAATGATATCTAACTTCCTTAAGCTTCAGTTTTCTGATAATATGGAATGGGGAAATAATAATATCAACTCTTCAGTGTGTTTTAAGGATGAAAGAAGACAGTAAATGTGAAGAGCTTGGCATGGAGCCTGTACACAGGAAGTATTTAGTTAGATGCTACTCTTTATTATTAGATATAGGCAAACCAATTAAAAATAACCAGGACAGTTTTAAGTCAAAGATTGTGCTCCTTATTGGAAGGTTGTTCCTTGAGTGTAAGAATTATGTCCAATAGATTCCCCATTGTAGTTGTTTTTGACTTTTTTTCTGCCTTGGATAAGTTTCACATGTGTAATATCCTCCCATGATTAATAATAATTCGCTAGTGAATTATTTGTCAATTATTATTCATGAATAGCAATTCACTAAATCTGATTCCACGGCAACCCCAACACCTTACACACAGGGATAAAATATATATAAATAGATATTGAATTGTTTGAAATTATAGACGATTGTAAAATTTGAGCCATGCCTTTTAGTTGGTGAAAATTTTCATGTACATCGCAGAGAAAAATATATTTTTTCTACATTATGCTAAGTGAAAACTTTCTGGATGTTCTCTTACTCAGCAAATTCACAGTGATTTTAATTTCAAAGCACATGTTTAATCCTAAACTCTTTGAGGTTGGAAAAGAAAGAGAATGCCGAAGACTGTTCCCCTCACTTTAGTGGACAATAGATTCTCTTTGAATAATGTTACTGAAAGCTATTAAAACAGACACTTCTGTTGTCAAGGTGACTATAATATTAAAATACTTTACTTTTGGGGGGATGTTAACAGAGGGAAAAGGTAAGCAGCAGTTAGTAAGCAACATGATTGTTTGTTTCTCTAGCTTAACACATATATTCAGTCAATGAAGGGATTTAGAGTAGAAATATTATACATATAAAAGGACAGAAATAGCTTCTCACGGTTGGAAGCAATTTAAATGTGTAATTGAACTACTCCATAACATCTTCCTCAGTGATCGGTCAGCTTATACTGGATCACATTCCTCCTCAAGGAAGCCAATTGTATCTTTGGAAAAACATAACTATTACAAAGCATTCCTATTTCACTGTCTGTCTACTCCTTGACCCCACTTTCAATCTCTCTTCCCCAAAATAGCCCTTCAAAAGTTTGAGGACCGTCACCATAATCCTTCTGGGCCTTCATTTCCCTAGATTCAACTTCTTTAGTTCCTTTTATTCATTCTTCTTTTATGTGGATAAAATACTTGCACCATTCTGGTTACTCTCTTGAGCAACATATATTTCTTTTTAGGACAAAGTAGGAGTGACAGTTAAAGTACGGAAGCTGGGTTGTTTCCAAGAAGGATACAATTATTAAAGCTCTCTTCTAGCAGCCAGGCACACAGCCAGGAAGGGGCACACAGCCCCACGCTATTTTTAGCATGTGTGGCCTAAGGTTAAGTTGCCCATAGCTACAGAAGCTTCCAGTACTACAAAAATAAATGACTGAGGAATCAAGGAAATTGTTTGAAAAAACTTTTCCAATACTGTCTAATTCCCCAAACATGAAGAAGAAAGTAGTGGACAATGTTAGAGCACTCTTGAATACTTAGATCTTCCACAGTGTTTTTCAAAGATGTATTTATGCCAACAGCATTTTATTCTTAATAAAATAAAAGCAGTAAGAAGCCAAAAAGAGTTCTTCAAGGTCATGTTCTCCAAAAGTCCCTCTTAAAGTTAGTGTTCACCTTCCTTTTAAGGGAGCTGCAGCAAATAAGTCATCAGTTCACAATGACAGCAGTGTGGAATGGTCTACCCCAACCATCTACGGGGAAAAACAAAGGACTCTAGTTAACAGATGGCATAACTGCAAGTTCCCCAGCCCTGAAAGGTTCAGAAGGTCAAGACACAGCACATGTGAGCTGATAGTTTGAGTCTTTGATCATAGGGTCCCTGAAAGAGTTAAATTGCTGTCATGCTAGCAATTATGTAATGACCAGATGTGTTACTGTATTGCTTGAGGGGCTTCCCTGGTGGCGCAGCGGTTAAGAATCCACCTGCCAATGCAGGGGACACGGGTTTGAGACCTGGTCCAGGAAGATCCCACATGCCGCGGAGCAACTAAGCCCATTCACCACAACTACTGAGCTGCTGAGCCTGCGCTCTGGAGCCTGCAAGCCACAACTACTGAGCCCCCATGCCACAATTACTGAGCCCCCGTGCCACAACTACTGAAGCCCGCACGCCTAGAGCCTGTGCTCTGCAACAAGAGAAGCCACTGCAATGAGAAGCCCGCGCACCGCAACGAAGAGTAGCCCCCACTCACTTCAGCTAGAGAAAGCCCGTGTGCAGCAACGAAGACCCAACGCAGCCAAAAATAAAATACATAAATTTTTAAAAAAAGAAAAGGAAAATCCTTGCTTGGGAATATTCAGAGTTGTTGATTCCTGCAGCCAGGGAAGGTACTTGGACAGTTAGGATCATGTCACATGCTATACAGAGAACTAGGTTATACAGTGAAACAGAGACAAAGGGCCATGGGGCCATATTAGTGTATGACTACCCTGCCTCTTATTCCTCACTCTAGTCCCTGGCCTGACAAGCTTGAGGGTTAGATCCTTGTTCCAAAAAGAACCAAAGCAAAGAGTAGAGCAACATTCACTACTGTGCTATTTCTTGTCTCCACCATTGCCTATTGAATTGAATTCCATATATGTCTCTGAATCTTTTACCCAGATGTCTTTGCTTAGATTCCTAATTGCTGCTACCCGATTCAACCACACATCAAACACTGACCTTCAGTTTCCCTCCAAAACCCCGCCCTTTTATTTTCCTTTCATTTTTACGTTTTCCATTTCTCTAACACAAACAATTCTCCAGATGGGTACTCAGCAGCACTGTGCTCTGGCCTCTGGGCTAGCCCCTCTTGCACCGATCAGGCAGTCCTAAATTTCTTACTCATCCGCTGAGTTTTTCGTCCATACTCTAATTCTGGATGACCTCACAGCGTGGACATGTTTACTGTCTGGAGCAAAGTAGTTTAATGTTTAAGGGTTTGGACTCTGGAGCAAGGCTGTCTGTATGAAACCTACTCTCTGCTTACTAGCTGTGCTATCTTGGACAAATCCCTTATTCTCTGTGAGCCTCAAATTCCTCTTGTGTAAAAGGGGAATAATAATAGTACCTTCCATATAGAGTAGCTATGAGGATTTAATAAATGAATATATATCAATATGTATCACAATGTCTGACACATATTTATCACCTAGTAAACGTTAGCAGCTATTACATGATTTTTCTACTCCAACTACATGATGTTCTGGCTAATTTAGGATGCAGCAATAATGTGTTCCATTAAAAACTCCCTGAAATCTAATTTATCGTTCATTAAAATGGTCAGCTGCAGCTCCAGCAATTTTGTTCCGTTGATTCTGTATTTTTCTTTATAACAGATTTACTTTAGTTTGAATGTGCTGTCCGAAAGGAGATCTTCATTTATTTATTCATGCATTTAATGATAATTGTTAAGAACCTACTATGTGTCTGGCACTCATAAAATTAAATGAACAGGAAATAAGAACCAATATAATTTGAAATGCCATCATCTGCTTTTTAAATTACATTGATATTAAGCACTTCTAATGTATTGATAGAATTGTGCTTCTAGGGAATGTTTGGCTTTGAAGCTGTCACATTAAGGGAATGTTCATTAACAGTCCTGTTGTGAATGGTTATGTTTAGATATATCGATTACAGTATTATGGCACTTCATTCATCACGAAGTAGTTTGGGGACTGGCAAAGTATCTACCTCAGAGACTAGCACTAGTTAATAATGATAAATATCTGGTTTTTCTCTATTCCCCCTCAAACCCATTTTAATTGTTGCATGTGCAGTCTCTCTCTCTCTCCCTCCAAAGAGTGTAATCAATGGGAATTAGACTTGCTCTATAAACTCCCTAGTCCTCGGAATATCTTTAGTAATGTAATTAACATGTACATCATTTAGGACGCATTGTTTTAAAGCCAGATGAATTTAGACCCAGTGGAGTCCTTATCCCTTCTTATAATGAATCATTTTTGTACTCTGTGCCCCTATCCTTGTTGGTATTTACCTAGTGCATTTATTTGCTGAGAGATACAGTAAGACTGTAGAACTGTTTAAAGCTCTCTCGGGGCTCATCCTTTGACATCTTCGACCATTGATTTCAGAATATGGAAAAGCCAAACTTTGCCCAGACATCAAAACCTCCTACATCTCTTTATGGCTGCATCTCCCTAAAAAGACCATGACCCATTAAAAACTGAGTAGACATCCACAGAAGAGTCACTTTTACTGAGTCGTTACTGTGGGGGAGGAAAAATCATTTTCCCTCTACCTTTCTAGGTTCTTGGCTGAGACACACCGTGTAATAAAAGATAGATTAACAGGAGAAAAACAAACATAAATTTAATAGCATATATTCCTCCTGTATACGTGGGAGAACCCAGGAAAGCTGAGTAACTCCCTGAAGTGGCCCAAGCCAGCACCTTAATTACCATCTCCAGCTAAAGACAAAACAAGGTGTTGGGGAGCAGGGAGGTGGCCAGGAAAAGCACAGTAACCATGGGCATGGTTGTTCTGCAGATTTAATTCTCTGCCTTCTCCACTGATGAGTTTCTGGAGATTCAGAGTCATCCTCTCCCTGGTACAGCAAGGGAAACACCCTTACAAATGAGGATTTCTTTTATAAATGTAAATATCTCTTACAAAGAGTAACTTCTACTCGGTTTTTAGAGCTTCTCCTGTGTCTGCTGTCTCTTAAAAATAATCAGCCTTAAATAATGTTTATATCAAAGAGGCATATTTTCGGAGGGTATATTCTGTCCCTCTTCTTTGCTTGTGCAATGCCAAAATATTAAAGAACTTTAGTTATGTTGCTGCAGCATCTCCAAATCAGAGCCATCAGGTTTAACAAATTCTCTCTTTGGATAAGATCTGACATTTTGAAGTCAAAGTTTTATTCTATCCTGTAACATTTTTCTTGCTTCTCTGCTCCTCAGTTATGTAAGACATTTAATCTGACCTCAATTCTTTTTTTTTCTTGGCAACTAACACCAAAACAAATAAACAAATAAAAACCACGTTGGAGGCTATTATGAATGCCAAGAGCACAAATTGTCTGGTACTAGTGATTTTGTACCTTTGAGTTTCTTGATATGGACATTGCAACAAGATTATTTGACTGCCACCAAAATTACAGGCATGAAAACTAAACTTTTGAGCTATTTCCTCAGATATAGAATATATGATTTAAGTGAGGTTAACTCCAAGTTATTTTTGCCTTTGGAATATCTTTTCAAAGGTCTGTTGATCCCAGTTTTTCTTGATCAGCTACAGCATGGATATTTGTTACGTAGCATAGTTTTGCCTTTCAGTCCTTTTGGTTATTGTTTTCCTAAGTGTGAATTGGAATATCCAAGCAGCATCTTTGTTAGGAAAGAAAAGGACCACTCTTAGCTGATGATTAGCTTATTTCTCAATTAATAAGTAACAAGGGAATGATCCAGGACCACACCCATATTGAGAGCCGAGAATGATAAGCCCTTCAGTTTTTATCATTCCTGTTAACCATGTGGGCCAGAGCTCTTAGTATTTAATTTATATATGGGCATAGTCATTGGAAGTCCTTTATTTTGTTTTCCTAACTAAATGTTAAATTCTTAATAAAGATCTTTAACTTGTACTTCTCTCTTACATCTTTAACTTGTACATCATCACATAAATGTGATGTACGGGATGGTTAAAGTTCAGTAAGGAATCTCCAGATTGAACTTTTAAATGCCCCCGAGGCGAGGAAGGCAAGCCAAACACTGGCCATCATGCTTGCCTGTAATACCTGTAGCTTTGGGTGAATTCCTCACTTTCTGAGGTCCCCCAAATATCCTGAGGTTCCTGCACCTGCCAGGAAGTGACCTGCCTTACTCCCCTGGTAAGGCTGCTGGGAACCCTGTAAGCAAGGTGCCAGGCTTTTTTTCCAAAGGGCCTTATTGGCTCCATAAAGTCAACCTTAGTTCCTTAAAGCTGTCTGGTCATATCTGAGTCTATGCATGTCTCTCTCAAATAAGACATTCCAGTGAAAACCTTGGTAATATAACAAATTTCCAATTGTGTCCTGTTCCAAGGAGAACAGATTCTTATTGAACTTATGTAAATATAACTATAATGCCCTGAAAATAAGAGTATTCACCATGAGTTTCTGAATTCTGGAGGAATCAGGTAGGGAGAAAAATATAAGTGTTTCGATTCTGCTTATAAAGATATAACTTACCGAATTGCTGTTACGTCATAGTGTAAGATTAAAGGTTTTCTTATATCTGAAAAACAAAGATTAACAATGTAGTTATAGTTCAGACAAAAAAGTCAAAATTATAATCATATTCATCAATTTATTCAGTCCCATGTGATGAATTCTTGTTGCTCTTATCTTTTGTTAGCAGTTTTGTGAAGCCATCAGTTTTATTATTAGAGTTCTATAATTTCTTACCCAGTTCAGTGGTATCATCTGAAAGTTATCAGAAAGATACATTGTCAAAAAGTCCTTTCTATGGATCTTCTTGAAGATGAAGTTTTTGTTTTGTTCGCAAAAGCATCAGAGTAAAACAGTAATTGTCTATAAATGACAAAAGTCTTAAAATGGCATGGTTAAAGATCTGATTCACTGTAGTGCAATTGAAAAGGAAATTTGATTATTTCTGTGACATAAAGTTTTAAGATAATAACTAGAATTATGGCTAATAACATTGTACCAGGAAATATCTGAATTTTATGAATTTTATATAATTTCTAGAACATTTATATTAATAACATTTACCCAAATAATATAACCTAGGAGCATTTGTCATCACTTATTTGACAATGCTTCCCATATCATTTAGCATACTCAATAAGCCTAATTAGTTTAATATCTCTCTTTTATAAGGAGAGAAAGCAAATATTTTGAGGTATTTCAGGGGCCTTTTGGAAAACCCCCAAATTATTTCCAGGTCAGTAAGACTTCATCAGAATTTTACTTGGGGGAAGTTTGTCAAAAATATCAAAAAATTTTAAAACACTTGTCAAATAGGATCCTAGGTCACTATGAAACAATACTTAGTTATTCACTTAATCAAAATGACAAAGACTTCACAGGGAAATACAGAAAGTTAAATAGTTGTGAAAAGACTTAGCTCTTATAATATTTGAAGAGACTCGGGTTTCTTTCCTAAATAGTCAAAGACCTGATAAAGATAAAACATAGAATTTTTGTTTTTCTAGACAGATGCCATTAATGATAAAGAAAATATTTGTTTACAATTGCTTATTAAGAGCAGACCAATGATCTAAAAAAAACCTTTGTGCTTTTAACAGAAAACAAAACCAAATTCTAATTTTGTACAAGTGTACCTTTGATACTGAAATTTATTCACATAATTAAATTTATCCCAATCTTAGCCAGCTTGATCACACATAAAATTTCTTTCCCAAGATCCCTTTTTCACAAAACTTCTACAACTTTCTATGGCCACTTTAGTTTGCCCCTTTTTCTCTTTCCCAGTTTGAAATAATCAGCTCTAGGACAAAAATCACTTTTATTTCTCTCAACAAAAATGCATCTCCATTATCTCATGCCTTTTCTTACCCAAAAATACATTTTACTTCCCTTGCATACAGAATTGTTTCCCTTATTATCTCTAGTATCCTTAATCACATGTAATAATTAGAAACCTTAATTTCTAGCGAAAACAAAGAAATAATTGTGAACTACATTAGCATTTTGTGGTGTGGAAAATTTATAAATACACTTTTTTTTAAATTTCAGCTCTTTTAATTTTTTATTGAAGTATAGTTGATTTACAATATTGTGCCTATAAATACCTTTTATAATTTCTAGAAATATATGCCCTTTTAAATAGTGCAATCTTTCAATGTGGCACAAGACATGGTTACTAAAAGACTGAAATTCATCTTTAGTTTCTCCGCAATAGGAAGTCAAAAGTAGATAAGACTATGTTCAATAATTAATGTTTTATTATTTTATCTTATTTGGAAATGATCTAGATATTTAATGAATTTCCATCATTTAATTTGATCTAGCAAAACCCTAAGGGTGTTAAGTTACCAGAAAGATTTGGGGAACTATTTAAGTAAACAATCATCGTTTTAGAAAGTTCACCTGAAAACTCATCTCATTTACATCTATTTAATACATTTGTTTTTAATAATCGCACTTAGATTACCCCTGAAGATTTTATGAGACATTAAAGCAGTTAGCCATCTTAAGTTATTTTTCTTGTTGACAAATTTTGTAGCAGAGATAACATGAACTTATTTGACTTTTAGTAAACCTAGGTAGAATAAAAGTATTGTACTGAATGCTGATAACTCTAAAGATACACCTGTTTTAATTAAACCAGTAAGTTTAAATTTGCTTTTATTGACTAAAGATTAATCACAGATCACATGAAGTTAAAAAACATTTGCGTTAGTTCCTGTGACATTTAGAAATAATTTATGTAAGTATTTACTTTAAGCTGAGTAAATAGAGCTCTTTTACAAATTAATTATGGCATGACCATCTAGAGATATAAAAATAACCCTATCTGTAATGTACACACCAGAGAGAATCTTCCCACTGGTCCTAAAGGCAAGCTGGGTCTACCTCACCACACCCTTGCCCACGATCTTTGCAGGTATCTCTGGTGATAGCTCTATTCTGGGAACAGGTCCTTTATTTAAATTATTTTAGGCAACTAAGACAGACGTAAAAAGAAAAACTTCCTGAGTTTCTATTTCTTAAAAATAACCAGACTAGGGCCTCCCTGGTGGTGCAGTGGTTGGGAGTCCGCCAGCCGATGCAGGGGACACGGGTTCGTGCCCCGTTCCGGGAGGATCCCGCGTGCCGCGGGGCGGCTGGGCCCGTGAGCCGTGGCCGCTGACCCTGCACGTCCGGAGCCTATGCTCCGCAACGGGAGAGGCCACAACAGTGAGAGGCCCACGTACCGCAAAAAAAAAAAAAAAAAAAAAAAATAACCAGACTAAGTTGATCCTCATACCAAAGAGACACATTTTGGGGTGGCAAAATTTGCTCCCCTACACCACTCTTGGAAAGTCAACCCAAAGTCCCTAGAGCAGTGCTTTACCATCTTCTGTTGTGGTTGTTATCGCAATCTTTACAGTACACAGAAATCACCTAGGAAGTTTGTTAAAAAGTGATTCAAAATCTCTCATCTGGGACTTCCCTTGTTGTCCAGCGGTTAAGATTCTGCACTTCCACTGCAGTGGGCATGGGTTCGATCCCTGGTTGGGGAAGTAAGATCCCACATGTCGCATGGTGCAGCAAAAAAATCATTAGTTTGAGGTGAACTCAAGATTTGAATTTCAAACAAGTTTCTTGATGCTGCTGGTCTGTGGACCACAGTTGGCATACCAAGGTCTTTGCCTAGGCAATAGGTACTCTAATAAACTTGGTAGAATCTAACAGGCGAAAAGCAACTAGCTCTCTTGAGTTCACTGTTGCCATCACAGAGGAATGAAAGAGGGGTATAGCCAGTCACTGGGACTAATTATAACTAATTGCCTCATTCTTTTTACGTGGTCAACACCTTTGAATCTGTTTGAACGTTTGTACATTGCCCTCACATCTAGTCTTAATGAGGTTACTTGCCTCATGTATTCAATGAAATTGTGCTTTATAGAACACATTTGCTACTCAGAGAGATGTCTGAAAGAGCACTGTCTTCAAGTATTAAATAATTAACCTCTTAAATGAAGAGGGCCTTCATTGTTGGACACAGTTCCTCCATATCCCTTTTTAAAAAGGAAATCCACTTAGGGATGTCTCAACAACCTATATATGGATATATACATATATTTCAATCTATGCAAATAGGCTGTATACAGTGTTCAGCCTGTGCAAATAGCAGTTCCCAAGGAGGAACAAGATATATGATGGGCAGTAAGTACTGCTAATTTCCTGGGTTTTTTTTGTTTGTTTGTTTGTTTGGTTTGGTTTTTTTGCGGTACGCGGGCCTCTCACAGTTGTGGCCTCTCCCGTTGCGGAGCACAGGCTCCGGACGCGCAGGCTGAGCGGCCATGGCTCATGGGCCCAGCCGCTCCGCGGCATGTGGGATCTTCCCGGAGTGGGGCATGAACCCATGTCCCCTGCATCGGCAGGCGGAATCTCAACCACTGCGCCACCAGGGAAGCCCTAATTTCCTGTTTTAAACACTTGTATTCAGCTAAATTTCAATTATGTGTAGTAAGGAAGGGCAGACAGTGTGAAGATTGAACCTCCACATATTATTGGTCAATGATATGATCGCAAAACAGGCAAAGAAAAAAATAACACAGTAACAGAACCTGGATATACAGTTCCTATGTGTTCAGAAGTTCAAATCATTTTTTACAGGCGTCTTTCTAGCATCTAAAGAGGTTATAAAAACACAAGTAAACCTACAGTGAGAGCAGAAGGAATTCACTGGAACTCAGATCTTTGTCTTGGAAAGTAACACACAGGCACTTTAGAAAATAATAATTCAGTTTAAGATATTTGCAAGAAGCCTACAGATATCACTGAGCACGCACATAGCACAATTCCACATATGTGATCAGAGATCACAAGCAGAATAGCATATCCATGGCCACTACCCACCAACACACCATTCACTTTTACTTCTCAGAACTACCTTAATATTCTCATTATTTCTGGGTCAGGACAACCTATTGACTGACAATTCTTCATATCCTGCTCAAAGTCTCACCTCACTGCTGGTTAAAGATGATTCATATAATGCTGTTGTATGAGAAAGCAATAAATCATTCCCATTCACTAAACATGAATTAAGTTCCAGCTCTGGGCAAGGCACTGGGTTAGTTGTCCTCAGTAGTTGAGTCACTGCTGCCAGCGGGATGTCTATCACCATCCTGGGGCATGAGAGCAACATTGTTGGGGAGAGGAAGATGGCTGTGCATTTTAATGGCTGTGAATTCCTGCACTTGGTTGAGAAATGGCACAACTGGGTCAAGAATGCAAGGAATAACTTTTAATAAGCAGTTCCCTGTATATCGAACTTTGACAACCAGGTCAGTAAAGTGAGAAGTTAGACGTGACACATAAAAAAATGCTAACTACTCTCTCAGGTCATATAGTAGGAAAAAACGTGTTGATTTCCAATAAATTTCCATGGTAACTTGTATTAGATTTTAGTGCTGAGAATTACATTTGCCATCTGTAAGAAATATGTTAATTAGTCTCTATTTTTAGGGCACATATACTATTTTTAGCATGTGTTCTATGAAGGATGATATATCTGGAGGTAGATTTCTCTAAATTAAAGATGGACATTTAAATGCTATTAAAATAGATTTTGTTTGTACTTCACAAAAAGAAATCCAGTGGTATATTTAAGAAAGCACAAAAAGGTCATTTTAAAGATCACCCAGGAATCATTACCATGAATTAGAATTTGATATGAATGAGGGTTGACTGAAAAATTGTGAACAGGGATGAAGAAATGGACAGTTACTTGAGAGTGTTTGTATTTGACTCTTCACTTGTGTGTGACCTAAAGCAAGTCTCTTTATGTCATTGTTCTTCATTTTTATCATTTGTTAACTAATTGTCCTTAAGCCACAGTGCAGTAATCTTGTAAGAACATATTAAACTCCGGGTGACTAAAAGTATATATTAGCCCATTCATCAGATTTTTAGGTTCTCAGAGTTTTGAGTCATTGTACCTCATTTTGCAAATCTTGAAAGTGAAATGAAACAGTTGCTCTTCCCAGGAATTTTCTTATAGTTTTACGTGTTTGTAAAGTTGACTCAGATCTTTAGATAAGTTCCTGTAACTGCAGAATAGAAATTATAATTCCTTAAGGTATGCTATGGCAGATCAAAGTACTGACTGGTAATGGTTACCAAATTCATGGAAACTAAAATGGAAGAGGCCATTATCAAAAGCTAAAGAATGATACTTAAATTGCCTGACTTAGATCAGTTTGGAATTCTAATTCTAGTATGAAATATAAAGTGAGTATAACTTGAAAACTCATTTATACTACTTCACCATTTCAAGGTAATGACTCACAACTGCTTGGGTGCATTTCTAATTCTCCCCAAGTGAACAAATGCATCTATATTATTTAACTATATCACTATCGAAAGTAGCTAAAAGGAATACATTAAAGATGTCACAACAGAATTCCGTATTGGCCATCATCTTGTGCAGATTAATGTCAGTGCCAACTCAGTAGTCCCATAAAAGTTGATAATATTAAAAAATATATTTTCAACTTGCCACGTGGCATGTGGGATCTTAGATCCCTGACCAGGGATCAAACCCGCACCCCCTACAGTAAAAGCATGGAGTCTTAACCACTGGTCTGCCAGGAAAGTCTGTCAACTTTTAACTGTTCTCAGACCAGTTTAGCTTCCTTGTCTGTAAAACAACGCAATTAGACTAAATGAAATTTGAAATTTGAAATCCATATTTTCTCTAAAGTGGGATTATGATTTTTTTAAAATATTTATTTATTTTTGGCTGTGTTGGGTCCTCGTTTCTGTGCGAGGGCTTTCTCTAGTTGCGGCAAGCGGGGGCCACTCTTCATCGCAGCGCGCGGGCCTCTCACTATCGCGGCCTCTCTTGTTACGGAGCACAGGCTCCAGGCGCACAGGCTCAGTAGTTGTGGCTCACGGGCCTAGTTGCTCCGTGGCAAGTGGGATCTTCCCAGACCAGGGCTCGGACCCGTGTCCCCTGCATTGGCAGGCAGATTCTCAACCACTGCGCCACCAGGGAAGCCCCTGGGATTATGTTTTAAGCTGCTTTTTCAGGGAATGTTTGTAAACTGTTGCAAAAAAACATGGTTATTATTTATATAGAGAAAAACTCCCTATTGGTGTTAAATAATTCCTGCTAGACTTGCCTGGCTGAACTAGGCATCTATAAATGATGATTGGGTAAACAGACAGGTGAATGAAAAATTAATTAGGCTAAAGAGTTTGCCATAAGGGCTCTTAGCAAAACACAGATTATAAACCACCTTGGATAACTCTATTCCAAACTGTCCAGAGTAAAAGGCAAAATATAAGCTATTTTGAAGTGTTAGCATGTAAAACTATAGGTCACTTGCCCCTGTTAAGTTCAGTTGAAACCTAATACACTAGGAAGAGATGCATTAAAAAAAATTTTAACTGAAGTAGTAATAGTGGTTATCTCAGGGCGGTCTGATTCCATGTGACCTTTAATTTCTTTTTCTTATTGTTATATGATTTTCAAAATTTTTACAGTAAACATTTTATAGAGTCAGGAAAAAAGGTGAGAAAAAATAAATGTATTTTGATACAGTCTGAAGAATTTTAAAATTCTTACAGGAAACCTACCATTAATCTGTTTGCTATAAAATCAAGTTATTTCCACATTTTGAAAGTATGTTAAAATATGTTTCCTTGGGCTTCCCTGGTGGTGCAGTGATTGAGAGTCCGCCTGCCGATGCAGGGGACACGGGTTCGTGCCCCGGTCCGGGAAGATCCCACATGCCGCGGAGCGGCTGGGCCCGTGAGCCATGGCTGCTGAGCCTGCACGTCCGGAGCCTGTGCTCCGCAACGGGAGAGGCCACAACAGTGAGAGGCCCGCATACCGCAAAAAAAAAAAAAAAAAAAAATCTGTTTCCTTGAATGTATTCTTGCTTCCACTTTATATCTGTCTGTATTAGAAAACATTGCATGTTAGGGGACACCTTTACTTTTGCATTTTCTCAAACCACTGCTAATTTTCACACACCAAAAATCAATACATAGAGTGAGACAATAAGATAGTGCCTTACTCTTTGTGAAGCAGGGCAGTGTTATCGCTGTTTTGGTAAAAGAGAATTCATTATTGAGGACAGACTTTTCATATATCCTGACAACACAGGCCACTAAAACATATGAGCTACCCACTTTATTCTCAACTTTGTCGTGGCTTAAGGAACTTTTTACTGTTCCCTTAGGAGGAATCAAGGAATGGTAGGTTCTGCCATTGATAGTTCCCAAAGCATGCCTATTCCTTCATAGAGGGTTAATGGGAGAAAAAGAAAAAACTTAAATGTTGATAAATTCTTGATGAGTATCTCTTTACAAAATGAGAAAGGAAGGCAAACTTACCACTATTTTCCTCAACATTTTTATGTTTTCAGAAAACAGAGAGTGGTCAAAAAAGATTCAAAAGGGATAAGAAATGGATTTTTCTGTTATGTCCTTTGAGGGAAATGATCCAGCATACGGTTTTATTATTGTTTTTGCCTTAATAGTCTCTAGCTCTGTGGAATCACCAAGATTTTTTTTTTTTTTTTTTTTGCGGTACGCGGGCCTCTCACTGTTGTGGCCTCTCCCGTTGCGGAGCACAGGCTCCGGACGCGCAGGCTCAGCAGCCATGGCTCACGGGCCCAGCCGCTCCGCGGCATGTGGGATCTTCCCAGACCGGGGCACGAACCCACGTCCCCTGCATCGGCAGGCAGACTCTCAACCACTGCGCCACCAGGGAAGCCCTCACCAAGATTTTTTTTTTTTTTTAATTTATTTATTTTTGGCTGTGTTGGGTCTTCATTTCTGTGCGAGGGCTTTCTCTAGTTGTGGCAAGCGGGGGCCACTCTTCATCGCGGTGCACGGGCCTCTCACTATCGCGGCCTCTCTTGTTGCGGAGCACAGGCTCCAGACGCGCAGGCTCAGTAGCTGTGGCTCACGGGCCTAGTTGCTCCGTGACATGTGGGATCTTCCCAGACCAGGGCTCGAACCCGTGTCCCCTGCATTGGCAGGCAGATTCTCAACCACTGCGCCACCAGGGAAGCCCTCACCAAGATTTTGAATGAAACTTGTCTCATGAGAGAAACAGCTTTTGCTGAACACGTTTTATCCTAATGCTCTCAATAATTATGAAATAAGTTAAAATCTTAAGGGAAGAAAATTATAATAATAACATAAAATTCTAAAGTTTATCAAAGCATCCCATTCTGTATATTGCAATAACTCCGTTTTTACATGTGTAAAATATTTTATAAATCGATTTTTAACAACTGAATATACTGACTATACTACAAATCATCATACGATTTTTTTTAGAAGTGTTCAGTGTTTCTGTCGAGAGCATGGTTCCTTCTATTGGTTATCTAAGCAGTCCAGATGTTCTGGGTTCTTTGGCCAGTCCAAAGCATTCCCAGTGGAAGACCAAATTCTTTTAACTGTGACTACATATCCTCTGGTGGAGGATTGCTTTTAGGATAAACACTGCAGCCCTTAACAAAAAGGAGTAAAATGGCAATGCCACCTTCCCTCTGACAATTTTCTCTCCAGAGGCGTTTTGTAACATTCCATCTGTGACTGTCTATTTGTATGACATGTTGAAAAGGAAATTCCTAGTAGAGGTAAAACAAATACTTTTTCTTCTAAGAGGTTTTCTTTTAGTCATCAGTGAGGTTTGACACCTTGATATACAATGGCCCTGTCTTCTAAGCTGGTCACTCGAGGCCCATTTAGTTGTTTATTATAGCAGTATCTTTCTTTGTCTGGCTTCTCCCCATCATGCTAAGTTGTACGAGATCTAAGATGATGGAGGCCCCATCTGAATACTTTGTATGTGTCTGTGTGTGCAAAAACCTAATAGTCTGTGTACAGACCACATTATGGTCTTTGGATAGACCTATTTCAAACATTGCTTTCAGAATCCAAAGGGGAAATGTTTTCAGAGATAAAGCTCTGTCTGTGTTAGTAATACCATATGGTACATTTTGAAAATATATGTCAGTTTTCCACTAGGGAGAATCATTGTCCTATTTTTCTGACCTAATTTTAAGAAACCTGACTTAATTGATACCATGAATCCTTCAAACAAATATTTATTTTCAAGGTGCATGCTAGCTGCTTGGAAAAGGAAAAAAAAAAGATAAATATATTCTAGCTGAGAAATCAGAGCATGAATTTGCCTACCATCACCCATCACACCATACACTTGCTTTCCCCGTACTCCACACCAAACTACTTGCCAAACTCCTTTGCAGCCACTGTCCTGTACTGTGCCACATAGTGTCTGATCCCTATCTCTAAGATCCCCCAACAGAAACACAAATACACACACAAACACCCTGAGTGAGTTGCTCACCCGGTCCTTGGTTATTATTCTTATAGTAGAGCATTTTTTACACCCATATAAAAAACCTAGCAGAGTGACACTTAGGCGCACAATAAATATTAGCTCTTATTATTTTGTTTTTAAATATTTCCTTGCATGCCTGACTCTACAACTACACATAAGCTCCTTTAAGGCAAGGAGCATATTCCATCCATCATTTTATCACTAGAACCCAAAGCACTACACCTGGTACATTTAACGCACTTACAAAACAAAAAGAAAGTGAATGAGTGAGTGAAAAGACAAAAATGAGTAATAATATCAAAGATGTAAAACAATACTTTCCTCATTCTTTAAGTCTATAAAGATTATGTATGTTGTCATTGGATTTATGGATGAAAGAATCCTTTTTAAATCTGTACTGTGAAGTTGACCACTTTTCTATAGAATGAAATTTTATCATCAAACTAATAGCCTGTGTATTAATAATTACATCCCATCAGTTGCTTGAACCTCATGACACATTGTCTGGAAAAATGGCTCACAGAGATATTCTTGTCATTTTAGAGTGGGAATGCACAAAAATCTAACTTTTCATTAGAAAAGTACATTTGTTCTTATCCAGTCATCCATTTATTCAAATATTCATTGAGCTCCTACTATGTGTCGGATAGTTTTCAAGGCACTTGAGAGAGAATCAGTTAAAAAATATGAACAAAATAGACAAAAAAAACTTGCCCTGATGGAATTTAAGTTCCAGTGGGAGGAGATAGACAATAGATAATAAATATATTAATAAGAAAATTAAATACTATGTTCTATAATGATAAATGCTATAGTGAAAAATAGAGAAAGGAAAGTGGATACAGCCACAGGTTAGTGACTTGGAATGAGTGGTCAGTGGACCAAGTTGCAAAAGTGTTCTATGAACAAAGACTTGAAGAAGCAAAGTGGGAGGCCCTAAGGTAAAGCAATTGTTTATCATGTAAAACCATGAACAACACTTAGTGGTATAATACAGTATGATAAGTCATCAAAAAAGCTACAGAAAATACAGGTTCTAAGGAGACAAATTGCTTTTAGTTGGAAAAGCTTCACTGAAAGTACAGATCTTAGCCTTGCCTTGCAGGATTGGTAGGGTTTTGATAAATGGAAAGAAATTCTAGGTTGGTACAGAATTGGGAAAACATATGTCAAATTCAATTCACATTGGAGGGATAATTCCTGCTGGAGGTTAATCAGCTGCTTCAATTAAAGGAGTGAAGGACCTTGAATGCCAACACAAGGGGTTTGGACTTTTTCCCATGAGCAATGTAAATCAGCTAACAATTACTGAAGAAAATTCCAAGATGAGGACATGTTTTTGGAAGATTAAACTGAAGGCTTTGCAAAGATTATAATAGAATAGTTGTGAATAACTTTAATCCAAAATAATCAACCCAAAATATTCTCAAATTACAATAACACTTGCAATATTGTGATCTTACCGTAATTTCCACATAGCCTCTCCAACTAGATTCACCAGTTATTAACATTTGCCACATTTGCCTTATCTCTCTTCATCTAGTTAGGTAAATAAAAAGATAGAGCTACACTGTGTATACAAACACATATTATTGCTGAACCCCATGAGAGTAAATTGCAGACATCATGACT
This sequence comes from Lagenorhynchus albirostris, assembly GCF_949774975.1. Lineage (NCBI taxonomy): Eukaryota > Metazoa > Chordata > Mammalia > Artiodactyla > Delphinidae > Lagenorhynchus > Lagenorhynchus albirostris. The sequence continues at coordinate 106,277,992 of NC_083116.1, read as the reverse complement.
AGATTCTTCAACATGAATCTTCCTAAAAACAAGGATATTTTCTGATAAGACCAGAGTATATTTATCAAATTTAGGAAAATTGAAAATGATAGAATGCTATTCACTAATATGTAGTCTATATTCATACTTCAAAGGGTATTCCCATAATATCCTTTTACCACATTTTCCATCCAGAATTATGCAATCCATTTAGTTTTCAAGTCTTTTTAGTCTCTTTTAATCTGGGATTGTTCCTCAACCTTTGTCTTTCATGGCATTGACATTTTCAAAGAATAGAAACCAGATTTTATTTTTTACTCCTTTTTAGGATATTTACTTACATGTGGCTGGAATACTGCATAGATGATATTATACCTTCTTAATGCATTACATCAGGAGGTACACGATGTCAATTTGTCCCATTACTGGTAATGCTAATTTTGGTCACTTCCTTAAGATTTCTCCCTTAATCATTAATAAATAATCAGTAGGGAGGTACTTTAAGACAGTAGGAATATCCTACCTCATCAATCTTTCACCCATTAACTTTAGCCTCTGTTGATAATTCTTGCCTGAGTCAATTATTATTAGGATGGTGGAAAAATGGTGATTTCTAACTCTATTATTCCTTCTGTATTTGCCAGTTGGCATTCTGCCCTAAAGGAGAGCTTTCCTTTTTATTAATTTGTTTATAATTAATATAAACTCATGGATTCATGTTTTATTTGATTACTGTCATTATTTTAAATTGTCTTTTAATACATGCCACTTGGGACTTCCCTGGTGGCACAGTGGTTAAGACTCCACGCTCCCAACGCAGGGGGCCCAGTTTCGATCCCTGGTCAGGGAACTAGATCCCGCATGCATGCCACAACTAAGAGTTCGCATGCCACAACTAAGTATCCCATGTGCCACAACTAGGAGCCCACGTGCCACAACTAGGGAGCCCCCGTGCCACAACTAAGGAGCCAGCGAGCCGCAACTAAGGAGCTCACCTGCCCCAACTAAGACCCAGTGCAGCCAAATAAAAAAAAAAAAAAACATACCACTTATGAATATTCCCTACTTCATAGAAAAAAATATAAAACAAAACTTAGCACCCTTCCTATCTGGTTGGGGAGAGAAAAAAGACATTCCAAGGGTAGGCTCTAGCTAACTGTATAAGGAATGATGCATTTTTTCCATCTAGTCTTTCATTTAATTTTTTGTTTTAATAGTTTATTAATGTGTAACATTTCAGATCCAAGGGCTTATGGGAGCTTAGTCTAACTAGGCCCTAATCATGGGTCCCAGCCAATACCATATTTGCATTCTTTTATTCTTTTTTGAATTTTATTTTATTTATTTTTTATACAGCAGTTTCTTATTAGTTATCCATTTTATACATATTAGTGTATATATGTCAATCCCAATTTCCCAATTCATCACACCACCACCACCCCCCTCTGCCACTTTTGCCCCTTGGTGTCCATACATTTGTTCTATACATCTGTGTCTCAGTTTCTGCCCTGCAAACCGGGTCATCTGTACCATTTTTCTAGGTTCCACATATATGCGTTAATATATGATATTTGTTTTTCTCTTTCTGACTTACTTCACTCTGTATGACAGTCTCTAGCTTCATCCACCATATTTGCATTCTTAATTGACAGTAAGTTAAAGTTAATTTGATACTTTGGCTGAACACCTCTTTCCAAAACTGCAAAATGTACTACTTGGAAGGTAACCTTTTGCCCAAATGTTTGGTTGCACAGATCACATTGTTAAATTCAGAGACCACTTTCATTTATTATTATTATTATTATGTATACCTTTCCTTGTTCCAAAAAGCACTTTTTCAAGAGCAAAACTATTATCTTTACATACCAGTTTATACTTTCTGAAAACATTTTCTTGCTATTATGTGAATAGCAATTCAGCTTCTTAATGTGTTACCAAAAAAAAAACATTATAACTGCTTCTAAATTGCATTGATGTATTGTAGAATTGAGTTGAATATCTTTGTAGGCTGAGCATAATTATCCTCCTGCCAGGAACAAATAAGTTATACTGCTCCAGAGAAATAAATATGCATATGAATTTATGTGGATGGATAAATCCTTATAAAGTTTAGCTCTTTATAACACAGTGAAAGAAGAAGAAATGTACTTGGTGACGCTAATGAATAAACTGGGATCATTATATTATCTATCATGCATTTCCCCCACAAACTTGCATTTTACTGCATATAAATCAGGGCAGAGCATTTCAAAGGACTTTATATAACGAATGAGGCAATTTTAGGATAAACTATATAAGAATAAGCCACCTAAAGTCTTCAGTTATACTTTAAACAAGATTATATATATAAATATAGACAGAGATACAAAATGAATACTCCAAGTGAAGAGTTCAAAATTACATATAGGGATTTCCCTGGTGGTCCAGCGGTTAAGTCTCCACGCTCCCAATGCAGGGGGACCAGGTTTGATCCCTGGTCAGGGAACTAGATCCCACGTGCCACAACTAAAAGATTCCGCCTGCCGCAACTAAGACCTGGTGCAGCCAAATAAATAAATAAATTTTTTTTTTAAATTAAAAACACACAATTACATATAAACTTTGATTTAACTCTGTTAACATCTTTACCTCTTCAAAGATACCTAGCAGAAAAAGTTTGCAAACAACACTAAATACAAGCCAATTTAAAAAAATAGGATTCCAAACTATACTAGGTAATTGCAGCAAGATTAGTGTAAACCAAATGCGTTTATTATTTGCAGTGTAATCCAATATACTAGGGGATGGCATGCGCTTTATTTTAATTAGCTGTTTCTTTTAAAGGGTTGCTTGGTCCAGCTGTCTTGATAAGAAAAAATTGTAGTCATTGCTCAAAATGCTTGTAGCAAATCTAGTTTTAAATTGAAGCAATTTATTCCGAAAGCAGTCTACTACTGCAGCAATAATCAATGTGTTTTCCCTTAGCCCATACTGGAGCTTTCCACAGACTATTGTTAATTGCCTGTAACTAAATGACTGCTTGTGCCCTTAAATGTAACTCTTTGGCACTTGTTCATTTGTTGTGTTTAACCAAATGCCGGTTTTCCTTAGGTTTTGCCCAGCGATTTTGCTTTACAATTTTCAATATTCAGTCTCAGTCCCTTAAAGGGGGCAGAGTCTATCATTTTAACAAAATAGCACAAAGGCTAAACAGATTTTTAAAGGTTTGCACTTTCTCTTTCCATCCTCTGATGCTGAATTGTGCTGAAATGGAATCTTTTTATTTTTTAAATGCTGCCTCTCCAGGCAGCTTGAACTTGAGCTGAAAAGCAGATCCCATTTCAAAAGGAAATGACATTTGCTGGGGCAACACCATTCACATTGTAATGTAAAGATAAAATACAGCAGTGAGCCCCAATCATTTCTTTTAACAGTAACAGAATTTAACCCCTAGTAATTTTGTCCTGACCTAATGTATAAGCAGTAATGGCTGGCACTCATATTAATGAATGTGTCCAGCTTGGAGCAAAAGAATGTGGAAACTGAATCTAATGCACCATTTTCTTTGGGAGAATTTACACATGCTATATAAACCAATGGAAAAAATTTCAATGGAAAAATTTTTAACCTGCACGCATTTATAATATGAAGGCAGGTGTATTAGTCTTTACGCTATAAAAATAACGTACTAACTGAGGAGCAAGCACTATTGTGTGGACTGTGGGGAAAGACACATTTCTTTTCCGACTTACAAGTTTGTTATAAGCACACCGTGCTTCTCCACGTAATACTATGGAGGTTTCTGGGGGAAATCCGAGATACTGTCAAGATCTCAGAATAAGTTAGCTCTTTGTAAATGCTGTTTCTTGGTCTAGTTTTGGCTATCCCTAGTATTAAGAAAATGACTATCATATGGCTCAGAAGAATTTTTCTAGCTTTATTGCTCACACTCTAGGTATATGTAAGTTTTCATATGTTTGTACCTTAAAGGAGGTATTCATGTGACACAAGACCATTTCTGTAATTGCTAAGCCTCAGCAACCCTGCTCTCTTTTTCTCATTACATTTTAGACAGTATTATTGGTTAGCCTAATAAATAGTGTATTCAAGGTAGTATATACAGTTTTTTGAGTGGCTCATGACATCTAGCAATGGGAATAATTCACATTTGGGCAACTAATTTTCTGAAAACAAAAAAGACTTAACTGTCATACAAGTTTTCTCTTACACATATTCAGTTTTTAGAAGTTAAAAAAAATGTGTGTAGAGACCAGTGTTACAAATAGCATTTGAAGAAAATGAGAATGCTGCTTACTGGATTAATAGAACTATATTTCAGGCATAGTTTTTGATTGTTCTAAAAGCTATTCAATGAGATACGGGTGTGTAAGGCATGCTAGATGCCCAGGCCCAGTGCCATGGTTCCAGAATCAAAGGATGTGCTTAGGGGCACCGTGAAAGAACCATTCTCTGCCTGGGCACTTATCTAGAGCAAAGCAGCTGTCCTGACTCGCAGCTTCCCTTACAGCTCCTTCCCACATAGCCCTTGGGTTAGAACTTACAATGACTCTTTTTTTAAAAAAAATCAAATTTTTAAAGAATTGAAGTACAATTAACGTAAGATAAAACACATAGATCGTAAGTGTTTAGGTCAATGAGTTTTGACAAAAGTATATATCAATACTTGTATCTACACCTGAAAAGAGACACAGAGGTTTTTTGTTGTTGTTGTTGTTGTTGTTGTTTTTTACCCCATTATGTTCCCTCTTTCCCCTTCCCAATAAAATTTCCCATCACCCATCCACAAAGCATCCATTTTGTGATTTCTATCCCTGAGGTTTATTTTGGCCCGCTCTTGGACTTCATTTAAATAGAATTATACGGAAGGTATTACTTTGTGTGTGGCCTTCTTCACCTAACATAATTTTGTGAGATTCATGCATGTTGCAGTAGTTCATTCTTTTTACTGCTGAGTATATTATATCACACGGTCACACACAGTTTGTTCATCATATCCTGTTAATGAACATTTAAGTTGTTTCCAGCTGTGGTTACTATGAATAAGACTACTCTGAACATTCTTGTACAAGTCTTCTTATAGACATCTGCTTATATTTCCTTTGGGTAAATACGTAGGAGTGTAACTGCTGTTCATAGGGTAGATTCATATTTAACTTTATTAGCGGCTACTCAAAATTTTCTAATATAGTAGTACCATTGGGCACTTCTGCTAGCAGTGTTTGAGAGTAGAAGTTAAGCATTCTCCATTATTTTTTTATTTCTTTTCTCACACAACAAATTTCAGAGTGATGAATTCCAAGTGTGTAATGCATTATATTAGAAAACAGAATGAATATTAAAAGGAGCCACAGTCCAATATATACACTACCAAATGTAAAATAGCTAGCTAGTGGGAAGCAGCCACATAGCACGGGGAGATCAGCTCGGTGCTTTGTGACCACCTAGAGGGGTGGGATAGGGAGGGTGGGAGGGAGGGAGACACAAGAGGGAAGAGATATGGGAACATATGTATGTGTATAACTGATTCACTTTGTTATAAAGCAGAAACTAACATACCATTGTAAAGCAATTATACTCCAATAAAAATGTTAAAAAAAAAAAAGTAGCCATAGTCCAAATGCTTCTCTTTCCCATTATATCCAGTGTAATTTAAATCAGATTTTTTCTGGTATATAAATTAGCCTATGGGCATAAGTTAGAGTTTTATACAGGCTTCTATGTGTGGTGGAGTTTAACTGATATCCTGAGAGAACAAGACTCAGTGTACCCCACAGACTTACCTACCCACTAATCTTTTCTGTTCACATAGTAGTGGGAAAACATTATACTAAATTGGGTTTTGTATTTTATTCCTGGTACTTTTGTAGTACTCTCTTGTTGTAGTCCCTCACAAGATTCAGCAGATAAAGCTGTCTGATATTTACAAATAAAAATATATATAAATTTCCTTGAGGTACTTTTTAGTATTTCACACTTCGTATTAATTCACTTAGACTCTAAAAGATTTAATAACTCACTTTATTTTTTCTTTCTTAAATTCATAAATTCCGATCACTTTTTATAAGTTTTTCTTCTGTGTCCTATTTAATTTTAACAAGAGCAGAAAAATACACTTGATGAAACAGTAGTTTATATGTATTTTTTTTATTAAACTGTTGAATTAGAAATGAAGGACTAGATAATGAGAACTATGGCTGAGGTTTTTTTTTTCTGTAATCATCACAGGAAAAGTGACATCACATGCAAGCACACACACACACAAACATGTCCTTGTGAGAAAATTATGGCCATACTTTTCAGATTATTAATCACTGATACTACATTGCACCCATGATGATTTCACCCTATTTGTAAGATCTCAGGAGTGATCTTGTAACCCAAGAGTACTTGTCACTGCAAAGCCATAGATTATTTTAAAGTTCTCAGTCTAAAACTACACTGACTATGTTACAAAATTAGATAACCCATTAGTGGATTGTAAATTACAGGATCAAAAATGCCATTATTTTAGAGCCATAATTTCAGGAATATTTATCTTTAATGGTAATTAAGGCAACTAGTATTTTTCAAGGTAGTTGTCAACTGCAGGGAACAATGGATACCCATCAATAACATTTGGACTATTACGATCAATGTCAACATGTATAAATAGGCAGTTAAAGTGAGTTTCAAAATCTGTGCATTCTGGCTTAATGTTTAAATATCAGTATCATTGAATTTGTTACAATGTTCATGAGCTCTAAAGGAGAAGAAAATAAGTGAATATTTTATCCCTTAAATTTTCTGATCATTTTTTATGCAATATAAACATTCAGTAGGAATAAGAGAACTTGTATACAGTGAATGGCAGGAAAATTCCTCTTTTGGGTAGAATGTAGTAACATACCAAGTAAAAGCGGAAAGAAAGGATAAGAAAAAAAAAATTTAAGTAGCTTAGTGAAAGGAAAATACTACCAACATAGTCTGGTGTGACATCCACTCGAGAGCCTATTTCTTAAGCCCAAGTTAGCACTCAGCCTCCGAGACCGTGGTCAGCCACATTGACACCACTCTATTCAGAAAGCTACAGGACAAGTGTTATTGCTTCTGACAGGAGCCGGCAGACAGTATTCATTAGGTGGTCCACCCAACACTCTATGCGACAGTCCGCACTGCCCTTCAGGAACTGTGCTATTTGACTCCTCATCTCCTCTCAGCCCCAACTCCCAGGTGACAGCTCAGGTGGGAAGGATCAAGATTCATATTGGGTGAGTTCAGAAACCATCCTGGCTTAAAAGCTTCAGACCACAGAAACCGATTTTTCTTTTATCAACTCCATGAGCATAGCTTGCAGGATTCCCACAAGGGTTGGGTTTATATGTAAGAGTTACTCGCACCCCAGGAAGCCCAAAATTATAGTTTCCAATCAGGTATTTATAATTCTCTCAGTCCAAATGCAATCTACCAATATAGGTTCATTTTTACCAGAAGCAATGTTTCTTAGAAACACAGCTACCACATACTACCTTATCTGGTTACCAAGGCAACAGCTAGAAAGTTATCAAAAGATCAAATTCTCAGGCAGAAAAGGAAGGGGTTGTGTTAATCCATTACCTGCATCTGATCTCATCCACAAAACTGTGAAATCAAGTTGAATTTATGATTTTGGATGTGAATATGGTATAATTCCCTCTTGTAATTTTTTTTTTAGAGCTGATGTATACAGTTGAACTTGCTGGAGGGCTTGGTGCTATCCTTCTGCTGCTTGTTTGTTTGGTGACCATCTACAAGTGTTACAAGATAGAAATCATGCTCTTCTATAGGAATCATTTTGGGGCTGAGGAGCTGGATGGAGGTAAGATGAGTTCCCTCTTTTAATGTTCTTTCTGAATATTCTGTTTCCTGCTTTTGTTTTTCTGAGGGGAAGAAAAGTTACCTGAATAACTATTTGCAGCAGCTCTTACAGTCTTTCAATGTTCAGTTTGTAAATTCATCTTTTATATGGAACTATATGTGTGATGCTTTGCAGCCAGTAGGTATTTTCCTCTGAAAATTGTAAAGCAATACCTACTCTTTTTAGAATGGTATTCCAAACAGCACTTGCGAATTACAAACACTGACTAGAGTGTTATCAGAGTGTTCATTTTCTCTCACCTTGTAATCAGTACTGAAAGTCCAGCTTTACTTCTATATAAGTAAGGAGTGTCTCTTTTTTTTTTTTTTTTTTTGCGGTACGCGGGCCTCTCACTGTTGTGGCCTCTCCCGTTGCGGAGTGCAGGCTCAGCGGCCATGGCTTACGGTCCCAGCCGCTCCACGGCATGTGGAATCTTCCCGGACCAGGGCACGAACCCGTGTCCCCTGCATCGGCAGGTGGACTCTCAACCACTGCGCCACCAGAGAAGCCCAGGAGTGTCTCTTTTAATTGTGTTCCCTGGCCCAATAGTTTGAAGTGAATCTCAATTTGTTCCTTGTTTAGACTGGTCAGTTATAATAAACAGTACCAAATATTTTAGAAATCATCCAGCAGTCTTTTCAATCCTGTTTATTTAGCTATATTTAGACAGGCTAATTTTTATTCCAAGTGGGGACCAACAGATAGGAAAGTGTACAAGCAAGTTGTTTTCATAATAATAAATCTAATACTTTTACTTAAGTTGGATAAGTAAATATTGTTTTTGTAGAAATCACAAGTATTATTTGCCTCTGGTCAGTCATGAATATGTGTACAATCTAAGAAGAATTTGGAGTCCTTACAATTGAGTTCCATAAACCACCCATGAGAGGACTAAAGTTTTTTTTTTTTCCTTTTTTGGTCGTTTGAAAGTGAGTCATAATATAAGATAGACTTGCAATATAGGAAGCATATGTGAAGTGACAATAAATTGTACAGATGGTCAAAGTTTCTTGATCATTTTTGTAATCTCTTTTTATTGACTGTTCATTTTTCACTAATTGGTACAAAGGAAAATAAAGCAATTGCCCATGCTACCACATTTCCAGGGGCCTCTGGAATAAATGACATTTATTTGTCACTTTGTCAGACTTGTGAAGAAGAGCCATTTATTCAGCATCCCTAACACTCCTCTCTTTTTAACCTTCTCCCCTTCCCATCAGGGTGAAGTCTGTGCTGCAGCAAAGCTGTTTGTTTGTTGGTTTTTTTTTTTTATTTTAAAGTACTGATTAGCCTATTTATTCTTTGTTTCTAACTTTCTTGCCTGTTCATACAAATTATTGTTCAGTACTGCTTCAAAGAGAAATGAGAAAATTGCCAACGTCAGAGTCGTTGTTGAGTGAGAATCAAGCAAAGTGCTAGGCATTCTTAAAATCATTTTTGCTAAGCCTCAAAAAAAAATCTAAGGTCAATGTTATAATATCCATTTTACTGATAAAGCAACTGAGGCTTAAGTAAGCCTCAGTTAAGTGGTTAAGTAAGTGGTTAAGTAACTTACTAAAGAAGATAGCACTAGTATTATTGTAAGTGGCCAAGATGGGATTTGAATATAGGTCTATTTACAAAGCCTTTATTTTATTGGACACTGAGCCCCTATTGTTTTTAGCTTTTTAAAACTTTGGTGTGTTCAATATAACCTAAAGATCTGCTGTTGCTTGCACAGTTAGCATAGTAGAAGGTATTTGAAAAAGCAGATTACCTAAACAAGTCTCACTTTATCTATTTTGAACATATTTTGTGTTCTGAATGATATGAATGATTTCACCGAAACTATCAATTTCCAGTATAATTTTTTGTCGTGTTCTGAATGGTAGAATATTCTGAAGAGTTTAGTTGCCTCTAAACCTATGTCTCATCCCCTTAGATCCGGATCTACACATGCTATTATGGTTGAATAAACATCTACTCTTCCATTGTTGAAAAATTTCTCTGACATCATCAAATCCCCATTCTTCCTAGCTCTCCCACAAGTCCTTTCTTTTTCCAAAGAAGAGATAATTGTTAAGAGACCCCAAACTTTTCATATTCTTGACTTGGCTTCAAAAACTGTAATTTGAAAGTCAAAGTTGATCAGTCTTCTTTATTCTTGGCTACCATGTTATCTCCCCTGAAAAGGGAATACATAAAGTGCTCTTGGAAGGAAAGGCAAAGAGTGTGAAGAAAAAGAGGGAAAGAAAGTTTACCTCATATTTTGAAGTAATGTCAGAACTATGGTGATTGATAATAACAGATTCACTGACTATTTATTGACTATGTATTAAATGACAAGGGCTGTGTTGACTATTTTATTGATAGAGAGCTATACAACCAGGAAGACAGAGTTCAAACCCAGGTCTAAACGACTCCAAATCCCCCAAATTTCCATCACTGTATCAGACTAGGAGATGGACTGTTTGGCATCTAGACACATTTAGTCAGTTCCTTTCAAGTCATTGCAACAGGCATTACGTGACTGTATCAGTTCTATATCAAAAGGATTCTATTTTTCCAAGATGGAACATATTGATGCTTTGCTCTCTTAGTTTGTTCACATCACTCCTTGTTCCCCTCTACACAGCCTTGCATTTTATTGTTTCCCCTAGACTCAGGCCTTAGCACTTCTCTTCTAATTCTGCAGCACCACCTTTTTGGATCACATGTACAACCCTGTCTACACTTGCATTTGTGTACAAATGACTCCTAAATCTAAATGTCCTTCTCCCAGTTCTCTTGTTATCGTTTTTTTCTCTGCTAACCTGTTGCTTTTCTCCACTATGATAGGTCCCAACCCCAGCTTTTGAGTCACGCACCCCCCACACTCATTTCTTATCATCCTCCATTTTACGTCTCAGTTCTTTGTATCATCCTCTACCTCATTTGCTTCACTTCCTCCTCATCTGCCATTTCCAATTAGTAATCATGGTCAGTTAATTGTACCTCCTGAAAATAGACTATTCCCTCAGTCTTCATTGCAAATGCCTTGTGCAAACCTCCTACACCACCTTCTTAGCCTTTTTCTGTTCCCCTCCATTTGATCCTCCACACTCAGCCAGACTTCTCTTTCTAAGTACAAATGTACTGTGATTCTCTGAAAAAAAAAAAAAGAGCATGCCTCTATGTTGCCTGCCAGAGCAGAAAGTTTTCTTAGCTAAGAAAGCAACTGCTGTAACAGGGTGACCCAACTTACATTTATAGCCTGGCCACCCCCATGGAATCTGATCATGCATAAAAGGAGGTGCTGGTGTTTGGACAAACACAGCTATTGAGAATGGACCAAGACAATGCAGTTGCACATAATTCTCAGGTCCCTTTGAGTAAATGAGGTAACCATAATGGTTAGGGGTAGGAGAAGGTAAAGTACTCCTCTACCACCTTGATTCCACAAAATGGTGAAAGAAAATTTGGACAAATTCTGCTGCATATACATTTATTAATAAACAATCATTTAACCTATCCTATAAACTTGAAGAAGTCCCAACTCTGTGTCATGTGAGTGTGTGTGTGTCTGTGTGTGAGTTCCCAAAAAACCTTGCCCCTGAGGCAAATGTGACAATGCCAGTGGCAAGATTAGGCTAACCATCTAAAGACACCTAAGGATATTCTTCATTAACTGGGTAGTGATACAGAAAAATGTCATGCTGTTAAATGAAAAGTAGAAAACAAAAAGATTTGTATACTGTGATCATCAGCTTTGCACATCCCTATGTCTCCATGTAGATAAGAACTGAAGGATAATATTTAAACATGAAAACAGCATTGTAGGGTGTTATGATTCGAGATGTTTATACTTACATTTTTTCAAAAATTTCTCTAATATTTACCATCTTTTCTATTACATGTAACTTTTTACATTCTTTCTGAAATAAATTTGAACTTATGAAAAAAAATTCTTCATCAGGACACAGGACCATTTGGAATCAAGCCTGGAACAGTTTCCCTAAGGAGGCAGGCCACTGACCCCACTAGATACTTGAGGGGTGGGATGTGTCTCTAAATGATGTTATGTTATCCATATGTCTTTTTTTAATTGAAGAATAGTTGATTTACAATGTTGTGTTCGTTTCAGGTATAGAGCAAAGTGATTCAGTTATAAATAAATAAATAAAATTCTTTTTCAGATTCTTTTCCCTTATAGGTTATTACAAAATATTGAGTATAGTTCCCTGTGCTACATAGTAAATCCGTGTTGTTTATTTATTTTATACATAGTAGTGTGTATATGTAAATCCCAAACTCCTAATTTATTCCTCCCCCCCTTTACTCTTTGGTAACCATAAGTTTGTTTTCTGTGTCTGTGGCTCTATTTCTGTTTTGTAATTAAGTTCATTTGTATCATGTTTTTTAGCGGTATAAGCGGTATCATATGATATTTGTCTTTTTCTGTCTTACTTCATTTAGTATGCTAATCTCTAGGTCCTTCCATGTTGCTGCAAATGGCATTATTTCGTTCTTTTTATGGCTGAGTAATATTCCACTGTGTGTGTGTGTGTGTGTGTGTGTGTGTGTGTGTGTGTGTGTGTGTGTGCGCCACATCTTCCTTATCCATTTATCTGTCAATGGACATTTAGGTTGCTTCCATGTCTTGGCTATTGTAAATAGTGCTGCAATGGACATTGGGGTGCATGTATCTTTTTGAATTAGAGTTTTCTCTGGATATATGCCCAGGAGTGGGATTGCTGGATTATATGGCAACTCTATTTTTAGTTTTTTAAAGAACCTCCATAGTGTTCTCTATGTAGCTGTACTACATTCCCACCAACAGTGTAGGAGGGTTCCTTTTTCTCCACACCCTCTCTAGCATTTATTTGTAGAATTTTTAATGATGGCCATTCTGACAGATGGGAGGTGGTACCTCGTAGTTTTGGTTTGCATTTCTCTAATAATTAGTGATGTTGAGCACTTTTTCATGTGCCTTTTGGCCACTTGCATGTTGTCTTTGAAGAAATGTCTATTTACATCTTCTGCCCATTTTTTGATTGGGTTGTTTTTTTGATTATGAGCTGTTTGTATATTTTGGAAATTAATCCCTTGTCGGCTACATCATTTGCAAATATTTTCTCCCATTCTGTAGGTTGTCTTTTCGTTTTATTTATGATTTCCTTTACATATGTCTTGAGTAGCACTGATTTCAACATGGAGGGTCCATTTCCAAGATCTACTATATACTTGGTAAAAAGCCACTAATTTTAGCAATGAAACTTTATTTCTAACATCCATTGTGCTAATTAATGAAGCATCTACTTTTGATCAGAAATAAAGATAGTTGAAGTGTTTGTAGTGGCTCTAGAGTGTTGCCTTATTCTAATTAAATGCTAGCTGACCATCCTCATAAAGGCAACCTACTGTCTCTAGAGCTGAACATACACTAACATAATATCCTACCATCTTTGCTGGAATAATTACCAAAAAAAATACAGTTATCACAACAACCAGAATCCTTTGCCCCTCCATACCTCTGACTGGGGTTTCCCTTCCACTTTTGTTTAAATGCTTGTATAAAGGTAGTCCTTCCTTCCTTCCTTTCTTCCTTCTTTCCTGTCTCTTCTCCCTCCCTTCTCTTTCTCTGTCTCATATACAATTCATATATCCCCCTAACTTACAAAGATTCCCCTCTTAATCCCAAGGTCTAGTTGTTTTCTCCTTCATCTTTACTAAAATGGTACTTCAGGCACATCATTTTTGCAGCCCTTTTCACTTTGAGTAACAAGCACTTACTAGTGAATACTTACAACTTGTAGAGCATTGTGAATTCAAGATTCCTTATCACATTTATTTATTTATGGGAGCAGAAGGACCTCTTTTTTGAGTTCCTATGGATTCAAATAGTCCAGAAAAGTACCAAGTAGTAAAACATGTAAACTAGAACAATATTGTTAAATTTTCAAAGTGTAAAACTCAATCAGCTTTATTTTCGAGTATAATTGTCAGATGCCACCATGGCTGAATTGACATGAAAAGTGGAATTTATTAATACAATGACATTCAATAATCACAAAATCAAAATATTAATAATGCTTAATGTTTTGTTTTGTTTTGTTTTGTTTTGTTGGCGGTACGCGGGCCTCTCACTGCTGCGGCCTCTCCCGCTGCGGAGCACAGGCTCCGGACGTGCAGGCCCAGCGGCCACGGCTCATGGGCCCAGCCGCTCTGCGGCACGTGGGATCCTCCCGGACCGGGGCACGAACCCGCGTCCCCTGCACCGGCAGGCGGACTCTCAACCACTGCGCCACCAGGGAAGGCAATGCTTAATGTTTTTTATTCAAAGATCTATCATCTGTTTCTGCAGAGTTTTTAATTGAAAAATTATTAGTTGGAAATATAAAAAAGCATATGAAGGCAAATCTGAAATACAAGAAAGAAATGACTTAATTTTTTTAAAACTCTTATTTATTCAGATTATGTCAATGCTAGTTTTTAATGATCGCATAATTCTGTGCTAATATACTACATGCAAACATAGAAAATCGCCTTTTAAAATGAAATACACAGTTCATCATTGGGCCCTACCCGGGTCTCCTTTTGGTAATCCATTTGCTGAATAATGGCCTCTGTCACTAGTCAATTTCACATATGTGACTTATAAATATTTGAAAGTAAATTTTAAAAAAGAAGTGGCCACCTGCCAATAACGTCTGACAACCATTCAATAGGCGTTTAAAGGTTAAGAACTCCCAAAGACCTGAATGTCAATCCCAAGCCATTTATATTGTCAGTAAATCTCTTTCCTAGCCCACATCCAATATAGCCACCACCTTCATCTTGATAAGGGAGTCTTCAGTCTACATTTTCTTAAAAGCTCTATTGTTCTAAAAAATCCATGGATCCTTTGGCTTCTCAATCCTTTTGAAGAGAATTGACTAATATCCTCTCATATGTCAAAGAGGAAAATATTTATTTATCATTTTTCCAACCACTTTTTTTTATTCCTGTTATACAGTTCTATATTTTCCTTCTCTCTTCAAGATTTCTTAATAATATTTTTAATTCATATTTTTATTTCTTAACTCTCCAGAGTCTAAACGTTTTCCCCCTCAAATATATCTTTTTATAAAACATAGTAGTTCATTCGGTAAATTGAAGGAGAAAATTCTACTGGACTAATTGTTTGACTTAAAGTAACAAAGCAACTAATTAATTGGTTAGGTTTGGTGTTTTTGGTTTGTTTGTTTTTCTTTCTCCCCCCAGCTTTATTCAGATATAATTGACATGTAACATTGTGTAAGTTTAAGGTATACAGTGTGATGATTTGATACACATATATATTGTGAAATGATTGCCACAATAATGTTACTTAACATATCCATCACCTCACATAATGATTTCTAAGATCTATTCTCTGCAACTCTCCAGTATATAATGCAGTATTGTTAACCATATTCACCAAGCTGTGTATGTATCCCTAGAAATTATTTTTCTCATAGCAGGAAGTTCATTTACTTTGACCAACATCTCCCCCTTTCCCCTGCCCCCAGCCCTTGACAACCACCATTCTACTCTCTGTTTCTATGAATTCAGCTTTTTCAGTTCCATATTGTAAGTGAGATCATGCAGTATTTGTCTTTCTCTGTCTGACTTGTTTCACTTAAGCGTAATGACCTCAAGGTCCATCTAAATAAAATGGACGGTTTCCTTCATTTTTATGGCTGAATAATATTCTACTAAATAATATTCTACTGTGTGTGTATGTATTTTTATATATATGTATACACACACACACATATACACATTTTCTTTATCCATTCATCTGTTGATGGACACTTAGGTGGTTTCCATGTCTTGGCTATTGTGAATAATTCTGCAGTGAACACTGGGGTACAGATATCTCTTTGAGAGAGTGGTTTCGTTTCCTTCGGATATATACCCAGAAGTGGGATTGCTGGATCATATGATACTTCTATTTTTAATTTTATGAGGAATCTCCATGCTGTTTTACATAGTGGCTGCACCAACTTACATCCCCACCAACAGGGCAGAAGGGTTCTCTTTTCTCTACATCCTTGCCAACAGTTGTTACCTTGTCTTTTTGATAATAGCCATCCTAAGAAGTATGAGATGAGGTCTCATTGTGGTTTTGATTTGCACTTCTTGATGATTAGTGATGTTGAACATCTTTTTATACACCTTTTGGCCATTGTATGTATGTCCTACATGTCTTTTTGCTATTGAGTTGTATGAGTTCCTTATATATTTTAGATATTAACCCTCCCCTTATCTAATATATGGTGTGCAAATATTTTCTCCCATTCTGTAACTTGCCTGTTTATTTATTGATTGTTTCTTTTGCTGTGCAGAAGCTTTTTACTTTGATACAGTCACACTTGTTTAGTTTTGCTTTTGTTGCTTGTGCTTTTGTGTCATAGCCAAAGAATTGTTGCCAAAACTAATGTTAAGGAGTTTTTCCTTATGTTTTCTCCTAGGAGTTTTATGGTTTCAAGTATTACATTTAAGTCTTTAATCCATTTCAGATTAAAATTTGTGAATGGTGTGAAATAGGGGCCCAACTTTATTCTTTTGCATGTGGATAGACAGTTTTCCCAACACCATTTATTAAAAAGATTATCCTTTCCACATTGAGTATTCTTGGCCCCCTTGTCAAATATCAACTGACCACATATATGTGGGTCTATTTCTGGGCTCTTGATTTTGTTCCATTGGTCTATGTGTCTGTTTTTATGTCAGCACCATACTGTTTTGATTACTATAGCTTTGCAGTATAGTCTGCAATCAGGAAGTGTGATGCCTCCAGCTGGGCTCTTCTCTCTCAATATTGCTTTGGCTATTCAGGGTCTTTTTTGATTCCATATGAATTTTAGAGTTTTTTTTATATTTCTGTTAAAATTGCCATTGGAATTTTTTTTTTTTTTTTTTTTTTTTTTTTTTGCTGTATGCAGGCTTCTCACTGCTGTGGCCCCTCCCGCTGCGGAGCACAGGCTCCGGACATGCAGGCCCAGTGGCCATGGCTCACGGGCCCAGCCGCTCCGTGGCATGTGGGATCCTCCCGGACTGGGGCACAAACCCACGTCCCCTGCATCGGCAGGCGGACTCCCAACCACTGCGTCACCAGGGAAGCCCGCCATTGGAATTTTGATAGGGATTATATTGAATCTATGCATAGTTTCGGGTAGTATGGTCATTTTAACAATATTAACTATTCTGATTAATGAACATGGGATAGCTTTCCATTTGTTTCTTCTTCAGTTTCTTCATCAGTGTCTTATAGTTTTCAGTGTACAGATCTTTCACCTCTTTGGCTAAATTTATTTTTCAGTATTTTATAATTTTTGATGATATTCTAAATGGAATTGATTTGCATATGTTGATCCACCCTTGCATCCCAGGAATAAATCCTGCTTTCTTTTTTGCCCATGCCACACAGCATGTGGAATCACAGTTCCCCAGCTAGGGACTGAACCCATGCCCCCTACAATGTACGCATGGAGTCTTAACTGCTGGACTGCCAGGGAAGTCCCATAAATCCCACTTGATCATGTTATATTATCTGTTTAATGTACAGTTGAATTTGGTTTGCCAGTATTTTGTTGTGATTTTTTTGTATCTATATTCATTAGGGATACTGGCTTATAGTTTTCTTGTAGTGTCCTTATCTGGCTTTGGTATCAGGATAATGCTGGCCTCATAAAATGAGTTTGAGAGTGTTCCCTCCTCTTCAATTTTTCCTTGGAAAAGTTTGAGGATTGCATTAATTCTTCTTTAAATATTTGGTAGAGTTCACCAGTCAAAGTAGTTGCTGGCTTGAGGATTTCTGTCTGATTCTTTTTTATGGTTTCTGTTTCTTTAATAAAATTCTCATTTTGTTCATGCATTGTTTTCTGATTTTGTTAAATTGTCTATCTGTGTTATTTTTTATTTCACTGATTTCCTTTAAGATGACTATTTTTAATTCTTTGCTGGACAAGTTGTAGATCTCCATTTCTTAGGGCTTGGTTACTGGCGCTTTATTAGTTTCCTTTGGTGATGTCATATTTGCCCGATTCTTTGTGATCCATGTATCCCTGCATTAGTGTCTCTGCATTTGAAGGAGCAAACATCTCTTCTAATCTTTACACACTGACTTTAGCAGGTAAAGTTCTTCTCCTGTCTGTTCCCCAGGCCAATGGGATTACCTCCAGAATCCTAATCATTCTGGGCTGGAACTAGTTTTGAGTCTGTTGCCAGGTCTGCAGTGAAGTTCTTGGTTGACAGGCTTGTGAGCAGGAGCTCAGGTTCACATGGATCCTGTCTGGTCTCTGGGTGGAGAGGAATGCCTCTAGTATCTTGTTCAGTAGTATAGCACTTGGACAAGTGTTCACTTCAGGATCCACAATCGGGTCTTCACTCGGTGGACCTATTGCCAGGTGTGTGGTTGGGTATGTCTCCCACCAGGTTTCTTGGAGGGCTTCTATCTGGTCGTTGGATGGGTCCTTGGGTGGGCAGGACTGGCTCTGTACTGCAGCTGAGAGGATACATGCAAGGGATATCTTATTTGACCATCTTGCTGACTTCATTCCTATTTTTCTTTTTTTGTGGGAAATTATAGTCAGAATCTCTTGAAAATCATGGAAAGAGTAAACCAATGACTATATTAGAGCTTATGAATATTATTACAGAGGGTGTGTACATCAACTGTTTTCCATCTCTGTAGTCAATAGAATTATAGTTGAAGGTTTAAGTTACAGAAAATAAAATTTAGAGAATAAAGTTCAGAATAAGAAATATATTGTTGTACTCTCTTGTTATGACTAACTAGTTTTCAGCTGGTTATAAACTTAAGTTGAATTTAAAAGATCACAGTCCTACCTTTAAAAATCTTAGCATAATTTTTTTCTATGATTATAAAAAATCTCAATTTTTCAGTTTCTTATACACATTAAGATTAGTCAATGTATGTTCTTACAGATATAAAAAAAAAATCTAAGAGATCTTTCCCAAGATTCAGATTCAGCTGGTAACTGGGAAAAAAGAAGAAACCTTAGAATCCATATGATTTTGAATCAGAAAACATTGCTGAAATTAGCATGATATCTGGCCTGGTGTTTGCAGTCTGATAATTTTCAAGTCAGGAGTTTGCTTTTGTGGGTAAATAAATGCCTAGCCCAATACTGCGCTGACATAGACTCTGGGGAAAGAGAGGAATTAGATATCAATCAAGTGTCCCATTGATTTGAGGGAGGGAGCTGCTGCAGATGCTTGCAAGGGGGCTTATTACCAGAATTACCTACATGTGAGTGACTCCTTTTTATCTGGGAGATATTAGCTTAAATGTTATAAATTCACTCAGATGACATAAAGAGATAGAAAACTGACTGAGACCACAGCACCTCTTCCCGAGGTTCATTTAAGCTTAATACAGTTACTGAATATATTAGTCTAGGTAAGAATTTATCCCCTTTTTGATGAAAGGGGATTTTCAGCTATTTTATTTAGAGCACATGCCCTGTAAGTATCAAGACCACTCATCATGGAGCTGAGGCTGCAGTGTGTAGGTTTTGTGGTACTTTGATCAATTACCTGGCAGCTGACTGCAGTTCTTTGATGCCTTTGAGACCTTTGGGTACCTATACCCTGTCCTAGAGCAGAATTTCTCAAAGTATTGTCCCTGGACCGGCAGCAGTATCACCTGATAGTTTGCTATAAATTCAAATTCTAAGGACCTATTCCAGATGCTCTGAATTGAAAACTCTGGAGGTGGGACCTAACAGTCTGTATTCTATCAAGTCCTCCAAATTGTTGCCGTTCATGCTTCAGCATGAAAACCACTTTTTCAGAAAAGTTTACAAGGACTCTGAGGTCTTCAACTGAGTCACAGTGAGAAAATACAGTTCAAGATTATTCCAAAGGAACTTTGCTAAACTTTGACCCTGTAGCTCCTAGTAATTACTTGAGGAGTCCAGGCAGCTTGGAGTGTGTATCACCAAAGCCATCTCTCCTAGGAAATGACCCAAATCTTGAGAAAATCTCCACACTAGCCGTAAGGTATGTCATGTGATACCCAAATGAGAGGCCATTCATTCATTTCATCAACAGATATGTTTGAGCATCTACTAAGCCCTAGTCACATATCTGAGTCAAGGATCTTGTGGTCAAAGAAAGAAGATAAAATGTGAGCACAGTAATATAATACATGGGAAAAGAGATCACCTTCAACTCAATGATATCAGACTCAGATTCAAAGGAAACAACTGCAGAGTTAGCTGCTGTTTTTTTGACAATGGATAGCCATAAATATTTTTCAAGCTACCATAAACACAATCAGTGGTGAGGTTTGGAAAAATAAATTTTGTGATTCTATGCGGAATTGGCCAGAAGAATAAGGAAATGGAGAGGGAAGACCCACTAAAATATAATTATAACAGTTGAGAAGAGAGTAGGGCCTCACCTAGGATGGAAACAGAATCCAAAGGATTTTCACCAGTGAATGGCTGTGAGGTTATTGGTAATGGAAAGAGATAAGTGGAACATGCCTCTGAAGTTTGGAGACTAAAGATGTGAGATTGTTATGTTAATAAAATTTAAGTGGAATAAAATGTGAAAACAAATCTTGAGATGGGAAGCTTGTTTCATTGTGAACATGTCAAATGTGAGGTACATGCTGAGCATCCAAATTAAGGGGTCCAGGTTACAGATTCATGAGAAAGAAGACGAGATTGGACATCTACATTAGAGAGACGTCTACACAGAAGTGGTTGTTGATGTCATAGGAGGAAAGGAGATTTTTAAGGGAAAACAGACTGAAAGACAAATGAAACAGGCCACAGAAAACATCTTGAGAAATGACAGTATTTATGGATTGGAAGAGAGATGTCCATTGAAGAGGCAGGGGAACCAGAAACAGTGTCATGTAAGCAGAAGTGATATCCAGCTGGAACTTACGAGTATTGGTGGACCATTGTTTACATCTCCTCTGAGTCATAAGTGCTCTGTTCTTTTTGTTGTTCATATTGATCTGGTTATCAAATATTTTTTAAGCCTACAGAAGGCAAAAAGCAAAGAATGAGAATCTAGTCATTATACATCTCAGGTCTGAGCAAACTTCAGCACTTTACAGTACTTTGTAAAAATCTGGAAGAGGAAAACCTCCCAGAAAGAAAGTAGTATATGCATGAAATCATTCTACAATCTGCAGTCTGGCTTAAAGAGTCCTCACTTTGGCCCATGACCCCTGTACTACTCTTTGCAACACATTTATCCTCTGGAAATAGATTGTTGACTTGTCTACATCTTCTACTAAACTGGAAGCTACTGACCCATATTGCAAAGGGGAAGATTTTATCTCATAGATATGGCATGTGATTATCTAATAAATTGACATTTTAATTAAATACTAACTGGTGGTATATTATAGCTTTATTATGTGCTATTTTCTATGATTTCTTACTCAACTGAAGTATTCACATCAACAAAATGGTACCACTGTAGACTGCTGGCATGTGTGCGTAGACATGGTATAACAAACATAATTATTATTTTTTGTGAAAATTGAATTTTATTTTTACTATGTACAACTATATCCTGGTTGAAGAATAAAGAAAATACCAAATACCAAAATATGATAGGGATGATTACTTTTTTTTTTTTTTTTTACCTGAAATGTGCTTTAAAGAAATCTTCCATAGCTAAAGGTTCTTTTCCCCAGGGATCCTATAGTAGAATTGCTAGCTTCTTATATGCCTGTGTTAACTTTAGGTGAAGTAAACAGTTTTTTGAGTTTTCCATGACAAGTTATAGAAGTGAGCTTTAGTGTCTTTGAAGTCAAAAGGAGTGTCCCAAAGCCATCCAGAGCAAGTCATGGATGCCCCTGTATCTTTGATGTTTTATACCCCAAAGATTTTAAATTTTCTATACCAAATGCCCAGTTCATTTTGTTCTGAAATTTAAGAGTGTTTCAATTCAACTTGATCTAATAATCAAATAATACAATGACAGTCATTGGGAAAGAAGCACAAAAGAGACCTAAGCATATTGATATTGATAGGCTCAGCATACTGATAGTATTTAGAATTGAGGTGAATTATGAATCCTGATATCACACTCCGAAAAGGAAATTGGAGAATGAGACTATGCAGAAGATAAATGACTTCTTATTCTAAGAAACAACAAATGAGAATTTGGGGATGTTTACGTTAAGATAAAAATAATGCACAATAGTAGTCATCAAATATTTGTAGAGTTCTCATGTAAATATGGGGAAGAATGAGGGAAGAAATCAAATTTTAGAACTAAGTTTCATTCATTTATATTATAATTTTGGATTCTTATAGTCAAACTGATTAACATGATGAAAAATAATTTGGCAATAATTTACATGTAAGGTAAATGAAGATCAGGAAAACAATATGTTTTTCTATAATAATTCAGCATACCAAACTCAGTTCTAAAATCCAAGAACCAGCTCCCAAAGAAAAATTAATTATTCCAAATTTCATTTTATTTTTTCCCCAAAAGAAAATCAGCACAACACACACAACCTAAAAACCATTCCTCAAGCCAGTTTCAGTGTTCTTCCTTTGATTAGGTGAATGTACATTTTATGTAGAATAAGAACGTACTATCCAAATATGTCGCTTTTATAAGCTGTCAAAATTCTCTATGATCTGTGCATCAGAGATGTTGAGCGTTACCATTTCATTGCTCTTTTCATTAATTTTTCTCCTACTGTCTTGATAACAACAAAAATAGTGACTCCTTTATACCCCCAAATTCATTCCACGATACTTGGCATTATTGTATTCTTAATGAAAATTAATAAAGACTTCTTTCTTTGGCATCCCAGAAGTGGGACACTTGGAGATATTTATGAAATGAGGTGAATGTTCTCATGTCCTACTGTTTTCTTTGTAGCGTAGTGACTTCAGCTTTACTCTGTAATGTTCTTGACAGATAATAAAGATTATGATGCATACTTATCATACACCAAAGTGGATCCTGACCAGTGGAATCAAGAGACTGGGGAAGAAGAACGCTTTGCTCTTGAAATCCTACCTGATATGCTTGAAAAGCATTATGGATATAAGTTGTTTATACCAGATAGAGATTTAATCCCAACTGGAAGTAAGTTAATGTTTTCATTTAAGAGTGTGCATATACTTGTGTCCGTCTGTGTAATCATCATTTTTAAACAGAATTTAAACTTTTAGTTCTTCTACAT
Source organism: Lagenorhynchus albirostris (assembly GCF_949774975.1). Classification (NCBI taxonomy): domain Eukaryota; kingdom Metazoa; phylum Chordata; class Mammalia; order Artiodactyla; family Delphinidae; genus Lagenorhynchus; species Lagenorhynchus albirostris. The sequence continues at coordinate 106,254,959 of NC_083116.1, read as the reverse complement.
CTTTCAGTTTCTCAAGAAAGAAATGGCATTATGTGTTCAAATGAAAAATAAGTGTTGATACCCCTGAGGAAGCTACTTCTATTATTCTATAAAGCGTCTCATGTTATAAGCCTTGACATTTAAAGAAACCAAGTGAGAGATTTGTACCTGGGAAAACATTTCTATCTTTGAGAGAAGAAAAGTCCCATACTCTGTTCAAAGTGATCATTGGCTATTTTCATCTTCTCAAGGGTTTACCTAGCAAAAAGAACCAGCAATTCTCATTTAATGTGTGAAAGAGAATTTACTGGGGCTTTCTGGACCCAATGTTCAATTTACTTATTCTGATAAACCCTCTTCTCTGTTGTAGCATATATTGAAGATGTGGCAAGGTGTGTAGATCAAAGCAAGCGGCTGATTATTGTCATGACCCCAAATTACGTAGTCAGAAGGGGCTGGAGCATCTTTGAGCTGGAGACCAGACTTCGAAACATGCTTGTGACTGGAGAAATTAAAGTGATACTAATTGAATGCAGTGAGCTACGAGGAGTTATGAACTACCAGGAGGTGGAGGCCCTCAAGCACACCATCAAGCTCCTGACCGTTATTAAATGGCATGGACCAAAATGCAACAAGCTGAACTCTAAGTTCTGGAAACGTTTACAATATGAAATGCCTTTTAAGAGGATAGAACCCGTTACGCACGAGCAGGCTTTAGATGTTAGTGAGCAGGGGCCTTTCGGGGAGCTGCAGACTGTCTCAGCCATTTCCATGGCTGCGGCCACCTCCACAGCTCTAGCCACTGCCCATCCAGATCTCCGATCCACCTTTCACAACACTTACCATTCACAAATGCGTCAGAAACACTACTACCGAAGCTATGAATACGACGTACCTCCTACCGGCACCCTGCCTCTTACCTCCATGGGAAATCAGCATACCTATTGTAACATCCCTATGACACTCATCAACGGTCAGCGGCCACAGACAAAATCGAGCAGGGAGCAGAATCCAGACGAGGCCCACACAAACAGTGCCATCCTGCCGCTGTTGCCAAGGGAGACCAGTATATCCAGTGTGATATGGTGACAGAAAAGCAAGGGACACCCTGTCCCTGGGAGTCTGAGTGGAGTCTGCAGTCCAGTGCCTGGAACTAAATCCTCGACTGCTGCTGTTAAAAACATGCATTACAATCTCTAGAACACGAGGAAAAACAGGGTCTTGTATATATGTTTTTTGCAATTTCTTTGTAGCATCAGTGTCTTCCTGTTTTACCATGTCTCTTACCATTACATTTTTTGACTTTGTTTTATATGTCATTAGAATTTGTAAATTTACCTTTTTTTAAAGAAGAGACTTATGTATAGATAGAAAACCCTTTTTTGCTTCATTAGTTTAGTTTTAGAATGGGTTTTTATTTCCTTTCCTTGATTTTTGTTTTGCTTTTAACATTTCCTTGGGGTGCTTGGACAAATCTATCCGATGGGACAAGGAGCGCCGGATCCTCTCTTGGGTTCTGCCTAGGATCAGCAGGGCCATGAGGGCCTTCAGAAAGCAGTGCAACGAATGCCAGCATTGCCATTTGGGAAAAAAAAAAAAAAAAAAGATGAGAAGAACACTTGTTCATAGGAGGGCCGCACCAATCAGAGCCCTGAATATCTTCCTTGTCCCACCTCATTCCCCACCTCTACCCTTCTAATGGCGGCATGATGTGTAAACTCTGAGAAGGGGTTGGGGGGGGTCTAACTGTCTTAACATTTAATTCACTGCTCGTCAGAATACACTCCAGACCCAAAAGTGTGCTAGTCACTTGACAGTGACCACTACAGAGTGCTAAGAAGAGAAGATCAAGGGCAGAAAATGGGGGAGAGTGTGCTGTTTCCGTTTTTTAAATGAGTTGATGTACCCTTATATAAATATATATATATATACATATATATATATAAAAACACACAACAAAAGAAACAAAAACAAAAAAAAGCAAAAAGACAAAAAAAACCAAAAAAATCAAGCCCTATATTTGATCACTTCCTGGAAAGGCATGAATGTGTTTGTGGCTGTTTTTGTTTACTATTCTACTTCCTCTTTTCCCTCTATAATTTTCTGCAAATGAAATTATGTGCAAATGCCTGGCAAGTTAACTCAAAAAGGTGAATCAACACAAGTCAAAGTGAAATTTACATTGAAGGCTTCCAAACCAAAGGGAAGGGCAGGATGTGTCATCAAATATGTTTTGTCACCTTGTATTATAGAAAATGTTATTTTCTAAAGAGTCAGTGCAAATCTGTGAAACTTATTATGGGGTCCCTTTGTATTTAAATGTTAATTTACTGTATTTAATTTTCAGTGCTATATTCAGAATCAAGTGTTTGGTTTCAGTTTGTGAACATAAGCAACACTTATTAATATCAAAGTGTTTATATAAGCACTCAGGAGGTCAAACATATGAATACCAACAGAAATCAGTATTTTCAAAATAAACATTATTTACACAAAATAGTTTTTAAATTAGGTGAGAAGGTATTTAAAATAATTAATTTTTACTGTATAAATAATTAGTTTTACTTTAACTGTATAATTCTATCTGTCAGAAACAGAAAGCTGATGCTCCCAGGAAATTCATCTCTTACCATTTAGTTTTATGTTTGAATGACATAGCAGCTAATACATAGTCATGTTGAAAATGATGAAACATCAATCATAAAGGAACTTGCAGAGGGCAGAATTGCTAAAGGGAAATATTACCTAAGTAACTTTTAGTTTTAAAAAAAAATCAGTGTGATGAAAACACTGATAATAGAACTCATGCATTACTTTAGTGATTCATTATAGGAACTTCCATTCCAGCCATCGTCTGTGGGCTCGTGTAGTGAGTATTGTATGTTTGGTTTATTCCTACCACCATATAATGAGAAAACAATTCTACACTTTTGGTCACAATACTAAGGTATGAGTTGGCCACACACACAAAAATGTAAACTTCAGTAGAGTTCACTGGGGAGGGTAAAACTGAATTGCAGATGTATGAGAGATGAGTATAAGAATTTTGTAACAATGCAAACGTCTCATATTTGTGTGACAAGGTAAAGGACCTTCAGGATGTGCATTGATTTTTATTAGCTAAAAAAATGCTTATTTCCCTGACAACTCGCCTCGGTCCTTCTCTACAATCTGTTCTTTATTCCCGTGCTCCCCTTGGACCTGTGTCACATTTTCACAAACCAGAACTGAAGCTGCAAGGACACATAAACTTTAAGGTCAGCTTTGCACATTGGTTTATTTTCAGAATCCAAGAAGGCCATTGTTTACTTTGTACTATGGACACCTGTCAGGGACTGGTGGCAGTCAACCTCATTGGACTGGATTCCAGATTCCCCCAGTGCTCAGAAAACTGTAAACATGGCAATGGCCTGGTTTATTTCTTTGGTTTTTTTTTTTTATTTTTTTTTAAGTGCACGATGAAAGTGTGGAATAAATGTAGAGGAAGTATTCAGACCACAGTCATATTTTAGGCATCCATAGGTGTTAATTTAGCTGCATTGGGAGTACATTTTTTGTTCTATTTTTAGTGTAGATTTAAGAACTTTGAATAGCATGATTCAGGGATTGATGGGTAATATTTGATATTCTCACAACTTAAAAAACGTTTTTTTTCCTCTAATGCTTTGTCATATTTTTAGAAAATAAATGGAAAAAGAAGCTATCTATGGCTTTAGAAACATTCCTCCCAAGTATTCCTCTATCAGCTCCATGTGAAAACAAATGAAGGAAACTGTCATGTGTTTACGTGCTCTATGTTTAACAAAAGTTATGTTAGAATTCACAATAAAGAGAGAAAAAAATGTATTTTCCCTAGTGCTTAGGTTTCATCCTTCTCTTTTTTCGGTGGGGACTGTGGGGGATAAGAATATTCTAGCTGTAAAAACACAGTTGAAAGTGTGAATATGTTAGCCAAGCAGAGGGAGATAATCAGCGTCTGGACTTGGACATGTGTGTTGTTTGGTATTGCCTGTTTTTCATCATTCGCTGCTCAGACTCCAATGTGACATGTTATGGATTCGTAAGTCCACCTGGTTCTTTAATGTAACCTCTGCTTGCTGCCTATGAGCGTCCTACCCTTTATACTGGTGCTCAAATCTTTGATTATTTGATTTGTAATCCATTCCATAGGTCTTCTATGGGCAGAGAAGAAATTTGTATCTCATGCGGCCAGCTGATTTAAGTTAAGATCAATTTTATGAAATAAATCTAACACAGGATGAGTTCAGACACCTGAACCTACTATAGTTCTATAGATGAACCCCTGATTGTTCAGTCAACCATTTTGCATTTATTACTTTCTTCATAGTATATGTATTTGAACCCTATTGACTTAAATACCTAAATACTGCTTTTTTCCTTATTTCAATATTATTTAGCATTGTATGACAAGAACAAATAATAACTGAGAGCCGACCCTAAACTCCAAGTAAGTTTTATTTATCCTAGAATAGTCATTAACTTTTGACAGATACCATCTATGTAAATTTAGATCACCATTTCTAGGAAGACATTAATTCATACATTTGTGAATTATCTTCAGATTCTGGAATGATACCCTAGTTCTCCTTTTTCTAAGAAGTATTTTTTTTATCTTGTGCTTAATTTCTTTCTTATTTTAATTTAGTTTAAGTTTATATCATTAGTCCCAGAAGAAAGCTTACTCAAATTCAGAGGAGACCATTGATACTGTGCAAGTAAAATGACTGAATGGAACTAAATGAATACATAGACACAGAAGTGGAAAATCCCGTATTGTTCCTGATCTGAACTTGCTTGGTCATTATTCCCACTATTGTTATAGTTGATTAAAAGAGGTGAAATATTATTAAATGGATTAGAAATCCTACCTACATATTCCCTATTGCTGAAGAATTTTTTTAACAACATATACAGTCATTACAAAGACATGATAATGCAACTGAGTTCCCTAAAAGGAGCAGCTTGTCAATGGAAGCAGAGCTATTCCTTGCCTTATCACTAACCCTTCCCACTTTATTGTTCTGAACAAAGAAAGTAACCAACAGTTAAATTTGCATTATCCTTAACAACAGACCTTAAACTTGGGTTTAAGGACACCTTGAGTCTGTAAAAAGGATTAAAGAAAATAACGAAGCACTTGAAATTTCAGACAGAATTATGAATGTGTACAAAACTGTGATTTCTGGGATGTTAGTCTCAAAGACATCCATCACCTAAAAAATTGTCGATGTTTCAATTTAGAGCGTATTCTCGGAAACTGGCATTCAGATAAACCACATGTCTTGTAAGCACTGTTGTGGCTACTATTCCTTACCTTTATTCGTGAAAATTCAGGGGATGACTGTTGTTCTTTTAACAAACAGAGGCAATTCCTCTTCCAGCATGACCCAGCTTTGTGGGAGGATTGGTTTACAGTGAGGAAAAACTTTGATTGATGACAAGTAATCCATGCCCAAATAAGTAAGAGTTGATAGTTTATTCATTTCTTAATTTACTCAAAAGATACTTGGGGGTGGGGGGATGTGAAATCATGCAATGTGGCATGACGCCTTATTTCTTTAAACTTTTTTATGGGTTGATTTAATCATTCTACTACAACGAAACTAAGAAGAATTAATTTAGTGCAGGAGTAGAAGAAACAGCCATTTGACGTGTTTTTCCAAAGGGACCCAGTTTTCTTATGCCAAGATTTAGAATTGGTTATATACTTGGTTTTCAGCAACTGTGCTTATGCCAGTTTCAGGATTTATGATATAACTTTAGGGTAGTATGAAGAATTTTGAGAATGAACTGAAGTTAGGTGGTGGTTATTTAAAGTTTTACTTTTTACTCATTATGGGCAGCAAGATGAAAGTTTGTGCTACGTTAATTAAGGTACTGTCACAGGGAGCTATAAGACCTGACTAAATTTGAGTAAAGAGAAGGATGATGATGATGATGATGACTTAATCCTAATCCTAATCTTATGTGTTTTGTCATCGTCAAACTTCAGTCACATGTATAGAGAATGCCCAGACTAAAAAGAAGGAACTCAGCTCTAATTTTCCATCAAGTATCATTTCTTCCTTCCAGGCTCAGAACACAAAACATCTCTCCATTATATGCACATAAGATACATAAAAAGAAAACTTTCCTTTTTCCCTTTAGTAAATGTTCCTCTAATTAGTCTCTGAGTCCACTGACAAACTCATGTTTCTGAATCGTTCATTAAAGTTAAGTAAGACACTATTGTTTTCTCTACCATTCACTACCTTCATTGATGCATCCCCCAGGGTCTACAGCCAGAAAGGAATTCTCTTTCTAACAAAGGCAAGTCATTACACTGTATTCCCTCCACTACTAAATGAATAGAAACCGAAGAACTGCACATGAACTTGAGACTCTTACATGTAATATTAATGTTGTGTAAATTTCAGTCTTCATAGTCCAGATAACCTTAAATTTCAAAGGGCATGCTGGTCATTAAAAAAAAATTTAATGTAAAACTACATATTACATAGTGCATGAACATGTGGCAAAGTAATTCGGATCTATCCTTACTAGTCAATGAGAGACTAAATTTGGGGAGATCAGATGTGAGTGTTTTAGGTTAATTCTCAACTGGGATGAAGACATCTTTCTGTTAGGATATGTGGACAGTTGTCCATATTCCTTGCAACATATGCTCCTGGTAGCTAGAATCCTTAGTGTGTTCTTTCGACCAAAGTAGTGGAGATATGTTCATATAATCTGCTATTGAATTGTAAAAACTTTTACATTTTCAGAGTTTGAGAGAACCCAAATAGGAAAATGAGTTTAGTCATTTTCCTCTGCTGGTGTTCAAGTCAAATTTTAAACTCAGACACTCTCAGATATGTTCAGCAGTCAGTAAAAAGTGCATTTTCCCCAGTGTTTCCCTTTAGTTCTGCCCACCCTCTTTGATTTTGTACAACCTGGAATGTATGTAACTCGTGTAGGCGATGGAGGCACTCCTCTTTTTCTTGGAATACTTACAATTATATATTTGGTTTTGCTTTCACTAGCAATAGGAAAATAGACAAATACAAGTGTAAAAATGAGAAATTTTAAACTTGAATTATAATTTGTGTTTTACAGTCGTTTCATAAGTCTGTTGCTCTCTATGAGTATGCTCTCTATATATCCTGTAAAAATAAATTTATATGTTACATAGAAATTCAAGAAATTAAATTATTTATTAAGCTACAAATGTTTCTTCTGGTTTCTACCTGATCATCGATGAAAATAAATTAATAATGTGTTGTTGGAACCTCTGTAAGTACCTTCGTTAATTTGACAACTCTCGTTATACTTTTCTTTCCCTCTCTGTTTATGTCTGTATAAGCTTATAATTCTTAGACTTGATTTCTATTATGATTATGGAGAAGGGGACTTAAGAAATGGCCAATTGGCTGAACAAAAAGAAAACCAGTGTTAAAAAGTCAAGTCCACTTACAATCCCCCTTTTTTTCTTCACTACTGGATTTGTGAGAAGTTTGAATCACAAACTCAGTCACTTAAAAGTTATTATCACGTTAATGATCTTTTCAAGGTTAAATTCTGCATTTTCCCTTCATCTATTTCATAAAATGATTTCAGGAACAGAAATGAAAGGAATGATAACACGTGAATCCTCTTTGCTGTTTCTTTTCCTTACTTCTTGCTCCCCAGGTATTTTATTCCTTTCTTTTTAAGGTACTACTCACATAAGGACCTTAAAATAAAGTCCCCTCAGGTAATATTATAAAGTGACCAAAATCTTTAATCACTTTATGATTTTTAACCCTGTTTCCACCTAGTTGTAGTGCACAGTTATTCCTAAAGGGAAATGTTTTGGCCTTACTTTTCATTTTATGTTAAAGATAAATAAAATTATTAATATTATTTATTTATTTGGGGGGAGGGGAATAGTGGTAAATCTTTCTATCACAAGTGTAACAAGTGAACAACCATAAACCTTTTAGAACAAATGGGCTGGTTAGGCAAAATTCATGTCTTAGGAAAGCCTTTTAAGGAACACTTATTAAAGGTAAAGCAGAGATAAATCATTATGAAAAATGGAAAGTAATTTTTTTTTTAAAAACTGTAAGGTTATTTCAGATTGGATTTCAAAGTAATTAATATATTTAAAATTTCACAAAGTCATTTCTACCTCAGTAGGATTTTTCAGTGTGAAAAAATAACTTCTACTGAAAAAGTAAAATGTTATGTGGATTATGACTCAGTGTATAATTTCTATATTGTATTTTAAGCTGTGACTCATAGGACCTGACATATTATTAAAAATATCAAGAAAGAACTCTATAGTTGGAGAATATTTGGGACTATGTGTGCGCCTCATACACACACATAAATTCTCAGGAACTTTCAATTACACTCATTAACAGCTGGTTAAAAGACTGATCGTCAAGGAACATCTTACTTATTTCTAGAAGATTCCTAATTGATATCAGATCTACTTTTACTGGAAAAACAGAAACATAGAAGGAGGCGAATATTCAGAGAATTAAAATAGTAGTAAACTAATCGCTGCTGTGGGATTTTTAACATGTATGTATGGCCTGTAAGAGTAATGCAAACAAATTGCTTGATTAAGCTTACATTTTCAATCAATGTTTAATGCCCAGTGATACTGATGTGGCGGCGGGGGTGGGGGTGGGGGTGGTGGAGGGTGGGTGAAGTTCTGAAGGATCGAGAATATCTGAAGTTGATGAATAATTTAGCCAATTGTTTGCCCAAATTAGGGATTTTTATTCCAGTGTTATGTTGATTTGAGATGGTACACAGAGGGAAGTTTTTATTTGAATATTTATGTATTTGATTTAAAATGTGTTAGAATTAAAAAAAAGACTTAAGTAGTAGATCAAACTTGACCTTGTGGATACTATTTCTGGTAGAATAATATATACTAAATACTTTAAACAAAAACATAGGTAAATAAGAGTCTAGGAAAGGTGATATATGGCAAAAGTCATCAAGATGGTTCACAAATGACTGGATTATGGAAAAACTGCTAAGGCAGTCCAATTTCTACCTTCTGGGAAACAAAACCAATAAAAGGACAATATCCGAAAAATCAGAGAGCAGAACATGCCAAAAGCCTATGTATATGACGAAGAGAACTATAAAATTATGAAAATGAATAGCGGGTTTAAATTAAGCAATGAAATATCTCAGTTCTTCTATTGTCCTTGGCAATAAAAAACTGTTTACACAACTATGAACTTGAAAGGAAAACTGGACTCTGAATGAAAATCCTTTTTTTCAGTGGTCTCAGCATGCTTTTCCTCAGTAAAATGGGAAATTCATTGCTAAATGTTATAATGTATGAATAGAAATTATGATTTTGGCATGTTTGATACTGTGCTGTAAAGGTTTGGTGAGGAGTGAGATAGTTCTTTCATAGAATCCTTCTAATGGGCCTACTAGTAATAATTCTAAGACCTAGGTGCACTTAGAATCGCCTGGAAAGGTTTAAAAACTCCTAAAGTCCCACAGATTTCAGATGATACTAGTCTGAAGTTTGTCCCTATTGTTAGTCAGTTGGTTGGTTGATTTAATAAACCCTCCAGGTCATTCTATAAGACAACCAGAGTTGAAAACTATAGGAGCAAAACAGATGGGTCTCAAATTTTAGACTCCAGAACAATTGCCTGGAAAGTTTGTTAAAAATGGAAATTCAGATTGAACGCCAATAATACTGGAGTGGGGTCCAGAATCTATGTATTTAATAAGCTCCACAGGTGACTCTAATGTAGTGGCCCAAGGACCCCCATCCCCCCCATCCCCGGCCTCTTTGAGCAACAGGCGTGTAGGATTTATTGTTTCTGTCATTACTACTGCTGTTACTCTTTGGAATACAAAATTAAAGTTTGCAGCAGATGAATGTCACCATAAACTGGGTCTTCCTTTTTTAATAATTCCTCCCAGTTTGTCCACCAGAACTCACAATGAAGAAGTCCTGAAAAGAGCTGAACTATATAGACAACAACATTTTATTTGAGAATTTCTCGAAAAGAAGGACAAAAAAAGAACTAGTCAAGAAAACCAACTTTGTCATGAAATATATGACTTCAAAAAAGTAATTGTACCATCGTAGAAGAAGCAAATAAAGCTAATAGTTAAGTGTTAATTAAAAACACACCTTCCTTCTAAGAGACTACAGATCTATTGTTACTTCCATTTCTGCTAAGGAAGAAAAATGACAAAATTACACAGGGATACCGAAGATATTGGTTGTGAAAATAAATACATCAGTATAAAATGTACTAAATTTTTTGGACTTAACAATTATTTTTCCTCACATTAACAATGAATTCATTCAAAGATGAACTCTGATGAAGACTTTTCCAAATGTCCTTTAGCATAAGGATCGCTTGTAGCATTTGTTAAAAGCATAGATTACTGGCTCACACTCCAAAGCAATGGAATTCCAGGAAATATTTATGATCATGTAATTTGGGGAACCGTATCTAGTGAATGACGTAAAGTCCAAGACTATATTCATCCAGCGCCAAAAATTTAGGTAATTCTATGTATGTGGGATGATACATTAAATGCATCATCTCTCATTATTTCAGAAAAATGACAACCTACACAACAGTGACAAACCAGTTGGTTCTTTATTTCATACCTCAATCACTTATTCTGACAATATATTTCCAGCCACATAGATTTGTCTTACTAGGCTAATGTTGATCTTTATGTTCCTTGTTATGCCAGGAATGAGTACCAGTGATGAGGTTGCTAGCTTCTGTTTCTTAAGAAGAAATGTCCTATTTGATGTCTGATTCTCACAAACTAATCACGTCACTCATCCTAAGTGCAAATTTCAAGGACAAGGCTTCTGTTAGTTAAGAGAAAATATTCTTATACATGCTTTGTGGATTAGCCACATCAAAGAGTTTCTTCTAGAGAATTGGTTTAAGTTTTCCCACACATACGCTAGTGACTTCCACAGCCACTGTAGGCCCGCTTACCATCTAGAGTTTTATAACGCTAGAACATCCAAAAAATAATATTCAACAGTAGAATTTTATTGAGTGCATTAAAGCCTTTTTTATTTCTATACTAAACTGAAAGAGACAATATACCAGTTGAGCTGGGTTTATTTTCAGAACACATTCTGGACAACAGCAGTTCGAAACAGTCAACTTTGACAACATGAAGTATTTAGTGTGCTAAATTAGTCTACATGCGTGCGTGCATGTGTAAGGCGTGTGTACTCTAATCGAAAACACACTAGCGTTACATTTAAATAAGCTTAATCAATATATGTACCACATTAAATAAACAGTTACATGAATTCCCAAGATAATGCACTCCATCAGGAAATTACCAGTGAATCCTTTTGGCACAGGCTAAAAATAAATACCCAAGTTTCTGTTCAACTCACTTTAAGAACATGCATTTTATCTTAAAGGAGAGAGCCAGCTTATTCTTGTTTCCCCATAAAAATTCTGTGATTGTTTCCGTTTCCTACTTTTTCCATTACGTGGTAGCCCTGAGTTATTTATTTATATAAAAAGGGGGAGGCATTGCACTCAGCAACTATCATAAGAAAAGCCGATGACAGCACCAAGGTTATTACCATGAGTTTCCTATTTTAGTTGATTTTATTTTTCCAGGGTTGTGAAATATCTTATTTTTTCAGATTTCATTTAAATTATGTCCATAGCAAATAACATGTCCTCAGCAAAGCCTAACTTTAGAGATACAGTTACTGATAAGATTTTTTTTTTTTTTTAGTTTTCTCTTACTTGACAGAATCCATGCCATCACTGAAGTGAAATAGAAACACAATAGAATTAAGTGAATTTACAACCGACAATCTTATGAGTACTGCACCTTAAGTATTCTGTGCCACCAGGTGACCTTGTAGTCATAGTCATCTTCAAAATGGGCATCTGAATAACTTGCTGTGTATTTTCATGAGAAGACTTGACATGCAACGAGAAATTACAGGAAGGGGATAGCAGATTCCTGCTGGTGTAGCATTTGTGTTGATATCTTTAAAGAAGTATCCTTTTGTGTTGATATCTCTAAAGATTTTCACTACGGCTTAATAGGTAAGACTATGTAATCGACTGTAGCAAGCATAACATACTTAGCATTTTGTACTCTCATTTTTAAGAGGGAAGGAGATCACTCACTAACTAGGAATGCTGCATATGTTAGCAATAGAGATAGTGATTTTGTAATTTTGATTGCACTTGCCTTAAATTTTTTTCCAAAAAGAAATTATATAAATAACAAATATAGATGAGGATGGTTAAAGAACATTGTTTAAAAATAGGCAAGTTCTGCACTGATTATAGTTTTTTTACATAATTTAATGCATAATGGCAGAGTATATTTGCCAGATCTATGTAAAGAGTATATGAGCACATGATAACAGCAGTTTGTATAAGCACAAGGTGTTCTATGTTTAGACTAAAAATTAACAATAATAACTTTTGGTGTGTGCTTTAAATTTCAAAAAAGTTGGATGTTTAAAGATAAATTTATTACTTGCGTAATAATATTTTTGTATAATATCGGCAAAGGTTTAAAAAATGGACTTGCTTTATGGAGTGCATTTTACAGAGAAAATAAACAGGGTATGTGTCTAGTTTGTAAAATGTTTTCTTTCAAGATTACTCTTTCACTGGTTAAATGGGAGGATATGATGACTTGAAGTACCTTTTTTTTTGTGAACTGAACAATACGAACAACAAGAACAACAAAAATAAAGCAATGTGAATAAGTTGCGTATGCAAACTTCTTTTACTCAATGCCAGTAGATTTCGAAAAAAATAGCAAGGTCCGTTTTTGTGAGTATAATGCTAAAAATAATTGTATAAATGTGGTTTGCCATTCGATGCATGAACATATATCCATTATAAGAAAAATATAAAAAATGTTTTGATTTTAGGAAAATTTTTATTCTTCATGCTTCAGTTTAAAGTTATATTTATTTTCTAAAATTAAGAACAATAAGACAATTTAATAGCACCTCATACTTCTTATTACATATTTATGACATGAAAGCTAATATATAAAGAAAGTTCTTGAATTAATAAAAGGTTCTATGTGTACCTGGCTATTAGGGAATGTATGTCCTGGGCTAAAAATATTACAAGGTTTATTAGAAAGAACGTATTTACAAAAATGGTGTGCTGATATATATATATATATATATAAACGTTCAGTCTCCGAAAAAATAATTTATATCCTTATAATGTACCTGTATTTAGTTAAATACCCTGCTTCGAAATCTATAAATGTGATTGTGAGCTGATTTGGAGACCAAGGAGCATCTACAAGGCTAAAAATATCTCTTGAAGATTAAAATGAGAGGCTTGATCATTTAAGAAGACAATAGTCCCAGATAAGATGTGTGGATTTTCATACATGCTTTTATAAGAATTATCCAGTAAGTGGTTTTAAGAAGGTTCTATAAACTTTCAATCAAGAAAAAAATGTGGAAACTGAAAATAAGCCTTCTTTGCTGGGGAAAAGACTTGTGACAAGAAAACCAGAAAAAGAATCACATTTTTTAGACATGAGGTGTCATACCTACAGCACTATGGGGTGTGGAAAAAGTGCTGGACTAATACAGAATTTTTTTTTAAATTTTGTAATTTTTTTTTTTCAAGAGGCCAAGGGCATTAAAATGAAAACCTAATTTCTAGTTTATCACAGACATTCCTACACCCATGGCAAGTATTGCTACTTCTTAATGAGGCACAGGTATTCTATATTTTGAGCATCTGTGTAAAACTGTGCAGTTATTACTGTATTAGGTCACACCCAGGGGAAATGCCAAAATCAAGAGTGGGTGGATGCAATTGCTCAAAAAAGTATTACGGGCATTTATTTGGAAAAGAAAAAGAGTATTTAAATTAATAAAACTAATGATGAAACATTAACCTATAGAAGTTGACTCAATGTCTTACTCTCCCCCCCAACAATTGTCCTACAGACTGAAATGTATTAACACATCCTCCTTTTTTTCTTATGATTCATCTAAGAATTTGGCAAAATTAACAACAGAGAGTCCTCCTCTTTGTTCCATCTCTATAATCTCTGTCTTTAAAAAAAAAAAAAAGGAGACAAAAATTTCCTTTAACTGCCCAGCCCCCAACACACAGAGAGGGCATAAGTGTCTTTTTTTTTTTTTTTTCTTCCTCTAATGTTCCAAGCATCTCTGCTCCTCTGCTGGTGGGTTGTCATGTAGATACAACCCCAGTTCTGTGTTGTCGTTATAGAATTCAATTTTTCTGTGATAGTGTCAACAAATTCAGTGAGTCAGCTCGGGGTAGGACCACTGGGATAGCACTTAAGTAAGCCTTCATGGTTAAGGGTCTGAGAGTATGATCTTGAGTTGTCTAAGCCAAGATCTGTTAACAGACCTATGAATGATCATTCTCTCTTGTTCAGACTCATGCTAATCAGGCCTTTAAGACTGTCTTCAATGCAAATGACAGTTACTAATAGTGGACAGAATGTTCTTGCCATCTTGTAGGAAAGTCACATCATAACTAAAATCTGTTTGCAATTTGTGGAATCATAAAGAGGAAACTTAGTAGAAAGAAATTAATGTCAATTGTCGTGATAAATCTGTCTCCACCACTGAGATACAGCTGTTATGCAAAGTCTCTGTTCTGGGCATTTTCTACCTTACACAGAACTAGAAAGACAGACAAATTCTGACTACTGACGTTTCCTTCTTCTGGACTCCCAGATGCCTCTCACCCTCCTGTTAAATCATACCGCTTTAAGTATGATGATATAGCCGCGCCTTGTTCTCGCTGCCTGGAATATGAGTGTTAACAAAACTCCTCAGCCGTCCATTTATCAATATCTGCTTTGGGCAGCTGATCGCCTTAAGCACTTTGTCTACAATCAGTCTCAGAAAACAACCTTATTTTTCAACTTTTGGTCACGTGTTATTTTTGGTTAAGTAAGCTCATTACACCATTAAGACCTATCGATTTGAGCTGATGATGTTTAATAATTTAATTAAACTTTAAAGCGCTCATTTACCTCTTAAACTGTATGGGAAAAAACACCAGAGGAAGTGTTCCTAGGGCTTGTTCTGAGATTCTGGCAGAGGAGAGCAGCTGTTTGCTCTGCTCAGGTCATCTGTTTTGGTCTTTTCTAGACCGCCTTTAAGATCGTGCTTGACAGAATTGTTTATCTGCTAACCTAACCGCATGGAAACCCTGGAGGGGACAGCAGGATAGGCTGAAGAGCAGACAAGTCATTTACTTTAAGTTGAGAGACCTTGAGCATGGTATGTGACCTCTTTTACCCCTGAATTCCACATGAGAAATACAAGTGGACAATAATACCTTCTCTGAAGGTAAGTTGTAAAAGTTCCTTCCTTCCTTGCTTCATTTACTTATTAG
Organism: Lagenorhynchus albirostris; assembly: GCF_949774975.1. Lineage (NCBI taxonomy): Eukaryota > Metazoa > Chordata > Mammalia > Artiodactyla > Delphinidae > Lagenorhynchus > Lagenorhynchus albirostris. Next base: position 106,239,570 of record NC_083116.1, on the reverse strand, counting down.
TGTCAAGCATTGTTCTGGTTGCTGGGGACATAATAAAGAATCAGAGACGGTATTGTTGACTCACAGGTCTTACTCTCTGTTTGAAGGTGACACACAAGGCAAGTTCCCGAATCAATGAGAAAATTTCAGACAGTGATACATGCAATGACAATATAAACTAGGGGGATGTGACAGGAAGTGACTACCTGAAGAGGTTAATTTACAGAGTGGCTATGAAAGGCTACTTGGAAGAGATAAAATTATGGCTATATTAAGGTTTCCTTTTTCTAGTAATGAACTAATGCCAAACCTCCATCAGCAAAGTCCCCAGGGATCACTCCGTAGATAAATAAAGATTCTATGGTCAGGCCACTCAAGATGGCTGTTCTCTTGCTCCCTGTACCTCCCCTGCCCGACCAGTGCCTGCTTCACCTCTACCCTATGCACATGACTGACCTTCCTACTACTCGCCCCAGGCCCCAGCTGGTGATTGTTCTTATCAAAGGGGCGGGGAGGGGCGTGCCCCTCTCCTGGTTTCCCTGGTAACTAATGAGCCCACCTGATGTCAATTTTCCTACAACTGGTAATCTCCCCTTCCGCCGGGGAGTGAAGACTGCCGCCATGTCCTGCCTGCCGTCCGCTACACACGCTGGGGTGTCGCTCCAGGACCTTGCTTCAGACAGGTAAGCTCCCCCATCTGTTAAACCATTGATGTCTCTGTCGCTGACTCCGGGCTCTTTCTTCGGTCTCAAAGCTGGGCAAGCACAGGCCTTGTAGGCCTGCGGGGTGCAGCCCAACAGGCCAGAGCAGCCAAGAGACCGAGGAAACTCCCGTGAGCGCCGAGATGTCGGGAAATACAGGACGGGGAATGGAAACTTGCGGGTAATCCTGGAGTGGCCGTCCACTAACATGTGGGGCCCAAAAGTTCCAAGGGTGACCCCGAAAGTTACGGGGAGATCGCAGGGTGGCTGTCCACTAGTATGTGGCGTCCTGTGGTGGCCGTCCTTGCTGAGTGGCGGCTGCCGAGAGAGCTGGAGAACAGTGCCCTCCAGTGGCTCTGCTATTGTATCAAAGTGAGCCTTCCGTAATTGGTTAAGCCAGCTTTCTGGAAGGAATTGGTATTTCTCTTGTGCCTTTGAGATGTAAATGGTCTGCCTGGGCTTTCAGGAACTTTAATCTTCTGTGATCTCTAAGAGTAAAGGAGAAAAAAAGAGCTTTTAGGTAAACTCTATAGAAATAATTATGTTTTGGGAATGTCTGTCTAAAACTCTCTGTCCAGGTTTTGGTAACTTGAAACTACACTAAGTTAAATGAAGAGAATTCATTGACTATCTGGGTCATTTCAAATAGGATAAAATATTAGAACATTAATTGCTGAGCGGGCCTCAGTTTGCCTGCCTTTGCCTGCTTAAGAGAGGTAGACTAAAGCGTTGAGTTTTCCAATCAGGAAATGCACAATTACTTGCTTCTTGGTTTTTGCCAGACATTAAGGTTTTCAAGGCTTAAGGTTATAATCAGTCATAATTCTTGTAACCAAGTTTCTTTATCAATTACATTGTGATCAGGTGTTTAACCGTGCCTTTTAAAGTTATTCGTCATTTATAGGTAGTTATTTTTGTACCCTGATGCTTTTGCAAAAGTGTTTCATCTTCAAGAAGATTCATAGGAAGGATCTTCTGACAATAACAGGTCTCTGATAAGTTTCAGATTATACTGCTGAACTGGGTAAGAACTTAAAGAATCCTAATGGAAGACCTGATGGCTTCATAAAAGTTAACAGAAGGATTGGTTACTGAGTGAACTGGTGAAAATAGTTTTAATTTTTATGGGTTTTGCCTCGAGTGTTACTGGTTTTGATCTGTGTTTTCCAGATATAGGGAAGCCCTTCCCCTTAAGTTGGTTATGAATTATAGCAATTTGGTAGACTATACCTGTGGGTAGGATTGAAGCATTTTCCTTTTCCTCTCTGCCTGGTCCCTCCAGAAACTGGGGACTCTTGTGTTCTGAGCAGCCGTATCAGGGGAATGGAAAAGACTGTCTCCTGGCATGTGCAGGAATCTTGATATTTTGGGGACTTTTGGAAGAGAAAAATCCACCAAGGCAGAGCCTGGTAGCAGGCCTTTGGCATGGCTTTGCTGGCCTTGAGAGGCCTTTCGGGAATTCAGTCTGAGACTCCTGAGGACTTCCCCCTCAGGCAGTTTGGAGGAGCCTACCTGATCTATTGACCAGACTTATTTTGCAAACAAATTAGTTTTGATTGGCTGTGTTTGGAGATGAGGGTAATTTTAGAACACGATTATGTTTCAGTGGATGTTAAATTCTAGTTCTGTTAATTGAGGTCTGTATTTATGAAAGTTACTGTGCTAACCATGCTTTTGCCCTGGTGTTCTGGATGGAAAGAAAATTAGTGAAATTGTCACAGAGTATAACTACTCATGAAGTGTGACACTACTTGCTTTATTAGTCTGCTGCTGAAAGCCCATGTACAGTGCTTGTGTGACAGTGGGTATAAGTGATAAAATATATAGCCTATGAAGTGTCTCCCCATTAACATACCTCAGAGCCTGTTCACGAGATCTGACTAGCTTTCCCCCAACGTGAATGACTAGGCGAATATAAAGGAGGCCTAGCACCAAGGGACAGGATCTGAACCTGGGGTAGGAGCCAGCACACCCGCATTGCAGGACAAATATTTTATCAACAGTGCTTTCTGTTGGAAGATTTTCAATCGAAAGGCGAAGTGCTGGAAAAGTGCGCATGTTGAGGTATGGGGAAGTCATTCTGGTTTATATATGGTTTAACTTAAATTTTACTGACCAGAGCAGCCTGATTTGTGGCCTTTCAGACATGCACTGTGTGTCTGCTTTGGCCATTGAGGAAGGGAATATGTTTGAAAGTCAAAATGGAGTAGCTGTGGTTCAGACATCCAAGGTGAAACTAGGTGGCCGTCGAATACCTGATTTTAGACACGTTCTTATATTATTGAAAAGTTGAGTTTTCTGAACTATATTGCAGACTAGGACAAACACCACAGGCAGGTGTGGTATTATCTCTGAATGTGGTCACTGCTTGTATTTTGCTTAATTGTCACGATCTCCCCTGTGTTGTGCCTGTTAGGTGTCTTACATTTTGTCCATAGCCTGAGGGAGGAAATCTATTTGAGGGCTGAGCAGCGACACTGGCCTCACTGCGAAATGAGTCGAATCGCTGGGTTGTACAGTGAGGTGCTGTTGTCGTCCTCCTCTGGACTTCCATGAAAAATCGACCAGGCTAATGTGACTATGTCGGTGCTATTGACAATGGGGAGAAAAGACTCACCATCTTCCGGTCCCATATGCTAATATGTCAGAAGGACCCCCATTGGTAAACGTTACTTTACAACTGACTGCCATGAGCCCCCCTGGGCTATGCTATGTGGAATGGTATAGTTAGGCTTTTGGACACCCAAGTCCAACTAGTGGGATTAACTGTTTTGTTTGGAAAACCCCGATGGGTCCACCCCTAATGGCACTCAACATAGCATGGGGTGGCAGACCTGTACTGTGACCACTGACTCCTGGCTAGGCCACCAGAATGTTTCTTGTAGAGCCAGGGCCCACCCCTCCCCATGTGGGTGGCTCTGGGTTTGTGAAAACCAGGGGTGGCCTTACCTTCCTTACAACTGGGCAGGGCACTGCTGCTATTGACTCCCTCTCCATTGACCCAGTAAGCGTTTGGCTCCAAAATTTGTCCACATCGTGCTAAATGACTCTTCTGAGCATGCTAGGTCTCTTACTTTTTTTTTTTTTTTTTTTTTAGTATTGATTTATTTACTTGGCTGCTTTGGGTCTTAGTTTGTGGCATGTGGGATCTTCGGTGCCCTGTGCGGAATCTTTTAGTTGCGGCAGGCAGGATCTAGTTCCCTGACCAGGGATCGAACCTGGGCCCCCTGCGTTGGGAGCGCATAGTCTTAATCCCTGGACCACCAGGGAAGTCCCTAGGCCTCTTACTACTCTTCGGCTGCTGCTGTCTGTACTGTATTCGTGGTATCTGGCTGCAGTGCCCCTCTGCATAGCTGACCCCAGAGATATCGTGGAAGAGCAGTGGACCAAGATGGTAAGAGTCAGTGCAGGGTCTGTAGGGGTGGAGGGTATGGTCAGGCCACTCCAGGTGGCTGTTCTTTTGCTCTCTGTACCTCCCCTGCCTGACCAGTGCCTGCGTCACCTCTACCCTGTGCACATGACTGACCTTCCTACTACTTGCCCCAGACCCCAGCTGGTGATTGTTCTTATCATAGGGGCGGTGAGGGGCGTGCCCCTCTGCTGGTTTCCCTGGTAACTAATGAGCCCACCTGCTGTTAGTTCCCTGATCACTGGTAATTCCGCCGCCGGGCCCCCCCCCCCCCCCCCCCCCCCCCCCCCGCGAAGACTGCCGCCATGTCCTGCCTGCCATCTGCCGCACGCGCTGGGGTGTCGCTCCAGGACCTTGCTTCAGACAGGTCAGCTCCCCCGTCCACTAAACCATTGATGTCTCTGTTGCAGACTCCAGGCTCTTTCTTTGGTCTTGAAGTTGGGCAGGCATAGGCCTTGTAGGCCTGTGGGATGCAGCCTAACGCTAGGGGAGACTTTATATTAAGGTTTCCTTTTACTAATAATAAACTAATGCCAAACCCCCACCAGCAAAGACCCCAGGGGTCACTCCGTAGATAAAGATTCTAAGACACATAGAGTTCATTTATTTCCTACATGAAGTCCCCAGAACTGGGAACAAACCAGATAGTTCTCTACCCAAGAGGTCATGCTAACACTTTGAACAAGAATGGAAAAGTCGAAGCTATGTTAAATTCTCGTTAGCATTTCTTTGATCAAATGTATATTTTCCTCCTTTTCGCAACTTTTTTTTCAAATGCAAATATGTGCTTAAACATTAGCCACTGAGCTGCTACTGGGAGAGCCTCCACAGAATATTTAAATATGCAAACCAGCACCTTAGAGAGGAAAAGATGAACCTTCCCTACTTTGTTCTTTTGTACACAGCAGCAAGCAATGGAAAGTACAATTAAATAGTCTCTCTGAACTCCTGCATCAAGAAGTATGTATTATCAACTGAACTATATGCAGCTGTGCTGCCAGAAGTCTTAGCAAAATGCCACATGTGCCCCAGAGAGATTCCAAATAGAATACAGTTGCAGTTAAACTGAGTCACCGTTAAGGAAAGTGGCCCAAATCTTTGCTTGAAACTGGGCTCAGTCATATCTGTGGATGATTTTGAAAGTAAATATGGATTAGGAATATAAAGGAATGAAGGCAGAGGCCTGTCGGAGTCATCCACTCGTGCTATGAGGAAACTGCCCAATTAATAAAGAGCGACATTTACTAAAATTTTGAGATTTTTTTTTCAAAAATATGAACAAATGCAAATAAATCTGCAGATACTAATTAAGTGCTGCACCAAGTGTTGATGAGGTCATCAGAAGATGAGGAAATGGGTATGCTTATTTACTATGGGTTAAAGGGTAAATTGGCACAATGATTCCTTTAGAGTAGAAAGATAGCATCAGTTCTCGTCTACTTGGAACCTTTCTTTCTCTTCATTTTAAAGTCTGTTTAATAATCTGTAGCGTACTGGACATTCCACTGAGAGCCTTATCTGGGATTTGTAGGACACCACATTAATGGAAGAACACATTTTAAGTTGGCATCCTGACGCACAGAACCACCCTCTTCTAATTCCACTCTGCTCCTCCTAATTATATTTCTCCCCCTCTTCTTTCTTCTCCTTTTCCTCCCAGATTTTTAATGAAAACTAGCATAATATAAAGGAAATGGCATGAGTTTTATATTTGGAGAAACACAATTTTCAGTCCTAGCTTCTCAACTTTTTTATGGACCTTTGTCAAGTTAGTTTTAATCTATTTGAGCCTCCGTTTTTCTCGTCTGTAAAACATAATACCACAGAGTGTTTTGTGAATATTAAATTATATGTATTGATATGACACATAGAAGGTATCTAGGTGGGTTATGTAATGCTAGGTGCTACGACAATTTAAAAATATCCAGGGGCCTAACTCACTCAAATTTTATTGCTATAGGAGTTCCTGGTCAGCTAAGACCTAATCCTAACTGTTGGCATTTTTCCATTTTGTAGCTCTACCATCCCCTAGGTCTCAGACAAGCTCTGAGTATGCAGGAGCCCGTTCCCACCTCACTGCTAAAAGTTACGTCACTTCCACTCAAAGTCCATGAAGTCAAAACTGGGCATTTGTTGATGCCTGAAGTGAGTGGGCCAGAAAAGTATAGACTGTGGCTGGACTGTCCTCAGCGATAGCTCAGTGTTACAGAAGTCCCCATTTGTGGTGGTAGAGTGCTGGAATCTTAACAGTGTTGCCTGCCAGGATTTCAGAATTGCCATAAACCTACCGGTCTGCCATCTCTGTTTATTATTCTCTTTCCAAATGTATTTTTTTAAATTGTGGTTTTCTATCCTTGCTCCACTGTATCCTGGAGATAAGGACAGGGCATACAATTTATATTTTAATCCATAGATCAGGGGAAGAAATTGGGCTCTGGTGCAGCTCCACAGAAGACCTCAGCTGACACCCATGGGGAGCTGTGAAGTTGAGATGGTTCTTTAGAGTTGTCCCATGTTATGACAAGGGTGCCAGTTGTTTGTACTCCAGTATAGACCACTTGTTGGATACAGGCTGCCTCTGGAGATGGGTGTGAAATTTTTAATCTTCCTTTAAGTGGCAATGTTCTTTGAAATCAATCATATAATATTGCAGTAGTTCCTGAAAAAATATATTTCTTGAACTCAAGTCCATGGCTACATGTATAGCATGAAATCAAAGGTGCCTAGAAAGCTCCAAATTGGGTTGGCCAAACAGATGATTTTTCATTGAGATATGTGTTTTGACATCACTAGGGACTTCCAATGAATGAATGTTTCTTCCAATTTTGATACATAAATCCCACCTTCAGCCTAAATTTGGGTCATAGTCTTCACTGTTTCGAGGGGAACCGATCCAAGTAAACCTGAACTTAGACAGTGAGAGGGAATCCTATGATATTCCCTATGGCATTAGAGCAACCAGCTTCTGTCTCTTAGGAGAAATTAACCACCCTGAGGCCCTAACCACTCCAGTACAATCTGACTCTCAGCTGGGAAAATATAAAAATCCACTGTCCCTTTGGCTTAGTAATGCCTAAAATTCTAGCCCTGGAGGTCCAATTGCTTAATCTAAAAGCCCATGTTCAGTTAAGATACAAACACCTTGTGTGAAGTAAGGGTAGCTTTTACCATTTATGAATACCTTGACTTAAATAACTCTTTCAGATTGTTTTACAAAATAGCTTACTAGAAGAAAGATGAACCTTAATGCCAACTACATTGATTAGAGAAATAGGAATACCAAGTTTGTGCACGGGAAGGATGTGTTAGCTATCTATTGCTGTAGTGAAATTACCCCGAGACTCAGAGGCTTCAAACAATATTCATTTATTATCTCCCAGTTTCTGTAGAATTTGGGAAGAGCTTATCTGGGTTTAATATTTCAGGGTCCATCACAGACCTACAGTGCAGGCATTTTCTGGTTCTCTGGTCTCATTTGAAGGCTCAATTGGGGAAGAGTGTGCTTCCAAGCTCAATTACATGGCTACTGGCAGCATTTAGTTTCTTGCTGGATTGTTTTGAGTGACTCATTTCCTCACTGGCTGTTGAACAGAGGTTTCCCTCAGTCCCTTGCCATAGGGGCCATTCCCACATGGCAGCAGGCTTTATCAAAGCAAGGTAGCTGCCATGGCAAGAGAAAGAGAAAGTAGAAAGTCACAATCCTCCATAACCTAATCCTGGATAGAACGTTCCACTACCTTTGCTGTATTCTAATCATTAGAAACAGGTCACTATGTCCCGGCCACACCCAAGAGGAGGGGATTACACAAGGGTGTAAATATTAGGGAATGGGGATCATTGAGGGTCATCTTGGAAAGATGCATGCCACAAGACAGTTGACTGTAGCATAAAGAGAATGGAGGTTCTGATAGCAAACTTTGCTAAAATCACATGTCTTCTCTGGGATTCAGCTCAAATGATTTTTCAGATATTCTCCACCATAATCTGGAATTCATTAGAACACAGGCTGAATGAAATCCAGAGCTTCTTGGATTCTCAGGTTCATAATCAACAAAATAAGGATGATAATGCCTATTTCAAAGGGTTGTCGCTGGAGATTAACTGAGAATAGTTTTAGAAGTAGAATTATACCTAATTTTTCTTCTCTGCATGTTTGCCAGTGCGTTAATATTTTTCTAAGATCATGCGTACAGTTAAACTTTTTTAAACATGCAAAAACACCATTTAGGGTATATTAGATGCTTGAGTTAATATGAGGATATCTTAAATCTATACCTGAACTACTAAGTAGAAAGGACTTCTGAGCTATGGATTTGATGAGGCCTTAATTTTCCCTTATTTAGAAGTTAATCACTGCAAGATAATCATTATACAGTGATTAACTTCTAAATAAAGGAGAAATAAGGACAGAGCAAATTCATATCTCAGTGTTGTATGCAGATTGGGAATCTGTTGCATCAATGTTCGGTATACAAGAAGCTGATAATTACATTTACATGGATGAGACCTGCCTTATCGTGTACAAGATTCTTGCTGACATTTAAGAGAAGAAATCGGAATATTCTAAATGCAGGCAATTTATCATTGTCTTGATTCACAGCAACCTAGGGACTCTTCTTTATCAAATTTTCTACTTATGCCAAACACTTAGAATGCTCTGTATTGTTGCCCTGCGCTATTTTCTCTATTCTTTCCCTTCTAATACAAAGAATGACAATTTGGGTTTGTTTTAGTTTTTAGTTTTTGTTTTTTGTACAACAGTCTTTCTTTTAAATGCATTTTAAGCTCATTCATTGCACAAAGATTTAATGAGTTTTTATATAACCAAGGCATTTTGCGAATTCAGTCTTAAAAAAAATGTACTCACTGACTTTAAAAATCTTAGGATCTATGAGAGAAATTATACATCCATTAACAAGACAAATACTGTGAAAGTGATCCATTTAAACTAGTGTTATCAACAAAAAGCAACATTAAGTGCCACTTGACATGGGACCAAGATCTGAGATGTGCACAGGGAATCACAAACAGTGGCTCAAAGTATAATTTTCAAAATGTCAAAAACATGACACATACAAATACAGAATGAGTATGTATCAAAAATTTAAATCATTAATGAGAGAACCAGCAGGATGGTAAAAATGGTTCAAAGGAGAGTTTAAAAAACAGATTTATATAGACACTCAGTAGGTCAAAGGCATAATGAAATGAACTTCCTGGTAGATGAAAAATTAATATCCTACAGAGTAAAAACACTATCTTTTGGAGTAGTCTTTCCTCCTAAATAGATATTTATAAGTTAATATGTAACTTCAGAGTCTGGGCCCTGATCAGTAGTGAACAGTAAATCAAACAACGGTAAATCCTGTAGGAAATTAAATAATCGTTGGGTCGGCCTGTCAGGCAATGCTTCAGTATGACACCAAAATGACATGCGGTCATTCTTTTGTCTTATTTCTAAATTTTGAATACTTTTGCTTAACAAGGGTAAATAGCATGTACATGGCCACAGAGGTATATTTTTAGAGAAGGGCACATGCACGAGGGGTTGGCAGACTTTTTCTATAGATGGGCAGATAGTAAATATTTGGGGCTTTGGGACGGCCATGTGATCTCTGCTGTAGCTACTCATGTCTGCCATTGAAGCCTAAAAGCAGCCATAGATAATAAGTAAACAAATGAGTATGACTGTTACCATAAAACTTACTATATGAACGCTGAATTTCCTATAACTTTTACATGTCACAAAATATTCTGCTTTTTGGATATTTTTTTCAATCATTTAGTAATGTAAAAGACACTCTGTAGACCATACAAAAGCAGCCGGTGGGTTGGATTTGCTCTGCATGTCGTCTGCCGACCCTAGCAAAGCGATGACTTGCTATTTTACGTCAGTGGCAAATAAGACAGCAAAGAGGTTGGGGCTAGGAAATGCATGGTCTTAAAAACCCTACTCAGACACAGACAAGGAAGGAATCAATTTGAGCCTTGGTGTGGGTTTGCGAAATGACACTGCAATGTTCTCATAAGGTTAATCTGAAAGCAGTGTTTTAGATGAGGTACAAGAGGCCAGAGATAGAAAAACTAGGTAAGAATTTTTTACTAGTTCATTTTGAGGAGCTAATCATGTGGTTCAGAGTGTGGTCAGAGAAAAATTTCCCAACAGATGAGATGTATGGGGCGGGAGAGAGCAACTATTGAAAGCTTATGCAGAGGATTCAAGCCAGAGACACTGGGGAGTGAAGATATCCTTGTCAGAAAAGGAGCATAGTGACTATGTTGGTTATAAATCAGCTGAGCTGGAGGTAGCCATGGAATTCCAGCTGTAGGAAATCAAGCAGTGTTGGGAAGCCTTGAATGGATTTTGGGAGATAGTCCTTGCCCACAGGTGAAAACTTGTAGGAACTTTCCTCATGGAGGGGAGAGTGAGGGGGCATGGGAATGGATGGAGTGTCCAATAAAATGCCTAGCCAGAGGGCCTCCCTGGTGGCGCAGTGGTTGAGAGTCCGCCTGCAGATGCAGGGGACACGGGTTCGTGCCCCGGTCCGGGAGGATCCCATATGCCGCTGAGCGCTGGGCCCGTGAGCCGTGGCCGCTGAGCCTGCGCATCCGGAGCCTGTGCTCCGCAACGGGAGAGGCCACAACAGTGAGAGGCCTGCATACCGCAAAAAAAAAAAAAAAGTCACCTCAGCTTTTAAAATAATCATATATCAAACCTTTGTGTTACATCATATTAGTATAAAATTTCTTCTATTTAAACTCCTCACATTCAATATTCAGATATCAGCACGTGAAAACTAAAGGGAGGAGCGGGCTACAGTGTAGTTCAGCGGTTTTGCTCAATTATCTCACACAGCTCCTGCAGCAGCTGCCACAGTTTCCATGGTCTTACACACCAAATGTGCCTTCGATTCTTTCTCCTCCCAGACCTGATCCTACTCATAAAGAGAGTCAGCAGCTCTTTACCTGCTGTAATACGCCTGCAACTACCTCATATTCCAAAATTAGTTTCTCATATTGAATGGGTCAGGTGGAAAAAGCAGGGGCATTTCTCCCCAGGCTCACAGATAGAATGCCATATGCATTGACATTTTAGAGCTGGAAGTGACATAGGGGCTTTTAGTTCAGCCATCTTCAAAATCCTTGTTTTAATTAGAAAGCAATGGAATTCCCTCCTCAAATTTCCCAATGAGGGACTTCCCTTGTAGCGCAGTGGTTGAGAGTCCAGTGGGAAGTCCAGGGACTTCCCCTGTAGCGCAGTGGTTGAGAGTCTGCTAGTGCAGGGGACACAGGTTCGATCCCTGGTCTGGGAAGATCTCACATGCCACGGAGCAACTAAGCCTGTGTGCCACAACTACTGAGCCTGTGCTCTAGAGCCTGCGAGCCACAACTACTGAGCCCACGTGCCACAACTACTGAAGCCCGCACGCCTAGAGCCTGTCTTCCACAACAAGAGAAGCCACCGCAATGAGAAGCCCACGCACCGCAACAAAGAGTAGCCCCCGCTCGCCGCAGCTAGAGAAAGCCCGCGCGCAGCAACAAAGACCCAACACAGCCAAAAATAAATAAATAAAATTTAAAAATTTATTTAAAAAATTAATGTGTCAAATTTCCCAATGAAATTTTTGGTAAGGCCCATGACTTAGAATAGATGGACGCAAATTTTTCTTGTTAAATACAGAGTAACGTATGCAGAGCCCCACCCACTCAGCTTGGACTAAGCTAAAACTAATGGAAACATTGTGAAAGAAAGTAAATTTTCCTTAGATAAACTGTTCCAGTTTTGAAGATCCAGTTCTTTTTTCCTTCTGTAGCACCAACAGGTGCTAATACATGGCATGTATGTTGCCAATCTGCTTCCTGTCCCTGTGCAGACATGACTAATCAAGTATAGCACTCTTTCCTACTAAACCTGAAATTGGCATCAGAATTCTTGTCAGTATAGAACTCCAGAACTTCACTATTTATCAGTATAAATTTGAGTTTGCACTGAAGATGAAACCTATTTGCAATCCCTAAGAGACTTTCTGTTTACACACACACACACACACACACACACACACACACACACACGTATATCTTCTTTACACACACATTACTTGTCCTCTATTTAATACTGATGTTCCCTGGCTATCCATTCAGGTGAACAAGCTGTGAGGTCTGTAGAGGCTGAACTAGGGAATTACAGCCAGCTCTTAGAATCTCAACAGCCTCCCTCACCCAGGCAGCCCGCACTTCAGCAACTCTGAACAAATACTGGTAGATGTGTGGGTGTTTGAGGAGTCCCCAAAAACCAGACCCTGAAGAGACCTTCATTAGTTTACAATATTCAGAGGCTGACTGAAGGGACATTAATCCCTCTTTTTGGGTACAAAGTATTGTTTTAATATAAGAAATGACATTTATATATCTAAACAGTTTACAATTCTACTTTCCACCAATCCAAAAAGTGTTTATGCCCCTCCTTCGCTAACCTAGTCTGAACTGAAAGAGTAAGAAGAGGTGAGCAGCATCTTAGTGGATTTAAGGTCTGGATGTTGTCTTTAAGAGACCTTTATTTTCACAAATCAGTTCCGCCCCCCCCCCCCCCCCCCCCGCTTGCCTGTTTAGTTTTTGGAGTTAGTTAGACCGAGGTCTACCTCTCAGCTCTGCCTCTTGCTGCTATGTGATCAAATATAGTTTTATTATTTTGGGGAACCTCAGAAAGTCCTATTATTCCAAAGTTTCTTTAAAGAGGACGTATCAGTGTGGTGTTTCAGTATCCCTAAAGTCAAGAAACTGAGGTTCTAGTATCTGTGACGTGCTTTAAAGATCTCTGTGAACTTCAGTGCCTTCCTTTGTCAAAGAAGGTAGGGTTTGATATGCTGTGGGCCAGCAATTCCTGAGCAGCCCAAGCCAGGGACTGAGGATGGCAGGGCCACTAGATCCCAACATTTTTTCTTTAAGGGTCAACCTTTGCTCCAGAGCTCCCAGCTGGACTGGCTAAGACTTGGAGCTGGATCGTGGTCACTCCCTGACCAATGCTGTCCCTCTTTTCTTTTCACAGGTGTCAGATCTAAAATGCAGTTTGAAAGCTTTCCTTGCCCATTCTCTCTTCCTCCATCATTCACTGGAATTATCCTCTTTCTTCCTCGAGGAAACCCCTCACACTCATTAACTCCATTTCAGAGTGTGCTTCTTGATTGACCCAAACAACACATGCTATAAGGTCTATTAATGTTTTAATAAATAAGATCATGTTAGAAATGATTCTGTTTTCTCTTACCTTTATGTTTGGCACTTTAGCAACAGACTTGGGAAGGGTGAGTGGGATGCTTAGGAGATCATACATCTCGGTTTTCCTGCAACAGTGCCAATTGACACCTTTTGTCCAGATGTCCCTTCTGACATAACATTTGCTACTATATAAATTGTTTTGGAGACCATGCACTGTGGTCTCCCTAGTGATACTGAATAACATGTTTAATGCCTTCATTTCTAAAATTTAAAATGCTCCTATATATATCCAAAATAGCTCAACATATCCATCAATGTGATGATGTTCTATTCATTCATGTATTCATTTAATTCTGGAAATATTTATCGAGTTTAATTCAGTACAGTATTATAGACTCAGGACTTGGATAAAAGACAGTAAATACTTGAGTAACATTTTAGGTCAAGTTATTGTATTTTATTGGCTAAAAGACTAATTTGAAAGATCAATTTTTCCTTGATTTTCTAGTTCACAAAGAGCATTCATAATGGCTAGTCTACCATGACAGATCCTTCCTCCAATGAGGATGACATGTTTCCCTTGGGAAAATTTCTCTGGGCAGCTGCAGCCGCAGCGCAGGTTGCTGACTTCAGCTAGACTATATTCGACAGATTGAAAGCTCACAGGTGCCTGAGCATACCAGAAAACATTTGTCTTTCTTAGTAGGAAAGTTGGAAGGATTTTAGTTGGCTGTGCCGTTTTTTTTCACTTATACATGTTTTAACGGTACATTTCTTTACGACAAAAGTAAGGTTACCAGGATATGGGCTGCTATGTGTTAAAGCATTACAGATTTTTCGCTTTATTCATAATTTTAGTGCAAATTCATTAAATAGCTTTACTAGAATATTCGCTTCTTTAACAAGTCGAGACACTTTTGGGATTTTTCCATGTTTCTTATGGTTGAAAAAAGCCTCCTCTGTCCACTTCTCCACAAATCTCCATTTGCCCTTCTCATGGCAAAATCTAATAAGCAGGGTTAAAGTGGGCTATCACAGGGTACACTCATTTTTTTTTTATTGACATATAGTTGATGTACAGAATTGTGTTAGTTTCAGTGTACAACATAGTGATGCGACATTTAAATAAATTACAAAATGATCACAACAATAAGTCTAGTAACCACCTGTCACCATACAAAGTTATTACTGTATTCTTTTTTTTTTTTTTTTTTTTTTGGTACGCGGGCCTCTCACTGCTGTGGCCTCTCCCGTTGCGGAGCGCAGACTCCGGACGCGCAGGCTCAGCGGCCATGGCTCACGGGCCCAGCCGCTCCACGGCATCTGGGATCTTCCCGGACCGGGGCACGAACCCGCGTCCCTTGCATCGTCAGGCGGACTCTCAACCACTGCGCCACCAGGGAAGCCCATTACTGTATTCTTGACTGCATTCCTTATGCTGTATTTTGCATGTGTGACTTATTTATTTTTTAACAGAAGTCTGTAGTCTTAATCCCCTTCACAGGGGATACTCATTTTGAACACAATGGAACAATTGTTTCCGAAGGTCAGTATCCACTTTGCATTCTAAGAGCTAGGCTGGATTCTATTTCAGTTGAAAGGGTTGAAAAAAATGATACATGTCAAAAGATGAATAACCTAAAGATTGGTCACTACAGAGACTAATTATATCTCTCTTCCCTACCTTTAAATTCTCTCTTTAAATCAGGAAATGTTTGCAACTAAGATGGTTGCATACTCAATTCATTGGCCTCAGACAGTTCTGAATTTCCACTTAGGGCACAAAACTGAGGTGTTTATTGTGTAAAGGAAGACATTTTAAAAGATTTTTAATATTAGAAGGTGCCATGGTAGATTATCACTTATATCTTTCAAACAGTTGCCTTAAATTTCCTACAAATCTCACTTTGATTATGCAGAAAGTATGAATTGCTCCACAGCATATGAGGTGTGAATAAGGTTACAGTTAATTATTTTCCCCAAGTTGACTAAAATCAGTTCCAAAGCCCACCTGTAAGTCCAGTATCACTCATTTTGGGGGACATCTCTTCACCTCCTTTATAAAGTCATAGTTAAAGTCAGGAAAGTGGAAATCATTATAGATATTTCTAGTCGGAAGGGATTTTTAATACAGGGCAACAGAGGCTTCCACGGGTTTTGCAGCGCTGCTGACATCAGGGAAGCAGAAAATGCAGGGATCAGAGAGGCCTGCCACTCATCACCTCAGGACGCTATAGGAGCCGCGTGGCTCCTGGAGATTCCTGGAAGAGGCCGAGAAGTTGTTGTCAAAGCCCTACCTCTCTCAGCCTGGACCTTGTCTGCAACTTCTAGAGGAGAAGTAATGGCTTTTTCTTTGATTACATTTTGCAAATTTCACATGAGTCCCTTTCCATGGCATCTTCTAAGCTAGAGACCTGCGCTCAAGGGGATCCCGAAAATGTATTTCTAGGATTTCTGTTTCCGGGGCAACATAGAAGGGTAGAAAGGATACAGATTCAGGAGGGACAACAGCTGGCAAATAGCCCCAAGAAGACAGTCTCCCATATTTCTAATCTCATCATGATAGGCTGTGGTTTCTTAGTCCATGACTATTGTCACTGCTATTACGTCTTGTTATGACTTGTAGCTGTAGAAAAGCGATCCCATTTACAGGCCCGTTTTTCTTCAGGCTTGGAGATGCTGGTCCAATTCCCTTTGCGAGTAAGCAGGATCATCCCAATGAGGATATCTCTTTGGGAGTTCTGTCCCCGCTAAGCTTGGCACCGGCCCACCTTGCAGGCTCCCTGGGCTGTGGAGTTATGCTCCAGTCTACTAACACGCTCTTCACCATTGCCATGCCAGCTGCACTCCATCCCTACCCTCCACTACCCAAAACACTCCATTGTTTCCCCTCTGTCCCAGTCGTGGAGTTACATCTCATATAGTTTGGACAAATTTTTAAGCAGAAAGATTTGTTCTGACTGCTTTTTCAACAGCAATGCCTAATTGCATCCACGGGCCTCTAAGTCCTCTCAACAGAAAAGTCTGTTATGAGGTAGACTTCTGTTGCCACCACATGAAAACATCTCCTTCAGAGCCCTGAAACCCAAAAGCCGATTAGCTTCCAGCAGAGGAAAGGGAACCCCAAACCTTAGGGAGATAAACACCTGAATGGCTTCCTAGAGGGATAAAAATCACTTTTCGTTCTTTCCCAGTGAATCTCCAGCAGTGAGAACACGGTGCTTTTTCTCTTTAGGTCACCCCATCACAGCAAATTTGCAATAAATCAACCTGCCACACTTGCTAGAGGATTGTCTTTGTCTGTAGATGCTGAAGTGAAA
Organism: Lagenorhynchus albirostris; assembly: GCF_949774975.1. NCBI lineage: Eukaryota > Metazoa > Chordata > Mammalia > Artiodactyla > Delphinidae > Lagenorhynchus > Lagenorhynchus albirostris. The sequence goes on along the minus strand of NC_083116.1, from coordinate 106,222,945 downwards.
AGCACTCCTCTCAGGAAATCATTGTGGATCTGGGGCTGTGTCTGTCTCCTCAGAACTTAACTGCTGTTAAATGAGGATGGATTCTTGCTCTATGCTCATCTCTTCAAGAAGAAATCAAAGCTCAGTGATCCCCCTGATATGACTTTGTGAGGAGATACAGTGATGCTCTTAGATGCAGTGATGGGGGGTGGTTAGACATTCTGGGCCACCGTACTAACTGGTCACTCTAGGTTTGAAGGATGGGAGAGAACAGAGGAAATCTTAGAGCTCCTGCAGAAGAGGTGTGGTATTGGGTCATATAGTAGGAACCAAACAGAAAGAGAGGGAGGGAGAGAGCAAGGGAGCAAGTGACCAAGTAGGAGGGAGTTGATGGACATGAAAGACAATACACTTAGGGGAACTAAGAGGCTGAAGAGCATGCATGTATGAAGAATTAGAACCCTGAAAGGTACATATTCATACCTGACCAAAACTATCATACTACCTCCAACAGGGTGAGACAAAGGAGAAAAATTTAGGATCTAAAGCTAGATTGATTTGTAGGAGTGGGGCAGGTACAGACTCTGACACCAAGCCCAGGCTCAAAGCTGGGAAGTAGAACTCAGAGGGTCTAATGCAAACCTGTGGGGGTATCCTGCTGGATAAACACCATAGTGGAAAATCACAGAACAGGCCCCATGCAGAAATCTACAAAAGTAGGTAGAAGATGCCCATCCAGAAAATCCACTAGTAGAAAATAGGACTCCAACCCCTCGGCTGGGATTCAGACTGATATCATAACCTCCAGGAAGACAGGGCAGGCATAACCAAGTCAGAAAGCCATGCCTAGATGATTATGGTATAGGGCAGATTACTGGTTCAAAGACTCAAGACATAATTTATTCACTACTAGAAGAATGCAAGAGGTCCTAAAAATAAAAAAAAGTTCTAGTTGTGAGAATCAGGAATAAAGCCAGGATTGGAGTAACAAAATTAATAATAACATTAATAATATAACTATTATTTATAGACATATTACCAGGTTCCAAGAACTCTGCTGTGTCTTTTTCATATTATTTTCATTTAATCATTACAACTACTAGGGACGTAGGTATTATTATCTGATTTAACAGATGAAGAGATTGCGTCCCAGGGAGTTAAATTATCAAAATCATACAGCTAGTAAGGAACAGAGCCATAAATTGTACTCAAGGCTCTCAAATTTCAATTATGATTCAATGATAAGCATAGAATTGAGCTTGATTTCTCTCAGTCATTGAGGTGACCAAGAATATTTTCCAAAGATGGCTGCAACATTATCTTCTATTCCACATGGTTTTCTGCAATGTCACTTTACCCCTCCCTCTTTTTTTTTTTTTTTTCTCGTCGCACCACTGCTTGTGGGATCTTAGTTCCCCGACCAGGGATTGAACCCATGCCCCCTGCGGTGGAAGCGCACGGTGTCCTAACCACTGGATTGCCAGGGAATTCCCTACCCCTCCCTCATTAAAAGGAGTCTATTTCTCCACTCCCTTGAAATGGGCATAGAATACAGCAGAAGTGATGCTGTCCCAGTTAAGGATTCAGTTCTTAACTGGCCTGGCAATTTATACTTATAGCCTCTTGCAACGTGTACTCCTGAGAACGCTCCACCTCGGAACGCAACCACCGTGCTGCAGAAAGCCTAAGGCACATGGGAAAAGTCACACGTAGCCCAGTTGACAGCTCCAGCTAGCTCCTTGCTGACATCCAGAATCAACTGCTAGCATTTAGGGTGGACTGTCTTGGGCATCCAGCCTAATTGAGCCTTTAGATGACTCCAGCCTCAGCCACCATTTGTATGACTGAGCCACGTGAGAGCTGCCCAGATGAGCCCAGGATCATGAGAACTAACAATATATTATTCTTTCTAGCCACTAAGGTTTGCAATAATTTGTTATATATTAAAAGATGAGACTACAACGCCAAGGTAAAATGTGGTCCTAGCTATTGAGCTGAGACTGAGCCTGGACACGTGGGGTGGGAAGGTCTAGGTGCTGGGGGGTGGAAAAGAAGGGAAGCAGAAAAGTAACTACACAGCACGTTAGTTACTCTTAAGTTTGGGGTAGAGGATGAGTAAGATGATTAACGTGAAATTTTATACCTGTTACTTAGCTCAGCTGTATTAGTTGTCCTGTTAGTTTTCTATGCACATAAAAATTACTTACCTTAGTAACTTAGAACACATATTTATTATCTCACAGTTTCCTTGGGTCAGGAATCTGGACACAACTTAGCTGGATCCTTTATTCAAGTCTTGCAACGGCTACAAGCATGGTCTTGGCCAGACTGTGTTCTCCCCTGGGGCTTGGGGTCCTCTTCCTGGCTCACCTGGTTGTTGGCAGAATTCAGTTCTGTGTGACTGTAGGGCTGTGGCTCTCAGATCCTAGAGGCCACCTGCAGTTCCCTGTCACATGGCTCTCTCCACAGGCAGTTCACATCCCAGGAACTTGCTTCTTCAAGGCCAGTGGGAGAGTCTCTCTAGTGCGTGCTAGCAATATAGACAGATAGATAGATAGATAGATAGAAGATATTTATATATAAAAATAACATAACCACGGAAGTGACATCCCCTTACCTTTGCCATAGTTTTTTTCCTTCTTTTGGCCAAGCCACGCGGCTTGCGGGATCTTACTTCCCCGACCAGGGATCGAACCCGTGCCCCCTGCAGTGGAAGCGTGGAGTCTTAACCGCTGGACCGCCAGGGAAGTCCCCACCTTTGCCATATTCTGTTTGTTAGAAGCAACTTAAAGGCTCTGCCTACACTCAAGGGGAGGAGATTATTCAGGATAGCAACACTGGGATCAGTTGAGGATCTATCCCCAGCAGTTTCTCTTACTTAATATATTCAGTATTCAGTCATCTACTCATCCATCCATCCATTCATTCATTCTCTAAACATGCTCCCTTAGAACCTTGGCATTTACTTTTCCCTCTCTCTGGAACAATTCCCCAGAAATTTACACACCTCATTCTGTCTTTCTTCAGGTTTCTACTCAACTGCCACCTCATGAGTGAGGGATTCCCTAGACCAGCCTGTTTACAGCAGCTGATCTTGGGCCCTAGAATTCACTGTCCCTCTCATCCTGCTTTATTTTTCTCAATAACTCTTACAAGAATTTGATACATGTGTTTACAGCTTTGTTCATTGGCTGTCTCTCCCACCACAGTTTTATTCACTGCTGAAACCCCAAAACCTAAAACAGTGCCTAGCCATAGTTGGAACTCAATAAGTATTTGTTAAGTGGATGAGTGAATGAATGAATACACAAGTGACCATTTACTGAGCACCTACCTTGTGTAAAAGACGGTGCTAATTGCTTTAGAGACCTGAATAGTTCCAGCTGTGAAAGAGTTTGCTAGGAGAGTACCAAAACTTGAGCCTGAGAATGAAGATTTCCAAGCAAAAAGGCATTTTAAAATCAAACCCAATCTGGAGCAACTTAAAGGGGGCATCAGAAGTTTCTACAAATCCCAGAGAAAGCACAAATTAAAACTGAGGCAGCTGGAATTACTGTTTGAATGAAGATAGGCACTCAGAAAATTAAAACTGTCTCAAAACAAAGATGGAAAGCAATTCATTTCAACAGCAGTGGTTTCAGGATTCACTTTTCCCAGAGGCTGAGATTTATTAAGAGGACCACTAATTTTGGCAGTATTAAGAAGTGCTTTACCTGAGGGCTGCTGTGGTATGCTAGTTTTAATTGTTCCAGTGGATAAGGTAGCTTCTTTTTTTTTTTTTTTCCTTTTTTTTTTTTTTTTTTGGCGGTACGCGGGCCTCTCACTGTCGTGGCCTCTGCCGTTGCGGAGCACAGGCTCCGGACACTCAGGCTCAGCGGCCATGGCTCACGGGCCCAGCCGCTCTGCGGCATGTGGGATCTTCCCGGACCGGGGCACAAACCCGTGTCCCCTGCATCAGCAGGCGGACTCTCAACTACTGCGCCACCAGGGAAGTCCTAAGGTAGCTTCTTGTAGATGGCCCTTGACAGGTCCTGGATCACCTTGAGATGTTTTCTAGAGCCGTGTATGATATTGCAGGTGTGAATATTGTTCCAGTGAGGAGACACTGACTGATTTCCAAGTGCTGAGCCCTGTTGAAAAGAACATGAAGGTATTACTTACAAGCAAATTTTGGAGCTAACAGTAGCTAAAAGGAAGAACATTTCTGGGAAATGGAAGAGTGTGCAAAGACAGAAAAATTTAGCCCTTTAAAGCTGGTCTTGGCAAGGAGAAGTGAGGATGCAAGTGACAGTCATGGTATAGTTCAGTGATAAATCATAAATAAAAACCGATCACAGTATGAGGAGAAATGGGTTGGTTCCCTTATGTTTCCAGTCTTATTTTTGGATGCTGGGGGTCATGCCCCAGATGTCAGAATACCCATGGAGGAAATATCCAGAGCAGCAACAACAGGACTGGGTGGCCTGTAGCAATTCCCTCCTTATCAAAGGAAAAGCTTGATTCCAATTTCAAAGTATGAAACCAAATTGGACTTTGCTTTCAGCTAAGTGCCCAGCTTCCACCACTCCTTGCCACTGGTGAGAAGAGCTGGGGACATCTGATTCAAAGAACAGTGCAAGAATTATGAGATGGTGATGGTAGGGAAGTAAAATCAATTTCACTGTGAACACTGCATACATTGCCAAAGCACAGTGGGGACTACCTGTGCACTACCCTACGCCAACCAGACACAGCATCTATCTGGCAGAGAAATGCAGTAACTAAAAGGATTTGTAGCCAAGGAGGCACACCCAGCCACATGACATCTGGGTGCCAAAGCCTCATACGTTGCAATTAGCTGTTCAATGATCATAGATTGGGAGTAATCGGTATCTCTGCAAAATGTAATGTGTTTGCAATTTGGAAATGCCAAATTTTAAAGTAATGGTGCCAGTAAAAGTGACATTTGGCAATGTTGGAATCTCTGAGTTGAAAAAAGAAGAAAAAATGGATCATTGAAGGTGTTTTTTGTCACACAGACAATATGTGTATGTCAAATTTGCCAAAGGAACTTTTGACTTACAGATTCCTGGACCCTACCTCTTAGAGACCATATGGATTGATAGGCCCAAGATTCAGAATCTATTTTTTGTTTTAAATCCCAGGTGATTTCTGATGGGCATGTTTGAGAACCTTGAAAACAGATGACATGAAGGAGGTTTACAGCTTAATGTAAATAAAGGATTGAAAGATGTTTAAGAAACATGATTTTTACACTTTAGTGTTACATAATACTTCGGTCCCAAATGACAGAAGGTCACTGAATTGAAGGTCTTAGAGGGCAGATTCTGGTTCAACACAAAGCGGAACCCTCTCAAAATTGGAGTTGAGGAGATTAATGAAAAACCATGATCAAAACCCATGATCAATGGGGTGATAAATGTGGGGACTAGATTGCTGTCACATGTATAGACATAACCAGTGGAGTAGTAGCTTCTGGTGGTAATGAGTATCCTTTTGTCACTTGTCTATGAGAACGATTTTATCAATAGAATATTTACCCACTTTAACCCACTCTGACCCACTGCTCTGCTAACTCTGCCTTTACTGTGTCACTAACACCCTCCATATTGCCAAATCAAAAAAATACTTTTTAGTGCTGTTAATAGCTAATGTTCATTGAATGCTTGCTGTTTACCAGGTACTGTTCCATGTAACTTCGGTGTTGCATTTAATTCTTGCAAAAACCCTATGAGGTAGGTAATATTCTTATCTAATTTCACAGATGTAGAATCTGAGGCACAGTGAGGATAAATTATTTTCTCAAGGTCACGTGACTAGCAAGGCATGCAACTGGTCTATGATTCTGAGAAGTCAAATTCTAGAGCCAGTGGACTTCCCTGGTGGCACAGTGGTTAAGAACCCGCCTGCCAATGCAGGGGACATGGGTTTGAGCCCTGGTCTGGGAAGATCCCACATGCTGCGGGACAACTAAGCCTGTGCGCCACAACTGCTGAGCCTGTGCTCTAGAGCCCGCAAGCCACAACTACTGAGCCCATGTGCCACAACTACTGAAGCCTGCATGCCTAGAGCCCGTGCTCTGCAACAAGAGAAGCCACCGCAATGAGAAGCCCGTGCAGCGCAACAAAGAGTAGCCCCCGCTCACCACAACTAGAGAAAGCCCGCGTGCAGCAACGGAGACCCAATGCAGCAAGCAAGGAAGCAAGCAAGCGAGCGAGCAAATAAATAAATAAAATAAAAATAAAACAGATAACCAACAAGGACCTACTGTATAGACAGGCAACGCTGCTCAATATTCTGTAATATCCTAAATGGGAAAAGAATTTTAAAAGGAATAGATACATGTATATGTATAACTGAATCACCTTGCTGTACACCTGAAACTAACACATTGTTAATCAACTATACTCCAATGTAAAATCACAATTAAAAGAATTAAAAAAAATTCTAGAGCCAGGACTCATAAATAGTTCACTATACAATCTCTCTTACCAGACCTCCATGTAACACTTGGCACGGCTGACCTCTCTCTCTTTGAAATACTCTTAGTTTCTATGACACCGCAATTTCAAGGTCTTCCCCTTACTTTTCTGCCACCTTCCTAGTTTCCTTTACTAGCTCCTCCTCCCTTAACAAAACAATGGCTTTATTGTATCTATTGTCATCATTCCCCCCTCTCCATTCTTATCGTTTTTTTCCAATGCCATCTACATACATAGGACTGTGGAATTTATATGTTTAGGCTACTTTTTTGAGATTTTGTAAATATATTTGAAATCCCTACATCAGTGCCTCCCAAGCAGCTTACAATTAAGCTGTTAAAACCAGAACTCTTGGTTTCCAACCTCTCTTTTCAAAAATGAGATGAGGAAGGACTTCAGAGTTACCCTTGACACGCTTCTCTCCCAGCACACCTACACCCAATCCATCACCATGTCTGGTCCATTCTACTTTTACAGTATTTGGAATCTGTTCACTTCTTTCTGATCCATTGCCACTAATCTAGTACAAGGCAATCTCTCATTAGACTGTTGTAAGAAGAAATTTATTAACTCCTTGCTTAGACTCTTTTTCTCTCCTGAGTGACCCCTCTTACAAAAAAAGTTAGTTCTGGGTGTTGTCCCCCTCTCCTTCCTGAATGTGTTCCTTCAGGTTTAGGCTGGGAATGATTTTTTTCCCACAAACGTAATTTTTTATTGTATAGCATTCAACCTTATAGTTCAAAAATTAATAGACCTTATTTTTTTAGAGCAGTTTTAGGTTGACAGAAAAATTGAGCAAAAGATCAAAGTTCACATATACTCCCTCCTCCTCCCCCCATACACACAATTTCCCCTATTATTAGTATCTTATATTAGTGTGGTATACTTATTACAATCAATGAACCAATATTGATACATTATTATTAACTGAAGCCCATTGTTTACATTAGGGGTCACTTTGCGTTGTACAGTCTTATGCATTTTGACAAATGCATAATGTCATGTATCCACCATGACAGTGTCACACAGAACAGTGTCACTGCCCGTAAAGCCCGTGTTTGACCTATTCATGCTCCTTCTTCCTGAGCCTTTTGGCAACCACAGATCTTTTTACTTCCTCTTTACCTTCTCCCCAGCTCTGCCTCCCTCCCCACTCTACAAACACACGTACTCTCCAGGCACCATCACAAGAACTAATATCTCCAAACACAGGCTTTGAAGAAAGATAGGCCTGGCTCTATAGTTTCCCCCTTTCTCATAGAATTTTAGAGCTTTGAGGAATCTTAGAGATTATTTAATCCAATGTATTCGTCCTTCACTATGTTTTGTATTGTTTATTATTCTATTTTTTTGACTGGAGATGGGAGGAAGTATGAGACTGAAGCAACATGGCATTTTAGTTTGTAAGTACAAAAAGCGAACAGAATTATAAACTACAGAGCTGGAGACACCAGGCCAGTTTAGCATAGTCCTGTCAATCAAATATCTTCTGGGCCTGCTTAGACCAGTTGCATGTTGGCCTGTGATTTCGGCATCCCCAGGTTCACGCATACTTGCAATAGCGAAGAGTTAGAGGGCAAAGGCCCAGTTAAATATTACACGGTGTGATGGTTAATTTTATGTGTCAACGTGGTTGGGCCACGGTGCCCAAATATTTGGCCAAACATTATTCTGCATGTTTCCGTGAAGGTGTTTTTTAGATGAGATTAACATTTAAATTGGTGGACTTTGAGAAAAAGTCCGTACTGCTCTCCATAATATGGATGGGTCTCATCCAATCAGTTGAAGGCCTGAATAGAACAAAAGGCTCATCTAGCCTGAGCAAGAAGTAATTCTGCCAGCAGATGGCCTTCTGACTTGAACTGCAACATGGGCTCTTCCCTGGGTCTCCAGCCTAATGGCTCACCCTGCAGATTTTGTACTTGCCAGCCTCCGTAGTCGAGTGAGCCAATGCCTTAAAAAAAAAATCCCTGTCTATGTATCTATCTATCTGTCTGTCTATCTACCTACCCACCTATCTACATTTTATTGGTTCTGTTTCTCTGGAGAGCCTTGACTAATACACATGGCTAAAAATTCATGGGAAACCCTGAGTCTTATTTCTGGTAGACAGGATTGAGAGCATGTGAATTCTTGCGAATTGTTATTAAAAGCCTACTTTTCACTTGGACTATTTCTGATTCCCACTGTGGAGTCAAAAGGTGGAAAAATGGGAGAATGGGAGGTATGTATGGGAGGTATGTGGGAGGATGGGGGTGGGTGACTATTACCGCCTTAGCCTCCTAGCTTCCAATTGAATATAACTCCCTGGATAATATATTTTCCCATGGCAGGCAGTGGCTTTCAAGATAATTACATAGACTTCATGACTCCTCAAAGTTATATGATTAATATTCTTGTGGTATGGGTAATGATACATCTTCCTCAGAAAAGCATTTTATTTTATTTTACTTTATTTTTAGAAAAGCATTTTTAAAAATCAGGTCTGTTGCATAGTTTCTCCCTTGTATACCTTCTTGTCTCCTCAGCTTATAGAAGGCTACAATATGAGACTAAAGAAGTAGGAAACTATCATTAAATCCTTCCTTCACTATTTTCAGTGCTCCAGAAAGGTGACATCTTTTCTCATCTAATTCTCTCTTTATAGGAAAAGTACTAGCAATAACGTTTTTCAAAGGAAACTTCAAAAGAAGCACTTACAGAATTTCTAAGACTAGTAGGAAGGAACGGAGCTGCTTTCAAGTGTTAAGGCAGATGATGGAATGCATCAAAAAGGCAGCAATAATTGTGTATGGATTTTGTTAGGCAATATTCATTTACTTAACAAATACTTGGGATTTGCTTTGCGAAAGGTTTTGTTTCAGGACCGGTTTACAATGACTAGTAAGACATTTTCCCTAACTGCAGGAAGTTTGTCATTTAGAAGAAAAGCAGTAGTCAAATCCGTTACCTGTAATACATATGATAAGCATTATAATAGAGTTATCTGGAGGACATAGTAAGAAATCTGTGAGGAAAACACATTCAACAGTTTTTACTGTCTGAATAAAAATATGAATAAATGGCATGAGAAAAAACTCCACTAATAAATTCAGTTTTCAAAAAAATCACTCTTATAGTAAAGATAGTTTATTTTCAAAAGCAGTCATTTTGGAATGATTAATATTAAGTTCATGTTCTTTGAGTTTCTTGAGTTAAAGCTGGATTAGTTTCATGTCTTAGTTTTGAACCTTTCCAGAAGATTACAGAAAACAGAACAGAAAGCAAAGTAGTAAAGATGTGCATATATGTGAGAGAACTGATAGATGAGATTTTTCCTTTTTAAAAATATTAAATTGTTAAATTTTATATGCTAAATAAATTTATGAAAAAATAAAGACTGGTTGTACAAATGTTTGTAAGAAGTTTTCAAATGGGTCTATAATCTTCAAAGTCTTGCAAGAAATGGAAAATCATGCTTGTCTGGATGAGGTATGCATTGGTGGTTGTTTATTAGGATTTTATGACTAACTTTAAAAACAAAGTATGTTCTATCATTTAATCTAGTGAAATATCACATTTCAAGAGAAAACACAATATGGGATAGCTCAGTTTCTGAGACAATGTAGAATGATTCCAGCTAAACCAAAAAGAAATCATTTCCCTTGATCCCAGGCATCTACAAATTATAGAAAGAGATTAAAAAGTGAAAGCATTAAGTATCTTATTTGCCTTTGAGTTTGTCTTTATTTCTTTTCTCTCACTTACATGTCTGTAAAAAAGTCTGAAGAAATTTTAAAGTCTCTGAAATTTTTGAGGATAAAAAGGACACAACTGCTCTCTCTTTTCTGTACTGCTGTACAGGAAGCCACTGTCTGTGCTAATGGGACTGCAGTGAAAGCATATGTATCCCTGTGAAATTAAAGTGATTGGACGTTGTTTTAAGAAGGATTAACATTTTGTTGTTTAAAAAGAGTGTGGATATGGTAGATATATGCATATTTTATCTTAAAGTGTAACAAATTACGTAAATTAACTTCCCTCTGAGAAGTAGAGATATTATTCAATTGTACGAAACCTTATCCTGGGTGAGAATTATTGTACAATTGCCTCTGTGTTTTGAATGAGGCACTTCAGTGTGAATAAAAAGATACACATATTGCATTCTAGAAAGGAAAATAATGACTTCACATATGAAAGATTCATGCTATAATTTTTCTGTTATTTTATGCAATTCAAAAGTGGCATGAGTGCAGATTGGAGAACTTTGTGCAAATCATAAGTTTTCATTTTCAAAACAATACACTTAACAATTGCATTAGCAGTAAAGAGGGTTCTTCTGAGCTATTGTTCGTGATGACTGTGTCTCAATTTGGAATTTAAAGGACTCTAAATATCAGTATTCTGTGAACAACGTGGAAATCACCACCTAAGTCTATTGCAGGCACAATTTTCCCCTTTTCATAAGACCCTGATTTAAGACCTGAAAAATACTAAGAGAAATAAGCTTTTGAAACATGTTTGTCAAGCACTAGACTATATACAACAATGTGAAGGGAATAAACCAGTTCTAAAGATGCAGGCAAGTTGACATTGTGAATACAAAACATGGCTCTAACACTCATGTTTTCTTTTCCACGACTGAAAAATGTCCCTTTGCTGGAGTTGCATTCTTGGTCATACAGGTAAATAGAGTTGGGTAACTAAAGTTTTATAGGAATTTTTAAAAACCAAACTTACCTTTCAAAATTAGAGGTAAGGCTTGAATAAGCTTTAGCCACCTTAATAGAAAACAATAGCTATCTTTTTTTTTTTTTCTTGCGGTACGCGGGCCTCTCACTGCTGTGGCCTCTCCCGTTGTGGAGCACAGGCTCCGGACGCGCAGGCTCAGCGGCCATGGCTCACGGGCCCAGCCGCTCCGCGGCATGTGGGATCCTCCCGGACCGGGGCACGAACCCGTGTCCCCTGCATCGGCAGGCGGACTCTCAACCACTGCGCCACCAGGGAAGCCCGCAATAGCTATCTTTTAATAGTTATGCCTTGAGAAATACAATGAAATGAATGAAATAACATAAACGATGTGGTCTTTCAAAAGCGGAAAAAAATTATGTAATGGCAGACGCTTATTCATAGGCCCAAAGGAAGAAAATAAAGAGAAGCCAGAACAAAGAAGTGGAGACTTATTTTTAAGAATGCCTTCTATGCATCTTCTGAGTACCCCTAAGACCGTGGTAATTAGTCAAATTGATTTCAGCTGCCGTCACTAATCAAGATCTTTTTAACTGTTGCTACAAAGGACTTGCATATCCTCCAAGTGGCAGGTAGCCCAAACAGTAAGATGTTTGCCCAAGTTCTTTTCCAGGAGCTTGGAGTCAGCTGTGTCTCGTTTGAGCTGAGCTGCTTAAGACTGGAGGGGGGGACCACCGATCCTCCAACTGGGCATGCGCAAGTGACCCCTTGGTGACCTTCAGAAAACTCCACCCTCGCAATGCGCTACGCGCTTCCATTTTGGAACGTGCAGAGGCCTGCAGTTTAGTTACCGCTCCGCTGAACGAGAATTACGCACCTTTTTGCAGTCGCCTCTCGGCATGCTCCCCACGCCTTAGACCAGCCTGCTTCTTCATTTGTCCCCCATCCGCCAGCCCTTGCTTTGGGGAGGTGGGTGTGAGACGTGTTCACCAGTCTCCTCGCTTGGCTGCCTTGCCAAACGTCGGCACCTCAGTGTTTGGCTTGCTGCCCGTCGTGCAAAACTGACCCGGTTCAGGAAGGCCCCAGCGCTGGATGAATAAGACATGGCCAGAAAGGTAAGACAAGCAGGTCTGTCAGAATAAAATGTATAGTCTCTGAAAGCGTGGCCTCAGGCTGGAACAAATAGGACCTCAGGAGGGGCAGTCTCCAAACACAAAATTTTTCTTTGAAGAACCCTTAAGAAATCCACGTGTAAAATGTTTGAGTGCTCTATATATTGCAGTGCGTTTCTACTAAATGAGTAGCAACGGGATTCTGTCCTTGTGAAGTTACTGGGAGCAAACTCGCCCTCCTGCTGTAAACAACTAGAATATGGCACAAAATACATGAAACAGCAGCTTTCAGACGTTGGATAACAGACAGTGGGTTGCAGAGATTCCCCAGGAGAAAGGAAACAAATGAAGTGAGCCCTGGGATTGCCTCACCTTTCTGCCAGGAGGCACTTTCTGGGGTATGATGCCGGGAAGGAAAACCCGGGCAGAGCACGGTGGTTTCTTTGAGTTGAGGAGGGGTTTAGGGAGGCTGAGGTAGCTAGAATTTCAGAGCAGAGTATCAGAAAGGAGTTACACAGAGAAAGAGCTCTACAGAACTTCCTAGGGGTTCCCTTGAGCCCATGGCTGTGTACTGTGCACGTATGTAGGGTGAGGATCTACAGTGCTGGGCACAGAATGATCAGGGAGCTGACACTGAGCAGTTCCCAGCAGATCATGTCTCTTTATCCATTTGTGTTTCTCTGGAGCAATTTGAGATTTTGATCACAGTTTTAGGGGAAAGATGATTTTTAGTTTGAAGTGTAGTATTGGAACATCTAGGCTAGACACATGAAAATGATGAAAGAAAACACACTTTTGAAAACTGAATGATAGAACCTGAGACACAGATCTGAGACTCATTTCGTAGAGGTAGGAGTTGAAGTCATGAAAATGGATACGTTTTCTTAGAGAAAGTATGTAAAGAGGTATGAAAATTAGCAATTATTGAGCATCTACTTCATGGTAGCGCTAAGGTGGATGCAATCGTAAGGTATCTGAACTTAAAACGTTGTAACAATCCTGTCAGCTGGGTAACTGAATGCCATTCATAAAGATCAGAAAAATGGAACCCAGAACGTAAAGCAATTTGCTCAAGATTCTACAACTGGAACAAATAACTTACTGAAGATCTTAAAATAGTTACCCAGATGTGTGATAATCCAAAGCGCAATCTCATTCAGCTAAGACAGGCTGACAGGATTCCTGTACAGTACTGAATTTCAGAGAAGGAAGGGAAATGGGTGCTCTTGAGGGTCTAACCTGTTCTCTGGTTACTTCTCTAATTCACTTCCCAATACTCTCATTCACTCTGGTCAGCCATAATGACTCATGAGTATTGCTTGTAGGGACAAAGCATATTTCTACCTCAGGCAGTGAACCTCAGCATCCCTCGCAGAAATGCTCATTCCCACAGTGTCCACGTGGATTACTTTCTCAGGCTTCTGTTCAAATGTCAGTTCCCCGTGGAAGACTGCCTGACCACCCTATGTAAAATACTAATTTTTTCCATTCTGTATCTCCTTAATTTGCTTTACTTTTTTCTCCATAGCACTCTATCAGAAAATATGGCCTATAATTTGTTAGTTTTTATTTTCTGCTTCTCCAGATAGAATTAAGTTCCATGAGGTCAAAGACTGTATCTGTTTTAATCATTGTTCTCTCCCCATTGCCTAGAACAGGGCCTGGCATATTGAATGTTCTTATGTAAATGAATGAAGGAGCGAACCTGTTTTAGCTTACACCCCTAAATCACATATTTATACCTTTGCTTCCCAGTGGTATAACCAATGATATATAACCTATTCGACTTTCACAGAGCTCCATTTAAAAACTGAAGAATTAGAGAAGTACAAGAGTGAGGGTAGTAATTTTTTTAAAAGGTGGGGGGAGTGGGAGAGATAATTGAATATCAAGAAATGGCTAATTGTGTCAAATAAACCAGAGAATTTAAAATGAATGGGTTTGATACACTATTTGATTTGGCAAAGACATTGACCTTCAAGGGTTCACTTTCCACATAGAAGAGGACAGATACTGATGGACAAGGCATTAAACAAAAACGGAGTTGACAAGGGGCTGGAGTCAGGTTAAAGACAATTTTGGATCGTGCTAAAGAATAACTACTGAGGCTTTTAAAGGTGACTTGCCTTCTCAGTGATGCAGGAGTTACTGGCAGGATTAAGGCTAAAACCCTAGGTTTCTTTTTTTCTTTTTCTTTTTTTTTTTTTTTTGCGGTACGAGGGCCTCTCACTGCTGTGGCCTCTCCTGCTGCGGAGCACAGGCTCCGGACGCGCAGTCTCAGCGGCCAAGGCGCACGGGCCCAGCCGCTCCGTGGCACGTGGGATCCTCGCGGACCAGAGCATGAACCCACGTCCCCCGCATCGGCAGGCAGACCCCCAACCACTGCGCCACCAGGGAAGCCCATTCTTTCTTTTTTTTTTTTTTTGAGAAGATTTTTTTTCTCTTTTATTACGTCAATATAGTGAATTACATTAATTGATATTTCTAGTTAAAATACTCCAATCCCCAGGTTTCTTTTTTTTTTTAAACATCTTTATTGGAGCACAATTGCCCCACAACAAAGCAGATCAGCCACACATACACATATGTTTCCATATCTCTTCCCTCTTGCGTCTCCCTCCCTCCCACCCTCCCTATCCCACCCCTTTAGGTGGTGACAAAGCACTGAGCTGATCTCCCTGTTTCTTGATAGCTGTCTTTGAAATAAAGTATGGTTGCAGAACTTCCTAAGGGCAGCAGTAGAGGGCAGACTCTAATATTGAAGCCCTTTTCAAGTTTCTGTTTGCATAATATTGCTATTGTCCCATTGAATGGAGCAATGGGACAGTGGTCAAGAGTCATTGTGGGTAGGAACAACGCAAGGCGTGGACAACAAGAAGGGGTAATCTTTGTGGCTACTGACAGGTTAAAAACATGCATAGGGTAGATCTTATAATGGAGCATATTCAATGCAGAAGGCAAGTTGTTGATGGAAAAACACGAGACGAATGCATAGGACCAAGGATTCTTAAGAGCCAGAAGGGGATCAGTCTTCCTCTGAAACTAAAAGGAGACATGAAATCATGGGTACAATAGAAGATGTTTTTGTAAAGAGGAGTAAGGCAGTTCACAGCAGACTTCTCTTATTTAGTCTTGGTCAGACGTCTCAGTCATCTTGCTCTTTCCCTTTCATCTACTCTCTGTTCTCATTGGCGCTCCCTAAGGCATCTGTCCTAGGCCCTATTCCATCTGAACTGCAAACTTCTCCTTCATGTTTGCACCGTATTAGAAGACCCAAAGTCTGGAAAGCATTCTAAAATTAATTATACAGGCATTCAAAGAGATATTTTGAGAACACTTTCTTGCTGATTGTTCACAAATTCCAGATCATCTCACTTTGACTCAGTGGGCTACAGAAAACCCAAAAAACTGAAGTTTGTATGTACATAATTTCCTCTTAGTGAATACATTGGTCCTTGAGCTGAAGCAACCTGGCAGACCCATTTCAATTCGACATTCTGTAGAGATGGCCTTAGATCTAACCACTTTTTCTCGGGACCCTCCGATGCTTCATTTTTAGAAGAATAGTTATAACAAAAAATTTAATCTTAAAATTGTTTTAAATTTTTTTTTGAGTTTTAAAAGATATTATGTTCAAATTAGGTTTAAAATTTGTTAAAAAGTAATACATAAGTATTATATAAAAATTCAAATAGTAGGGCTTCCCTGGTGGCACGGTGGTTGAGAGTCCGCCTGCCGATGCAGGGGACGCGGGTTCGTGCCCCGGTCCGGGAGGATCCCACATGCCGCGGAGCGGCTGGGCCCGTGAGCCATGGCCGCTGAGCCTGCGCGTCCGGAGCCTGTGCTCCGCGACGGGAGAGGCCACGGCAGTGAGAGGCCCGCGTACCGCAAAAAAAAAAAAAAGAAAAAAAATTCTAATAGTAAAAAAATTATTTAAATGAAAAGAATATCCCCTTTCCCAAAGACAACTACTGTTGAGTTTCTGACTTGAACACCAAATGGATTGTTGATATTAACAAAGTAGATAATTCTGTTTAGGTGTGATAACTATTTTTCTTTTTTTGAGTCATTATTTTCTATAGATACACATTTATGGTCAAAAAGAGTTTCTGTATCTTACCTGAAATTTAGTTTTCTATGCATTTCCTGACACACACATACATGTACACTTCTATATGCATTTTGAACACTGGCGTTAACTTTGGGTTGCCATGTTTCCAGAGTATTTTTTGGCTGAGGGCACGTTACAAGACCAAATCATATTTACTGGAAATCATGTTGCTTCATTTTCCTTCTTCCCATTAGCCAAAGAGATTATCTGGGACTACATCCAAATAAGTCTTTACTAGACACTCAGCTTAATTGGTGTTTCTCAATTTTATGTATTTTTAAATAATTGAAAAGTCACCTGAAGGGAGCTTAATATATAAATATGGCAACAGAATTCAAATTATGGAGTGAACAATCATGTTTCCAACCACAAAAGCATTTCTTTTTATTTTAATAGACATTGAATTATGATCAAGTAGCTAAGAAGTGTGGCATTCAGCAGTAATCAGTTCATTGACTGGTTCTTCCATGTAGCTACATTTGTGGAACAAAATTCAGAGGCAAGGGTATTGGCAAGGTAATTAGTGCATTGATTTCATGGTTGTCTTCAAGAAAAAAATAAAGAAAGAAAAACTCACAATAGGAAAGAAATTTAGGCAGTTGTTTTATTTATGAGACAAGTTGAATTCTTCATACTGTTTAAAAACAAAAGACACTGGTGCTCTTTGAAAAAGAATGGCTAGTTCCCGATTCAGGAAAATTCAGAACAGCACAATCTGTACTCAAAAACAAAAAATAGGAAGTGGTTATTCATATTTTAAAAGATCCTTTGTTATCAATGGGATAATAACCAAATTCTTCTAACTATTAAGTATGATTCTAATTTCTAAAAGTCAAATCTCATATTCTGTCAACAATTTTGGAACAGATTTGCTGTCCTTCCCTTCCCCAAATTAGTACACTGGGTATGCTGAGGAGTTAGGAGAGCTCTTGGTCTTGAAATAATTTATTCCTATGGGAATGTGCCAAGTATAATCTCTTCACCAGAAAAGATGGTAGTATAGCAAGATGAAAGAGGTTTAATGACTCAATCTCAGAAAGCTTTGTTAGTGCATAGAAGAAGATACAAGGATTACCCTAAATCGTTAGTAATAAAAATATATTTTTAGGAATAATATGATCTTTTGCATCAACTATATGTGGCTAGTTAAATTTGACTTGCATAAATATTTAAAATTTTTAAAATTATGTGTTAGCCAATAAAGAGAAAAAAACTTAAAGGATATTTCCTTTTCTACATTTTTTTCTAAATGAAGAAATTATTAATAAGCAATGTTGATGTTTTAAAGACATCAGCTTGGATTGGTTATGTAGTGTTTTGATTATAACCATTATAAAATATCTTGAATCATTCCACTCTTAAATTTAGGAAGAGTAAAAGCTGGAGAAGATAACTGACTGAGTGTCACATACAGGAAGGTAGCTGCATCCTATAGATGAATTCTGTAACATTTTCTGTGGAAAAATGTTCTTTAATTATCCTAGTAGTGTTACCTTAAAGGAATCAGTCAAAACTAAGATGGTAGTGCCTGATCTCTATATGTTATTACTACAATTCCAGTTGAAAAGTATGAGATATTAGAAATGGTTGGAAGATAATGAGACTAAACCAGAATGCCTCTGGTAACACTTCAGATGAATAGTGGAATTGCATATCTACTTATACTGTCAGAGTCCTTCATCTATAATTAAGGTCATAGAATCTTTCTCAGTATCTCCACCCACGCATTTTTTCTTCTACTCTGGCACCTAAAAATCTAAGAGAAGAAGTAATAGACAAATGAACAAAAACTGAAGAGTTAGACCCTTATGGTCCATACCTCTACGGCACCTACTTTCTTGAAAAATTTAAAAGTTTCGTAAGGACATCCACAAATAGGTGGAAATGTGCCATCATGGAAATCTAGCTTCATGTGAGACTAGAAATTAACAGCTATGGAAACGTTCTCAGAGAATAATATGGGAGAAAGAATGAATTTTGCAGTCAGATATGAGTTTGTGTCCTGGTTCCATCATTTACAAATAGAATAGCAATAATAATTGAGTGCTTTGCCTTAGAACAATTACTTGTATGCTCTGAGTCTTAGTTTCCTCATCTGCAACATAGAGGTAATACTTACTCATATCTTTGATATGAATGTACATAAACTGCCTGAGAGAGGTAAAAATCCACTGACGTTTGTTTTCTCCTCCTTTTGGCTAGACAGTATGTAATACTTGACATGCCCATTTGCCCTAGCCATAGATTTGATGTAAAGTGATCCTCTCCTCTCATAACTTAGAATTAGTACATGTAATTATGTTGTAGAAACTAGATTTCTGCCTCCCTGCCTCTTTCCGTTGTATTTGTTATTCTCCCTTCCTATCTAGAATACCTAAAATCCTAACAAAACGTTTGGAACAAACATTTCTATACATAGCTATAGATTATTCTTGACAATTTGATTTGCCTTCACGTTAATTCATTTAAGTACTTTATTACAATTACTAAATAATCTCCTGAGAATGGAAAATTGAACAGAGATTTATGCCTTTAAGAATTTTTTTTTTTTTTTTTTGCGGTATGCGGGCCTCTCACTGTTGTGGCCTCTCCCGCTGCGGAGCACAGGCTCCGGACGCGCAGGCTCAGGGGCCATGGCTCACGGGCCCAGCCGCTCCGCGGCATGTGGGATCTTCCCGGACCGGGTCATGAACCCGTGTCCCCTGCATCGGCAGGCGGACTCTCAACCACTGCGCCGCCAGGGAAGCCTGCCTTTAGGAATTTTGGGTTCAGTGATAGAGTTAAGAAATTATCTACCACAATATATTGTGAAAAGAGGGTTAGGATTATCCACGGCAAGTAAAGGAAGCAGGATATGGGGAGGAGCATGAGGGTGACAGTGGATATGATGTGAGGGGTAGTGGTCAAAGAAGTTTTCTTCTCAAAGGAAGAGAAACTGGAGATAAGTTTTACCAAATGAGTATTACTAAGTTAAATCAAGAAGAGGCAAAGACACTTGAGGAAGTGTGAACAGCATTTATGAAAGCATAGGAGTTTGAAGAAACAAGATACTTCTTCTGGAAAGATTTCTGTGGCAGATTGTGTTTTTCAAAATATCTGCAACAGTGTTTCCAGACCCACATGTTTCCAGAACCTTACCTCTCCTCCATCAAGAGGTTGCGTCTATATCCCTTCCCCTTGAACTAGGGAAGGCCTTGGGGAGTGCCTCATTAATAAAGTATAGTAGCTGTGACACCGTGTGACTGCCAAGGCTAGGTCATAAAAGGTGATGCAACTTCCTCCACTTCTTTCTTGAAAATGTGCCTTTGAAGTCCTGAGCCACCATGTAAGAAGTCTAGCCTCCTCAAAGCTGCTATGCTGAAGCAAGCACACAGAGATGGGGGAAATGTCTGAGGAACATCAACTGTTCTGGCTCCCAGCTGCTCGAGACTTCCCAGTCCAAACATATCAGTTAGGAGGCCTTTGAGATGACACAAAAACTTAGGCATTGAAATCACTGAACCTGCATGAGAAATTCTGAATAAAAGCCACTGAGCTGAGTCATTCCAAACTCAAAACCATTTAAGACAGTAGTCTTAAATGATTGCTGTTGTTTTTAAACTACTGTACCTAGCGCAACGCCTGGCATACAGTATGTGTTCAATATATTCAATGAATATATATATATTTATAAATATATATATTCAGTGAATGAATAAATGAATGGATTACCTTTATATGTTTAGAGAGTGAGAAAGGCAGGGTCAGTGGGAGCTGAGCCTAGAAAAGCAGGTAGGAGACACATCATGAGCATCCTTGTGTACGAAGCTGAAGCATTTGACTTTATTTTGAAAGCTACAGAGACCTGTAGAAGAAGAATTTAGGCAGTAGAGTGACATGATCAGATTCATACTTAAGAAGATCAAAATAGTAGTGGTATGGGGATGGAATAAGGTCAAAGTAAGGAGTAGAGATACGCTCTATGTGAAAGGTCTGATCTAAAGAAATGGCAGTGAAATTGCAAGAAAAAGAAGATGAATCCTGAAATGTTGAGGGTAGAGAATTTACATGATAGATTTAATAGCAGTCTTCTGCCACATGGGCTTTCATTTATAGTTTTAAACGAAGTTAATTACCTCTCTTACATATGCCCCTTTAGGGCAATTTTTAAAAGTTTCTTTGTTTGATTTTGTATTGTCTTCATAATTACTGATTATTTCTGACAGACAGAAGTCAGTCCCAGTGGTACCATCTCCTGGAGATAAGCAACTGTGCCTTATGTATTAATTTCTTGTGATCTCATGCAGTTAATAGAGTTGAGCTAACTCATCATAATAATCTTTTGGGAAATGAATTTCCTAGCTACTCACATGTCCTCTAAACTTAGGCATCTTCTTTGTGAAATGTTTTCCAACCAAGTTAATTATTAGCTGCAACCCTGACTCTTCAATATTAAGAGTATACGTTTTCTAGTAGACCCATTAACCATGAAATACTAGTTACTTTCCATGTTTCCAGTTGCTTTGAATAAAGTGTCAATTCCATGGTGTGAGTATGTGTGGAGTAGAGGGGATATAGGGAAAGGGGAGGAAGATGAGATGATGATAATCTTTGGAAAAGATGAATAATCCTTGAACAGTGGAAGACCAAAACAATATCTAAGATGAAGTAGCATTCCAGTATTAAAATGAAGATCAGTGGACCTAAGAACCAGAGTAAGTTTAAGGACCAGTCCTCAGATCTGAAGGGGTATGGCAGACACTGCTTGTAGCTTATCCAATATCTCTTCTTTTCTATTAGAATAGAACCCCAACTCTGTTTGGGCAGTGTGCCCAGCCAAAAGAACTAAAATTTCCAGCTTCTCTTGCAGCTAATGATGGCCATGGGACATAGTTAAGGCCAATAAGATATAAGTGAAAGTTGCTGGATGGGATTCTGGGGAAATTTCTTTGAAAGGGTAGACTCAGCTCACGTACATCATGTCTTTAACTTTTTCTCTTTTCTGAAACACAGCCTGTTGATGGTGGAATAAGTGCCTTGCAACCATGATCATAAGGACAAAAGCTGTCACCTAAGGATAGAGGAGTAGAAGGCTAGAAGAAGCTCAAGTGTCTGGTGGCATCATGAAGCCATTGAACTGGTCCTGAGCTAATAACCTCTTAATTTTTTTTAATGAAAATTAAGAACTCTCTGGATTAGGGATCTTCAGAGAAACAAAACATACCCAACATACACATATATATATGTATATACACACACGTATATATACAAACACACACATGCACATAAAGAGAAAGAGACAGAAACAGAAAGTGAGATTTAAGGAACTGGCTCTCATGTGATGATCATGGGAGCTGGAAGTTTGAAATTTGCAGGGCAGGCCAACAGGTGGAAACTCAGGCAGGGTTTCTATGTTGCAGTCTTCAGGCAGAATTCTTTCTTCAAAAAACATGTCTTTGCTTTTAAGGCCTTCAACTGATTGGATGAGGTCACACCTACATTATGGAGGGCAATCTACTTTATTTAAAGTCTACCCATTCTAAATGCTAGTCACATATAAAAGTACCTTCACAACAACATCTAGACTGCTGTTTGACCAAAAACCTGGATACCATAGCCTAGCCCAGTTAATGTATAAAATTAACCATCACACTTTTAAAATTGTTAGAACCACTGGTTGATTGGGTTTCTATTGCAAACACAAGTACAGAATGTCTTAATTATTAATGGCAAGGGAAAGAGATTGTATCTGTAAATATGAGCAGTTCTAGGTGGTAGGAGTGGAAATGAGCAGGAATAGGGACGGAGGAGAGGGAGGATATCAATTAATAGTCTTGTATCTGCTTGATCGTAGCCTCTGTTCACATCTGCTGATGTTCACCTTTTAGACTTCAAAGTGCCTGAATCTAAAAGTTTGGAATCTCCTGACCATCAAGGGAGACAATGCCACAGTCATTGCCCTCCCGCTTCCCGATTTTGTTATGATATGAATATTGTAATAATACTGCTTAGGCAAAATGCATTGACAAATTGAGTTAGCCATCTGAACACATATCAGTGAGAAATGAGGAAGTTGGAGTTCTTTATTTCTCCGACCTTTCAATAGGGCACTTATCCTTGAAATACAACTGTTCCTCTCCCCAAGCTGCAGGATCACAGTTACATTTTAGTGCATTATTTTGAAGGCCTGGTGTGGTGCTTTTGTTTCTTGGTGAGATTTAACTTGTAACGTCAGCTCCTAGGATTGCTTAGATTTATTTAGACCACTTGTTTACAGTTTGGGGTAAATCTAGTAGGATTGTTTTGAGGGCCATTTCTACCCGAGCTTTTAGACTTGGGGTTTCTTGGATGAGTCATCCAGCTTCTTTAGGTCTCCATTTCCTTACCTGTAAAATGAGGTATTCATCCTGGATAATCGCCAAGTTCATTTCCAGTAAAAACTGTTAGAATTTTGTGGTATTATCTAAGAGTTCTTTGTACCTTGGCAGGGAAAAAATTTCTTCAAGTAACTCTCTGTCCTGGAATTCATAATTTCACTGCCTGCACACACAAAATCAAGTACTAGGACTAAAGTGGTTGGTTGTACCCTGCAGTGGGTACTATCATGTTTTTTTTAACTTTTATTGAAGTATAATTTTAAGTGATAAAATTTACCCTTTTAAAGTATATACTTGTATAATCATGACCACAATCAAAATATAGACCATTTTCATAATTCCCACAAGTTTCCTCATGCCTCTGCCTAAGTGGTTCTCTAGAAACCACTGATGTGTTTTCTGTCCCTTTATTTTTTCCTTTATTAGAAGGTCATTTAAATGGAATCAGGCAACACTTAGTGTGACTGGCTTTTTCGACCAAGCATAGTGATGTGAAATCTGCCTGTGTTTTCACATGTTCCTTTTCATTGTTGAATAGTGATCTCTTGTTTGAATTTAAAACTGTGTGTTTATCCATTCACCAGTTAAGGAAATTTGTGTTGTTTTCTTTTTTTTTAAATTCTGCATAAAGCTTCTATGAACATTTGCATCTAGGTATTTTTCTTTCATTTTTCTTGTATTCCACATAGGAGTGGAATTGCTGAGTCATAGTGTCAATATATTTTTAATTTTATAGGAAGTGATCAAAGTGGCCGAATCATTTTGCATTCCAACCAGCAGTTAAAATTTTCCCACATTCTTACCAATGCTCACTAGTTTTTTTTACTTTTTTCTTTTTGAATTTTAGCCATTCTAGTGGATATGTAGTAGTGTCTCACTGTGTTTTTAATTTGCATTTCCATGTTGACTAAATGTGTTGAGCATCTTTGCATTTGTTTATTGGCCACTCACATATCTTCTTTAATGAAGTGTTTGTTAAAATATTTTGCTTATTTCTTTATTGAGTAGTTTGTCTTTTTATTGTTGAGCTACAAGTGTTTTTTATATATTCTGGATACAAGACCTTTATCCGGTACATGTTTTGCACATATTTTCTCCCAGTCTGTGTCTTGTCTTTTGAAGTACAGAAGTTTTTTTTTTTTTTTTGATGAATCCTGTTATTAGTTTTTTCTTTATAGTACATATGTCTTTGTCTTGTCCAAGAAATATTTGATAACCCAAGGTTACGAAGATTCTCTCCTGTGTTTTCTTATAGAGGATTCATTGTTTAAGCTCTTATTCTTGGACTCAGGATGCATTTTAAGTTTAGTGAGCATAATTTTAAAAATTGCTTTCCGCATTCATTACTTTTGCACCTTTGTCAAAAATTAACTTACTGTTTATGAGTGAGTCTGTTTCTGTACTGTCTATCTTGCTGCATTGATCTATGTGTTTATCCTTATGTCAGTACCACATTGTTTGTTTGGTTTTTTTTTTCTTTTTTTCTTGCGTTACGTGGGCCTCTCACTGTTGTGGCCTCTCCCGTTGCGGAGCAGAGGCTCCGGACGTGCAGGCTCAGCGGCCATGGCTCACGGGCCTAGCAGCTCCGCGGCATGTGGGATCTTCCCGGACTGGGGCATGAACCCGTGTCCCCTGCATCAGCAGGCGGACTCTCAACCACTGCGCCACCAGGGAAGCCCCAGTACCACACCGTTTGGTACATAGCTGTATCAAATACATGTACACGAGTACTCCAATTTTGTCGTCTTTTACAAAAACATTTTGGCTGTTTTAGGTCTTATGCATTTCAATATAAATTTTATAATTGTTGGTTAACTTCTCTAAAAATCTTGCCGTGATTTTAATAGGATTGCACTGAATTTAGAGATCACATGGAGAGAATTGACACCTTACTAATATTGAATTTTCTGATCCACGAACATAATATATACCTCTAATTTGATCTACTTTAATTTCTATCTGCAATACTTATCAATTTTCAATGTACGTATCTTTCACATATTTTATAAAATGTATCCTTAAGTGTTTCATGTTTTTGTTGCTATTGTAAATAGTATTTTAAAATGTTACTTTTCAACTGTACATTAATAATTCATAAACATACATTTGATTTTTTTATGTTGACCTTTTGTCCTTGTGACTTTGCTAAACTCACCTAATCAATTTTTTGGTAGATTCCTGGAGGTAGTGTTTGTAGATAATTGTGAAATGTAATAATAAAAGCAGTTATACGTCTTCCTTTCCAATCTGTATGTCTTTTTTTTCCTTTGCCTTATTGTGCTAGCTAGAATTTCCAGTTAATGTTGAATTGAAAAGGTGAGAACAGATACTCTTGACTTGTTTCTGATTGTAGAGGGAAAGAATTCAGTGTTCACTATTAAGTGTAATGTTAGCTATGTTTGTAGAGCCCCTTCATTAGGTTGAGGAATTTACATTGTACTTTTAAATTAATGAAAACTTTGTCATGAATAAGTGTTGAATTTTGTGAAACGATTTTTCATACGGTATATACATTTTAGTCTGTTACTATGGTAAAATACATTGGTTTTTGAATGTTGAAACAACTGCATTCTTGGGAGGAAGCCTACTTGGTCATGATATACTACCTACTTTATATGTTGTACAAATTGATTTGCCAATTTATATTAGGGATATTGCATTTATGTTTAGGAACAATATTGGCCTATAGCTCCCTTTTCTTGTAACATCTTTGTCAGGTGTTAATATCATGGCAATTCTAGTGTCAAGTAGTGAGATGCCCCCACCTCTCCTCATGCTTCGCTTTCATTGTTTTGTAGAGTTCATTAGTGAAGCCATGTGAAACTAGAGTTTTCTTGCAGAAAGGTTTTTAACTAAAAAGTCAATTTTAATACGTATAGGGTTATTCAGGTTGTCTATTTCTTCTTGAGTGAGAGATGGTGGTTTGTGCCATTGGAGGAATTTTGTCCAGTTCATCTAAGTTGTCAAATTTATTGAAATAGAGTTGCTCAAATATTCCCATTATTGTTTAATGTCTGAAGCATATGTCTTCTGGCAGTATGATCTCTTAGCTTTTTCTTTTGTCTCAAAAAAATTTTTATTTCGCTTTCATTTTTGAAAGATGTTTCAACTGTGCATAGAATTTTAGGTTGCCGTGGGGGGGGTTGTTGTTTATTTTTCCATTAAGTACTTTAAAGATATCATTATGTCTTATTTGCATATTTTCTGATGAGAAATCTGCTGACATTCTTACCTATGACCCACTGAGCATACTGCTTTTCTTTTCTCTGAATGACTTCAAGACTTTTTGTTTTCTCTTTTTAGTTTGACTGTGATATGCTTAGGCTGTTTTCTTTGCATTTATTAAGCTTGGGATTTTCTGAGCTTCTTGGATCTGTGGTTTGTTGTCTTTTTTTTTTTTTTTTTTTTTTTGGCCATGCCGCGTGGCATGTGGGATCTTAGTTCCGCAACCAGGGATTGAACCTGTATCCTCTGAAGTGGAAATGTGGAGTCCTAACCACTGGACCTCCAGGGAAGTCCTTGTGGTTTGTTGTCTTTCATTCAATTTTTGAAAATAATCAGTCATTATATGTTCAAATGTTTCTAATGCTCTAGTCTCCCTCTTTTTTGGTGGGGGACTCCAGTTACATGTATATTAGACTGATGGTTTCCCACAGCTTTTGGATGTACTATGCTTGTTTCCTTCCGTTTTTTCTCCTTCTGCTTCAATTAGTTCCTTTTTTCTTTCAATTTTTAAAATTAAACTTTTTATTTGGGAACACTTTATAGAAAAGTTATAAATATAGTGCAGAGAGTTCCCATATATACTTCACCCAGCTTCCCCTAGTGTTAACCAGTGGTACATTTGTCAAAACTCAAATATTAACATTGGGACTATTAGCTAAACACCACCAGTTTTTCTACTAATGTCCTTTTCATGTTCCAGGATCTAATCTAGGATACCATATTACATTAGTCATCATGTCTTTTTAGTCTCCTCAAGTCTATAATAGTTTCTTGGTCTTTCCTTGTTTTTCATTATCTGTACAGTTTTGAAGAATATTGGTTGAGAATTTTGTAGAATATCCCTCAATTTGGGTTTGTCTGAAATTTTCTCCTGATTAGAGTGGGTTATGGGTTTGGGGGATGAATACCACAGAGAGGAAGTGCTCTTCTCATCACATCATATCAGGGGGTACATGCTATCCACATGACTTACCACTGGTGATGTTGACCTTGATCACTTGGTTGAGGTGGGGTCTGCCAGCTTTCTCCCCTTCATACATTCTTTGGAAGCAACTCACTAATTGCTTCAGTGGGCCACTGCTCCTGTTTTGTGTTTGGTGTGATACCTGTAGTGCTATAGAGTTTCTCTTATTGTTTCTCCTCCACCCTTAGCTTTCAGCTAGCTCTGCATGCTCATGACATAGAAGGATGTTTTTCTGTGTACTGTTGCCCCTCTCCACAGTGGTAGGCTATTACTTAGTGCGAGACTTGTGGATATAAGGGGAATTTTGCTTTCTCCTGCTATAGCCTCTGCCTTAAGTCTTAAGCATGCCCTGTGTAACTCTGCCTCAAAGGCGGATCTACCTGTGTTTTAGCCCTTCCCCAGTGGCAGACCATCTCTTTCTTGACTCTGAGGATTGAGCAGTGAATAAAACACAGAATGAATTTCATAAAGCTACATCTACAACAGCTGGTAGAAAACTGATAAACACAAGCGTGCTGATTACTTGGCTTCAGGTAGATGAAGAGCCCAGCTAATTTTACCCAGTTTGGCCAGTTTGAGTCATTATTTTGTTTATTCAGGCAAATTGTTAGTTTTCCCAATCACTGAAAGGATTTCTTGCCTTTTTATTTACTGAAGGGGAAGACACTTTTCCCAAGTAGAACTCATCAATTCCCTCTTTGTTAGGGTGGATGCCAATTCAGTATTCAGATAACTTAACTCTGAAATATAATATAATTATACTTAATTGGGGAAATACCAATAACATTAAAATATTCCATTTGGAAATACGGTATCTGTATTTTTTCTGGATTTATTCTAAATCTTCTAAAAGCAGTGAGGACAGAGGTAATTACAAATCTAAAATGTGAAATAGTTTAGACTCAACACAGTGTTTGGTAAGTGAAAAGGCGGCTTCAAGTATAATTGCATGGATAGAAATCATGTATTTTAAGAAAACTCCTCGTTATGTATGTATGACGTTGAAATTTTAAAGCTTGTTATGTACTATCAAATGCTGGCACCCCAAACATCACCAATGCATCCCGTTGATAAGACAAATCGAAATGTATCACTTACCATGGTAAGGGAGATCACCATCTTGACAGAATTTGATCTTGTCTCAGAGAAGGACTAGGTTAGATTTTTGTTAAGCATTTGAAGTTTGGTTTAAGATGGTTTTTCAGTGTGGAGGCTTACTTAGGATTAAGTGAGGATCATGGTATATTAGTTTTCGATTGGGAGCACAGCGAGGTGAGGGCACAAATTGTTAATTTCCATTAAAGAGTCAGTGGACCTTTTGGAAAGTCCTGTAATGTAATGAGCAATATTATTTGCCTGGGCAAGAGTCTTCTAGAATAATAAAACTGTACTAACGTAGACAACTGAATGCCATGTCAGTGATTCTCCGTGAGCCATGTGAGTGGTTCTCAACTGTGGCTGTTTTGCCTCCCAGGGGAATTTTGGCAAAGTCTGGAGACGTTACAGTTGTTACAAGGGGAGTTGGGGGTCTTGATGCTACTGGCATCTGATCAATAACTGTCAGCCAGGGATGCTGCTAAACATCCTATGATGCAGAGAACAACCTCCATGACAAAGAATTATCCAGCCCAATATGTTGATAATGGCCAGGTTGAGAAATCCTGGTGTGGACAAGAGGTCTATAAAGGGCCAGATGGTAAAAAAGTTTACACTTTGGATCATACGATCTCTGTTGCAACTACTCAACTCTGTTACTGTGCAAAAGAGTCACAGATAATACGGAAATAAATGGGCATGACTGTGTTCCAAACTTTATTTACAAAAACAAGCAAGGAGCAAGATTTGCCCCGGTGGGCTGTTCTTTGCTGATCCCTAATGGAGCCAGTAAGCTGTATGGGGATAGGAGGTTTCAGTTTTCAGTGTCTAAGTGTATGAGTAGATGGTTTCTGGTCTCAGCAGTGGGCTTTGAATCTTCAACAGAAGAAGAAACATTTTCAACTAAACATAGGTAAATAGCAAATAAACATGGAATGTCACACGAAAACCCTAGACTTCCCAAAGAACACCGTGAACGTTTCTATGGAGCTGATTTTCTGTGCTACATGAACTATACCAAAACAACAATCTGTTTGCTGAACCAGTAATTTTCCAGGATGAATTAATGAAACTAAAATTACTTTTTAGCTGGGTTTTATCTGTATTATGAAACTCATTTAAATTAAAAAAATGGTAACATGAGACAAAAGTAATTATTTCTTTTAAAACAAACAAAATATAACACTCTCAATGACAATGGCTTAAAAATTATCCCTTTAACACTTAGTACTTTTTTCTTCTTTTTTCAGTTTTTTTGCTGCATTAATCACTTCCTGAGATTATATATATATTTGTTTATTGTCATGCCCTCCCTGTGAGGTCATGGTCATTGTATATTTCAGTCACAGCTGTATCCCCATCACCTAGAGGACCAGAATGAATAATTACACCGCTCATAGAGAACCATTATTGTCATCATAGATAACAGAGCACTTACTGTGTGCCAGCTACTCTTCTAAGGACTTCACATGGATTAGCTAGTCTAATCACACTACAACCCTGGGTAGAGGGTACTATTATTATTCACAGTTTAAGAGACGAGAATAATGAGGCATAGACAGGCTAAGTGACTGGTTTAGGCCCACAGAGCTAGCAGGTGACAGCTAAGATTTGAGTCCATGTAGTCTGACACCAGAATCCACGCTTTGAACTATTACACTACAGCTAATGCTCTCATGCTGATACGTTGCATAAATACACATATATACATACATAGTTTGCATATTTCACAATTTCTCTATTGTAAAGCTGGTTACACCCTTACCCTAGGTCTCCTGGCTCTGTCATTCTGCATTATTGGCGTTCGTGATATTCAGGACCCAGGTCCTTAGCGGTCTATCTCTGTGAGGCATTGAGGTGCCTCATGGGAAACAGCAATTCCTAAGGAAAGAGAGAGTTGGAAAAATAAGCTTGTTCCACTATAAGTGTTCCTACTATTAGAGAGAAAGATGGTATTGGTATTGGTCAGAGCACAACGTGTATTGCTTCCTGTGAATGGACATCTGAACCCTTCCTGTGAATGGATACCTGAACTCTAGTGGAGAGAGGCTTCCGTTGATAAAATCTCAAAGGGAAATTTTCTCACAAAACTCTCAGAGACGTCAGGAACACAAGGAACACTACTTGGTAAGAAAGCATGACACAAAGGTAGAGGTCGGGAAGGATCCCTACTGCACCAGCAGTGGGGTTACACCTCAGCACTGCCTTGTATCCACAGTCACTGGTATTTCGCCAGGGCTGGGGGCATATAATCATGTGTGGCACCCAGGCAACACAGCACAGGCAATAAGGCATGGCAGCAGGAGAGTGGTGGCAACAGTCACAGAGCAGCTGCAGCTGAGGGTGGGAAGGGCATTCTGGGAGGTCTCAGCAGCAGACATTACTGCAGGGCAAACGTATTTCTATGTTGCGATGGGGAAGGCCACATTGATGCCTATGAATACTCCAGAGATGTACTCCAGAGGCCCCAGATGATTGGGTTAGGAGAAGGACAGAGCTAAAGGTCAAGTGCTTTTTATGGTAGCAGCTTAGAGTTACCCTGTTTTTCTCCTTATGACTGTGGAGCTTCAGAATAATGGCTTGCAACTATTATCGAGCTAAAGCCAATATTATCTTCAAGAGTAAATGTGTGTATGTGTACGTGTATGTGTGTGTACTTGAGAGAGAGAGGGTGGGGAGAAGGCAGATAGGCTGTATATCTGTATATTTAGGTCTAAATCATCTTCGGTCATACAAACTGAGCAAATTAACACCAATGCATTGGGTCTTTACTAAAAAACACAATGGTCGCGGTTGTTCTCTGAATTACTAATGCCCTGAAACTGCCTGAAAGTCATTTGGATATGCTTGCT
Source organism: Lagenorhynchus albirostris (assembly GCF_949774975.1). NCBI lineage: Eukaryota > Metazoa > Chordata > Mammalia > Artiodactyla > Delphinidae > Lagenorhynchus > Lagenorhynchus albirostris. The sequence goes on along the minus strand of NC_083116.1, from coordinate 106,192,101 downwards.
GATAATACTCTTGATGAGGAATAGAATTTATTTTTTGCTTGAGAGCTAATTAATGTAATCTTTAAAATATATAAATCCCATGGTGAGCCCAAATAATTATAATTGAAATGTGGACCTTGCCAAAACTGAGAAAATTAAAATGCAGACAAAATCTGTTAATATATCTAAATTAAAAAAAAACAAAAAGGAAAGAAAACCAATTAACTTCTGGAAACAGGGTTTGATATTTAGAATGAGGAGATTAAATTATGCAGATATCAAATTAACACTTGGAATGAAGATGGTGTTGCCCAGCTGCCTTTCAAAGCTTTGCCTTGCACAGACTAAAGTTGCTAGGGAGCAGGGAAGTGAGCTGTTTAAAAGGCCACAGTTGTGTTCCCTAAATGGTCCACACAGGGATCATAAAAATTCCTGATGGAATCTTTAGCAGCATGGAGGTAATTGGAAGGAAGGCATGGGGCTAGTAATTAAATCACAAATCTTTTCTGGGAAAATTATATGTAGATACACATATAGAGAGACATATATAAATAAATAGATGAGCTAAACAATATATACATGTATGTACATATATATTCACTTATACAACACCTAGTTAGTCATTTTGGTCATTTCAGCAAACAGCTGAGCAACTCCATCAGAAAAAAGAAAAACATTGGAGGTATGGGGCTTAGAGTACAGTTGTACGGGCTTCCCTGGTGGTGCAGTGTTTAAGAATCTACCTGCCAGTGCAGGGGACACGGGTTCAAGCCCTGGTCCGGGAAGATCCCACATGCCGCGGAGCACCTAAGCCCGTGCACCGCAACTACTGAAGCTCGCGTGCCACAACTACTGAAGCCCGCACGCCTAGAGCCCGTGCTCCGAAACAAAGAGAAGCCACCACAATGAGAAGCCTGCACACCACAACAAAGAGTAGCCCCCGCTCGCCGCAACTAGAGAAAGCCCGCACGTAGCAACGAAGACCCAGTGCAGCCAAAAAATAAATAAATTTATGAAAACAAATACAATTGTAAAACTTTCAGAATATACATTATCATATAACACCTGTACATCTGGTGCATTTCAGCAATTTAGTAGGAAAAACAAAATGGCCAAATTAGTTTTTTTGTTTTGTTTTATACCTGAACTGACCAACCAGCTCAATCCAGGTCCTCTGGTAGTTCCACGTTATTACTACATTTAGGAAATCAGATAAATATGTCTTTGGTTCTTAGGGATATTTCTATGTGTTTCTCACTTTTCAAACAGCTCTTTTTAGCATTGTGTAGGTACCGTCACAGCCTCTTCCACTGCATTATTATAAAGAGTTCACGGTAGGAGTCATTTCTGTAGACACAGTCCCATAAAGAGGTTACGGTATATCAGTGTGGATGGATCTGTTCTTACCTCATTAGCCAGCCAGACAGAAGTAATTTTGAATATCAGATCTGGACCCTGGGGGAACTCTTGTCCTTTTCTAAGACAAGCTGTAGAATGTGTACCCTGCTGCACAACCTTGAGATGACCATTAAAGTTCAGAACTCCATCATGAGTACCATCACCAAATGGCCATATTAATAAGACGCCTGAGAGAGCAGAGATGAGAATGCTTTCAGAGACTTATAACTAGCACTGACAGGGACACAAGACCTTCATCTTATTCTGATTATTCTGGCTTCTTAGCCCAGAGGAAAGAAAACGAGTCAGGAAAACAAAAGGTTTGTGGAATTAGTTTGGTGTCCTATCTATTCCCCAAGGGAACCAGAAGAGCAGAGAATGGGGAAGAAAGCAGAGGGAGAATGATTTCTTACCAAGTACTGTATTTGAAAAGCAAACTGGTAAGATGAACAGTTAATGAACGCATCAGCTCATTTAGCAAATATATTTTCTTTCATTAATCATTTAGCAATACTAAGTATTGTAGGCTTGGAGTTAACTAGGATGAGCTAACTCAGAGAAGGCCCCTGCTTCAATAGAACTGCAGCCTAGTGTGGCGTGCAGACCTTCATTGAATAGTTACTCTGATGATAAGCCAGGTCTATGGACATGCATTTGGAAGGAAGCAGATGAAGAATGGGGGTGAACAAAATAATACAGTGTTTGGAATATGGCTATGTTAAATCCTACCCTAAATTGGAATGACCGCCTACCTAAACCATTCTTTTATATAATCATATCTGCCAGAACTTTTGTAATACCCCATCTCTGGTATCTGCAAAGCTCTTTTTACACTTAACAGCAAAACTCTCATTCTTGGCAGCAATTTGGATCTTAGAATGGTCAACCCAGCGAGTATGGTACATCTCTTTAAGATATGCTACAACATAATTTTAGAGAGGGATACTTTGTAAATGAATTATGCATACTTTGGTACTGTTAATGCAAATATCCATAAGATTTTTAACTTTCAAAATTATTGTTAAAGATTTTTTCCCATAAAGTTTCCCTAATTTGATACCAATGGCATTTTTTACAGAACTAAAACAAATCTTAAAATTTGTATGGAGACATGGGGGACCCTGAATGGCCAACGCAGTCTTGAGGGAGGGGGGTGGAGCTGGGGGAATTGGACTCCCTGATTTCAGACTGTACTGCAGGGCTGCAGTGATCAGGACAGTGTGGTGCTGGCACGGGAACAGAAACATAGATCAATGGAGCAGCATAGACAGCCCAGGGATAAACCCACGCACCTATGCCCAACTAATCTATGACGAAGGAGACAGGATACACAGTGGAGAAAAGACAGTCTCTTCAATAAGTGGTGCTGGGAAAACTGGACAGCTGCATGTAAAAGAATGAAATTAGAACACTCCCTAACACCACACACAAAAATAAACTCAAAATGGATTCAAGACCTAAATGTAAGGCCAGACACTATAAAACTATTAGAGGAAAACATAGGAAGAACACTCTTTGACGTAAATCACAGCAAGATCTTTTTCGATCCATGTCCTAGAGTAATGGAAATAAAAACAAAAATAAACAAATGGGATCTAATGAAACTTCAAAGTTTTTGCACAGCAAAGGAAACTACAAATAAGACGAAAAGACAACCCTCAGAATGGGAGAAAATATTTGCAAACGAATCAACGGACCAAGGGTTAATCTCCAAAATATATAAACAGCTCATGTAGCTCAATATTAAAGAAACAAACAACCCCATCCAAAAATGGGCAGAAGACCTAAATAGACATTTCTGCAAAGAAGACATACAGTTGGCCAAGAAGCACATGAAAAGCTGTGTAACATCACTAATTATTAGAGAAATGCAAATCAAAACTACAATGAGGTATCACCTCACACCAGTTAGAATGGGTAGCATCAGGAAATCTAGAAACAGTAATTGCTGGAGAGGGTGTGGAGAAAAGGGAACCCTCTTGCCCTGTTGGTGGGAATGTAAATTGATAACGGCCACTATGGAGAACACTATGGAGGTTTCTTAAAAAAGTAAAAATAGAATTACCATATGACCCAGCAATCCCACTACTGGGCACATACCCAGAGAAAACCATAATTCAAAAAGACACATACACCCCAGTGTTCACTGCAGCACTATTTACAATAGCCAGGTCATGGAAGCAACCTAAATGCCCATTGACAGATGAATGGATAAAGAAGTTGTGGTACATATATACAACGGACTATTACTCAGCCATAAAAAGGAACGAAATTGGGTCATTTTTAGAGACGTGGATGAATCTGGAGACTGTCCTACAGAGTGAAGTAAGTCAGAAAGAGAAAAACAAATATCGTATATTAATGCATATATGTGGAACCTAGAAAAATGGTACAGATGAACCGGTTAGCAGGGCAGAAGTTGAGACACAGATGTAGAGAACAAACGTACGGACACCAAGGGGGGAAAGCGGCAGGGGGGGTGGTGGTGGTGGTAGTGGGATGAATTGGGAGATTGGGATTGACATACATACACTAATATGTATAAAATGGATAACTAATAAGAACCTGCTGTATAAAATAAATTTCAAAAATTCAAAAAAAAAAAAAAAGAAAGTTTCCTGAATTTGATATCAGTCTAAAAGACCTTATTTTCTGGGCTAGAAATGAGGATATGGATGTTTGTGCAGCTGCTGATTATTATTTTGCAATTTTGCAGTTTGTACAAAACTAATCTGTTTTTTGATGGAGCTGGTGTGGCAGGTAAAAAACTGAGTCCGTGTGTTCATGTGTCCTGGAAAGGTAAAAAGAACTTTATTTATTTTACTTATTTCTACTGGCTAGTGGAAATTTATCTTAATTCATTCACTTTCTTTCCTCTATCCTTGTTCTTTCAGGGTTCAGTCTAATTACAGGAAGATTATATACTGTCTATGCAAGTTGGTGTCTTCTAAGTTGTCTTTATTCCCATCTGTTCATTGGTCCCCATGAGTCATAGCTAAGTCCCACTCCCAGCTACAGGCCATCTTCAGTTTGCTTCTTTCTGTGCCACTGTGGATGCATGGAAATCATCTTGTTCTTTTCCACATTTGGGCACAGTTACTCTGTGAGCTCTCAGTCCCATCGGCCTGGACACCCGGTGCAGATATTTCTCAATCTCTTTACGCTTGCCGCCTCGCTACAGTGTTCTGGAAAAGGGAGTGCAGCTTCCCTGTGCTCTTGGATCTCAAATTTATCAGGATTTCCCCTCACACCCCACCTTCAAGATGAGGCTGAACTTGGTAGAAATGTAAGGCTCAAGTCTAACCTTTCTGAGGGATCCAACACTGAATGTATTTAGTCAATGTTTTTCATGGAGGTTTACTGCAATCCCATTAATCTGGAGTATCTTTTCTAGTCTTGGGGTGGAAAGCTTTGCTCTGAACCATTATATAATCTTTCTGCCATGAATCCGCTTATTAAAAGTTCTTCTCAGCTCCTTTTGCAACACCATTTTTTTGAGATATAGTTGCTCTGTTTTCTAGTTTCCTGAATGGGACAAGGATCGCTAAGGATCACAGGTCACTGAATATGCCACTGAATTAATAGCATAAAGCCTTATGTTAATATATTTGTGGTGCTTTTTTTTTTTGAAGATTAGTGAGTGATTCAAGCCTCAAGCAAAGCAACAAACAACGGTTTTGTATGGGTCTTGAAAGAGTCTCAGTGTTCTGGAAAGAGAGATCCCACTCAGATAACAGGTACTTCATATTTTCACGGAGAGCTGTAGGATTGTATGCTTATCCATGTCAATATTTCCTGTAGGCTTCATCTTCTTTTGATGGAGGAGGGCATTACTATGGATTAAAAGGTTTATTGGAGTTTAGATTTTTAGAATATTCCAGAAGTGAGTGAGCCACCAACAAGTTTTTTAGAAATTGTTTTTGTTCTCAGTATATGCTTTCCAAAGTAAAATATTCTCTGAATTTTTTCTTTCTCAGATAGAATAGAAAACTGATACCAGTGTGTGTGTGTGTGTGTGTGTGTGTGTGTGTGTGTGTGTGTGTACCACTGATTCAATTATCACCCTCCAGTGTTGTTGGGTTTTTTTTAACATCTTTATTGGAGTATAATTGCTTTACAATGGTTTTTTAGTTTCTGCTTTATAACAAAGTGAATCAGTTATACATATACATATGTTCCCATATCTCTTCCCTCTTGCGTCTCCCTCCCTCCCTCCCTCCCTATCCCACCCCTCTAGGTGGTCACAGAGCACCGAGCTGATCTCCCTGTGCTATGCGGCTGCTTCCCACTAGCTATCTATTTTACATTTGGTAGTGTATATATGTCCATGCCAGTCTCTCACTTTGTCCCAGCTTACCCTTCCCCCTCCCCGTATCCTCAAGTCCATTCTTTAGTAGGTCTGTGTCTTTATTCCCGTCTTACCCCTAGGTTCTTCATGACCTTTTCTTTTTCCCCCCTCAGGGTATATGCCCAGGAGTGGGATTGCTGGGTCATATGGTAGTTCTATTTTAGTTTTTTAAGGAACCTCCATATTGTTCTCCATAGTGGCTGTATCAATTTACATTCCCACCAACAGTGCAAGAGTGTTCCCTTTTCTCCACACCCTCTCCAGCATTTATTGTTTCTAGATTTTTTGATGATGGCCATTCTGACCGGTGTGAGATGATATCTCATTGTAGTTTTGATTTGCATTTCTCTAGGGTTTTTGACTTCTTGGTCTGTTCATGAGCTTCATACCCTGTCAGAATCTCAGGAATTAGGCTTACATGAATGCAATTATTTCTTCTCTACAAAAGGAGGCGTAAATTGATGTTTTCTTTCAGATAATGCCCCTTGGAAATCCAAACAGGATATGTTTCTTTCCCTTTTGTGGTGAGTGAGTTGTATGAAATCTTATTGCTATGTATACAATATTTATTTACAATGGCACCATACCTCTCCATTTATTTATTTATTTTAAAAAATTTATTTGTTTACTTTTGGCTTAGTTTGGTCTTTGTTGCTGTGTGCGGGCTTTCTTTAGTTGCGGCGAGCGGGGGCAGCTACTCTTCATTGCGGTGCGTAGGCTTCTCATTGCGGTGGCTTCTCGTTGCAGAGCACAGGCTCTACGTGCGCAGGCTTCAGTAGTTGTGGCATGTGGGCTCGGTAGTTGTGGCTCTTGGGCTCTAGAGTGCAGGCTCAGTAGTTGTGGTGCACAAGCTTAGTTGCTCCGTGGCATGTGGGATCTTCCCAGGCCAGGATTCGAACCTGTGTCCCCTGTGTTGGCAGGCGGATTCTTAACCACCGTGCCACCAGGGAAGTCCCCTATCCATTTACTTTTATTAAAGCATGATATGGAGGAATAGCGCTAGACTCGTTTCCAGAATTTCTAGGTGTGTATCCCCAGTTCTGCCTACCCATTAGCAGTGTGATTGTGTTCATATTTACCACATTCACAACCTCATTTTTCTCATTTTTAAAATGGAACTAACAATTTTCCACCCCAGCTGACAAGGCTTTTGCATATTCGTTGTTATTGCTAAATATTTTGCCTTAAATAGTTCTTAATCTTTCCATTTATAAGATAGAAATATTCTCTCATTGTTGATTCTGAGTTTTCCTTAGACTAGGATAATACATAGTATGGAAAAGACTCTCAAGTTCAGTATAATCTTCATAAAGCTCCAGTCAACCTAGACATTCCCATAGTAAAGGTTTTCTTTGGTGAGTGTGGAGGGAAGTCAGCATGATGGCACTGAGGTTTGGTAAGAAGGTCAAGGAAAATGGCTGTGGCTGAATTCCTGAGCAGACAAAATTGCCAAATCTATGTAAGTCTCCTTCCATAGATTTACTTGAATGGGAAGGAAGCTGTTTTTCTTAATCAGTCTAATGACGTTCAACCTCATTGCCCAACTTGGTGAGCCAAATTCATGGTGATAAAGGCATTGCATGATGATGATGAGATCTTGGGGTGATAAGAGCAATGAAATGATGAGAGGTATTATATTCTCTATGTAAAGTAGTCTGAACTGTTAGATTTGCTAGATTTTTGTGTGTTTATGTTCATAGTATTTTAGAAAGACAAGTGTCCAATAAATAAAATGTTAGAATGTAGATTTTATCTATTTGAGGAGAATATATATGGTCCTTGTGAAATTTAAAAACTGAAGTACATTCCAGATGAATCATCAACAGCCTGTTCTGCTGTAGTAATAGTACTAGTTGTTGATACAGCTGAAATGAGAGGACCAGCTGGGCTTTCACACGCCTGCTTTCTCCAGGCTAGGGGACTACCCTGTGTAAGAGGCTCCATTTAGTAGTGTGTTGCTATTCACTTGCTAGGTCAGTGATTGTTTTCCATGTGAGTTTGTGCTACATGTTTTGCTTGGTGAGCCTGAAATTCATCAGAAAATAAGAGAAAGTTCAGGAGAAGAGGAGAGAGAACAAACAAGTTGAAGCTTGTGTTGTTTTAGGAGCACAGTGATTCAATATTAGGCATTTTGTTTGAATTCCTGTGTATTATGCTTCAGTGAGTCAAGGTGGAAGTAGTTTACAGCTGAATTTGGAAATAAAGGGATGTTTTGTTGATTACATGCTCATCCATTGTATAGTATATTTTATTGATACCCAGTGTAAGATCTCCTGGTGATGAAAATTATATCTAATTTAAAAGAAAAATAAACAGCAGCAGCATATAGTGTGAACTCACTCTAAATTGCTGCTCAGCTACTCATAAACAATTAAACATGGTCTCTCCTTCGATTCTTTATAGCCAATGCACTTAAAAAAAATTTTTTGGCACATCCCACAGTTTGATAACATTCAGTATCCTTACTGAAATGTTGAAAGGATTTTAGTCCATCTTGAATTAAAAAACCAAATGTAAGATAGAAGATTGAAATACAAGCTGATGGTAGAGACGTGAAGCTCTTGCCAACATCATATTTCTATTTTATCTAGGAGAGTGTTTCTCAACCATGAATGATTTACCACCCTCCTCCCAGGGGAACATTTGGCAATGTCTGGTTACTCTTTTAGTTGTCACAACTGGGAGGTGCTACTGGCATCTGGTGGGTAGATGCCGGGATACTGCTAAACATTCTACAATGCATAGGATCCCTCTCACCCCCTCCCTCCTCCCACCCCGCATTCACAACAAGAATTATCTGGGTCAGAATGTCAATGGTGCCAGATGTCTGTCCTGACCTAGGACAGACATCTGATGAGATATTAGGATTTTTGAGGAAGAAATTTTCCTAACATTTAAAAAATGAAATCATCTATGGTTGAGGGCACCGCTGCTTTGAGTTCAAAGACACAGACTTCTCATCTGAATTCAGGGAGTTATAACTTCATGAATACCCTCAGCAAATATTCTCTTCTTACACAATATAGATTCTGTGAAGAGAAGTCACCATTCCTATATGGGAAAAAATGATGTAGGTTCCACTAAAAATCCATTAGAATGAAGAGATTATCATAGCCTTAGGTTAAATCATAAGACATTTCTGTTTCTGTAGGTCAGAATTATCAAGTATCAGTAATATCATAGGGTTCAACTCTGTACTATGACATCTGTTGTCAGATGATCATGATCTGAAAGAAGGTCCCGTTTGGGAGAGAGATGTCAGGATGCCTCTTCAATGTGCCTTGCTTGTATTTCAACCTATTGCAATAATTATGGCTAGAATCTGGTAACATTTGTGGTATCTTAATAATTAATGACACACCGTTCAAAATGCATTTTTGTAATAACTTTTGCCAACATAATTTCTGTTGACATACATTTTTGAGATAACAAAATTGCTATTGCTTGGAAATTTTGAGAATATCTGTGTCAGGCTGGTTTGGGAATTTTAAAAGTCACTCTAAGAATTAAGGAAATAAGAGGTTTAATATAGCAATTAGGGGTTAAAATGGGAATTAGGAGTGTGAAGGCCTGGAAGTATATGGCTGAAGGATCAGAGAAACAGCCACTGTGACATCAGTCTGAAAGCTTGGAATGGGTGAAAAAGCTGCCAATCCTGGGAAGTCCAAGAAACTTCAAATACCACACAGTTGGAGTTTGCAGAGTGGTCTGGAACTAGATGCCTGCCCCTCTGATTGTCATGATGTATTGAGCAATAATAGCTTCTTTATCGTTTCTACTTTCCAACATTCACAAGAGTTCCTCTCACTGGTAAACCATAGCCTGGGTCTATAGCGTGAAGTTGATCCTGAGAAACATAGTTCCCAGACTGAGGAGGGACTGGAAGCAGTGAGGCCAAGTTGACCACCACCAATTCAACACAATGAAAATCTCCTTGATGGATTGCTCACACTCATCATTGAGGGTAGGTGAGAATGGGCAACTTAAAGTTTCTCAAGATTTCACAGAGTTATAACTGCATTTTCATAAGGACAAGAAAGGATGGGCAGCCAAAGCCTCTGTAGAATTCACAATGATATAATTGCCTGATCATAAAAAGTCATCAACATTAAAATAAAGGCCATGAAGAAAGATAAAGAAGGACACTATATAATGATAAAAGGGTCAATACAAGAGGAGGATATTATACTTGTTAACATATATGCACCCAATATAGGAGCACCTGAATACATAAAACGAATACTAACAGACATAAAAGGAGAAATTGATGGGAATACAATAAAAGTAGGGGACTTTAACACCCCACTCACATCAATGGACAGATCTTATAGACAGAAACTCAATAAGGCAACAATCTGAATGACACAGTAGAACAGTTGGACTTAATTGATATTTTTAGGATGTTACATCCAGGAAAAAAAAAAAAAGCAAAAACCAGAATACACATTCTTTTCAAGTGCAATTGGAACATTCTCTAGGATAGACCATGTTCTAGGGCACAAAACAAGCCTCAACAAATTTAAGAGGATAGAAATTATTTCAAGCATCTTTTCTGAACACAAAGGCATGAAACTAGAAATCAACCACAGAAAGAGAAATGAGAAAAAAAAAAGATTATGTGGAGACTAAACAACATGCTACTAAAAAACAAATGGCTCAATGATGAAATCAAAGAGGAAATTAAAAAATACCTTGAGACAAATGACAATGAAAACACAACCATACAAAATCTATGGGAGGCACCAAAAGCAGTCCTTAGAGGGAAGTTCATAGCAATACATGCCTTTCTCAAAAAACAAGAAAAATCTCAGACAACCTAACCTACCACCTCAGAGAATTAGTAAAAGAAGAACAAACGAAACCTAAAGTCAGTAGAAGGAAGGAAACAATACAGATCAGGAAATAGAGACTGAAAAACAATAGAAAATCAATAAAATCAAGAGCTGGTTCTTTGAAAGGGTGAACCAAAGGGTAAATCAACAAATCTCTGGCCAGGCTCACCAAGAAGAGATGACCCAGATAAACAAAATAAGAAATGAAAGGTGAGAAATAACTACTGACACCCTAGAAATACAGAAGAACATAAGCTAATACTGTGAACAATTATATGCCAACAAGTTGGACAACCTAGAAGAAATGGACAAGTTTCTAGAAACATACAGCCCACCAAAACTGAACCAAGAAGAAATAGATAATTGGAACAGACTGATCACTAGAAATGAAATAGAATCTGTAATAATTTAAAAAAACAAAAACAAAAAACACCTCCCTGCAAACAAGAGTCCAGGACCATAGGCTTCACTGGGCAGTTCTACCAAACATACAAAGAAGAACTTATACCAATTCTTCTCAAACTCTCCCAAAAGATTGAAGAGGCAGGAACACTCCCAAAGTATTCTGTGAAGCCACCATCACCCTGTTTTCAAAACCAGACACCTTTCTTGCTCCCTAGCCATCTTGGCGGCTCCACTTGGTTGGGGGAGTTCTGCACCTAAGGCAGGAAGATGGTGGCCACGAAGAAGATGAAAAAGTCACTGGAGTCAATCAGCTCTAGGCTGCAACTCATTATGAAAAGTGGAAAGTACCTGCTGGGGTAGAAGCAGACTCTGAAAATGATCAGACAAGGCAAAGCAAAACTTGCCACCCTCGCCAACAACTTCCCAGCCTTGAGGAATCTGAAATAGAGTATTATGCTATGTTGGCCAAAACTGGTGTCCATCACCACAGTGGCAGTAACATTGGGCACAGAATGTGGAAAATACTACAGAGTATGCACACTGGCTATCATTGATCCAGGTGATTCTGATATCATTAGAAGCATGCCAGAAAAGACTGGTGAATAGTAAGTCATGCACAATTTTTCTTTAATAAAACTGTCCAGAGCTAGTTTAAAAACAAAACAAATACAGCACCAAAAAAGAAAATTTCAGGCCAATATCTTTGATGACTATAGATGTAAAAATTCTCAACAAAATATTAGCAAACTGAACCCAACAACAGTTAAAAAAGATCATACACCATGATCAAGTTGAATTCATCCTAGGGTCACAAGGATGATTCAACATATGCAAATAAATCAATGTGATACACTACATCAACAAAAGACAAAAGCCACACAATCATCTCAATAGATGCAGAAAAAGCATTTGATAAAACTAAACATCCATTCATGATAAAAACTCTTGCCAGAGTGGGTATAGAGGGAACATACCTCAACATACTAAAAGCTATTTATAACAAACCCACAGCCAACACAATACTCAGTGGTGAAAAGCTGAAAGCCTTCCCACTAAACTCTGGAAGAAGACAAGGATTCCTACTCTCACGATTTCTGTTCAACCTAGTATTGGAAGTCCTAGCCACAAAAATCAGGCAAGAAAAAGAAATAAAAGGTATCCAGGTTGGAAGGGAAGAGGTAAAATTGTCATTATACGTAGATGACATGATGCTCCATATAGAAAACCCTAAAGACTCCACAGAAAACCTATTATAACTGATAAACAAATTCAGCAAGGTAGCAGGATACAAGATTAACATACAGAAATTGGTTTCACTTCTTTACACTAACAATGAAATATCAGAAAGGGAAAGTAAAAAAACAAATCCTTTTAAAAATTGCATCAAAAAAATAAAATACTTGGGAATAAACCTGAGCAAGAAGGTGAAAGACTTATATGCTGACAACTTTAAAACATTGATAAAGGAAATTGAAGATGATTCAAAGAAATGGAAAGATATCCCATGCTCTTTGATTGGAAGAGTTAATATTGTTAAAATGGCCTTACTACCTAAAGCAATGTACAGATTTAATATGATCCCTATCAAATTACCCACGACATTTTTCACAGAACTAGAACAAATAATCCTAAAATTTATATGGAACCATAAAAGACCCAGAATTGCCAAAATAATCCTGAGGAAAAAGAACAAAGCTGGAGGCATAACCCTCCGAGACTTCAGACAGTACTGCAAAGCTACAGTAATCAAAACAGCATGGTATTGGCACAAAAACAGACATATGGATCAATGGAACAGAATAGAGAACCCAGAAATAAACCCATTCACCCATGGTTAATTAATCTTTGACAAAGGAGGCAAGAGTATACTATGGAGAAAAGACAGTCTCTTCAGCAAGCAGTGTTGGGAAAGCTGGACAGCCACGTGTAAATCAGTAAAGTTAGAACACTCCCTCACACCATACACAGAAATAAACTCACAATGGCTTAAAGACTTAAGTAGAAGGCATGACACCTAGAAGAGTCCTAGAAGAGAACATAGGCAAAACATTCTCTTACATAAATCATATCAATGTTTTCTTAGGTCAGTCTCCCAAGGCAATAGAAATAAAAGCAAAAATAAACAAATGGGACCTAATCAAACTCACAGGCTTTTGCCCAGCAAAGGAAACCATAAAAAGTGAAATACAGCCTACAGAATGCGAGAAAATATTTGCAAATGATGCAAGCAACAAAGGCTTAATTTCCAAAATATACAAACAGGTCATACAGCTCAATTAAAAAAAAAAAGCCCAATCAAAAAATGGGTAGAAGACCTAAATAGACACTTCTCCCAAGAAGGCACGCAGATGGCTAATAGGCACATGGAAAGATGCTCAGTGTTCCTAATTATTAGAGAAATACAAATCAAAATTAAAATGAGGTCTCACCTCACACTGGTCAGAATGGCAGTCATTGAAAAGTCTACAAATTGCTGGAGAGGGTGTGGAGACAAGGAAACCCTTCTCCACGGTTGCTGGGAATATAAATTGGTACAGCCACCATGGAAGTCACTATGGTGGTTCCTCAAAAAGCTAAAAATAGAGTTACCATATGATCCAGCAATCCCACTCCTGGGCATATATCTGGACAAAACTATAATTTGAAAAGATGCAGCACTATTAATATATAAACACTATAAACACTATATAATGTTTATAGCAGCACTATTTACAATAGCCAAGACATGGAAGCAACTTAAATGTCCATCGACAGAGGAATGGATAAAGAAGATATGGTATATATACACAGTGAAATATTTCTCAGCCATAAAAAATGAAATAATGCCATTTGCAGCAACATGGATGGATCTACAGATTATCATACTAAGTGTAGTAAGTCAGAAAAAGAGGGACAAATATGATATGATATCACTTATATGTGGAATCTAAAATATATGTAACTTGCAAGAGGCCTATGCAGTATCCTTCCTTCAGAGTACAATATCTGATGTGTAGTCCTTCTCTATCTTGATATCTTTCTAAGAGATTGCTATTTTTCCTTTGGTATATTAGGGTAGAATAGCCAGTGTTTATCAAACACATCTGAACTTTTAGTGACAAGATGAAAAATTTTTGAACTAGAATGAAAATATATGAAATGAAAAAATGATTGGACACAGAAGAAGGGAACAGTAAATTTAAGACATATTAATAGAAATTATCCAAAATGAACCATCTAGAGAAAATAGAACATCAATGAGTAGGAACAATATCAAACGTACTAATATGTATGTAGTCGGATTTTCAAAAGAAGTGGAAAAGCTGTGCTCCTAGAATCAATGAAATACGATATTATCCCCAGTTGTCAGGTAAGAGAACTAAGGTGCTGGAAGTGAAGCAGGAGGTGGCAGGACTGGGCTTCAAACCTAGGAGTGCCTGATGCCAAAACCCACGCTCTCCGCTGCTTGGCCCTGAGCCCAGAAAGCTCGAGACTGCTTGAGTTTTCTTCCTTGAAGCTCACCTGGGCAGCCCCTGGAGAGAGCTGGGCAACCGCCCCTGTGTGAGGGTTCCAGCCCCAGACTGTGACCCCTCTGCCACCCGGACCCTGGGAGCACAAGTGTCCTTCCTTTCAGGCTCATCTGCCTACTGCCCACCTTCTCCCGGTGGAGCTGAGCCACGTGTGAGCTTGGGTCCAACCCAAGGGCCTTCTCCTGTTACATGGGGGCTCCCATCAGGGGCAACTTCGGGGAGAGGCTGTGACCACCACCCCGTTAAGTAGGGCCCCCAGGGCGCGGACTGGAAGATCAGAGGATGCCCCCTTTGTTGTGGTCTGGTGCCTGTTCATTCTGAACCGCCAGAGAAATTGAGCTGTTTCCAAGTCAAGACAAACTCCTTTTTCTAGCCCATTCTCAGAACTGGGAGTCTTCTGGGATTTAGCTACCCAGGGCAGCTGCTCCCCTAAGTATAGCAATGCTTTTTCAGTCATCCGACAACCACTGGTCAGCGTGGCCTGTGTTCTGGACACAGGGATGGGAACCGGGTCTAAAGACAAGGCCCGTAGGGAGCTCGCAGTCCAGAGCAGGAGGTGGGCAGATTTGTAAACTTGTATTTGACCCACCCAGTGCTGGATCCTGTGGTAGCACATAGTAGGTACTCATTAAAGGTTTACTGAGTAAATCAGAAATCAGGTTGTGAGTCTTCAGGGTTTGGTAAAACACCATGTATACATGCACACAAAGTCATTCAACAAACATTTGCTGAGTGCCCACTAGGTGTGCGTTGCCAGGAGGACAGAGCTGAGAGGACAGGGCCCCAGCTCTGATGTCAGAGGGAGTGACATTATGAGACATTTGGGGCAGAGTCCATGGGCTTTCCTGGCCATCCTGTTGCCTCGGGGGGTCTATCTTAGTGAGTACACAACTGCTTTCCAGACCCAGAGCCCCCTGCACGCTTCAGAAAGCCTTCTCTGCATTAGGAATGCCGGGCATCTTGTAGTCACTGAGCTGCTGCCGAAATGGCCTTGGACAGAACCCTCAAGAACCCCACCAACCGATAATCGCCTTCAGGTCTTGCCAGGGAGACACGGGGACATAGCTACCTGCTACTTTCAGGCCTTGGGACTGGTGGCTGGCAATCAATCCCCAAGTCGGCAGAGAACCCCCAGTCAGTTCCAGAATTGGGTTGTGCAAAGTCTTGGCGAATGAGAGGCAGTCACCTTCCACTGCTCAATCCTGTCTCTGCCCCGGTTCTGGCAGAGGGACTCCGGCTCAGGAACACGTGGCCTCCTGGCATCTCTCGGTATTTAATTTTCTCACCGTCTTTCTCAAGTCCCTAGTGAGATCACCTGTACAACAATCTGTCTGTGCCTTGTGAAAGTGTCTGTGCACTTTTAATCCTTTTTAAAAGCAACTTTAAAAAGTGGGCCAGGGACTAGCATACGTGGTAGTGTTCTAGAAATCTGTGCTCATCACTGAAAGCCTTCTGCATTGTGTATTTGATGTTGGCGTGAATGTCTCTTTTTCTGATTCAGTACTGTGACCTCTGCAATACAGTCTAATCTTTGGGGATCTGTAATAAAGGTTTTGAAACCTGGGGGGAGTGGTGGGGGAAGGGTTTGCACTGGTCTGGTGTTGTGTGTTGTGCTTTTGCATGTTGTGTGTTTTGATTTTTGTCCGTTTTTATCTTTTATATTAGCATAATTTTCCTGTTTAAAAAAAACAAATACAACTTTGGCTTGTTAAAAAATAAATAAATAAATAAAACAAATGCAATAACTGGGATTTGGTGTCAGAGTTGCTACTCTAGAATTTACAGTGAGGTGTGCAGGAGATTGTCGGGCTGGGACAAGTCGTTATGTATCAGTTTTATCAGTCTAACATTTCTTTTGCCCTAGGACTAAGCACAGCATCCGAATCTAGAGTCATTCAGGCAAGAGGAAAGTCCCCGTAAATAATAAAATTTTAGAATTTTATTGCTGGAACTTAAAAACCTTAGAAATCATCTGGTATAACCCCTGTGTTGTTTTTTTTTTTTTCATGAAGAAATTAAGCTACAAAGACAGTAAGTGACCTGACTGTCATATGGCTTGTTAGTGGCACAGTCTGGTCTCCTGCGTCCATCTGGTATGTTTTCCAGCAAGCCCTCCTGAATCTGTTGTCTCCAGAAACATACTGGGAAATGTACCAGTTATGTTTTTCTTCTCTTCCACTGAGAAAACATTTCCATTGTGTGAAAGGGCCAATGAATCAGCATGCTTGTAAAAGTAGATCAGTATCAGCATTCTTCTTCTTCAGTAGTGTGCTTCTCTCTCCTTTGCTCTCACATTCCACTGTTTCCTCCCTTATTCTTTCACTTTGCTCCCCTCATCCATTTCCTTTTTCTGTACCTTTTCCCATGCTGTAAAAGGGTAACATGTAAAATAAATGTCAGAAACAATTATCAAATTAATCTCTTATGCAATAATACTCTTCAAATAATATTTCTTTAGTCAATGAGTTGGCCTTTATTTCAAATTAATAGTAAATTATAGTAAATTAAATTGAATTTCACATAGGTAACTAAAGTTTCAAAGTCTTATATTTCATATGAAGAGACTAAGCTCTGTTAACACCGTCATATGGAAATATATCTAAATGGAGGAATAAACCATTAGCTTCAATGAACAGTCGTCCATCCTTTGGATGTATAATCAGAATTAATGAGTTGAAAAATTGTCTTTACTGCCAGTAACACTGGCCAGTAAATATCTAAAATGGCCATAAAATTGAAGTATGGTTGCGTCTGACTGAGACCTTCAGATGTTAGCTGAAGCAGAAATGAGAAAATGAGAATGATGTTGTGTGAGTCATTGGTTTGTTTGCTCTCAGATCCTGTTGGGGTTAACCGTTGGTGTTTAACAGCCCACCACACCACTTAGCGGCTTTAACAACGGCAGTATTTATTTTTTGCTCGTGGATCTGCAATTTGGGCAGGACTCAGTGGGGACAGCTTGTCTCTGTTCCATGTGGCGTCAGCAGGGGTGTCTTGAATACTGGGGTTAGAATCATCTGAAGATTCACTCCCTCACTTGTCTGGCCCTCAGTGCCATCTGTCAGCTGGAACTTCAGCTGGGGCTGTGACCAGACCACCTACATGGGTCCTTTATTCATCTTTGCTTGGCTATTGCTAATCCCTAGACTGCCTCTCTGCCGTCTTTTTAATTTTTCAGGTTTTTTACAAACTGCTTGCAACGATTTCCCTATATTAAATTCCCTCTGTTGCATTGCACCTCAAAGAACCTGGGTTCCACCAAGGTGGAAAGCTGTATCTTTTACGAATTCAGAATTCACTTTTTGCTACATTCTGTTCCTTAGAAGCAAGTTGCTAAGGCCAGTGATATTCAAGTGGAGGGGAATTAGACTCCACTTTTGGTAGCAGAAATGTCAAAGAATTTATGAACGTGTTTTAAAACCACTGCCGTTTCCCTTCTCTAGTCGTTTGCTTGTTTGCTCAGATACAATCCTTGCTGTTTTTGTCTTCTTATCTGTGTTTCAGGGCACTTATTTCTGCACATTACATTCCCCAGAACCTCTTGCTTTATGGCTTCAGGTTTGGGGCAGCTAGTGGAAGGCACTGAGAAGAAATTGAAGGATAATATGAGGGAGGAAGCCCAGATAGTTACTTCTACTCTTTCTGCTTCAAAGTCTTTGGCAGTTGATGTACCTCCTTTTTTGTTCCAGTTCCCATTGGAAGTGGGACAAAAAAGCCCTGGTCGCTAAAGAACCTGTACACTAGTTCCCCCATTTCTTCTTGTCCCATTCACATCATGTTGCTGAATTGTTTCTGTGATAAGCTGAGTTCTTATGTGTTCTTTTTATATGCCATCAAATTATAAGGAACTTTACTACATGTTCAAATAAAGAGTTTTCCTTGAACTTTCAAATACAAAAATAACTATTAAAAACTTATGATCTAACAACAACAACAACAAAGTCTTTATGATTTTTGGAGGAAAGTGGGAGGACAAATTGGAGGAATTTTGGCACTCAGTGGGGTAGCATTGTAGGAGCTATGAACTTACAACTGCTTCCTCTCTTTACATTGTGGATACACTTTATTTGTAATTTTTTCACTTTAAAATTGAAGTCACTAATCTTATGATTCCTGTGCTGCCTTGACTTTGTTAATAATTAATTTCCTTTGCTTGGCATATCTTTAATTCGCACCATAGTGTTTGAGAGCTTCCAATCTGTGGATCTGAGCAAATGCATTATTGAACATTCTTCCAACAGTTCTCTTTTCATTTTGCTCCTCAGGCCTTCTTATTACCCAGTCTCTAAAACATACCAAGCTTGTTGCTTTTCTTAGCGAGTGAATTGTTGATAGCTTATTCTTTTTGTTTATGCCACTCCTCTTTCCCTTTGTAGGAGAGTCTTAAGTTTTACTGATGCCACTGTCAATCAGGACAGGTAGGTTTGTGTCAGGTGGAGAAGCATTAGCCTCTTTCTCTTAAACTGAAGCATCTATTGTCCCAAAAGGTGTCTTTCTCAGAAAGAAGAAAGCAAAGTCACCTAACATAACACAGTATGTGAACATACTGTTTCTGTGGTGGAAGCTTGCATATATCAAAGGATATCCGGTATATTCAAATATACAGCAGACTCTGACAAGGACACTGCAGCTCAGGCACAGTTCCTAAGGGACTCTCATAATCTCTCCTTTTGCTGGCCTCAGGCAAAGTGGGGAGAACTCAGTGTAGTCCCAGAGTAAGCTCTACCAGGCCCCATAGAGAACTCATTGATTAATATGAAAGGGATGGTTGAATATAAGATGTGTAGGGATCTGAAGATTTTTTGATGCCTCCTAATCCCAAATGTTTAGACTTAAGATGTGAGCCTACCACATCAAAAATCCTAACTTATTATGTTTCCTCAATATTCCCATACTGTCAACTAAATTATCATTTCTTATGTAGTCCAACTCATCTTGGTAAAGATTGTAAGTTCTACAGGTCACTTCAAAATCTGTGGTGTGCTTACATCTTAAAAAAAAATTAAAAACATTTTTTTAAAGACACCTAATGGCCATTCATTCATTTCATTTATTAAATCCCTACTCTGTGTCATGCCCTGTGCTATACACTGAGAATTTATAGTAAATGGGAAATACTTTCTGTTCCCAATATACCAACACATATTTATGGTAATTTATTACCTACTGAAGCTACTGGCTTTATGATTTTTGTACTGTCTTTACTCTGTAAATAATCACACAATATTTGCACTGATTATCACTTCTGCTTAAAAGTTCCTCTTCTTCCTTCTCCATCTGTGAATGCCATATTCATTCATTCTTCAATATCCAGCCCCAAACAGCTTTTATCTCTCCAGTGAAGACTCTATTTTCCCTCTTTTGAGCTCCACAAGGACCAGCCATTTGTGTTTGTTTGTAACAAACAAACAGAATTTATGCATTGGTCTCCTTGTCAGCAGTGTGATGTTCATCTTGTTATCACTAGCACCTAGCACAGAGCCTGGCACATAGTAGATGTTCTGTTAGTGTGAGCTGCGTTGACTTGGGTGAAATAGCTCAAGGGCATCTCACCTGTCTGGAGAGGGTAATTTTATAATAGAGTGATCAGAAGAGACTGCACACCTCACTCGCCCAAGGAACAAAGGGCGTGAGAAAGCAAACCCTGTCCGTATCTTTTTTTTAATTTTAATTAATTAATTAATTTTTGCCTGTGTTGGGTCTTCATTTCTGTGCAAGGGCTTTCTCTAGTTGTGGCGAGCGGGGGCCACTCTTCATTGCGGTGCGCAGGCCTCTCACCGTCGCGGCCTCTCTTGTTGCGGAGCACAGGCTCCAGACGCGCAGGCTCAGTAGTTGTGGCTCACGGGCCTAGTTGCTCCGCAGCATGTGGGATCCTCCCAGACCAGGGCTCGAACCCGTGTCCCCTGCACTGGCAGGCAGATTCTCAACCACTGCACCACCAGGGAAGCCCACCGTGTCCGTATCTTAAGGAAGGTTGTTCTTCAGTGACACATCCTTGTAAGTGGAATTGGGCAATTTTCTTCCTGCCGTGGGCTTTGGCCTCTCAGCGCTGAGGGCCCCACTCTTGACACAGCTGACCATGTTTCCATCAATTCAAATGAAGAAGCTGTTTGGCAGCAGAGTATTGGCTGTGACACCGGCATACTAATCGCATTGGCACTTTCCTCCCTCTTCTGACCAAAGGGAAAAGGTTATAAGGAGATTGCTGCTGGGGAGTGAAGGAAAGCAAGTCATGAAAGGCTCCATGCACAGCCAAAAGTGGCGTTAAAAATACAAGAATATCTCACAGATTGCTGGATGTCATAATTTTTCCCCAGCTATCTGCAAGAGTTCAGTGCTAATCTTATATTCAGTTTTGTGGGCATTAATTTGCATAGAGGAAATATCATAGGTGACAGAGTTGAACTGTTGGGTGCTAAAAATTTTAGTTCCCAGGCTCTGTTGTAGACTTTGACTAGGAATTCAAGATTTAGTTGTGCCTCACTTAAAAAAAAAACATAATCCAAAACTAATGTGAAAACCAAAATTCTCCAACAGGTCTGGACTCAAAGAGGGCGAAAAATCCTCAACAGAAGCTCTCCGGTAATTAAGCAGCGCCCAGCAACAAGTGAGCACAGGTGAGAATTATTATGCTACAAAATTATGCCAATTCATTGAGACAACTTGTTTGTCAGGTGTTAAAAAAGGTGGTATTCACCCACCCATTATTATACTGGTATATCCCACTGAGGCTGTGCCTATAAGGAAGGTTAAAGGTCGGGGGCCGTGGTGTTCGCTATATACCATATAGCACAGGAGGTGTATTGGACATCTGCCGTCTTCCTCTGTAGGTATGCTCTCATGCGTTCTCTCCCCGCTCCTTGTATGGTATCCCTATAGACCACATCATCAGGGCTCCTGTACCCTCTGTCTTGTGGTTGGGTTTAACCTACAGGGAGCTCTGGGAGACTGAAGGGAAGAAGGAGAGAGAGAAAAGGGTATTTATTCTCCCAGATCCTTTCCTGCAATGTTGCTTTGGACTGGCTCCGTCGTTCAAGTTATCTTCTTGAGGTAGCCTACTCTACATAATTTTCTCTTGTTCTGGGTTCCAGTAACTTTTCCCTTGTTTCTTAGGACCTAGAAGTGGTAGCAACTCCACTGTTAGGAGTCTCAGGTTCTTGCCGTATATCCTGTGGTTCCGCCTACCCCCAAACTAATACTTTGTACTTAGTAACTTTATCAACCCTCTATGAATTATTTTAATTTTAGTATGCCACATGTTTCCTGACAAGACAAGGTAAAACTGACAGCAGCAAAGCTTTGTTGAATAAAGTATCCTCAAACAGCACAGTAGAAGCTGGGGTATACAAATGTCATGCGATATGGAAAACAAAACTCCCTTTAATGAAGGTCAAAAGATGAAGCATATAATGTGTGCCAGTCTTAAAAGAGAAAATGGGTCCCTATTTATAAGTTTAAAAAAGTGAGCAAAAGAACATGCAGGCAGCTCAGACCAGTGTTACTTTACTAGTTTGTAGGATATTAGTTCTCAGAAAGAGCAGCCTCGAACACTGTACAGATCCTAAGTGCAATTGAAATTTTACAATATACCTACTTAAATCATTTCCATCATTTTCTGGATGAATAGTTCTTAGTGGAAATAAGTACCCCTGTATCTGAGTAGAAAAGCATGTGTAGAAGTATTCATTGTATTTTTGGCATTTTAAATTGACTTAGCATTAAAAGATCGGGTATAATTGTCAAAAATCACCAAATAATAAGACTGAAGAAGGATTTAACAAGCATAGCCCATTCTCTGTACAGTTTTACAATGTTGGTGAAATATACCTGTGTGAGCAGAGGATGCCAACTTCTACCCTGACAGGGAGCAGTAAATCAAATGTCCCAGGCTTTAAGCAGAATAAAGATTCTCCTTACATTATCTGGTGCTACATGTTCTAATAAAATAAAACTTTCAGCAGTTAGGAGTCTTCATCTACTTATAACTTTTGAAAGTATCATTTTTATATTTACCAGATGCCTTAAGGAGTCCAAGTTCTTATAAATGAGAAAATAAAACTTTTTTCCTTCATAATTATCTCACATTTTTATCTTAGATAATACATCTCTTTTTAAGTTTTTAAAATTAAAAAAGCTGGGACAAAGTGAGAGAGTGGCGTGGACATATATACACTACCAAATGTAAAACAGATAGCTAGTGGGAAGCAGCCGCATAGCACAGGGAGATCAGCTCGGTGCTTTGTGACCACCTAGGAGGGGTGAGATAGGGAGGGTGGGAGGGAGGGAGACGCAAGAGGGAAGAGATATGGGAACATATGTATGTGTATAACTGATTCACTTTGTTATAAAGCAGAAACTAACACACCATTGTAAAGCAATTATACTCCAATAAAGATGTTAAAAAATATATATAGAGAGAGAGCATATTAACTATAACTCTCAGTAATCTGGGAAAGTAAATCTGCATATCTGAAGACTCTTATGATTAGGGTAGTGGTGCAACCACTCTACAGTCATATCAAAATTGTTACACAACTTTCTCACTTGGAAAACTAAACCTACATTTATTAGCATACTAGAAATCATATTTTATGAATTATTAAATATATGTCATGTTATTGGTTTGTAAAAATCAATACCTATTGTTTAGTAATGTAAGTAAATCAAACTGTGACTTAGGAAATCAGCTAATATATTTGCTGTTGAATCCATGGATTAAAAAATTTAAATAATAGAGTTATACTGGTAATACCGCTACAAAAAATTTTTTTAAAATCATCCACTAACTTCCAGGTGCTGTTGGAGATAGCAAGATGACTAAAACACAGTTCTTATCCTTCAAAAAATTGTAATCAAAAGGAAGGGAGAAAGCATGCATGTGATTGGATAAAATGTCAGTTTAAACATGATAAATTCTTTCAGAGAAATAAAAGTATTACAAGTGTTTACAGGAGTAGATCATATTTGGTTGAGTTTATCAGGAGAGAAATCACTGAGGATGTCTGAGAACAAGATAGGTCTTGAGGGATCAATAAGGTTTCAGAATGGAAAAAATGAGACCAAGGGTGGGAATTAAAGGGCAAGAGCATTACATGAAGAAACAATAGAAAAGGCATGGCAGTAGGAAGACCTAGAGAATATTTAAGGGCTAGCCAGAAGTCTAAGTTAACTAAACATAGGATAAGAGAATTATATTCAGCATCCAATAGATTTTGTACTATGTACATGTAGTATAAATAAAAATTTCTGCTAGTGTCTGTGGTAAACAGTCAATAAAATGACATTGTCTTTGCCTTCCGGGAGTTTGCATTCCTGATGGGCAGAGAAAGACAATGAATAAATATCTATTTAGTTAAAATTCTGAAGCCTCACTTGGCTTGAAGGATGGGAGAAAAAGTGACAGAAGTGGATGTGCCTTGGCTTTGAGGAAAAAGTGTTTTGCTGTGAGCAGGCTCGTCCTAGGGAGAACAAGAGGAAAGGCCAAGCATGAGCTGTGGTCTTTATCTCAGATTTCTGACGCACTGGAGAGGACCAAGTGTGAGGTAGAGAGAACAGTGGGTGTTTTCTTCCTAATACTTCCTAAAGAAGGCATAAGAGAAAAGGAAAAGCACAAAATTTTATTATTATTATTTTGCTGTACATTAAGGTAGTTACAATGTATGAACCTGCACTGACACATTGTAATCTCCCAAAGTCCATAGTTTACATTAGGGTTCACTCTTGGTGTTGTACATTCTATGGGTTTTGACAAATGTGTAGTGACATGTATCCACCATTATAGTATCATACAGACTGGTTTCACTGTCCTAAAAATCCTCTTTGTTCTGCTTATTCATCCCTCTTTCCCTGCTAATCCCCGATAACCCCTAATCTTTTGGTTATCTCTATAGTTTTTTCTAGAATGTCGTATAGTTGGAATCATACAGTATGTAGCCTTGTCAGAATGCCTTCTTTCACTTGGTAATAAACATTTAAGCTTCTTCCATGTCTTTACATGGCTTGAGAGCTGATTTCTATTTAGCACTGAATAAATATTCCATTGTTTGGATTGTTGGTACAATTTATTCATTCATATACTGAAGGAAATATTGGTTGCTTCCAAGTTTTAGCAGTTGCGAATAAAGCTGCCATAAACAGTCAGGTGCAGGTTTTTGTGTGGCCATGTTTTCAGTTCATTTTGGGTAAATACTAAGGAGCACAATTGCTGGATCATATGGTAAAAGTTTTTTTACGTTTGTAAGAATCTGCCAAACTGCTTGCAAAGTGGCTCTACCATTTTGCATTCCCCCAGTCAATGTATGAGAGTTCCTGTTAGTTCACATTCTCAACAGTTCTCACTGTTTCGGACTTTAGCCATTCTAGTAGGTGTACAATAATGTCTCATTGTAATTTGCAATTCCCTAATGACATATCATGTTGAACATCTTCTGATACACTTAATTGCCATCTGTGTATCTTTGGTGAGGTACCTATTCAGGTCTTTTGCCCATTTTTATATTTGGGTGGTTCACTTTTTTTTATTGTTGAGTTTAGTTTTAAGACTACTTTGTATATTTTGGATAACAGTCCTCTTTCAGATGTGTCTTTTATAAATTTTGTTTTCACATTCTGTGTCTTCTCATTCTCTTGACATTGTTCTTCACAGAGCAGAGGTTTTTAATTTTAATGAAGTCCATCTCATCAATTCTTCCTTTCATGGATTATGCTTTTGGTGGTGTATCTAAAAAAAAATCATCACCATGCCTAAGGTCACCTAGATTTTCTCCTATGTTATCTTCTAGGAGTTTTATAGTTTTGCATTTTACGTTTAGGTCTTTGGTCAATTTTGAGTTAATTTTTGTAAAACGTATAAGATCTGTGTCTACATTTATTCTTTTGCACGTGAATGTTCCTTTCTTCCTCCCTCCCTTCCTTCTTTCCTCCTTTCCTTTGCTGACTTCCTATTCTGGTTTATTTTTGCTTTTCTCCCTTTTTCTCCCTTATTGGGGAAAATTTTAAACCCTGTCAACCCCAAAAACCCTCTCCACAATATGTAGAAAAGGAAGAAAAAAGATTTATTTTTTGAAAAAGCATTAAGTCAAATTACAATGTGCTTCTTCATAGGAAATCAGATAAGAATAGAAAGAAAGAAATCCCATTCTTTTTATATATCCGAGCAGTTAAAATCCATTAGGTACATATTCACTACACTAATGGTAATTTGTCTTATTATAAGAGAACTTAACAGCACCCTTGGCTTTGCATTCTTTCATAGTTCATCCAGCGTTCACCTGGTAATTGAGGCAGCCATTTTTTTTGCTAATTTCTTTTATCCAAAGGAATATTGTAATTTCTCGTATCTCTATGAGAAGCAAATTGTTTACAGCTCAGAGAGAGGCACCTAAGCTAGATTCCCAAGGTAACAGAAAAATAGCATAACAGAAAAACCTTCCTTAAGGTTTACATTTCAAAGAGATGGTTCTTAGGCCCTTAACTGAAACATTCCGTAGTTGTAAAGCTGACATAAAGTCTACCTAGCCCTTGCAAAGGTTTGCATACAGATCAGAGAGTTAGAGAAAGGATTCACAAACATTAGATTTCTCAGGGGGATGCTCTAAGTGGGAGGGAGAAGAGGTCCCTTTCCCTTTGACAATAGGGAAAATTCAATTTTTAAATTTACCTTTATATTTTCAACAAATATTTACTTATTCCCTACTATTTGCTAGGCACTGCAGCATGTATAGGTATATGACAGTGAAGTTACTGTAATGTAGTGCAGAAACAAATTGCAAGATTGGTCGGGAGTAGGGGGAGCGTGATTTAACATGAGAATGGTAATGGAGATGGGATGATGGCGATGATAGTCTGGTCTTTTTAGCACCAGCTACATTGCTTTCTTCTGCAAGTGGCTGACCTCGACTTCGCCAGGATAGGAGCATAAAGACCAAATCTACTGTGATCTTTGGAGATCTTGGCTGTAACAGAGCTCCTTTTGTTGAGATACATAGTGTATGGTTGAACTAAAAAGGCATTACATCTGAATGGGGTATGCTCTCATTTCACTGACTTTATCTGCAAAGACCTAAAGGCAACCTGGGAGAAAGCAGTGTGATATACTAAGTAGGACCTGCATTAGCCACTACTAAAGACACGTGGCTCTTAACCCTTATGAATCTGTTTGTTTAACTCTTGAGAAAGTTGCACCAGCTGATCTTCAAGGCTCCTTTCAGTTCTCTCAGCATGGTCCACAGCCTAGCTACTCAAAGTGTGGTCCAAGGACCAGCAGCAGCACCTGGGAGTTGATAGAAATGCAGAATCTCAGGTCCACCCCAGATCCTCTGAACCAGAATCTGCATTTTAACAAGATCCTCAGGTGATGTATATGCCTTGACATTTGAGAAGCACTGCAATCAAGTACTGGAAAAGAAAAAATAAAGGAATGACAAAAGTAGTGCAAAATGTGAAGGAATTTCTGGAATAAGGAGACCAGATGACGGTGACCGATAGAGGAACAAGAAGAGTAAATTGCAATCCCAAAGAGTTGAAGAGAGGATTGCTGCAGAGTGAGTTGTGGCTGGAAAAAGAAGCACAGCAGAACCTGGCAACTTCGGGACTTCAGAAACAAACCAAGGAACAATGTGAGGAGGAGAAAGAAAAAACAAATGAAAGGAGTAACACTAAACTTTTTCAGGCCCAAGACAGTTCTTTATTACACTGAAAATCATGAGGATCCTCAGCAAGCTTCCTGCTCCTTTCAGATAGAACGGATGATTCCCTAGAAAAATGTCAATTACCACACCTGACTGAAGAAGACAAAGATAGACTGAAAGGGTAAATCGCTATAAAATATTAAGAAAGTAATAAAAATACCCACCCTTCTAAAGGTAACAGGCCCAATTAGTTTCATGAGTCAGGTCTACCAGTCTCATCAAGAACAGAAAATATTTTTTCTACTTCAAAATTTTAGAGCATAGAAAATGATGAAAAGCTTCCCAGTACATTCTAGGCTAGCATAACCCTGATACTCAACTCTTATGAGACCTTATAAGCCAATTTCACTTACAAAAGTAAATGTAGACGTCTTAAATAAAACTTCAACAACAACAAAAAATACTAGAGTGAAAGAATGTTAGATCCAAGGATTCATTCCAGGAATGCAAGGATAATTTGTATTAAGAACCAAAAATATAATTAATCACATTAACAGAATAGAGAGAAAGTCATATTACTTCTATTAGATGCTAAATTATTTTGACAAAATTCAAAAACTTTTCCTAATAAAAACTCTTAATAATTCTAAGAATATGAATTTCTTAACTTGAGAACAAGTACCTACCAGAAACTTATAGTAAACATCATAGTTAACAGGGAAACTTGAACAGCATTCTCATTATCAGTAGGAGCAAGATAAGAATGCTCATTATGTCCACAATATTGTTCTGGAAAGCCTAGCCAATGTAATAGGACATTAAAATGTAAGAAGAGCTAAAAAATACTAACAAGGAAAAGAAAAAATTATGGGAATTTACAGACACTATGAATCCAAGAGAACCAACCACAGAACTATAAAACTAATTAGGAAACCCGTACAAGTGGCCAGGTATACAATAAGAATACCAAAGTCCTTAACGCTTTGCTATGCATCAGAAATAACCACTTTCAAATGCAGTGGACTCATACCACCTATCAATAAATATTTCTTGAGTGAACAACAAAAAAATTGCTATGGAAAAAATGCCCCACTCACAATAGCAATAAAATCTATTTTCAAAAATCTCCTGTGAATAAGACTACAAAGAAGTGTGCAAGATCTATTTTAGGAGAAAATACTGAAGGCCATAAAAGAAAACCTAAGTAAGAGTCATACTATGACAGTGGGTCTAAGAGTGAATATTAAAAATATATCCAGGGCTTCCCTGGTGGCACAGTGGTTGAGGGTCCGCCTGCCGATGCAGGGGACGCGGGTTCATGCCCCGGTCCGGGAGGATCCCACGTGCCGCGGAGCGGCTGGGCCCGTGAGCCATGGCCGCTGGGCCTGCGCGTCCAGAGCCTGTGCTCCACAACGGGAGAGGCCACAACAGTGAGAGGCCCACGTACCGCAAAAAAAAAAAAATATATATATATATATATATATATATATATATATATATATATCTCCAATCATACAGAGAATCGATTGGTGGTTGCTGGAGGTGGGGATGAAGGGTGGAAGAAATGGGTGAAGGTGGTCAAAAGGTACAAACTTCCAGTTATAAACTAAAAAAGTTCTGAGGTTGTAATGTACAGCATGGTGACTATAGTTAATAATACTGTATTATATATTTTAAAGTTGCTAAGAGAGTTGATCTTAAGATTTCTCATCACAAGAAAATTTTAACTGTGTGATGATAGACATTACACATATCAAATCTTTATGTTGTACACGTGAAACTAATATAATGTTATATGTAAATTATACCTCAGTTTAAAAAATGAATTTTCAGACATACCTCAAAATTATATCAAATTAATTAATGGATTAAGTAGCAAACAAAATTCTTAATAAGATAGTTAATAACTTACGACAAACTGAATTTTATGTTCTTTTGAATGGTTAAAAACGTAATAGCCAAAAGATATTTGGAAAAGAAAGAAATGAGGGGAGAATTTATCTTATCAGATTGAAAATGTTCTTCTATTTCAAATTTCCCCCTCTCTCAACCCCTGGCAACCACCATTCTGCTCTATGAGTCTATGAATTTGACTCTTTTAGATACCTCATACAAGTCATATTTATCATATTTATCCTTTTGTGACTAGGTTATGTCACTTAGCATAGTGTCCTCAAGGATCATCCATGTTGTCAAACATTGCAGAATTCCCTTATTTTTTTTTAAGGCGGAGTAATATTCTATTGCATGTATATTTCACATCCCCCCCACCCTCAGGTCTTTAATTTAATGTCCCAAAGTTATCTACTCATTAATAATCACAATGATGATCATAATGTAGTGATTTGTTATTTTGGTTTCTCACAAAAATATTTCTGTTAATTTTTAAATGACCTGACTTCTCTTTTTTATTGAATATAATTTGACATATAACATTGTGTAAATTTAAGGTGTACAATGTGTTAGTTTGATACATTTATATATTGTAAGAGGATTGATGTTGTAGTGATATTTATCACGTTACATACAGTACAATATTATTGTGTATATTCATTATACTTATTACAGTTTCTTTATCCATTCATCTGTTGATGGGCATTTATGTTGTTTCTACATCTTGGCTATTGTTAATAGTGCTACAGTGAACATGAGAGTGCTAATATCTGTTTGAGATCCTGACTTCAATTCTTTTGGATAAAAACCCAGAAGTAGGATTACTGGACCATATTGTTAAGAGGATAGATCTCAGGCTTCCCTGGTGGCGCAGTGGTTAAGAATCTGCCTGCCAATGTAGGGGGCATGGTTCAAGCCCTGGTCTGGGAAGATCCCACATGCCATGGAGCAGTTAAGCCCGGGCGCCACAACTACTGAAGCCCGCACGCCTAGAACCCGTGCTCTGCAACAAGAGAAGCCACTGCAATGAGAAGCCTGCACACCGCAACAAAGAGTAGCCCCCACTCGCCACAACTAGAGAAAGCCTGTGCAGAGCAACGAAGACCCAAAGCAGCCTAAAATAAATTAATTAAAAAAAAAAAAAGAGGATAGCTCTCATGTTAAGTGTTCTTACTGCAGTAAATCACCACAGACTTTCCCTGGGCGTATTTATATGGTCCAGGCGACTTAGGTCTGTGCATCCTGCCTCATTCCTGCCAGTAATATTTCTTTGTATCTGCCCACTCTCTGTGCCATGTCTGTGTTACTCTCATACACATGGGGAATATTCTGAGATCCTATACCACTCTAGGGTCTGGGGTAATAAGCTTCTGTACCCCACTCAAGAACATGGGCCCTTCTGTCACATCTAAACTACAGAACAGCATGGGGAATCCTTGGAGACTGTAGCAAGCCCAATGACTGAGCAAAAAATAGCTCTTTTGCATCTCAAAGCCGCCTTGCTCTCAGCTCCCCCCACTCCCCACCCCCACACAAAAAAACACCCCAGGGGCTTCTACACCCTAATCCCCCTGAGCCAGGAGCTTGGTTGAAGGCTGGGGTAGGAGTTGAGGGCATAGGACCCCTTCTCAGGACTCACCAGTGTGTAAGCTCTCATCACTTCCCCTCTTGGCTCTTCTCTGCCCTCAGCCTAGAAAGTCTTATCTACACTTGAATCAAAGAAAATTTGCTCTGAGTCATCATCTTTAGGTTATGCTAGAATTAGGCTTCTGAAATTCAGTGAACAAGACTGAGCCTTTTCTTAAAGGGTTTCACCGTTTATGAGACAATATATCTTGCAGAATACCAACCAGAGATACCAAGAACAAAAAAGAGCTACTAACATATCTGTTTATAATATATTTATATTTCCACCTCTTTTGAATGTGGATATTTGTAAAGCCTAGAAAAAGCTTTATTAGGTCTTACTCCAAATCAAGTAACAAGGTAACCTCCAGGGAAGTGGGTACTGGTGAATGGAGACTTTCAATTTTACTCATTCTTCTGAATTCTTTGAATGCTTTAGAGCCGCAATTCTCAAATTTTAGCATGGATCAGAATCTCTTGGAGACCTTGGTAAAACTCTGATGGCTGTGCGCCAACTGGTAGTTTGCATTTCTAACAAATATCCAGGTGATGCCCACGTTGCTGGTCCAGGGACCACACTTGGAAAACCACTGCTTTACAGCAAGTCCATATTACTTTCAGTAAATATAAATTATATACAAATTAAAATTAATGATTTTTTAAGAGTTCCCACTGAATCTCCACAAGAATGTCCCATTTTCTAATGCAGTAAGTGTTCAGATGCTGCAGAGAGAATACTCATGTGTGGTGCCTCTGTCCTCCTTTACACCAGCCCATTTGTAAGCTGAAATGAGCTGCCTCCATCTGGGAACGGCCTTCCCATCACTGGCTTTGGTGATTGAAATTCATTCTGCTTAAATTATTCCTTTCCCATTTTTCTTTGAAAATTTCCTCCCCACATCTTCTCAAAAGAGAAACCAAAATGCAGTGAGGCAGTGAGGAAACAGTAAAACTTAAAAAAGAAATAGCTGACCACGGCTATCAGAGAAGAAAAAGAAATAAAATGAATACAGATTGGAAAAGAAGAAGTAAAACTGTCACTGTTTGCAGATGACATGATACTATACATAGAGAATCCTAAAGATGCCACCAGAAAACTACGAGAGCTAATCAATGAATTGGTAAAGATGCAGGATACAAAATTAATACACAGAAATCTCTTGCATGCCTATACACTAACAACAAAAAAACAGAAAGAGAAATTAAGGAAACAATCCCATTTACCAGTGCAACAACAAAATAAAATACCTAGGAATAAACCTACCTAAGGAGATAAAAGACCTGTACTCAGAAAACTATAAGACACTGATGAAAGAAACCAAAGGTGACACAAACAGATGGAGAGATATACCATGTTCTTGGATTAGGAGAATCAATATTCTGAAAATGACTATACTGCCCAAAGCAATCTACAGATTCAATGCAACCCCTATCAAATTACCAATGGCATTTTTTAGAGAACTAGAACAAAAAGTCTTAAAATTTGTGTGGAGACACAAAAGACCCCGAATAGCCAAAGTAATCTTGAGGGAAAAAAATAGACCTGGAGGAATCAGACTCCCTGACTTCAGACTATACTACAAAGCTACAGTAATCAACACAATATGGTACTGGCACAAAAACAGAAATATGGATCAATGGAACAGGATAGAAAGCCCAGAGATAAACCCACGCACCTATGGTCAACTAATCTATTCCAAAGGAGGCAAGGATGTACAATGGAGAAAAGACAGTCTCTTCAATAAGTGGTGCTGGGAAAACTGGACAGCTACATGTAAAAGAATAAATTAGAGCACTCCCGAACACCATACACAAAAATAAACTCAAAATGGAATAGAGACCTAAATGTAAGACTGGACACTATAAAACTCTTAGAGGAAAACGTAGGAAGAACACTCTTTGACATAAATCACAGCAAGATCTTCTTTTTTTTTTTTTTTTGCGGTACGTGGGCCTCTCACTGTTGTGGCCTCTCCTGTTGCAGAGCACAGGCTCCGGACGCACAGGCTCAGCGGCCATGGCTCATGGGCCCAGCCACTCTGTGGCATGTGGGATCTTCCCGGACCGGGGCACGAACCCGCGTCCCCTGCATCTGCAGGCGGACCCTCAACCACTGCGCCACCAGGGAAGCCCCAAGATCTTTTTTGATCCACCTCCTAGAGTAATGGAAATTAAAACAAAAATAAACAAATGAGACCTAATGAAACTTCAAAGCTTTTGCAAAGCAAAGGAAACTACAAACAAGACGAAAAGACAATCCTCAGATGGGAAAAAATATTTGCAAATGAATCAACGGACAAAGGATTAATCTCCAAAATACATAAACAGCTCATGCAGCTCAATATTAAAAAAACAAACAACCCAATCCAAAAATGGGCAGAAGACCTAAGTAGACATTTCTCCAAAGAAGACATACAGATGGCCAAGAGGCACATGAAAAGCTGCTCTACATCACTAATTATTAGAGAAATGCAAATCAAAACTACAATGAGGTACCACCTCACACCAGTTAGCATGGGCATCGTCAGAAAATCTACAAACAACAAATGCTGGAGAGGGTGTGGAGAAAAGGGAACCCTCTTGCACTGTTGGTGGGAATGTAAATTGATACAGCCACTATGGAGAACAGTATGCAGGTCCCTTAGAAAACTAGAAATAGAATTACCATATGATCCAACAATCCCACTACTGGGCATATACCCAGAGAAAACCACAATTCAAAAAGACACATGCACCCCAATGTTCACTGCAGCACTAGTTACAATAGCCAGGTCATGGAAGCAACCTAAATGACCATTGACAGAGATATGGATAAAGAAGATGTGGTACATATATGCAATGGAATATTACTCAGCCATAAAAAAGGAATGAAATTGGGTCATTTGTTGAGACGTGGATGGATCTAGAGACTGTCATACAGAGTGAAGTAAGCCAGGAAGAGAAAAACAAATAACGTATACTAACGCATATATGTGGAAACTAGAAAAATGGTACAGATGAACTGGTTTGCAAGGCAGAAATAGAGACACAGATGTAGAGAACAAACGTATGGACACCAAGCCAGGAAAGCGGGCTGGGGGGGGGATGAATTGGGAGATTGGGATTGATATATGTACACTAATATGTATAAAATAGATAACTAATAAGAACCTGCTGTGTAAAAAAATAATTAAAATTCAAAACAAATAGCTGAATAGATAGAATCCTTGGATTCACCAGTGAATTCCATCAGTATTATCTGTTTGCTCTGGATATTTAATGAACTCTTATCAGTATACTTTTCAGTATCCTTTGCAAGTGGCATTACATTTCTGCCTCAGATTCTAGTTTCCTGCATTTGTTCTATAAAGTAATATGTGTGGTTTGTGGTTTTTTTAATTTATTTATTTTTTGAAAAGGTGTCCTTAGAGACCTGGCCTGATTTCTGCCCTTTATGGCTTTCTCATTTGCCTTTCATGTCTCTGTGCAGTGCTGGATTTGGCTACAACTCTTAAACTTCCCGATTTTTCTGTATTCTGACAGGTAGAATCTTGCTGTTCACGGAATTGTTTCTGTGGATTAAAGTTTTTACCTGCTCTTTTCCCTTGGCTCAGTGAATCTAACCAGTAGACTCACTCTTTTCACACCATTTTATTTGCTTACATAGCCAATTGAGTATTCCAAATTTTTGGAATATACTCATACCAATTTCTTCTTAAGCTTCTCTTCTAGCATGACTGGGACTTTGTGTCACAGACATTTTCTTTCCATATTAGCTTCCACTTCTGTTTTGTCTGTTCTACTTTTGGGTATGCATGCTGCAAATACCTCAAGTCTATCTTTGCCTCCTTGGCTTGTTTTGCAGCAAAAGTGAATAGCACTTCTAAAGTGATGGACTCTTAATGTGAATGTATTTTAATTAAAACTTCACGTGTAGGCTGATGAAAATGTCTAATTTAAACTGGCTTCTAAAAACTCTTATTTTAATCATGGACGTAGAGTGGCATGTTGTTTGAAGCTGCTGCACATGTACTCTTTGGAGGCAAATAATAAAGAACCAGGAGGAATTATTATTGTAAAGCAGGGCTTGGCGTTAGCATATTTTAACCCTTTCAAAACTGTTTTTCAGGCCCAGATTTTTCCTCGTAGGTATATACCCAACAGAAATGCAAACATATATTCACCAGAAGACTCATACTACAATGTTCATAGCAGCAATATTTATAATAATCTAAAGCCAGGACTTATCCAAATGTTTATCAACAGTAGAATGGATAAATGCAGTATTGCCATATAACAGAATATTATACAGTAATTAAAATAAATCATGGAAAACACATGTAATAGTATGGATAAATCTCACCACCATTATGTTGAGTGAAACAACAACAACAATAAAAACCCAAAAAACTAGTCCCAAAGGGAACCACTCACAAAAAAGTATATATTCTATGGTTTCATTTAAATTAAGTTCAAAAACAGGCAAAACTAATCTATGGTTAGTGGTTACCTTTCAATAGTGTTTACCCTTGGGGAGTGGTTAGTGACTGGAAGAGAGCACAAGGGAGTCTTCTGGAAGCTGGAAATCAGCTCTTTGTTAATCTGGGTGCTGTTTACATGGTTGTGATCAGTTTTGAAAGTTGAATTGTGTAATTATGGTACATGCATTTTCCTGTGTGTATATTATATATCAATAAAAAGTAAAAAAAAGAATATCGAAGAAAAAACTTCATTATACATTATTGTA
Organism: Lagenorhynchus albirostris; assembly: GCF_949774975.1. Classification (NCBI taxonomy): domain Eukaryota; kingdom Metazoa; phylum Chordata; class Mammalia; order Artiodactyla; family Delphinidae; genus Lagenorhynchus; species Lagenorhynchus albirostris. Next base: position 106,156,756 of record NC_083116.1, on the reverse strand, counting down.
TTTATCCTCTCCTCTTCACCTGTTTCCTCGTCAGACCCACTCTGTGTTTGTCTTTTGGGGGGACAGTTTTTCATGTTTCTCTCATGTATCTGCACATCTTCTGAGTAGAGGCACTGGCGGCTTTTGTTCTGGACTCTCTTTTCAAGGATGTTTGTAAGCCAACGGCCTTGGACAAATAGAGATGGTATCTCCCTCTGGGGAAGAGGGACGATTTGTTAGCAGTTAAGAATAATAAAAATAACATCTCCCTTGGGGCAAAGTTTAGGCAGCTTTGCTATCAACCCCTGCTAAAAGATTGGGAGTACCTAAGCGCAGGGTTCCTCCTGTTTTGCAAACTCACTGCAAACAGGCATCCACCTGACATGCCCCACATTGCCCTTTGGGGACTAGGGCGGCAGGGGGTGGGGGGGAAGCAAAGGAAGCTGGCACAAATATGCTCATGCTTCCCGCTGTGCTGTGAGCAATAAAGTAACGTGTCTGATTCAGGAGTCCCGTGCCTTCTGCCAACATTCACATAACTGCAGCAAGCCACCCAGTTAGCTTGCGAGTAGGGTAAAATCTCAGATCCTTCATAGTGCTTGGCACTTTCCTGGTCCAGCAAGCCATGCTGGGTTAAGGTGCTGTCATTTTTTTAGTCTTACTATGTTATATGGGCTTGCCAATCACAGTAAATCAATTTATTGTAATAACCATATTGGAAAAACATAATAAGAATTAACATTTATTGAGCACATAATATGTGTGAGACACCATGGTAAAAGATATACATATATGTATTGTTACTTTAAATACTCTCAATGATCCATAAAATAGGTTGTCTTTTTCTTCAGTTCATAGATGAGGAATCTGAGGTTCAGAGACAAAGTTACCATAGCTACTATCTATAGTTACCATAGTTACATAGTTATAGTTACATAGTTACCACAGTTACACAGCTAGCTACTGACTGACTTGGGATTTAAACCCAGTTGGTCTGACTTCAGAGCCCATACTCTTCTTTTTAATTAATTAATTTATTGATTGATTTTTGGCTGTGTTGGGTCTTCGTTACTGCACGTGGGCTTTGTCTAGTTGTGGCAAGCTCTTTGTTACGGTGCACGCGCTTCTGATCGCGGTGGCTTCTCGTTGTTGAGCACGGGCTCTAGGTGCACGGGCTTCAGTAGTTGCAGCACGTGGGCTCAGTAGTTGCGGCTCGCGGGCTCTAGAGCGCAGGCTCAGTAGTTGTGGCGGACGGGCTTAGTTGCTCCACGGCATGTGGGACCTTCCCAGACCAGGGCTCGAACCCGTGTCCCCTGCATTGGCAGGCGGATTCTTAACCCCTGCTCCACCAGGGAAGTCCCAGAGCCCATGCTCTTAAGTCTTTAGTCTCATATATGGACCAAGTTCATATAACAATAGAGACAAGAACCGCTAGTATGGATAGAATTAGTTAAAATCACTGCAAACAGGCAAGTTCAAAAGGAACTATTTGTTAAAGCCATTTGTGGAAGCATCATAGCTTCACTGTTAAAGAAACCATGACTCATAGCAGCGTGTAGATGTTTGTCCTCCCATAAACATTGGTTCTGACAAATATTCTGATGTAGAAAGAGCCATCTCTGTTAGCTTCTTCTCATTACGCCCTGGAGTCTTTTAATCAAAGGGATGGATGGCATGGCCCACCAGTCCAACATTTACATTGAAAGTTTTTCTGTTTTAGGGTACACCTAGGAACAGATTAGACTAGATAGGGAATAATGTGCAACAAGAGAATCTCCAAGCAGAGCAAGGTCTTAACATTTAGCTTTCCTCCTTTTTTGAACCTGATATTTTACTATCACCAAGATTTAAAGAACATGTTTTCCTTTGAAAAGAAAAACAAATGTTCTAAGTGTAATTCTTCGGTGTCTCAGTATAGCTGTTTTTCAACAAGAAACCTGCAAGAAAATATAAAGAGGGAGAAAAGGTATGTGCTTGGTTGGTGGTTATATATTCACAATTAGTTGATGTTAGATATATTGCATTGTTTCTTCAATGTAAATTTATCGAAGTAAATTAAAAATTTCTCTCTGTGACAGAAGAATTAACTAAGTACAAAAGTAAAATGCATTTGCAATGATTGGGAAAGGTCTTGTTAAAAGGACTTCACATGCTTCAGCTAGGAATAACCAAGAAGAAAATCTACTATCAGGTCTATTTTCTGTGTATAAGATATATGTTCTGATACGAGTGTGGCTGCATACACTGCAGTTCTCAAAAACCACTTACAGAAAATACACTTATCGACAGTGAGGAACGCATGCTGAAGGGCAAAAACTCCTTTTCTCTATAAGACAGAATGCAGAATAAGGGAGATCCAGGTGGTAGCAGGATTCTCCTCCACGCCCCCTCCCAGACCCTGCTGCTTGCCAGATTCAGTGAGTTCAGAGAAACCAGGCAGTTGAGGCTACATGGAGAATCATGGAAACAAGACGTATTTTTAGAATGCAACCTGGTTTTACAGCAAGTGATAAGGGTGACTGCACAGTGAAAACCAGCTACACCAGGATGCTATCTGTTCCATCCCTGCCTGCAGGAACCCTTTGCAATTAGCTGGCCAGGAAGACCATAATCAGAAGATAATAAAATAATAAAATAAAATAATATAAAACGTGGCGCAAATCCAGAGAGAACACAGGAAAAACAAAAATGCTTTTAAAATTTTATTTTTAATCTTTTTAGTTATAAAATAGAGTATACTTACTAGAGAATGTACAAAGCATGAATGTACTGCTGAATAGTTTCTCATCAAGCAAACATCCATGTAACCACCAGCTAGTCCAAGAATTGGAATCTTGCTTGGACCCTAGAAATCACCCTCATTTTTCCTCCCTATGATTATCTTTCTTTCCCCCCAAAGTAACCATTATCCTGACTCATATGGTAACTACTTCTTTGTATTTCATTATAGTTTTTCAGCTTATTCATGAATTCTTAAACACTGTAGATAGTTTTGAAGACTTTTCAGTTATATTTAAATGGAATTATACAGCATATGTTGTTTCATGCTCAGCAATATGTCCATGAGAGTCATCCATGTTGGGGTGTATAGCTGTGGTTTATTTTTAAGGAGTTGAATTGCTGGGTCATAAGGAATGCCGGGCTATTTCCCACAGTGCTGGTGGTCGGTTTATCCCCAAGAGTATACGAGAATTCCAGCTTCTGCAAATCCTCATCTTCTCTTGGTGTTTTCAGTCTTCTTCTTTTTACCCATTCTGGTGGGTGACTGATGATATCATATTGTGTTCACATTGCATTCCCCTGATGATTAATGAGGCTTAAATTCTTTTATCTGTTTATTGGCCATTACGTAATCCTATTTTGTGAAGTACCCATTCAATTGTCTTACTCATTTTTCTATTGAGTTGTCTCTCTTAAGGATTTATAGTGGTTTTTAAAACATATTCAAGATAAGAGCTTTTGTCAGTTATGTGTATTGGAAATATTTTCTACCATTATTTTGATTGCCTTTTTACACTCTTAATGCCCTGGGGGGAATGAGGAAAGAAGTCTGAGTAGCCTGAGACTTCCATGTTGTGAGGGAGCCCAAACTAACCACATAGAAAGGCTACATGAAGAGATATTTGGTTAGCCTCAGCACTCCAGTCATGCAGACACCAGACATGAAAATGAAGAAGCCATCGTAGACATTCCCGCTGCAGCAAATGTGATGTGAAGAATACGGAAGACAGCCAGCAGCCAGAACCAAGACCTCAGACATAGGACCCGAACTGTGCCATCGCAGGCATCTCTAGGTATTCATACCGCGCAGCTAAGACCCTAGTCAATGTGGAATGAAAACTCCCTGGTGGTCCCTGCCCAAATTCCTGACCCATGAAATCTCAAGCATAATAAATGTTGTTGTCTGATGCCACTAAGTTTGGGGTGAATCATTATGCAATGATGCGTATTGTAACAGAAGGTTTAATGAGGGCCGATGTGGAGCCAGGCTCCGAAAGACTGCAATAAGTGCAGGAGAAGAGGGGTTCTGGGAAAGTAGAACACGTAAGCTAAGTTGGTAAATAAAGAATAAACCTGAAGCCTTCAGGTGTCGGTGAGGTGATCATACCAACAAAGTGGAAAAATTATTTTTGGATAAATGTGGCAAGATGTTCTTCACCTTTTACTGGTAAGACAGAACAAAGAGAGACTTTGTTAGCATAATAGCACATTAAAATGAAGCTATATAGTTGTCATCATGGCAAGAAAAATATGATATGACTTGTGGATGTTTCACTCAGAAGAATCTGAAGCCACAACTCTTGGAATGGACCCAGAGCTCTGATCGAGGTCACCTTTAAAAAGGAAAAGAAGAAACAGAAGAGAGAATGATCTCATAGGTGTTTATCCTAGATATGCCTGGTATGTACTAAATGGGTGACTCCATGGGAAAAGACTATTGTTGGTTTATTTGTTTTCATTCCCCTAATAGATTCTGAACTCAGCGTATGTCCGTTACCAGCAGATGATAGTGAGAATCCTCTCTGGAAATGAACTTTACCTACAAGCTCTAAAAGATTTACCAAGTTTCTTTATAGAAATGTATTAACTTAGCTAGTAAGAAGCATCAAATTATGAAAGATGTTGCCAGAGGCAGGGGGCGGGGCTTAGGTGAAATGGGTGAAGGTAGTTAAAAGATATAAAGTAAATAAGTCATGTGGATGTAGTATACAAACATGTTAATAATACTGTACTGTATATTTGGAAGTTGCTAAGAGAGTAGATCTTAAAATTTCTTACCACAAGAAAAAGCTGTAACAGTGTAGTGATGGATGTTATTAACTAGACTTATTGCGGTGAGTATTTCTCAACATGTACAAATATCTAATCATCATGTTGTATATCTGAAACTCATATAATGTTATATGTCAATTATATCTCAATTTTTAAAACAAAAATCATGAAAAATCTTGAAATCAAGGAACAGGTGTTTAGATGTAGTTTTGGAAGCAACTGAGAACTTCTAGTCTGTTAAAGGAGTCATAAGTATATATTACAAACATAATTCTTATGTACCTTTGGGGACAGAAGGAAGGAAAGAGACAGATGAGTTTCTGGAGTGTAGAACTGGGTAAAAAGATGCAGTGGTGAAGTTGGCACCAGAACAAGACCAAGAACTAGCACAAAGGGACAATGATGGTGGAACAGAGTTGCTATATCACTGTGTCCCATCCCTTTCATTTCTCAACGTTGAAAATTGCCTTTGAAGCCATAAGTGGAACGAGGTGGTGATTTGAAGGGAAGTTTATGATAACTGCATGCCCCATCTGTGAATAATAGCACAAAAAATCGTGGAGTTCACATTGGATAGTGCATATTGGCTTTTCTTGTCAACATCTTGTATGATAGCTTATTTCATAATGCTGGCATTTTGAACTCTAGTAAGTAAAAACTTTACAGGAAGACTATATTTTTATTCTTAGTGATATATAACTTCAGGTATCTTTAGAGGGAAGGAGAACATACTGGAGTTCAATAATAAGATGTTGATTATAGTACTGAATGTGAAAATGTCTAAGCAGTAGTTTTTATTTCCTATATATATTTCTTCTGAGCTCTTCAGTCCTTTTCCTTAATCAAATTAGACACTTAGATAATTATATTAAAAAAATCTTTCCTATTTCTTTGTTAATTCTTTATCGTGCTAGATATTAGATTTCGTGTATAAGTGGTAGATTTTGAGCTCTTAGTCTAGTTAAATTTTGGCATTGGGAAATTTGGAGCTTCTGAAATGTGTTTAATATTTTCTCTTAATGTGAAAATATGTGAAAATGCACGGTATTGCTGATGTCAAGACTAATATGGGATACTGTATAGAAAGTGTTTTGAAAACCATAATATACGATATAAGACGTTCAAATAGTAACATTGATGTTGATAATGACGATAGTGTTCCCAGGTACACATAGACTGAAACGTTAAACATCACATATCCCTAGAAAGAAAAATTGTCATTTTGTTCTACTGAAAAAGGAAAACAGATTTTCCCTGGCCATGGTCTTTAACATAGGCTATTTTCTTTACAGTAGTCTGTCAGTCTGTATTTATTGAGATCCACTGCATGTAGAATTCATTTCTTGCTGTTTTGGAGAACTAAAAGTAGTCATGAAGTCTCTGCACAGGAGGAATTTATTTTCTAAAGGGAAAGAGAAGAAAACAAGTTAATGTACTTAACATGTACGTGAAAGCATATGTATGTATTCAAATATGTACATACTTCATTGTACATTTCTCACCCATACATCCATTTTTTCAGTGATTTAGTAGAGGGATGGCAAACTATGTCCTGCGGACCAAATCCAGCCAGTGGCCTATTTTTGTATGGCCCTTGAGCTAAGAATGTTTTGTACATTTTTAAAGGGTTTTAAAAAATAGAGACAATGAAGAATATGCAATACAGACAGTATATGTCCCGAAAAGCCTTAGCTATTTACTATCTGGCCCTTGGCAGAAAAAGAAAAATTGCTGGTCCTTGATTTAGAGTCATGTGTGAAACTATGAAGTTTTGCTAAATTAGAGGGACCAGAACTGTGTCAGTTTAGTGTGAGAGCAAGTGCCAAATGATCTATAATCCTATAACCCCACTGAACGAAGCTTAAGTCAAAATACTGCTTACTTGTACTGCCTTGACTTTCAAAGCCTTTCTTGTATGAAAGGCAAAAATATACACTGAAGTCATGCTTATTACTGCAGGAAGTTTCATGTGTCGATTCCAATGCAAGTGTATACATTTCTGTCATCTCTGAAAGTACAGACTATTCAAGTCAAGTAAATCTAGGTCTCCATTCTCTCTTCCCTACCACCAAGCTAGTTTTCAACGCTTTAGCATTCTGTTTATAAAATATGCCAGTAAGGACCTTGGGGTGCTCACTCAGTGACAACTCAGCCTTCTAAGCTCGATTCTGTGACTAATTGTGACATTACTGCTGATTGAAGTTGCCATTGGATGTGACAGAAAAGACCTATATTTTCCCAGCGTTTCTTTGCTTTGTGTACCAGAAAGCTGCCTTTTGATTCAGAGCTGGAATTTGCAGTGTGTGACTCAGCCATTTGGTTTATGTTGTTTCCAATGCCTTTGCGGGGAAGTGTCCTTTCGTTTCCGCTTCAAAAGCATTCTTTATGGGAGTTTTACTGGTATTTAAAAAAATATCCTGCATCCCACTAGCATCCCACCCTCCCTCAGCAGCTCTCAGCTCTGCTATAAAATAAGAACTTGTCCTCTGGTTTATCATTTGAGTGTGTGTGTATGTGTTTTCATGCAGTTTCTTCATGAATATTCCATTCTCAGTTTCTGAGCACAATTTTAGGGGATTCCAATCTTATCTAGTGGAACGGTTATCTGGGAAGTGTGTGCACCTGCATTACTCTTGGAGCAGTGATTGGGATTTCTGCTCTTTATCATTCAGCTTTGGTTGACCAAGTAGCCAAAAGTATGCATAAACTATTATGCATATTATACATCTCTTGAAACTTCCTGTGCCTCACTTTTCTCACATGTTAAATGGGGACAGTAATAGAACCTAGCTCATAGGTGTGTTAGGGAAATTAAATGAGATAATTTATGTAATTGTTTAGCTCGGTGCTTGGCATACAGTAAGCACTTGATACATGCTAATACGATTATTGTCATCATTATTATCTTTTTTCTCTGACAGAGCTTTTTATTCCCTAGAGTGTTTGTTTAGTCATTTCAGTGATATTTGGTGCTTACCATTTGCTAGGCACTGTCTTAAACACTGGATTAGCAAAGATACTCTTTAAGTCTTCACTGAAAATATAACAGATTTCTGCTGAACACAGATCTGGTCAGGTGCCTGATACATGCCTAAATCAGTGGTTTGGAGGATATGCCCAGGTCAGTGAGCTGATTTAAATCTTTGTGGTTGTTCTTATCTCTAAGAGCAAACCCACGGGCTGGCCACAGTTGTTTACATTGACATATTAGTCATCTCTGCCTAGTCAGGCTGCTCATTCCACTGTCTTATCAGTGCACCACATTTGTTCTACTTCGGCCTCTCTACCTCTCTCTATATACTACTGTCTATCCATGATCACATGAGGGCCTTGTTAGGAAAATCTGCACAACTGCTTCCTGTGACCTTCATCATAGCTGTAATAGCTGATTGAAATTCCTTGTCTACTGGCAGCCATGTTCCTGCCACACACAGACACCTGAGAAGGTACAGCCAACCCACAGACACTCAGAGGCTTTTTTTTTTTTTTTCTGAATCAGGAATAAGAGACAGACAGAGTGACTCCTAGGAGTGGCTTCTGACTTGAGGCTCCAGGGGACTCCCTGATTCCTACAGTTCTCCCGTTCTGTGAGCGTCCAATATTTGTATCCCAGACCCCTATTTTGACTTAAGCTACTTCCAGTTGTATATCTGTAACTTGCAACTGAAAGAGTTCTGTCTAAAATCCTCTCTCTCTCTCTCTTTTTAAATCCCAACAGTGACTGAATTTGTTCTTTTCCAAAACAGGTTATAAACTCTAAAATGACAGTTGCCTTTTAAAATTAAATATTCAAAGGAAAAGCTATCTTAGCCATAAAAAAAGATGAAATCTTGCCATTTGTGACAACATGGGTAGACCCTGAGGGTATTATGCTAAGTGAAATAAATCAGACGGAGACAAATGCCTTATGACCTCTCTCATATGTTGAATATAAAAAACAAACAAAAAACAAAAAAAATGAACAGACCAAACAAAAACAAACATGTGGATGCAGAGAACAGAGTAGTGGTTACCAGAGGATAAGTGGGGGGCAGGTGATATGGGTAAAGAAGGTCAACTGTATAGTGACAGATGGAAACTAAATTTTTGGTGGTGGGCACACTGTAGTGTATACAGAAGTAGAAGTATAATGTACACACGGAACTGATTTAATGTTATAAACCAATGTTATCTCAGTTTTTAAAAAAATCACTTCATTAGGCATTTGGCCACCTCCTCCCTTGAACAGAGCATCTTTTCTCCACATCCATGGGGGGACCTGCAGCCCAAACCCAGGCACCCTCTAAGACCCCCCAGGTGGAATCTGACTGACAAATACTGTTTCCTCATGGTAAAACTATTGGGGATGAAAAATAATAATACAGGTAAAAGTATTGGGGATAAGTCACGTGTGATAGTCCCGAATGTTGGACAAGGAGGAGAGTTTGCCAGAGAAATACTAGGAGAGTGAACTGTAGTTTAAAAAAAAATAAAAGATGACAAATTCAGCTGGAAGTAGGACCAGCTCCCTTTTTGGAAGAATGACCACGTTCTGAAGATGACTCAGTGGAGTAGAGACTGTCCCCAGGTCACCCTGGGGAGGTGCGTGCTGCAGATAGCAGGGCCACATGAGGGGAGGAGCCCGGATCACTGAGTCAGCACCAGCGGGGAGTCATCCTCTTCCAGGACACTTGGATTGAACAGGAGAAAACTGGCTCCACAGAAAATCCTGGAAATTTTAAGACATTGCCGGTTCCAGCTGATTTTTCCCAAGTCCTTACAATTGAGAAACAGGTCTCCTAGTTCTCAGCTGTGGTGAGACTAAGCAAGATCAGGCTTCCATGTTGCACAAGGAAACTTTAAATCAGGAGAATGAGCCTCACCCAAAGATGTGGGCACATGAGTCCTCTCCTACAGCATGCATCACTGTTATGCCCTGACATGCTCAAAGGTGTTTTGGCATGGGACTGGCTTGACCCAGGTTTGTTGTAAGGCCAGGTGGGGCGTAGTGTGGTCAGAACTCATTGGCCTCCTCTGGCTGCAATCAGTCCTTTCCACATTTCCAAATGCTAAATGCACTGTACAAGTAATGTGACTCTATTTGTGCGGGGAGCAGAGCAAAATGAGGGTACTCTTTTACAGAACCTTGCTGTCTCCTCTCAGCCCCACCAGTTGCCTCTGTCCTTGTTTCCAGGTGCTTGTTTGGGTTAGAATCAGAACATTCTACAAGATTCTGGTCAGTTGTGGCCCACAGGATACTGGAAATCAGAGGCAGAGCTGCAGTGGCCTTTGGAGCCATGGATGGTGTGCTGGTTACCATAAAAATGTCTTTCCAGCTGGTCCTGGAGCAACTCTGTGGTGCTTTGGCGGTGTTTTCCAGATATTTGATTCAAGCTCCAAGTATCTTTATGTTTTCCTGGGAGATTTTGTATACGTCACCTTGATTCTTTTTATGATAAAGAGACGACATACTCTAAAGAAGAAAAAAGAGGCAGCCGAAAGATTTTCTGCCCAGGCTGAAGAATATCATGAGTTCACTCAGAAGATTAGACTGTTTACACAAGCCCATAAAGCCTTCATGTCACCTGCAGAGGAAGCCAGTCCCCTAAAGTTACAAAGTCTGTGTTTGGTAGCACTTCATAAAGATACGAACAAGTTCACCTCTTCACCTGGGGACTTTCTGAAAAAAGAACAAAACAGTAAGCTCCCTAAACATTTATTTCACAGAGTGATGATGGCTTACCTTGACGTACAGACACAGTTACTCAAAGAATCATCGAAATCCCTCCAATTCCAAGTTGCAGAGACAAAAAACATCTTAAGAGCATCTCAGAAGAATGTAAACTAAGTTCAGAGGGAAATACTATATGGTTTGGGCAAAATCATGCATCTTCAGGAAAACCTAAAACTGCTTTCCCAAGAAGCAGCAAAATGGACTGAAAGAGTCTGGGAAGTGAGAGAATAACAAAAATGCTGGAAAACCCAAATACATGAATAAATCAGATTTTAAATAATAAAGAGAATCAGTTAAAATCTCTCCTAAATAATATCTGGTCTTACGGTCCATCTGTGTTGATTGCCTTTTCTCTTCAGTTTGGGTCACATTTTCTGTTTGTTCATGTCTAGAATCCTGGACATTATGAAAAATAGGGTGTTCAGACTCCGGATTCTGTTATGTTACTTCAAAGAATATTGATTTAAAAAAAAATTCAGGGGCAGTTGACTTGGCTGGACTTGAAATCCAAACTCGGTCTCCCCTTTAGTGAGCAGCAGCTGAAATCTTTGTTCAGTTATTTTTGCCTTATCTGGGTTGCTTGGACTTTTGCCTTACACATGCATAGTTCAGGGGTCAGCTGAACTATAGTTCAGGGTAGAGTTTATATGAAGAATTTGGAGTTCCCTTTATTGAATCTCTCCTTTTTGATGTTTCTCTCTTTTCAGAGAGAAAAGATTTAGTCACCTTACTTGGGACTGACTATATAGCCTGCCCTCAGCAAAAAGCTGTAAAAGGGGAAACTTACCCCATTCCATTTTCTACTTCCAACTGTTTACTCTCCTTTAATATTTATCTGATTTTAGTTATTCTCCATTGACTTTAGATCGACTTTTATATTATGTCCAGAGTTTCAAGTTGTTTTCTGTGGAAAGGTTGGTCCAATAGGAGCTACTTCTGCATTTCCAGAAAGAGAATCTCACCCCTCCCACAAGTACTCCTGATGCAGTGACAGTAGTCCATGATGTATGGATGTATATAGTGGTCTTCTGCTACAGAGGGAAGAAACTTGTTGTGAATTAAACCCCTACCATCCCACCAGTAAAAGGTCTACATAAGTCCCAACTGTAGAAGGCAAGAAAAAAAAAACTGGTGCTCTATTTTATTTCCAAGTATACCCACGTGGAGAATGAAGTCTAATCCCTCCACACCCCCGCCACCGCCCCGCCAAAAGAAATCCCTTGAAGTCACAGTACTTCTATTAATTCTTAGTACATGATTATTTTAAATAAAGATCACTGTTTTGTCAGAGCCACTAATTGCCTAGAATGAATGAGACCTATCAACAGACAATGATGGACAAAGACAAGTGGCATTCCCAAGGAATGCTTTTAAAAATTCAAATCTCATTTCCCCATAATTAGTCCATCAACCCAAGGGAAAATTTTCAGAACTTTCCTCTTCTTCCCAGCTGTAATTCTGCCTACAGTAACATTTTTGCCTCTTTCATACCTTCCCTTGATGCCATTTTAACTGGATTTCCTCTGTGGAAACACTTTAGAAGAGAGAGAGAGGTGGGAAGGGAGTGGGGAGAGAAAGGAAGAGAGAAGCATACCCTGTGATTGGTTGGGGTGTATGTGTGTGCGTTTGATGCTGGGGAAGAGATTAGAGACTTGGAAATAAATCTTTGTTGGGTGAGGTAACAGTGGAGAGGCAGAAGCTGTGCAAATATTGCTAGATGGCAGTGGTGCCTGAATAATGGGAAATGATGACAAAGACCTGTTTGTCTCCAAATCATGACTTACATGTACCTAAATATGTTCATGAAGTAAAAGTCCGTAATCTTTCCTTCACAAATATTAATGGAATACATATTTTCACTTGTTTTCCATAACTTTGACCTCAGTCTTCTCTCCTACATGATGATTTTCTGCTTTTGTAGCGGGAGTTAGTTCTCAATTACTGAGAAAAATTGGCTGCATTCAAAACCCTCTCAGCTTGAGTGATACTAACAAAAACAGACCAAACTAGCATTGAAATGTTTGGAAAGGTGAGGGATTATTCAAGGAAAATATCAAAGCCAGGATGGGTTGGATCTGCTATCTGATGAGTAGTTTTATGTAAGTCAAAGTAGATTCTGAAAGAACTGATATTTTCTGTTTAAGAAGTTTTGTTCTGTTTAAAAAGTTTCATTCGTAGACAGAACCCTTTGCTTATCTCAAATAAAGTAAGCTGCTGCTTCTAATTCATTGATGCTTATTTGTGTGTTTTCTCTTTTTGTGTCTGAAGGATGGACTGTGTCTGAACGATAAGTACATAACTTTCTCAGTGCTGGTCAAAGGCAGTAGTACCTAGCAGAGGGTTTTGTATATAATCTTTGTCAAGAAATAATAGTAATTATGGTGATAGAGATTTGTCTACATCTTTCAGAGGCAAAAAATAAATTACTGATACAGTAATGCATTAGTGGCCCCAATTTGGCAATTAGAGGTGCTGAAAATGATGACAAATTGCTTTCTCAAAATGTATGTTTTTCCCCCCAACAGTGTTTTTCAAGTTAGTGATTTTAAGTTCCTCATACATGAACTTTTTCTACTTATATGAGAAATGACCGTATTTTAAATTCATTTTAGATATGAAGTTGACAAACTTAAAATCATTAGGTTAAAAAAATAACTTTTGGGCTTCCCTGGTGGCGCAGTGGTTGGGAGTCCGCCTGCCGATGCAGGGGACCTGGGTTCGTGCCCTGGTCCGGGAGGATCCCATGTGCCGCAGAGCGGCTGGGCCCGTGAGCCATGGCCGCTGAACCTGTGCGTCCGGAGCCTGTGCTCCGCAACGGGAGAGGCCACAGCAGTGAGAGGCCCGCGTACCGCAAAAAAAAAAAAAAAAAAAAAAAAAAAAAAAGATAACTTCTATGCTTTCTTTAGGTGGTAGCTTTTAAATATCCAAGGAATTAGAAGAACTTTTTGCTTACAGAAAGGTGAAAAACTTACTTTCATTTTCAGGAAATCATGAAAGCATAAAACTCTTCTATAGAATATCAATGTCAATTAAGGATAATACATTACATAGAGTCAGAAGTACTGGTGTTTCGCGAGTTCACCTTTGAGAGACATTTGGCATAAACTAAAAAATCAAGATCACTTAAGTTTTTCTACTTCGGTAAAATGGTGAAGACAGATTTTGTCTTAGTGAACACTTCAAAAGTGTGAAGTGATGTGTACAATTGAAATAAAAGCAATGAAGAAAGAGGCAACTTTTCTCAGCATAACAGTTTAAAACCACATTATGGATACAGAATGACTAGTTACTGTGAAAGGCTTGACTATTCAGAATGAACTCTATACTTATTGGTGTTAATACATCTTTCTCACTATGAGAAGCTGTTTCCCCATAAACCATAAATAAAATGTATTCTCCAAAAATAGAATAGCGTTTTAACAGACGCATGTCTAGCTGAAAAAATCGAAAGGCAGAAATAAGAACAAAAATAAACTCTAAAAAACTTAACATTTTGGATGAGTTTAAGATTTAGAAAAATGTTTCAAAAATATTAGTTTGTGTGGTTTTTCATAATTATCCTACATAATAAAAGCAGCAGATATATTCGTCCAGCAGGGATCTCCTGTGTAGATCCCCAGTGCTTAACACACCTCTTAGCTCACAGAAGGCATTCATGTGATGTTCACTGAATTAGAGTGAGATGAACTAAATTGATGTGCTGAGGCTTATAAAAGGAGAGAGAATGCTGGTTTTATATCCTAGAAAATTGTATAACCATCATAATACTGACTTAAATTTGCATTAGTTGGGGAAAAGTCCATTATAAATATTCACATGGCCCTTGGTTGTACCAGTACACCCCAATACACCCAACATATGTAAATCAAACTTCCACTTTAGTCTCATGCTGCAGATTTTTAGCAATCGATGGTTTCTGGCTTGTTTTCCCCCTTATCCTTCATTATCACCCTTTAGGTGGGCTGCACGTTCAATTTGTAACCCTATCAGAAAACCTTTCCTCTACTTACATACTATAGCTCATCTTCTCATTAGTGGGAAAACCAGTCTATTATTTTTCAAGCACACAGGATAACATATTGTGTCTGAGACTCACTTTTATGTGTAAAATGGCCCCCCAAAGCCACTGTAACTTCAGTCACTAACATTGTCTTATGATGGTTGAGATTAAGATCTTTTATGTATCCTCACATTCATATCACAGCTTCCCTAATGTGGTGCCTTCAGGAGAGTGAAACACAAGCAGGTCCATTTCTAAGGGAAAGAAGTTGCATCTTAACGACCAAATCACAAGTTCTGGCTACTCAAATGGGTGAGTCACAAATACCAAAGAATGCTGTGGAAAATTTCCTTCCCTCAAGGAGATAATGATATATTTAAGGAATCAAGATTCTCAACACAATTAGCAAGCAAAGCAGAACTGCAGTAAATTATGTGGTACAGAATTCAAGTGCTACAGGAAATAAGAGCAAGGAAAATTGCTGCTGACTAGGGAAATCAGAGAAGGGAAGGGTTTTGCCAGGGCACTAGTCCCTGCTCGTGACCCTCTTTCCAGCTGTAAATTGGGCACATGCCAGACTACTCAGAATGCTTGCTCTTATAATTCATCACAAAATACTCCTTTCTTTTTGATCTCCTTTTGATTAGCCCAATCTCATTTGAGTCTCTTTGGCTCCCTGTTTCACAACACTGAATTTTCAGTACACTGAGCTTATATTGTCCTTTAAGTTATATATACATACATATATAATACTAATTTATTACATACGTATATAATACTAATTTCCGTTTTCTTTCTCGATTTGTTTAGGGCAGGAACACAGGTTTTATCCCTATCATATCTTCTATTGCATTAGTATAGTGTCCTCCACAAATTACCCACTCAACTGAAGTTTTTGATTGATGGAATAAAATGACTGGGCTATGGCATGTTTGCATCTAGTAAAGTGCCTGGCATATAGTAGGTAAACAATAAATAGTTTGATGAAAATCCATCTAACTGTTAAATGAATTGTCTTATTGGTCACTATTCATCGCTTTATTTTCAACTTAATCAGTTAGCTAATAGAGAGCTTTACATTTGCAAGTAATGAGGAAACAGTTAATTTAGTTACCCTAAGTAGGTACAACTTGGGAGTGGATTGTGGTAATTGGGATATATTACCTCAAAAATATGTGTGGGTGTATGTATGTGTATATATATACACATACACACATTGCCATACGAACAGTTTGAAGTCTATTACATGAGCTATATCTTTGTATAGCAATTCCTCATTTTTAGTGTAAATATGAGTATATAAAGTATTCGTCCTAAAAATTAAACACTACGCAACCATTTTTCTGTGTCTCTTTTATTGATTAATTGTCGTATTGATTCATTGCTTGCTACATTGAAAACAAAAGGAAAAAACTGGACCAGGCTTTGGAAAATGCCGTGTAGGGAGCAACCTATAACAACCAGCAAATGCTTAATGACTGTAACATTTCTTTTATTGTTAGAGACTAAAATATGTAGAGTAATGGATTTCATAATTAGACTTATATTGAAACCTTGTCTCTACATCATGCCATATTGATACAATGGAAAAACTGGATTGCGATGAAAATGAGCTATCTACAACTACTTTCAATCTTATTAATGAATCTTGCAGACCTGGTGTTGAGTGAAAGAAGACAGAAGAGTACATACTCTATGATTCTTTTATTGTAAAATACTAAAACTGGCGAAACAAATATGTACTATTAGAAGTAAGGCTATTGGTTTCCTTGAAGGGGAAGGATTTGTGATGGAAAGGAAGTAGGATGGTAGCCTCTGTAGTGTTGATCATATTCTGTCTCTTAATGTGGCTGCTACTTTCACAGTTGTGTTCAGTTTGTGGAAAATCATGGAGGTGTATAATTAAAATATATTTGTTCACCTGTATTTTTATGTTTATAAAACATTTTAAAATTAGTTTAATATTTACCTCCTAGGGTTAACATGAGGACTGAGTCAAATGGCATTTATGAAATTGCTCAGCAGACATTGCATTCAATAAACAATCAATAAACATTACTACCTGATATATTAATACCTTTACCCTAAATATCTTACATATAGGGTCCTCACATAATTTGTGTCATATCTGTTTTAATACATGATATGATGAGGCAGTGCACTAGTATCTTTTAGAACATACCTGCTCTAGCTTCTTCTCCTATCCTGTAGACGTTCACAAACAACAAATGATGCCCAAATACAGGGGTCCCCAACCCCTGGGCCATGGATCGGTACCGGTCTGCGGCCTGTTAGGAACCGGGCCTCACAGCAGGAGGTGAGTGGCGGGCGAGTGAGCGATGCTTCATCTGCTGCTCCCCATCGCTCGCATTACCGCCTGAACCATCTCCCCCCCATCCCCCTTCCATGGAAAAATTGTCGTCCACGAAACCAGTCCCCGGTGCCAAAAAGGTTGGGGACTGCTGCCCTAACAGATCTGCTTTGTCAGGTTGCTATCTGTGAGTCACTCCTTGCTGAAAATAGGTGCACATATAGCAACTGTATGATAGTATCCATCATAAACTAATAATTAGTGAACAGCAGCGGAATGGAGCTCATAATAGAACAAAAACAAACTACAAGCAGAGTAAATCACCCTTCTATGTTTTCAACTGGCAGGAAAAATATTGCTTGAAATTTTGATTTGACAGTCCATCTCAAAGAAAGTAATATGAAATGACTTCCTACATCATCAGTTTACTGATCAGGGCCCAATGGATATAAACATTGTTCTGAGCACTTCTTTCTACCTCTTGGACCAAAAACAGTGTGTTGAGAACTGATAATCCCTGGGTTCTCTGTGCATTTCCTGCAGATTGCCTTAAATTAAAGACTGGATAATTTTTAAAGGACAGAATCAAACGTGATTACTTTTATTTGCCAGGTTTTGTCTAATTATAGTTAGTTGTTTAGTCTGGTTTGCTCACTAATGATAGCCAACGTCTTTCTTATCTTATTACATCTCATCCATTACCCAGTCTGATTATCACATTGAAGTTAAAGGATGGTCATTGAGGGATTAGGTTTTACAATGAAAGCATTATACACTGGAACTAAGCATCCCTAGTAATTATTATCATGTATATGTATTGTACACTTGGGCTTCCATGTCTTTATAAAAAAAGTTCCTGCAGCAAAAGTATTTTATGGTTGCTGGGATTGCTTTGCATTTACTTTATTTTATCGATACAAATAACTGTATTAAGGTTTGAAGATCAATGTTGAACCTGCCTTCTGAAATCTTAAATAATCAACTTTTCCCTAGTGGAAGCAAAAACAGAAAACCTAAGAGTCCTATTGTAATTGATTTTTCTTAGAACTGCAAAAGTGTTTGTGAAGCAGCAAGAGAAACAAAGGGAAAACATCTCAGCCAATTAGATATGACGTTTCAGAAGATGGACTTGTTTATCTGGAGACAAACACCAACTGCAAAATCCTTCTTAACTAACTTTATGACAATACTTCCCCAAACCAATGATATAACCCCCACGATTGTAAAAATAAAGAACAATCTTACTGAGTTAAACACAGAAAAGAGAAAGAAATGCTGATTTTGATGGAGTAAGTGGGACTCTAATGTATTGGTAGAGGTTTTCATGATCCTCACACACTAGCTTTGCTAACCTATACTTAGGTGATGTACCCATCAACCATGGATGGTTTTATTAAGTAAACAATGTTAGCAGTCAGAGAAAGTACACAATAGCAGGTGTGTGCCATTTCTGAAAAATAACGTTTTTGAGATTAGTGATGATGTTAATTGGTCTACTTATTCAAGGTTGTTTTAATGGATACCATGTAGATATAGCAAGATCCCCTTTTTCTAAAAGGGGAAGGGCTACAGGTAACATAACTGAAGTCATGTAACTTCAAGAAATTTTGAACCTCAGAAATAATTATTCCTCCGCAAAGACATACAAATGGCCAACAGGTTATACGAAAATATGCTCAACATCACTCATCACCAGAGAAATGCAAATCAAGACTATAATGAGATCCCCATACTTGTTAGGATGGCTATCATCAAAAAAACAAAACAAACAAACAAAAAACCCAAGAGACAGAAAGTGCTGGCAAAGATATGGAAAAATCAGAACACTTGTACATTGTTGGTGGGAATGTAAAATGTTGCAGTTGCTATGGAAAACAATATGGAGGTTCCTCAAAAAAATTAAAAATAGAACTGTCATATGATCCAGCAATCCCACTTCTGGGTATATATCCAAAGGAATTGAAATCAATATCTCAAAGAGATACCTGAACCCTCATGCTCATTGCAGCACTATTCACAATAGCCAAGATAGGGAAACAATTTAAATGTACATCAGTGGATGAAAGGATAAAGAAAAAGTACATATACAATGAAATACTATTCAGCCTTTAAAAAGGAGAGCCTGTCATTTGCAACCACATGTATGAACCTGGAGGACATTATGCTAAGTGAAATAAGTCATATGCAGAAAGACAATACTGCATGATCTCAATTATATGTGGAATCTAAAGTAGTCAAATTCATAGAAGCTGAAAATAGAATGGTAGTTGCTAGGAACTTGGGGGAGGGGGAAATGGGGTGATGTTAGTCAAAGGGTATAAACTTCCAGACAATTTTTCTATTACTATAAATTGCAAAAGCATGGTGGTGAAGATAGTACAAAATGAATTTAATTATGCAGAAAGAACGTAATTATTAATGCATAGGTAGTTCCTTCAAAAATCCATCTATCCATCCATCCATTTTGTATCCTTTGTTTATCCATTCATCCATTCATTCATTCAGCCAAATACTTAATGAGATTCCATCATATGTCAAGCACTGTGCATTTAAGTAGCTTTAAAAAAAGTTGTCTTTGGGGGTAGAAAAATGTGCTAACAATTGAGAAGCCCTAAGCATTTGAAAGCTGTAAGAAAATAAAGAGCTTGGAACTTTTAATCAAGCCAAGTGGCTTCATCTACCTTCCACATGCTTTGCTGGGTAGGTGCATTATAGATTACTTGCACCTTATTTGGGAGTGATTACCACTGGCATGAATAGTTTCATTTAAAGAGATGGCAGTGGAATATTTCATTTTACATTTCTCTTTAAACAGTCACATAAGTTAAATATTTAAAGGATACAAGTATAACTTGCTATGATGTTTTGCATAATATCCTTCACTCTCTGTAGACCACATGATTAAGAGAAATTTAAAG
This sequence comes from Lagenorhynchus albirostris, assembly GCF_949774975.1. Classification (NCBI taxonomy): domain Eukaryota; kingdom Metazoa; phylum Chordata; class Mammalia; order Artiodactyla; family Delphinidae; genus Lagenorhynchus; species Lagenorhynchus albirostris. Next base: position 106,137,062 of record NC_083116.1, on the reverse strand, counting down.
TATGATAGGGCAGAGTCAAGATGGCAGTGTGGGAAGACGCGGAGTTAGCATCTCCCCACAACTAGGGTGTGTGCCGGCCACTGGTGGGGGACTCTGACACCCAAGGAGACGGGAGGAACCCCAAAGTGAACCAGTAGGACGTAGGGGGACTGAGGGGGGGAGGAGAGGTGGAGGTCAGACAGGAGCGGTGCCCCTGAGGCTGGGGAGATCAGGAGAGGCAGGCAGGAGGGGCCCTCCCGGAAGAGCAGAAGAAGAGTGGAGGGCGATTGCCCTCCCCACTTGGGCATGGGGAGTCTGCTGAGTGCCCAGGCCAATCCCCTGCCCTCCACACCCCCCTCCAGGCCACGTGGGTCCTTGGGGGCATAGGAGGGAGGCTGGGGAGATCAGGAGGGGCAGGTGGGAGGGGACCTCCCAGACTGGAGGAGGAGGAGAGGAGAGGAGGGCGTTTGCCCTGCCCACTCGAGCCTAGGAAGCCTGCTGGGCTCCCAGGTGAGGTCCCCTGCCCTCTGAGACCAGGGGTGGGGGGCATGCTTGGGTCCCTTCAGTTCAGCCTAAGCCCCAGCCCCCACAACTCCCAGGGCCTTTTCCAGCACTGTGGGTCCTAAGCATTGGCCCCACCCACCACCCAAACCTTGCGCTTGCTTAGGCCCTGCTCTCCACAGCCAAGGCCTTCCCCCCCTTTTTTTCTTCTTTTCCCTCCTCTTTTTTTTTTTTTTTTTACTATTGTGATACTGATGTACCTTCCAGTTGTTGATTCATCTATATTTTTATATTCTTCCTAATATATCTGTTAGTTTCCTAATCTAATTTTGTTTTTTACTTTGTTATTGTCCTTTTTTTGTTTGTTTGTTTTTGGGCACCCCAGGCAGCTTGTGGGATCTTGGTTCACGAGCCCGGGGTCAGACTGAAGCTTCTGCAGTGGGAGCTCTGAGTCCGAAACACTGGACTAACAGAGAACCTCAGACCCCAGGGAATATTCATTGGAGTGAGGCCTCATGGAGTTCCTCATCTCAGCACCAAGACCTAGCTCTACCCAGTAGCCTACGAACTGCAGTGTTGGAAGCCTCAGGCCAAACAACCAGTAAGACAGGAACACAATCTCACTCATAAAAAAAAAAAAAAAGACAGCAAAAAAATATGTCATAGATGAAGGAGCAAGGTAAAAACCTACAAGACCAAAGAAATGAAGAGGAAATAGGCAGTCTACCTGAAAAAGAATTCAGAGTAATGATAGTAAACATGATCCAGAATCTTGGAAATAGAATGGAGGTACAGACTGAGAAAATACAAGAAATGTTTAACAGAGACCTAGGAGAAGTAAAGAACAAGTGAACAGCGATGAGCAACACAATAACTAAAATGAAAAACACACTAGAAGGAATCAAAAACAATAACTGAGGCAGAAGAACAAATAAGTGAGCTGGAAGAAAGAATGGTGGAAATAACTGAAGAGGAGCAGAATAAAGAAAAAAGAATGAAAGGAATTGAAGACAATCTCAGAGAACTCTGGGAAAACACTAAATGCACCAACATTCGAATTATAGGGATCCCAGAAGAAGAAGAGCAAAAGAAAGGGTCTGAGAAAATATTTGAAGAGATTATAGTTGAAAACTTGCCTAACATGGGAAAGAAAATAGTCACCCAAGTCCAGGAAGCACAGAGAGTCCCATACAGAATAAACCCTAGGAAAAACACACTAGGACACAAGTAAAAAAATTAAATTCAAAGAAAAAATATTAAAAACTGCAAGGGAAAAGCAAAAAATAACATACAGAGGAATCCCCATAAGGTTATCAGCTGATTTTTCAAAGGACATTGCAGGCCTGAAGGGAGTGGCAGGATATACTTAAAGTGATGAAGGAGAAAAACCTACAATCAATATTACTCTACCCAGCAAGGATCTCATTCAGATTTGATGGAGAAATCAAAAGCTTTTCAGACAAGCAAAAGCTGAGAGAGTTCAGCACCACCAAACCAGCTTTACAACAAATGTGAAAGAAACTTCTCTAAGCTGGAAACACAAGAGAAGAAAAAGACCCACATAAACAAACCCAAAACAATTAAGAAAATGGTAATAGGGGCATACATATCGATAATAACCTTGAATGTAAACGGATTAAGTGCCCCAACCAAAAGACACAGACTGGCTAAATGGATACAAAAACAAGACCCATATATATGCTGTCTACAAGAGACCCACTTCAGACCTAGGAACACATACAGACTGAAAGTGAGGGGATGGAAAAAGATATTCCATGCAAATGGAAATCAAGCAAAGCTGGAGTATCAATACTCATATCAGATAAAATAGAGTTTAAAATAAAGACTGTTACAAGAGGTAAGGAGGGCCACTACATAATTATCAAATGATCAGTCCAAGAAGATGATACAACAATTATAAATGTTCATGCAGCCAACATAGGAGCACCTCAATAAATAAGACAAAAGCTAACAACCATGAAAGGAGAAACTGGCAGTAAAACAGTAATAGTAGGGGACTTTAACACCCCACTTTCACCAATGGACAGATCATCCAAACAGAAAATAAATAAGGAAGTAGAAGCTTTAAATGACACAACAGACCAGAGGGGTCTAATTGATATTTATGGAACATTCTACCCAAAAGTGGCAGAATACACTTTCTTCTCAAGTGCACACCAAGCATTCTCCAGGGTAGATCACATCTTGAGTCACAAATCAAGCCTCAGTAAATTTAAGAAAATTGAAATCGTATCAAGCATCTTTTCTGACCACAACACTTTGAGATTGGAAATCAATTACAGGAAAAAAACCTGTAGAAAACACAAATACATGGAGGCTAAACAGTGTGCTACTAAATAACCAAGAGATCGCTGAAGAAATCAAAGAAGAAATAAAAAAATACGTAGAAACAAATGACAACAAAAACACGATGACCCAAAACCAATGGCACACAGCAAAAGCAGTTCTAAGAGGGGAGTTTATAGTGATACAATCTCACCTCAAGAAACAAGAAAAATCTTAAATGAGCAATCTAACCTTACACTTAAAACAACTAGAGAAAGAAAAACGAAGAAAACCAAAAGTCAGTAGAAGGAAAGAAATCATAAAGATCAGAGAAGAAATAAATGAAACAGAAACGAAGAAAACAGTAGTAAAGATCAGTAAAACTAAAAGCTGGTTCTTTGAGAAGATAAACAAAATTGATAAAACCTTAGCCAGACTCATCAAGATAAAAAGGGAGAGGACACAAATCAATACAATTGGAAATGCAAAAGGAGAAATCACAGCTGACGCTGCAGAAATACAAATGATCATGAGACTACTGCAAACAACTATATGCCAATAAAATGGAAAACCACGAGGAAATGGACAAATTATTGGAAAGGTAGAATTTTCCAAGACTGAACCAGGAAGAATTAGAAAATATACACAGACCTATCACAAGTAATGAAATTGACACCATAATTAAAAATCTTCCAACAAACAGAAGCCCAGGACCAGATGGCTTCACAGGTGAATTCTGTCAAACATTTAGAGAAGAGATAACGCCAATCCTTCTCAAACTCTTCCCAAAAATTGCAGAGGGTGAAACACTCCCAAATTCATTCTACGAAGCTATTGTCACCCTGATACAAAACCAGAAAAAGATATCATAAAAAAAGAAAATTAGAGACCAATACCACTGATGAACATAGACGCTAAAATCCTGAACAAAATAGTAGCAAACAGAATCCAACAGCACATTAAAAGGATCATACACCATGATCAAGTGGGATGTATCCCAGGGATGCAAGGATTCTTCAATATACGCAAGTCAATCAATGTGATACACCACATTAACAAATTAAGGAATAAAAACCATATGATCCTCTCAATAGACGCAGAAAAAGCTTTTGACAAAATTCAACACCCATTTATGATAAAAACTCTCTAGAAAATGGGCACAGAGGGAACCTACCTCAACACACACCCACAGCAAGCATCATACTCAATGGTGAAAAACTGAAAGCATTTCCAGTAAGATCAGGGACAAGACAAGGAATGTCCACTCTCACCACTCTTATTCAACGTAGTTTTGGAAGTCCTAGCCACAGCAATCAGAGAAGAGAAAGAAATAAAAGGAATACAAATTGGAAAAGAAGAAGGAAAACTGTCACTGTTTGCTGATGACAGGATACTATACATAGAAAATCCTAAAGATACCACCAGAAAACTACTAGAACTAATCAATGAATTTGGTAAGGTGCAGGATACAAAATTAATGCACAGAAATATCTGACGTTACTATACACCAACAACGAAAAATCAGAAAGAGAAATTAAGGAAACACTCCCACTTACCATTGCAGCAAAAAGAATAAAATACCTAGGAATAAACCTACCTAAGGAGGCAAAAGACCTGTATGCAGAAATCTATAAAACACTGATGAAAGAAATCAAAGATGACATAAACAGATGGAGAAATATACCATGTTCTTGGATTGGAAGAATCAATATTGTGAAAATGACTATACTACTCAAACCAATCTACAGATTCAGTGCAAACCCTATCAAACTACCAGTGGCATTCTAAACAGAATTAGAACAAAAAATTTTACAATTCATATGGAAACACAAAAGACCCCGAATAGCCAAAGGAATCTTGAGAAAGAAAAACAGAGTTGGAGGAATCAGACTCCCTGAATTCAAATTATACCACAAAGCTACAGTAATCGAGACAGTATGGTACTGGCACAAAAAGAAATATAGATCAATGGAACAGGATAGAATGCCAAGAGATAAACCCACGCACATATGAGCACCTAATTTACAACAGAGGAGGCAAGAACGTACAATGGAGAAAAGACAGTCTCTTCAATAAGTGGTGCTGGGAAAACTGGACAGCTACATGTAAAAGAATGAAATTAGAACACTGTCTAACCCCATACACAAAAATAAACTCAAAATGGATTAAAGACTTAAATGTAAGACCAGACACTATAAAACTCTTAGAGGAAAACATAGGAAAAACACCCTTTGACCTAAACCACAGCAAGATCTTTTTTGACCCACCTCCTAGAGTAATGGAAATAAAAACAAAAATAAACAAATGGGACTTAAAAGCTTTTGCACAGCAACAGAAACCATAAGACAAAAAGACAGCCCTCAGAATGGAAGAAAATATTTGCAAATGAAACAACAAAGGATTAATCTCCAAAATATACAAACAGCTCATGGAGCTCAGTATCAAAAAACAAACAATCCAGTTAAAAAATGGGCAGAAGACCTAAATGGACATTTCACCAAGGAAGACATAGAGATGGCAAAGAGGCACATGAAAAGCTACTCAATATCACTAATTATTAGAGAAATGCAAATCAAAACTACAATGAGGTATCACCTCACTCCAGTCAGAATGGTCATTATCAAAAAATCTAGAAACAGTAAATGCTGAAAAGGGTGTGGTGAAAAGGGAACCCTCCTGCACTGTTGGTGGGAATGTATATTGATACATCCATTATGAAGAACAGTATGGAGGTTCCTTAAAAAACTAAAAATAGAACTACTGTATGATGCAGCAATCCCACTACTGGGCATGTACCCTGAGAAAACCATAATTCAAAAAGACACATGTACCCCAATGTTCGTTGCAGCACTATTTACAATAGCCAGGACATGGAAGCAACCTAAGTGTCCATCAACAGATGAATGGGTAAAGAAGATGTGGCAAATATATACTATGTACGCTACCAAATGTAAAATAGTTGGTTAGTGGGAGGCAGCAGCATAGCACAGAGAGATGGGCTAGGTGCTTTGCAATCACCTAGAGGGGTGGGATAAGGAGGATGGGAGGGAGGCTCAAGAGGGAGGGGATATGGGGACATGTGTATGCGTATGGCTCATTGTCTTTGTTGTGCAACAGAAACTCACACAGTATTGTGAAACGATTATACTCCAATAAAGATCTATTAAAACAAAAAGTATGATAGCACACCTGGGATGAGAGCATACACATTCTCCTTGAGGCTCTGAGAATTCTAGAAGCAACAGAAGGAATTTATTGAAAAATATCACTCAGGGAATGACCACTTGGGAATCTGTGGCAGCAGCATCAACAAGGGGCTGTGATAAGCTGGGGCAGTGTCATATGTTACAGAAATCCTTCCCGCACCAGGAAGAGTGATAGGAAAGCCAGCTCACTGCAGGTAAAAGGTGTGGATGGTGACTAAGTGCCTTATAGAGCACTGTATTTTAGGCACAGCCTCACTTCACCACTGAATTCTGTGGGGAGGAAATGCATGTAACTAATTAGAGGGCGCTTTTATTTTTGTAAGATCAAGATCTTAGAATTGGTTTGTTGTGTTTTTCCTCCTCAGTCCTACAGGTACAATTCTACCTTTCAAGGCAATCACACAATTCAAGTTTAATTCTTAAATTGAAATGTACTTTTTAAAGTGTTTTATTTTAAATCCACATAGAGAAAAATCTTCTAACAGTATCTAAGAACAGGCTGATTATTATTCTAGTTTATTTGAAACTGAACATCCTTTGAGCAGCAAACATTACTCCTCTCCTTGCTGTGTGCTGTATGCTGAGGACTCATTGCTTTACTGGTGTGTTAGTTTCTGCTTTACAATGGTGTGTTAGTTTCAGACTTTCCCCGGACTCCCTCCCGGCTAGCTGTGGTGCGCTAGCTCCTTCAGGCTGTGTTCACGCAGCCAACCCCAGTCCTCTCCCTGCGCTCCAACCGAAGCCCGAGCCTCAGCTCCCAGCCCTGCCCGCCCCGCGGGTGAGCAGACAAGCCTCTCAGGCTGGTGAGTGCCGGTCAGCACCGATCCTCTGTGCGGGAATCTCTCCACTTTGTCCTGCACCCCTGTTGCTGTGCTCTCCTCCGAGGCTCTGAAGCTTCCCCCCCCCCCCACCATCCCCGTCCCCCCCAGTGAAGGGGCTTCTAGTGTGTGGAAACCTTTCCTCCTTCACAGCTCCCTCCCAGACGTGTGGGTCCCGTCCCTATTCTTTTGTCTCTGTGTTTTCTTTTCCCCTACCCAGGTACGTGGGGAGTTTCTTGCCTTTTGGGAGGTCTGAGGTCTTCTGCCAGCGTTCAGTAGGTGTCCTGTGGGAGTTGTTCCACATGTAGATGTATTTCTGATGTATTTGTGGGGAGAAAGGTGATCTCCACATCTCACTTCTCCGCCATCTTGAAGGTCTCCCCCCAGGACTCATCTTTTTTTTTTTTTTAAATATTATCTTCCAGTATGTTTTTTTTTATTGGAGTATAATTGCTTTACAATGGTGTGTTAGTTTATGCTTTATAACAAACTGAATCAGTTATGCATATGTTCCCATATCTCTTCCCTCTTGCGTCTCCCTCCCTCCCACCCTCCCCAGGACTCATCTTTATTAGGAGTTTTACCTGATGGGCTGAGGAGGGTTGCAGCATCCAGACTTGGTGGAGAGGTTCACACTCTGGCGAATGCTTGTATTTATTCTTCCTCATTATCTCATGTTCGTGTGTCCTTTTAATAGACGTTCATGCGGAGACAAGGCTGTAACCCTTCTATCCAGATGGCAGACCCCTCTTTGAAGGAATATTTGCAAAGGTCCCTGCCCAACTGACAACAGTTTATTCCTTCCTGACATGCTTATTTGCTGCCATAGAGCGATGGGAGGTACCTAATCTGGGCAGTATAAATTTGGCAATTCATGTATAATTGTTGGCTTATTGAGCCAGGGGTATTTTCACTTTTATGACTACACTCACTTTTATACTCTTGCTGACGAGTTTTCTGCTGCCTAAATGTAAGCCCATTTGCTTCCATATTTATTGGTCATTATTATCAGCTGGAAGTTTCTTATGCTTTCTCATATGCAACACGAACAAGAAACAACTTAACCAGTGGAAAAGCAACTCCTGCACTGTCAATTTTAATTATTATTGAAAAAATGTATTTATATGTAGAGAAGTACACAAATCATAAGTGTATATCTCAGTGAATTTCTATAAAGTGAACATACCTATGTAACCAGCCCTCATATCAAGATACAGAATGTTACCTAGACGCCTCAACTGACCCACGTGGGCACAATCCCCCTTCCTGATATAACCACTATTCTGACTTCTCCAACACCGTAAATTAGTTTCTCTGAATTTAAACTTTGTAGAAGTAAAAAAAATTCACTGTGTCCTCTTCCATATCAGGCTTCATTTACTCAGCATTTTGTCAGTGATTTTTATCCTGGCACTTGCAAGTAGTTATAATTTATTCATCCTCACTGCTCTAGAGTATTCCCCTGTATGAATATGCAGTGATATATTTATCCTTTTACTCTTGATGGGCAACTGGGCAGTTCCCATTCCAGGGCTATTACAAGTAGTGCTGCTGTGTACATTCTTGTCCACGTCTTTTGGTGCACATGTCTTTTGACCTGTCGCCTTCTTGTTATAAGTAGAAGAAAAATTATGAAGTAAAGTGGAAGTAGTCACCTAAAAAAGAAAAGCCCATGATGCTACTGTTATTTGGGACTTGCTATGTGACTAATTGTATTTTGAACACAAACAACTCCCTCTGCCACAGTGCTTTCCCTCAGGAACCCAGACTCATTGAGTAACTTAGCAAAATGGCCCCAAGATACTCCTGTTCTCATTCGAAAATCAACCAGATTTCAGTTAGGGATGAAAGCAAAGTTTAGGATAAAAATATGCAAGCCTAAAGCCATATAGAACAGCACAGCTAAAACACTCATTAAAATTACTCATGGACAAAAGGGATTTGCACTAATTAAAATGCCTAGTCACCGTAGAGTGGGTTAAGAGGGAAGATTGACTTAATACCAGATGGCTTTATTTTATGGCTTTCCATCAAACTTTTGAAATATTATCAGTTAAGGAAATGAAAGGAAAATGAAAAAAACCTTTTAGCGAAACAGATAAAATAGCACAGACGTAAGGAGATCCATTGTAATTATTATGGCAGCATTTTCTATCACATTTATGAATTTGGGCAATTTTTATTGCACTTGTTAAGGGACGATTGAGCAGGTGCCATTTTATGAGCTACTAACTCTTCAGTGATGCCAAGTGGAGCACCCACACACAAGGGTCAATTATGAGTCTAATAGAAATGCTGTGATTGGGAAAAATGCAAAGTAACGTTTATCTCCCCATTGCTCCCTTGAGCAGAGTTCAGCTGTCAATTTTAGTCCCGAGGAGCTTAGAGACCGCCAGCGTGGCCAGAAGGTTTTGGATTTGTTACCTCAAGGGCAGAGTGAGGTGAATATTTTTAATATAACTTTATAAAACCAGTTCCTACTTTTAACATTACAGGGATATTTAAAGCAAGAGAAGACTAAATATGAGTCCTATAATTAAAATATAGACTGTGTATTTCAGTATATTATCCCAAGATTTTAACCTTTGATTTCAAAATCATTCCTACTTTAGACCCAAAGTCCTGATTCTTCTCTGGCTTTTATTTCAGTCTTAATGTGACTAAGCATGGAGGATTTTATTCAGGTGATAGAGAATTTATATTCTTATTTCCCATGAAAATCAGAACAACCACAAATCCTTCTAAAAATTGAAACAATAAGTGCACACTACTTAACACCATCATTGCACATTTGGGACTCAATAATGTTAGATTCCTTCTAGCATATGTTTGCATGATATTGACACATAACTGTCATTTACCACATATGAATGGGGCCATAGAAATAGGAAGAAAAAGAATGAAAGGTGAAAGGAGACTAATATTTATTGATGGCTTCTTATGTGCAAGGCAGTAAGCTCAATATTTTATATGTGGTAGCTGATTTCATCCTTTCAGTAATGCTGCAGGTGTGACTTAATTAGATTAGAAAGTTGAGACTCAGCTAGTCACACCTACTTGTCCACAGCACTTGTCCACTGCAGTACTTGGCCTTCTCATTTTAAGAACTGATTCTCAGTAGTTAAGATCCTTAAAGTCCTGTGGAAGAGCTCAAAATGAAAATGTTCATGGTTTACCTGCCAGTGCACCAAGAAGTTCTCCAAGTTCAAGATTATTGTGTCTCGTACAGTTTTGATGCTGGCAATGCTTTTTGAGGAATCTCAAGGGATGCCTACCACCTTCCAGTAATGGGTCCCAGGACAATAAGGGATGCTCAGCCAGCAGCTAAAGGCCTCAACTGGGCCACGGTCATGAGGGAACAAGACTGCTACAATTCACTGTCTCCAGGCTTACCCTGCCTCTCGATTTAGCACAGTCTACATCCTCATTTCCTCATTCCTTGCACCCAGTTTGCTGTTTTCCCTGTATCCATTCTCCTCCAACTCCAAACCATCCTCCAAGCTGCTGCCAGAGATCTTGAGGTTTATGAAATGCAAATCTGACCATGTTACTGTCCTCCAAAAAAAATCCTTAAATTCCCATAGCATTATGACAACTTCTCAGATTAGCACAGAGGAATTGGACCCTTTCTTCCTTTTCTGACCTTGCCTCTCCCCTTCTCTCTCTTCACCCTCATATCTTTTTTTCTGACCATTCTGAAATATTCAGGATATTTCAGAATATCCCTCAACGTGACAAGCTGCTTCATATCTCCAAGCCTTTGTTCATGCAATTTTATTTGCCTAGAATATCCTTTCTTCCCCTTTCTTCTAAGTAAATCCAACTTTGTCTTTCATAGTTCAGCTCCAATTTTAACTTATTTAGACCTCCCTGTCTGATTTGTATGTCCCATTATATACTAAAATATCATAGAATTACATTACTGAATTACAATAATTTACTTGACTGGATTTCCCATTACATGGTAAGCTTCTTGAGCACAGGGACTATGGTTTCAGGCATGTTATTCTCTATACACAGCACGAGAACCTGGGCTCTGTATCTTGCCTATTGAATTAAAATCTAAGCTCTGTCACTTACTGACTGACTTGTCCCTTCTAAGCCTCACTTTTCTCATCTATGAAATGGAACATTACCTACCTTGTAGGGTTATTGTTAAGATTAAGTCAGATTAATTTATGTCAATAAATTACAGTGTCTGCCTATGTTAAGTAATCAGTAAAAGTTAGCTATTACTGTGATGAGAAGAATAGCAACCACTTATTTAATGAATAATCATTCACAATGTATAATAATGATTATGAATTTAGTAACCTTTTAATAGAGTTTTGAAGGACTTCCACATTTGTCACACTTATCAAAGGGACTCTTAACAAAAGCTAAAATTTTTGGTATCTAACAGAGAAGAACTAAGGTATCTTCTAGTATCCCTGTTACATTTTACAGATGAAGTAACTGAGGCTCTGTAAGGTCACCTTTATCAGGGTTTGATCAGAGAAGCAGGACCCTTTTGAGTGACATGGAATGAGGACTCTTTGTATGGATTAGGTCAGGGGCAATTGTGAGAGCTGGTAGAGGAGTCTAGATAAAGCTGTTACTTTCATGTCTCGTGGTGAGTCCGAAGTCACAGGAGCTCAGCAGAACCAGCAGTCAGGGAACAAAGCTTGACCTGGGGTAAAGGAGCATGAGGACAAACTGGAACCTTCAGAAACAAACTGGAACCCACTGGGACAAACCGGAACCCATGTTCGTCTCTCTCCCTCCAGCCTTGATGATGGAGACAGTGCCCTTCATCATTGAGCTGCACGTATGCTTGGCCTAAGACTTGGAAAAACTGAAGGGCAAGATGTGGCAGGAGCTGAAGGAGTTGAGAGCTAGTGGCTACTGGTGTCAACAAGGTGAGCTGGCAGATAGGCAGTAGTGTGTGTGAGCCGCAGCAGTTCTTGGGGCCCTGCACTGACCTTCCGAGCATAGCGCCTGCTGTTCATTTTCACCTTCTACGTCTCATGCAAATTTCTCTTGTGGCCAACTGTAACCAGGAGAAAGAAATGGCTGGAATTGCATTTCCAGCTCAGATAAGTTGGCACAGTTGAAAGCCACCACATCAAGTAACAACTTCAGAAATATGCAATTGTAGTACTGGCCCTAGAACCCAATGTTCTTTTCATTAGATTGCTCTCCCATCTATAATAGATAGTATCAGTTACAAAGTTAAGAGCATACATTTTACTTTGTTTTTTTTAAAATTTTTTTATTGTATTTTTCTAACATCTTTATTGGAGTATAATTGCTTTACAGTGTTGTGTTAGTTTCTGCTTTATAACAAACTGAATCAGCTATACGTATACATATATCCCCATATCTCCTCCCTCTTGCATCTCCCTCCCTCCCACCCCTCCCTATCCCACCCCTCTAGGTGGTCACAAAGCACCGAGCTGATCTCCCTGTGCTATGCGGCTGCTTCCCACTAGCTCTCTATTTTACGTTTGGTAGTGTATATATGTCCATGCCACTCTCTCACTTCATCCGAGCTTACCCTTCCCCCTCCCCATGTCCTCAAGTCCATTTTCTACATCTGTGTCTTTATTTCTGTCCTGCCCCTAGGTTCTTCAGAACCTTTCTTTTTTTTAAGATTCCATATATATGTGTTAATATACGGTATTTGTTTTTCTCTTTCTCACTTCACTCTGTATGACAGACTCTAGGTCCATCCACCTCACTACAAGTAACTCAGTTTTGTTTCTTTTTATGGCTGAGTAATATTCCATTGTATATATGTGCCACATCTTCTTTATCCATTCATCTGTCGATGGACACTTAGGTTGCTTCCATGTCCTGGCTATTGTAAATAGTGCCACAACGAACATTGTGGTATATGTCTCTTTTTGAATTATGGTTTTCTCAGGGTATATGCCCAGCAGTGGGATTGCTGGGTCGTAGGTAGTTCTATTTTTAGTTTAAGGAACCTCCATGCTCTTCTCCATAGTGGCTGTATCAATTTACATTCCCACCAACAGTGCAAGAGGATTCCCTTTTCTCCACACCCTCTCCAGCATTTATTGTCTGTAGATTTTTTGATGATGGCCATTCTGACCGGTGTGAGGTGATACCTCATTGTAGTTTTGATTTGCATTTCTCTAATGATTAGTGATGTTCAGCATCCTTTCATGCGTTTGTTGGCAGTCTGTATACCTTCTTGGAGAAATGTCTGTTTAGGTCTTCTGCCCATTTTTGGATTGGGTCATACATTTCACTTTGGAAGGATTAAGTATTGCATTTTTGAAAATAGACATTAAGTCACTGGATTTTCATCTAAAGCAATGCCGGTCTTTCCAGTAATTCTCATAAAATTTGCTTTTGTATTATCAAATGGTCTGTGAAGTCATTCAGGCCCAAACTTCTTGTTCAGTATGGCATCCATGGTGGCAACATTCGGCTTAACACCAATCCACACAATGTGTCATTTCTTGACCAGATAGGGAAGGTAGCTTCCAGAGTTCTGTTCCTTGTCAGGAAATTCCAAATTGTTCAGTTTTGGGCAAAATCACACAAACCTGTTTACCCATGGAGGCTTTTGATCTCCCAGAGATGGCCTAAGACCACAAAACCAGAAGCAGCCAACAGCTATTTTGTGAAAACCTTTCTAACACTCCAACCTCTACTACCTAGTAGCGAAGGAAATTTAACCTATAGGAGAACCTGAATATCTATGAAATTTTGGTTTAATTAGCTTCATCCAACTAATTACATATTGCTTTAAAAGCTAGGTGAAAAACAGAATGAAAAGAATACTCAACTGAAAGCCATAAGACTGTTGAAGAACGACCTCTAGGTGGCCCCAGAGCTCTGTTTCTGCTCTGACATCTTTGGGTTCTTATCGAAACAGTCTCCACTAACAACACACTCTGATAGTTACTAACTTTATGACAGTCTGTATTCTCTGACCTCTTTCAGTTCCACTTAACTTAATTGTAACTTCTTTAAAGTGCTCTGTTTAGAAAACACATTTCTTCAGTTCTTCCCACAGCTCTTGTTTTGCCTTTATTGTCAATGATTTAGCTCAGAAACGTGAATCAGTAGAGTCTCATAATATCTTATACTGTATATATTGTATAAGGCATCTTTAAAATATCCTAATTTTTTACAATTGTCATTTGCTTTGAGGAGGACAGTGAAAGCCCTTTAAGTGTGCCTGGAAACCATTTCCTTCCCATGATAAATGGCAGACTCCAAGAATCTGGCTCCTTCTTTTCTGTGGCTGAACCATCACTTAAAGGGCTTTGCTTGTGCAATCCAGGCTCTCCATGTCCCAGGCAGGGTTGAACCACAGGGCATGTTTGCCTTCTTGAGACAGCTGGGTCTCCAAGGGTAGACTGACATGTCAGAAACCACAGTGTGAGAATGGGAGCTGACTTCGGAGTCCAGCTTTAGGGCAGTGGCTTTTCTGAATTGGATGATCAGTGTTCAGTGGTATCTTCAGAGGACCTTCTGCATGCAGGCCAGTGTTAGGAACATCTCTATGCAAAACTCAGCTCACCTCCTCCCCTGGAGCCATTTTTTTTCCCCTTCTGGGACCATTTCTGCCTGCTATTCTTGTTAATTCTTTCTATGCTAACAAGTGAAACCAGGATATTTACTGATAATATTTTATTGGGTTGGCCAAAAAGTTCGTTCAGGTTTTTCTGTCACATCCCGAATGAACTCTTTGGCCAACCCAAATAATACACCAAAGATGTTTCCATCTAATAAGATACTCTTTACTCTTAGAATAAAGCAGTGGTTAAGACCTTGGGATTTAGAGTCAGAGATGGAGGCAGAGATTTCGCTTTGCCACTTACTAGCTATGCAGCCATGGGAAAATCAGTTCACGTCTCTGATGCTTGGTTTCCTACAGAATACAATAAAAACAATACCTCCGAGCCTTGCTGTGAGGATGAGATGAAATGTCAGTGCATATAGTGATTAGCACTGAGAGAGCATGTCATAAGTGGTAGCTCTTACTTTTTTTAATATTGTTTATACAGAAGTGAAATTATAATGGCGCCTGATAGGAATGGGTTAAAGCATGGAGTCTGGACTCACATCTTGAGTTTGTATCCAGTCATCATCGTTTATGAATTGTGAGACTTCGGACAAATTGTTTAACCCTTAACCTCCTATGGCTTTGTCTCCTCATCTGCAGAATGGGGATTATAGCTACTTCTTAGGGCCATTGAGGATTAGATAGTTAGTTAGATAGACAGACAGGTAGATAGATCAGTCTTCCTTGACTTAGAATGGGGTTACATCCTGATAAACCCATTGTAAGTTGAAAACATTGTTAGTCAAAAATACATAGAATACACCTAATCTACCAAACATCATAGCTGAGCCTAGTCTACCTTAAACGTCCTCAGAACACTTACGTTAGCCTACATTTGGGCAAAATCATCTAACACAAACCCTATTTTATAATGAAGTGTTGAATAGCTCATGTAATTTATTGAATACTGTACTGAAGTGAAAAACAATGGATTTATGGGTTCAGAATCGCTGTAAGTGTACCCGTTGTTTACTCTTGTGATTGTGTGGCTGACTGGGAACTGCTGCCAGCACCACAAGAGAGTATTAGACTGCATTCATCGCTAGCCCTGTTTGAAAAGGTCGAAATTCCAAATTCTAAGTACAGTTTCTACTGAATGTGTATTGCTTTTGCACCATTGTAAAGTGAAATTGTAAGTTGAAACATTGTAAGTTGGCGTGGAGATATATAATCACTGAGGAAGGGCCTAGTGCATGATAAATGCACTATAAAGTTTAGCTTGTGTTCGTCACGAGCATTGGCCCTAGAACCCAATGTTCTTTTCATTAGATTGCTCTCCCATCTATAATAGATAGTATCAGTTACAAAGTTAAGAACATACATTTTACTTTGTTTTTTTTTTTCTTTGCGGTATGCGGGCCTCTC
This sequence comes from Lagenorhynchus albirostris, assembly GCF_949774975.1. Classification (NCBI taxonomy): domain Eukaryota; kingdom Metazoa; phylum Chordata; class Mammalia; order Artiodactyla; family Delphinidae; genus Lagenorhynchus; species Lagenorhynchus albirostris. Next base: position 106,121,325 of record NC_083116.1, on the reverse strand, counting down.
ACTGCTGTGGCCTCTCCTGTTGCGGAGCACAGGCTCTGGACGCGCAGGCCCAGTGGCCACGGCCCACGGGCCCAGCCGCTCCACAGCACGTGGGATCCTCCCGGACCGGGACACGAACCCGCGTCCCCTAGCATCGGCAGGCGGACTCTCAACCACTGCGCCACCAGGGAAGCCCTATTGTATTTTTTTAGCATCTTTATTGGAGTATAATTGCTTTACAGTGTTGTGTTAGTTTCTGCTTTATAACAAACTGAATCAGCTATACATATATGTATATCCCCGTATCTCCTCCCTCTTGCGTCTCCCTCCCTCCCACCCTCCCTATCCCACCCCTCTAGGTGGACACAAAGCACCGAGCTGATCTCTATTTCTAATCACTACTCATAATGAGCAACACAGACACAAACATACACGCACACACACACACACCAGTTTTTTTTTGTTTTGACGAGGAACATGTCATGTTAACTTTATTTTTATACAGCAGGTTCTTATTAGTCATTCATTTTATACACATCAGTGTATACATGTCAATCCCAATCACCCAATGCATGACACCCCCCCCACCCCACCGCTTTTCCCCCTTGGTGGCCATATGTTGGTTCTCCACATCTGTGTATCAATTCAGCCCTGCAAACCGGTTCATCTGTACCATTTTTCTAGGTTCCACATACATGCGTTAATATACGATATTTGTTTTTCTCTTTCTGACTTACTTCACTCTGTTTGACAGTCTCTAGATCCAGCCACGTCTCAACAAATGACCCAATTTCATTCCTTTTTATGGCTGAGTAATATTCCATTGTATATATGTACGACATCTTCTTTATCCATTCGTCTGTCGTTGGGCATTTAGGTTGCTTCCATGACTTGGCTATTGTAAATAGTGCTGCAGTAAACATTGGGGTGCATGTGTCTTTTTAAATTATGGTTTTCTCTGGGTATATGCCCAGTAGTAGGATTGCTGGGTCCTATGGTAATTCTATTTGTAGTTTTTTAATGAACCTCCATACTGTTCTCCATAGTGGCTGTATCAATTTACATTCCCACCAACAGTGCAAGAGGGTTCCCTTTTCTCCACACCCTCTCTAGCTTTTGTTGTTTGTAGATTTTCTGACGATGCCCATTCTAACTGGTGTGAGGTGATAACTCATTGTAGTTTTGATTTGCATTTCTCTAATGATTAATGATGTTGAGCATTCTTTCATGTGTTTGTTGGCAGTCTGTATATCTTCTTTGGAGAAATGTCTATTTAGGTCTTCTGCCCATTTTTGGATTGGGTTCTTTATTTTTTTGTTATTGAGCTGCATGAGCTGCTTGTAAATTTTGGAGATTAATCCTTTGTCAGTTGCTTCATTTGCAAATATTTTCTCCCATTCTGAGGGTTCTCTTTTGGTCTTGTTTAAGGTTTCCTTTGCTGTGCAAAAGCTTTGCAGTTTCATTAGGTCCTTTTTGTAGGTCCTTTTTTTCTCTTGTGTTTCCCACTTAGAGAGGTTCCTTTAGCATTTGTTGTAGAGCTGGTTTGGTGGTGCTGAATTCTCTTAGCATTTGCTTGTCTGTAAAGCTTTTGATTTCTCCATCGAATCTCAAGGAGATCCTTGCTGGATAGAGTAATCTTGCTTGTAGGTTCTTCCCTTTCGTCACTTTAAGTATGTCATGCCACTCCCTTCTGGCTTGTAGAGTTTCTGCTGAGAAATCAGCTGTTGACCTTATAGGAGTTCCCTGGTATATTATTTGTCATTTTTCCCTTGCTGCTTTCAAGAATTTTTCTTTGTCTTTAATTTTTGCCAACTTGATTACTATGTGTCTCGGCGTGTTTCTCCTTGGGTTTATCCTGTATGTGACTCTCTACACTTCCTGGACTTGGGTGGCTATTTCCTTTCCCATGTTAGGGAAATTTTCGACTATAATCTCTTCAAATATTTTCTCGGGTCCTTTCTCTCTCCCTTCTCCTTCTGGGACTCCTATAATGCGAATGTTGTTGCGTTTCATGTTGTCCCAAAGGTCTCTTAGGCTATCTTCATTTCTTTTCATTCTTTTTTCTTTATTCTGTTCTGCAGCAGTGAATTCCCCCATTCTGTCTTCCAGGTCACTTATCCGTTCTTCTGCCTCAGTTATTCCGCTATTGACTACTTCTAGTGTAGTTTTCATTTCAGTTATTATATTGTTCATCTCTGTTTGTTTGTTCTTCAATTCTTCTAGGTCTTTGTTAAACATTTCTTGCATCTTCTCGATCTTTGCCTCCATTCTTTTTCCGAGGTCCTGGATCGTCTTCACTATCATTATTCTGAATTCTTTTTCTGGAAGGTTGCCTATCTCCACTTCATTTAGTTGTTTTTCCGGGGTTTTATCTTGTTCCTTCATCTGGTACATAGCCCTCTGTCTTTTCATCTTGTCTATCTTTCTGTGAATGTCGGTTTTGATCCACAGGCTGCAGGATTGTAGTTCTTGCTTCTGCTGTCTGCCCTCCTGTAGATGAAGCTGTCCCACAAAACAGTTTTAATACATGCATTTAAATTTGTTAGAAAATCTTTGAGGAAATATCCACTCTGATTTACATGACAGGCTATGAAGAATTAGCCTCTATGCAAGAAACTGGACACATTTGTGGAGCAGGACAGAGAAAGTGGCTCCCATATCTTTCATACACGTCTTTTCCACCTTGATTTTCCTTTCATTTCACCTGAACGTTATTATAGGGGATATGATATTTAAGTAGGCGCCATCGCATTTGTGTCAACAAATTTCAGGGTAAGGAAATGTTGGAGGTGGTATCAGAGTTGACTAAGTGTGCATCACAGCTATGGAAGCTTCTTTAAAAATATACAACTTCAATATTCAAGAGAGAGGGTTTGACTAAATAGATCTAGGTCATGACCAGGAACTAGCATTTTCACTAGCACACCAGGGGATTCTGACACCCCGCATTGAGATTCATATGAGTAAGAACATTTTAAAAGGGTAAAATTCCATTTCTAGAAAATCTAGCACTAAAACCCAAGATTTTAATCACAATTTCATTTTGGTCTTAAAGACTGTGCCAACTATTTATGTGCAAATGTTTGTGAATGAATCTTTGCTGAAAGTTTAGCAGCAGTGTAAATGTCCAAAAGTAAGGGATTCATTAAGTGAACCATGTCAGTCCTATCTATATGATGGAATGCTATGTAGCCATTACATTTAAGACATATTTTCATAATTTAGTGGTAAGTGAAAAGCTAAGACAGTGAAGATATATATGTACAATATGAATCCATTTTTGTCAGAAATATATTCATAGAAACTAAAGGACATATGCTAAAATGGTACTGTGCTTAACCTTGGATAATAGGTTATAGATAATTTTACCATTTACTTTGTGCTTTTTGGTGCTTTCAAGATTTTCTGTTAGCTCCATGATTAGGAATTTTAAAATACGGTATTTTTAAGATTAAAAAAGTGAATATATATTTACTGCAGTGCTTAGTAAACACATTTGCCAGGACAACTGTCATAGGCAAAATAATGGGCCCCCCCAAAGATGCCCATGCTCTAATGCCCAAAAACTAAATATGTTACCTTACATGGTGAAAGGGACTTTGAAGATGTGATTAAGTGTTTGCTAAAGACCTTGAGTTGGAAAGATTTTTCTGGATTCTCCAGTGGACCCGATCTAATCAAATGCGTCCTTCAAAGCAGAGAACTTCCGTGGGCTGTGGTCAGAGAGAAATGTAATGACAGAAGGGTCCAAGAGATGTGATGTGAGCAGAACTCAGTCTGCCTTTGCTGACTTTGAAGATGGAGGAAGAAGGCCACAAGACAAAGAATGCCAACAGTCTCTAAAGCTGCAAAAGACAAGTAAACAAATTGTCCCCTAGAGACTCCAGAGTACAGTCCCTGCCTACGCCTTGCTCTTAGCCCATTGAAATCTGTGTTGCATTTCCAAACTACAGGACTGGAAGATAATACAATTGTGCTGTTTTCAACCACTAAGTTTATAGGTAATTTGTTACAGCAGCAATATAAAACTAATACAAAGACAAAGCTAAATATTTGCCAGTGTCTAAGCTTTTTGCTAGTGTGTAGCCCCTCTACCATAATCAGGAACCAAATTGCTGCCCTTATGAACACTGTCATTAAAATCATAAATGTTAATAGTGGAAACAACTTCAGCAATCCTCTAATTCAAGACTTACATTTTATACATGAAGAAATTAAGGCCTGGAGAGGTGACTTAGTTGTTGAAACATCATAATGGTTTAAATGGGAAGTATCAGAAAAGTTTCACTCACCCCGATTTATACAATACGGGGTTTCATCATCTCACATAAGAAGAAACAGGGCAGCCTTCACCATAGCGTATCAGAACTCTGGCTGTTGGGATGTCCCTTGGCTCTGGGTATTAGCAAGATGACTGCCCCAGCACTAGGCCTCACATCCACACATGACAGTGTCCAGAAAAAGAATGGGAGGGTGTCATCCTGTCTCTCCTTCTTAACAGTGAGGAATACTTTCCCTTACACCCCTCAGTTACATATGCTGTGATTCTGAGCATGAAGTCTACATCCAGGCTGATTGGGTTCGAATAACAATGCTGCCACTTAGTTGTGTAACCTTCCTTGGGCAAATTATTTAACCTCTTTGTGTCTCATTTTCCTCAACTGTAAAATGGACTGAGTACATTTTGCCTGCCTCACTGAGTTTTGGGGGGGTTGAATGAGTTATTGTGTTCCAGGACTTAGAACATTAGCTGGCACATAGTGAATATAGTAGCTACCAATTTGTTTAAGCCTCCCTGTATCCACATCCTTAGGGTAGTCTCCTTCCGCAGTGACTCTGGGTTCAGCCATGTGACTTACCCTGACTGTGGAAATGATACTGGGCATGACACGAGCAGAAACTTGAAATACACTTGTTGCTCTTGAACACTGCTGTTGTATGAAGGAAGCCTAGCGTAGCCCGCTGGTGAGGAGAAACACATTGCTTCTGTAGCCCTGGCCAAGAGGTAGATACATGAATGAGGTCACCTTAGATCAACTAGTCACCAGTCATCCTTCGAGCTGGTCACAGACAGCTGTGCAAGCCCAGCACACATCAGCCGTGTCAGCTCAGATCTGAGGAACTTGGCAGCCAACCCATAGAATCATGAGATAAGTTGCAGATTAAAGTCACTAAGTTTTAGGGTGGTTTGTTATGTCGCAAAGGCTAACTGATACAGTAAGCACTCAGTAAGAGTTGGCTGTCCTTTGCTAGTAAGTCTCATTAATCAACCACCAACAATGGAATGATTATCTAAATAATCATAACAGTGATTAGCTTAGACCAGAGGCCCTCCTCCTTGCCTATGTTTCATTAATTGGATGTGAAGTATTAGCAAGTGGCAGAGGTGATTCTGGTACACAACCAAGGTTGGGAGTAATCATTTGATTTGGAGTAATCACTGAGAAGGAATGGATATTGGGGTGTCAGTCATCAAAATCATTACACGCATGATCACACAGCTGGTCAGTAGCAGCACAGTGATACTGTCTGGTTCTCCTGAGCCCCTGCCTGCTGTTTTTTCTATCATTGCATGCTGTGGAAGACGGTGATACCCTCAGGCATTCACAGTAAGTTAATTATTGGGCATATTGTCCAACAGCAGAGGGAAACTTGTTCACACTGTTTTTCTTTGAGCTGCACATATTCTGAGGCAAAACAGAAAATTTCACATACCATTACTGAGACCATTTTTCTTTTTTTTCCTGCATGCCTAGCAGCTGGTGAGTGTTCAGCATCAGATATGAGAAGTTAAGCTGAATATACTGGAGGAAAACCTTCTAGAGAAAGCAAGCTCAGCTTTAAGAAAATGCTAAGTTTGCCGACTCAAGAGCCCAGGACAGCTTTATTAAATTGAACAGAGAAAAACCAATTAAACACTTTAAACTGCTATTCTGGGGCTCACCAAAACAACACAAATCAAAAGGGGAAATATTCAATTATTACTAGCAGCTGGATTTTTGTGGAAGTTTTTTTAGTTAAGCCAAGTTCCCCCTCTTGCTGCTGCATCCAAGAGGGCTGAGTGATTTTTCAGTCTCCAGAAGGTACTTCACTGTGGATTTGCCCACAGCGGTAGTCAAAGAAATCCTAATGGCCTACTGCATAGCTCTGAGCATCCCACTTCTCTTTTCAAAAACTTTCAGGGGCTCCCCATGGCTTGTCAATATCCTTGACCTGGAGGACAAAGCTTTTTGCAATATGACTCCCTGCGCCCCCTTACCTTGCTTGCTTTCTCTATTACTCTACGTACTTGTAGCCAGAATTTTTGACATGTTATGGGGCTTACATCGCCTAATGAATCCTGTCCTCTGCTGCCTCATTGTCTGTGCCTATGCCCCACTGCATTCCCACCTCTCCCATATATCCTCATTGACTAAATAACACATTTTTCAAGACCAACCTCAAATGCCAACTTCATGAAGCCTTCCTTATCTTCTGTTGAAACTCACCAGCCATGGACCACCTAGAATACTTAACTTGCTGTAGCTCAGAAGAACACATATCAGAGGAACCATGAGGAATCAGGCTTGTGCTGGGTGATTCTAAGGAGGGTTCAAAGAGGCAGGGGCCATTTCTGGACTGGATGCTGTCAGAAAGTGGGAATACTTGGTGACTTGGTATCTTGATAACTTTTATCTAAGAGGCAGGAAAATTAAAGCAATTCTAGAGTTGTTGGTGAAGAAGCACATATTAGACAGAAGAGGGGGTCATTTGGTGACTTTAGTGTTGCAGAGTGTCCTTGCCTCTGTGGCTCGGTCTGATCATTGTTTATGCACTGTGTGTATATATTCTGTTTATAAACCACCCTGTATGTTATGTTCAGTGGGGACATCTCAACTCTCAGGACAGTGTTTCATTGTCTTCCTGTGCAACTGGTTGGATCCATCTTCTCAGGATCTCCATAGTACAGAGATGAGGGAAATGTCCCACAGATATAGCTACATGAGCCCTCATAGATTGTTCTTCTTTTGTTTCTAGTCAACACTTAAATCTGTTATATTTCACATTAAAAACACAACTTGATTTTAAAATGTAGCGTGTTCTGTGAAAGAGGAAATTTTGGCAAGACTCAGCTTGTATGTAGATCTGCATGGAAGAAGCTGAATAGCAACTATCTTATTTATTTATTTACTTACTCATTTAATTTTTTTGGCCATGCCACACAGCTTGTGGGATCTTAGTTCCCCGACCAGGGATTGAACCCAGGCCCTCAGCAGTGAAAGACTGGAGTCCTAACCACTGGACCGCCAGGGAATTCCCACAAGTATCCCTTTTAGACAGACGTGTTCTCTCCAATTGACCACAGTCCCAGCCATTACACTAGACTCATATTCCTTACTGGCTTGATGTCTGAGACTACAGTCTCATCTTATTCATGTTTCAGAGTTAAATAAGGGACTGTACAGAACAGTAGGAAGTATGGAACAGTGCCCTGTAAAGGACCAGATACTGAACATTTTAAGCTTTGTGGGTCAGGCAGTCTCTGTCACAGCTACTCAACTCTGGCATTGTAGCAAGAAGGCAGCTGGAGACAAAACATAAACAAATGGCATGAACCCAAAGAAACTATTTCCGAAAACAAGTGGTAGACAGGATTTAGCCCAGGGGACTAGTGCTAACTTTGAGGCCCATTTCTGCCATTTGATCACAAGCCAATGACCATGTCTGGGTTTTGCATTCTCATCTGTAAAATGGTGATAATACTACTTGCCTTACATATGAGGATCCAAATGGGATATTGTTATGTGAAAAATCTTAAAAATATGAAGCATGGTACACTTAAAAGATATTAGCTTATTGTATATTTCGGGAACAGAACTGTTCATCTTTCTGCAGCAAGATTGTGATAGGCATGGAAGTTGTGCCTTCAAGGAGACAGTGTGAGAAGTGTGCACAGCAGGTAGCCTCCAGCTGTCAGCTCCTTCAGGGTCAGCCGAGAGCTACCTCACCCAAGGCAGACATCACTGTGACTGAGCAGGATGGGAGTATAAAGTCTCAGCCATTTTGACCTCAGCTCTGATAGGCAGTGCTCATTGCACAGCTCCTCGCCAGATTGGCCAAGGCTTTGTGGGATCTGCATGTCAGTCTAACTTTTCCCTCTGCCCAATCATGCTTTCTCCCCCTTTCCTTCATGAGTTGAGCCTTAGTAAATATCTTGTACCCTGACCTCCATCTTGGAGTATACTTCTGGAAAGCGCAACCTGTGACAAGGATAATTTACTGAGATACTACTATATGTCATGTTCTTTTTGGATGTTTCCTTTCTTCGTTCCAAGAACATGCCCAGACCTTGCCTTGGGACCCTTTGCGTTCTTTGAAGATAATCCCCCTTTTTGGCCAAAATCTCTGATGGAAATATGCTTGAGCTTTACGGGTATAGATGGAGAGATGAGCTGATAGGGAAGTAGCCAACTCTGGTGGAATGGGATAACTCTGGACAAGGAAGAGATCCATGGTTTGGGGCCTGTGTTCTATGAGCATCAAGACCTGCCCACCATGTATGTACAACACCCCAGCAAGACCTTGGAGGAGACCGGCAGAATTACGTAACTCAGAGCCTGGAACTGAGAAATTGGGGTACTGATGCCAGCAAAATTCCTGGGTCCAGAGGGCCCTTCAAGGAAACATGCAGGCTTGGACCATAGATCAGCAGCAAGATGGGAGCTGACAATCAAATTGATTTTATTTATTTATTTATATTATTTTTTAACATCTTCATTGGAGTATAATTGCTTTACAATGGTGTGTTAGTTTCTGCTTTATAACAAAGTGAATCAGCTATGCATATACAGATATCCCCATATCCCCTCCCTCTTGTGTTTCCCTCCCAACCTCCCTTTCCCACCATTCTAGGTGGTCACAAAGCACCGAGCTGATCTCCCTGTGCTATGCGGCTGCTTCCCACTAGCTATCTGTTTTACATTTGGTAGTGTATATATGTCCATGCCACACTCTCACTTTCTCCCAGCTTACCCTTCCCCCTCCCCCTATCCTCAAGTCCATTCCCTAGTAGATCTGTGTCTTTATTCCCATCTTGCCCCTAGGTTCTTCATGACCTTTTTTGTTTTTTATCCTTAGATTCCATATATATGTGTTAGCATACGATATTTTTCTCTTTCTGACTTACTTCACTCTGTATGACAGACTCTAGGTCCATCCACCTCACTACAAATAACTCAATTTCGTTTCTCTTTATGGCTGAGTAATATTCCATTGTATATAAGTGCCACATCTTCTTTATCCATTCATCCGATGATGGACACTTAGTTTGTTTCCATCTCCTGGCTATTGTAAGTAGAGCTGCAATGAAAATTTTGGTACATGACTCTTTTTGAATTACGGTTTTCTCAGGGTATATGCCCACTAGTGGGATTGCTGGGTCGTATGGTAGTTATATTTTTAGTTTTCTAAGGAATCTCCATACTGTTCTCCATAGTGGCTGTATCAGTTTACATTCCCACCAACAGTGCAAGAGGGTTCCATTTTCTCCACACCCTCTCCAGCAATTACTGTTTCTAGATTTCCTGATGCTGCCCATTCTAACTGGTGTGAGGTGATATACCTCACTGTAGTTTTGATTTGCATTTCTCTAATAATTAGTGATGTTGAGTAGATTTTCATGTGCTTCTTGGCCATCTGTATGTCTTCTTTGGAGAAATGTCTTTTTAGGTCTTCAGCCCATTTTTGGATTGGGTTGTTTGTTTTTTTTAACATTGAGCTGTGTGAGCTGTTTATATATTTTGGAAATTAATCCTTTGTCCATTGATTCATTTGCAAATATTTTGTCCCATTCTGAGGGTTGTCTTTTCGTCTTGTTTATAGTTTCCTTTGCTTTGCAAAAGCTTTTAAGTTTCATTAGGTCCCATTTGTTTATTTTTGTTTTTATTTCCATTACTCTACAAGGTGGATCAAAAAAGATCTTGCTGTGATTTATGTCAAGCAGTGTTCTTCCTATGTTTTCCCCTAAGCTTTATAGTGTCTAGTCTTACATTTAAGTCTCTAATCCATTTTGAGTTTATTTTTGTATATGGTGTTAGTGAGTGTTCTAATTTCATTCTTTTACATGTAGCTGTCCAGTTTTCCCAGCACCACTTATTGAAGAGACTGTCTTTTCTCCATTGTATATCCTTGCCTCCTTTGGAATAGATTAGTTGATCATAGGTGCGTGGGTTTATCTCTGGGCTTTCCATCCTGTTCCATTGATCAATATTTCTGTTTTTGTGCCAGTACCATATTGTCTTGATTACTGTAGCTTTGTAGTATAGTCTGAAGTCTGGGAGCCTGATTCCTCCTGCTCCATTTTTCTTTCTCAAGATTGATTTGGCTATTCGGGGTCCTTTGTGTTTCCATACAAATTGTGAAATTTTTTGTTCTAGTTCTGTGAAAAATGCCGTTGGTTGTTTGATAGGGATTGCATTGAATCTGTAGGTTGCTTTGTTTAGTAGAGTCATTTTCACAATGTTGATTCTTCCAATCCAAGAACATGGTATATCTTTCCATCTATTTGAATCATCTTTAATTTCTTTCATCAGTGTTTTATAATTTTCTGCATACAGGTCTTTTGTCTCCTTAGGCAGGTTTATTCCTAGATATTTTATTCTTTTTGTTGCAGTGGTAAAAGGGAGTGTTTTCTTAATTTCACTTTCAGTTTTTTCATCATTAGTGTACAGCAATACAAGAGATTTCTGTGCATTAACTTTGTATACTGCAACTTTACCAAATTCACTGATTAGCTCCAGTAGTTTTCTGGTACCATCTTTAGGATTCTCTATGTATAGTATGTCATCTGCAAACAGTGACAGCTTTACTTCTTCTTTTCCGATTTGGATTCGTTTTATTTCATTTTCTTCTCTGATTGCTGTGGCTAAAACTTCCAAAACTGTGTTGAGAAATAGTGGTGAGACTGGGCAACCTTGTCTTGTTCCTGATCTTAGTGGAAATGCTTTCAGTTTTTCACCATTGAGGATGATGTTGGCTGTGGGTTTGTCATATATGGCCTTTATTATGTTGAGGAAAGTTTCCTCTAAGCCTACTTTCTGGAGAGTTTTTATCATAAATGGGTGTTGAATTTTGTCAAAAGCTTTCTCTGCATCTCTTGAGGTGATCATATGGTTTTTCTCCTTCAATTTGTTATTATGGTGTATCACATTGATTGATTTGCGTATATTGAAGAATCCTTGCATTCCTGGGATAAACCCCACCTGATCATGGTGTATGATCCTTTTAATGTGCTGTTGGATTCTGTTTGCTAGTATTTTGTTGAGGATTTTTGCATCTGTGTTCATCAGTGATACTGGCCTATAGTTTTCTGTCTTTGTGACATCTTTGTCTGGTTTTGTTACCAGGGTGACGGTGGCTTCGTAGATTGAGTTTGGGAGTGTTCCTCCCTCTGCTATATTTTGGAAGAGTTTGAGGAGGATAGGTGTTAGCTCTTCTCTAAATGTTTGATAGAATTCGCCTTTGAAGCCATCTGGTCCTGGACTTTTGTTTGTTGGAAGATTTTTAATCACAGTTTCAATTTCAATGCTTGTGATTGGTCTGTTCATATTTTCTATTTCGTCCTCGTTCAGTCTCGGAAGGTTGTGCCTTTCTAAGAATTTGTCCATTTCTTCCAGGCTGTCCATTTTATTGGCATATCGTTGCTTGTAGTAATCTCTCATGATCCTTTGTATTTCTGCAGTGTCAGTTGTTACTGCTCCTTTTTCATTTCTAATTCTGTTGATTTGAGTCTTCTCCCTTTTTTTCTTGATGAGTCTGGCTAATGGTTTATTAGTTTTGTTTATCTTCTCAAAGAACCAGCTTTTAGTTTTATTGCTCTTTGCTATCGTTTCCTTCATTTCTTTTTCATTTATTTCTGATCTGATCTTTATGATTTCTTTCCTTCTGCTAACTTTGGGGTTTTTTTGTTCTTCTTTTTCTAATTGCTTCAGGTGTAAGGTTAGGTTGTTTATTTGAGTTGTCTCTTTTTTGCTTAAGGTAGGATTGTATTGCTATAAATTTCCGTCTTAGAACTGCTTTTGCTGCATCCCATAGTTTTTGGATAGTCATGTTTTCATTGACATTTGTTTCTAGGTATTTTTTGATTTCCTCTTTGATTTCTTCAGTGATCTCTTGGTTATTAAGTAGTGTATTGTTTAGCCTCCATATGTTTGTGTTTTTTACAGATCTTTTCCTGTAATTGATATCTAGTCTCACAGCGTTGTGGTCGGAAAAGATAGTTGATACGATTTCAAATATCTTAAATTTACCAAGAATTGATTTGTGACCCAAGAAATGATCTATCCTGGAGAATGTTCCATGAGCACTTGAGAAAAATGTGTATTTTGTTGTTTTTGGATGGAATGTCCTATAAATATCAATTAAGTCCATCGTGTTTAATGTATCATTTAAAGCTTGTGTTTCCTTATTTATTTTCATTTTAGATGATCTGTCCATTGGTGAAAGTGAGGTGTTAAAGTCCCCTACTATGATTGTGTTCCTGTCGATTTCCCATTTTATGGCTGTTAGTATTTGCCTGATGTATTTAGGTTCTCCTATGTTGGGTGCAATAAATAGTTACAGATGTTATATCTTCTTCGTGGATAGATCCCTTGTTCATTATGTAGTGTCCTTCTTTGTGTCTTGTAATAGGTTTGTTTTAAAGTCTATTTTGTCTGATATGAGAATTGCTACTCCAGCTTTCTTTTGATTTCCATTTGCATGGAGCATCTTTTTCCATCCCCTCACTTTCAGTCTGTATGTGTCCCTAGGTCTGGAGTGGGTCTCTTGCAGGCAGCATATATACAGGTCTTGTTTTTGTATCCATTCAGCCAGTCTGTGTCTTTTGGTTGGAGCATTTAATCCATTTACATTTAAGGTGATTATTGATATGTATGTTCCTATTACCATTTTCTTAATTTGTTTGTGTTTGTTATTGTAGGTCTGTTCCTTCTCTTGTGTTTCCTGCCTTGGGAAGTTCTTTTAGCATTTGTTGTAAAGCTGGTTTGGTGGTGCTGAATTCTCTTAGCTTTTGCTTGTCTATAAAGGTTTTAATTTCTCCCTCAAATCTGAATGAGATCCTTGCTGGTTAGAGTAATCTCCTTCATCACTTTAAATATGTCCTGCCACTCCCTTCTGGCTTTCAGAGTTTCTGCTGAAAGATCAGCTGTTAACGTTTTGGGGATTCCGTTGTGTGTTATTTGTTGTTTTTCCCTTGCTGCTTTTAATATGCTTTCTTTGTGTTTAATTTTTGATAGTTTGATTAATATGTGTCTTGGCATGTTTCTCCTTGGATTTATCCTGTATGGGACTCTCTGTGCTTCCTGGACCTGATTAACTATTTCCTTTCCCATATTAGGGAAGTTTTCAACTATAATCTCTTCAAATATTTTCTCAGTCCCTTTCTTTTTCTCTTCTTCTTCTGGGACCCCTATAATTCGAACGTTGGTGCATTTAATGTTGTCCCAGAGGTCTCTGAGACTGTCCTCTATTCTTTTCATTCTTTTTTCTTTATTCTGCTCTGCAGTAGTTATTTCCACTATTTTATCTTCCAGGTCACTTATCCGTTCTTCTGCCTCAGTTATTCTCCTATTGATCCCTTCTAGAGAATTTTTAATTTCATTTATTGTGTTGTTCATCACTGTTTGTTTGCTCTTTAGTTCTTCTAGGTCCTTGTTAAACGTTTCTTGTATTTTCTCCATTCTATTTCCAAGATTATGGACCATGTTTACTGTCATTATTCTGAGTTCTTTTTCGGGTAGACTGCCTATTTCCTCTTCAGTTGTTAGTTCTGGTGGGTTTTTGCCTTGCTCCTTCATCTGCTGTGTGTTTCTCTGTGTTCCCATTTTTGCTTAACTTACTGTGTTTGGGGTCTCCTTTTCGCAGGCTGCAGGTTCGTAGTTCCCGTTGTTTTGGGTGTCTGTCCCCAGTGGCTAAGGTTGGTTCAGTGAGTTGTGTAGGCTTCCTGGTGGAGGGGACTAGTGCCTGTGTTCTGGTGGATGAGACTGGATCTTGTCTTTCTGGTGGGCAGGTCCACATCTGGTGGTGTGTTTTGGGGTGTCTGTGGGCTTATTATGATTTTAGGCAGCCTCTCTGCTAATGGGTGGGGTTGTGTTTCTGTCTCGCTAGTTGTTTGGCATAGGGTGCCCAGCACTGTAGCTTGCTGGTCGTTGAGTGAAGCTGGTTGCTGGTGTTGAGATGGAGATCTCTGGGAGATTTTCGCCATTTGATATTATGTGGAGCTGGGAGGTCTCTTGTGGACCAGTGTCCTGAAGTTGGCTCTCCCACCTCAGAGGCACAGCACTGACGCCTGGCTGCAGCACCAAGAGCCTGACATCCACACGGTCACGTGGCTGTAGGTAGGAGGCCTCACTTCCTTGCCACATGGATCTCTCCTTAGGGCTGGTTGAGTGTCCTCATGACATGGCAGCTGGCTTACCCCAGGATGTGTGATCCAGGCTGCGGTCCCCAGGACTGTCATGGCTTTGGCTGCTGGGGCCCCTCCAGAGCCGGCAGCCTCAGTGAGGCTGCCCTCCCTTCGGGCTCCTGGGCAGTTCAGTGACGGTGGAGGGAAGAGACCCCGAGCCAGGAGTTCCAGCTCTGTGGAAACCAATCAAATTGATTTTAAACTTTGCAAGGAAAAGTAATGTGATACGTCTTGCATTGCCTAGTTACTGAATAAAATCCAGTCTGCTGCAGTTATATCCCTTTAAAAAACCTTTTCTAAACAAATAAGTTCAATTATTTTTGAGAAAATCTATAACAAATGTTCAATTACTAATTGACTTCATAAGTCTGTATTAAGCACCTACTGTATCCCCGGCATTCTGCTGGGTGTGCAGTGATGAACAAGGTAGATGGTCAGTGTATCAGGACCAGGCAGCTGGAATCACAGGAAGCTGGCAGGGCCTTCAAATCCTGAAGGGGTTAGTGCAGCCTCCTGCCACTTCCTGGGAGATTCTGATTCACTTCAATGCAGATAGAGCACCTCAGAGGCTTGCTTCTCTTGCTTCCAGCACCTGTGACTCTCGAACGCTTTCTCTAACTGCATGAACATACTCAGCTCATGTGCAGGACAGACCTGAGGTATGTGGGCAGGGGGAGAGGAGGGTGTGGAATTGATGTCTTTGGGAGCAGCCCTCAACCATTGCAGATGGGATTTGGTGGATACACACCCCTGCTTGCCTGCCCCTTGGGTGGGAGAACCCTGAGTTGTGCTCTATACCATCCCCCAGAGATCCCCAGTGGGATTTAGACACAGTTGCCCACAGCAATAATATACTCATTAACACAATCTGTCTTGGCTTCCTTCCCTTCCCTGTCTCATTTTCCCAGTCCTGTTCCAGGATCACCTAGCAAATAAACTACTAGCACTTAAATCATCTTAGTCATCTTGTCATCTCTTTCCTGGGGAACCTAAAGTAAGATTCCACCACCTTCAGGTATGCATGAAAGCTACATCTCTGGGTCCTTGTTGATAAATGTGTGCTTATAGAGTAGCAGATCTCTAAGCACTCCGATTGACATAGGCTGAAAACAGTAGGCAGATGATTTTCTGTCTTCCTAATTAACAGAAAGTGCACTGGGGGCAGGTTTGTGTTACTCCTGCTTCCCTCGGCACTAAGCATGATGTTAGGCACCAAGTAGGTGCTCATGATGGAACTTTCTTCCCCAGTGAGTTGGTCCCGACTTGTAACTAAAGAGACGTTTTAGGAGTCAGGTAGGTCCCTTAATTCACATTTCTACTTAGTATTTGGAGGCTGAAGGAATGGCCTTGTGGTCTCTTGAGTGAAAGAATTGAATGCCTCTGGTATTTCCGTGAAGTCTTTGAGCATTTCTATGCAAAGTGTCTAAACAGACATGATTAAGAGCAGTCTAAACCAGTGGTCAACAAACGTTTTCTGAAAGGGACCATATCCTAAGCATTTTAGGTTTTGTGGCTGGTCTCCATCACAACTACCCAATTCTGCCGTTCTAGCTCAAAAGCAGCCAGCGATAATGCATAAATGAACGTTTCAAGAAGACTATTTACAAAAACAGGTGGCAGCCTGGATGTAGTCCATGGGACTTAGTTTTCTGATCTTTGGTCTAAGGCAGTGTTGTCAAACTGGACTTCCTGCAGGATGAAAATATTCTATAATCTGAGATATCCAGTACGGTAACTAATATGTGGCTAGTGCTACTGAGAATATGAATTTTATTTTATTTACATTTAAATAGGCACATATGGCTAGTGACTACCATACTGGACACTGCATGGTGTTGTTTGGCCAATCTTGGCAAACCCCTGACCACTTAATCATGTTTCTGTCAAACTTTCTGCCCCAACTGCTTATTCATTGGGAAACACAATATTGGAAACAGTGAAAGTGAGAACAACATATGTTCTGTCTTTCCAGTGAACCTGACAGCCTCCCTTTTGCTTTCAGTGTGGTTGCTGAGCATCATACATATGGAGCAGGCAAGCCATTATTTCTCCCTGAGCAAGCTAAGGCATGGATAAAGCTCTTAGGCGTGTAGTTCATGAGCTGCAGTGTCTCTGCC
Source organism: Lagenorhynchus albirostris (assembly GCF_949774975.1). Taxonomy (NCBI): domain Eukaryota; kingdom Metazoa; phylum Chordata; class Mammalia; order Artiodactyla; family Delphinidae; genus Lagenorhynchus; species Lagenorhynchus albirostris. The sequence continues at coordinate 106,104,786 of NC_083116.1, read as the reverse complement.
AGTGATTCAGACATCTTCAGGTGGTCCTGGGTACTAGTATAGGTCTCATCAAGGTTGGGGCTTAAGTTTTCCTTCTCAATAGGCTTTTCCACTTTATTAGCACTGTCAGCTCCAAAATTCTGACCTTTTAGCCATTGATGACTCAATTTTGGCAAGCTCAGTTTCCATGCTACCCTCCTCTCCTTTTTAAAGTTCGCTTTTCAAAACCAGCCTAACAGGGATCATTTCAGTGCATGATAAAGTGGGCACTTACTGAACAATAAACCTGTGGGTTTATGCTTATGGGTTTCCACAAGCAACTTTGCCACAATCCTGTGAAATCTTGTTCACAGTTCATTGACCTCTGACTGGATCTTGAATTATAGTTGATGCTCCAAACAGAAAGTAATATTTGTCACATTCTATAACTATGTTCTGTGGCTTTGGAAAACTATGGATTGCTTTGACAAATTCACTCTGCTTGAGCGGAAGTAACTCTTTATATCCTGGACCACACAGTTCTAAGGTACCACTGTGTTTTATGAAGAATTTGTATGTAGGAAAGTACACATACGAAAAATTGATGCATTTTCACAAGCTCAGCACAGCCATGGAACCAGCATGTGGGTCATTCCCACCAAGGTAAGTAGGAAGCACCATCCTTACTTTTAACTGTAAGGATCAGGTTTTTTTTTTATTTTTCTGTTTTTTATTTATTTCTTTTTTGTTTTTGTTTTTGTTTTTTACTTCATATAAACTGAATCAATCACGTATACACTGTATCTGGATTCTTTTTTTTTTAACATTTTTTTTTTAGAGGATAAGTGATGGCTACTTTATTTTTTCACTTTATTTTACTTTTTTTAACATCTTTATTGGGGTATAATTGCTTTACAATGGTGTGTTAGTTTCTGCTTTATAACAAAGTGAATCAGTTATATATATACATATGTTTCCATATCTCTTCCCTCTTGCATCTTCCTCCCTCCCACCCTCCCTATCCCACCCCTCCAGGCAGTCACAAAGCACCAAGCTGATCTCCCTGTGCTATGCAGCTGCTTCCCACTAGCTATCTACCTTACGTTTGGTAGTATATATATGTCCATGCCTCTCCCTCGCTTTGTCACAGCTCACCCTTCCCCCTCCCCATATCCTCAAGTCCATTCTCCAGTAGGTCTGTGTCTTTATTCCTGTCTTACCCCTAGGTTCCTCATGACATTTTTTTCCTTAAATTCCATATATATGTGTTAGCATACGGTATTTGTCTTTCTCTTTCTGACTTACTTCACTCTGTATGACAGACTCTAGGTCTATCCACCTCATTACAAATAGCTCAATTTCGTTTCTTTTTATGACTGAGTAATATTCCATTGTATATATGTGCCACATCTTCTTTATCCATTCATCCGATGATGGGCACTTAGGTTGTTTCCATCTCCGGTCTATTGTAAATAGAGCTGCAATGAACATTTTGGTACATGACTCTTTTTGAATTATGGTTTTCTCAGGGTATATGCCCAGTAGTGGGATTGCTGGGTCATATGGTAGTTCTATTTGTAGTTTTTTAAGGAACCTCCATACTGTTCTCCATAGTGGCTGTACCAATTCACATTCCCACCAGCAGTGCAGGAGTGTTCCCTTTTCTCCACACCCTCTCCAGCATTTATTGTTTCTAGATTTTTTGATGATGGCCATTTTGCCTGGTGTGAGATGATATCTCATTGTAGTTTTGATTTGCATTTCTCTAATGATTAATGATGTTGAGCATTCTTTCATGTGTTTGTTGGCAGTCTGTATATCTTCTTTGGAGAAATGTCTATTTAGGTCTTCTGCCCATTTTTGGATTGGGTTGTTTGTTTTTTTGTTATTGAGCTGCATGAGCTGCTTGTAAATTTTGGAGATTAATCCTTTGTCAGTTGCTTCATTTGCAAATATTTTCTCCCATTCTGAGGGTTGTCTTTCGGTCTTGTTTATGGTTTCCTTTGCTGTGCAAAAGCTTTGAAGTTTCATCAGGTCCCATTTGTTTATTTTTGTTTTTATTTCCATTTCTCTAGGAGGTGGGTCAAAAAGGATCTTGCTGTGATTTATGTCGTAGAGTGTTCTGCCTATGTTTTCCTCTAAGAGTTTGATAGCTTCTGGCCTTACATTTAGGTCTTTAATCCATTTTGAGCTTATTTTTGTGTATGGTGTTAGGGAGTGATCTAGTCTCATACTTTAACATTTACCTGTCCAGGTTTCCCAGCACCACTTATTAAAGAGGCTGTCCTTTCTCCACTGTACATTCCTGCCTCCTTTATCAAAGATAGGTGACCATATGTGCGTGGGTTTATCTCTGGGTTTTCTATCCTGTGCCATTGATCTATCTTCCTGTTTTTGTGCCAGTACCATACTGTCTTGATTACTGTAGCTTTGTAGTATAGTCTGAAGTCAGGGAGCCTGATTCCTCCAGCTCCGTTTTTCGTTCTCAAGATTGCTTTGGCTATTCGGGGTCTTTTGTGTTTCCATACAAATTGTGAAAAATTTTGTTCTAGTTCTGTGAAAAATGCCAGTGGTAGTTTGATAGGGATTGCAATTGAATCTGTAGATTGCTTTGGGTAGTAGATTCATTTTCACAATGTTGATTCTTCCAATCCAAGAAGATGGTATATCTCTCCATCTATTTGTATCATCTTTAATTTCTTTCATCAGTGTCTTATAATTTTGTGCATACAGGTCTTTTGTCTCCTTAGGTAGGTTTATTCCTAGGTATTTTATTCTTTTTGTTGCAATGGTAAATGGGAGTGTTTTCTTGATTTCACTTTCAGATTTTTCATCGTTAGTGTGTAGGAATGCCAGAGATTTCTGTGCATTAATTTTGTATCCTGCTACTTTGCCAAATTCATTGATTAGCTCTAGTAGTTTTCTGGTAGCATCTTTAGGATTCTCTATGTATAGTATCATGTCATCTGCAAACAGTGACAGCTTTACTTCTTCTTTTCCGATTTGGATTCCTTTTATTTCCTTTTCTTCTCTGATTGCTGTGGCTAAAACTTCCAAAACTGTATTGAATAAGAGTGGTGAGAGTGGGCAACCTTGTCGTGTTCCTGATCTTAGTGGAAATGCTTTCAGTTTTTCACCATTGAGGACGATGTTGGCTGTGGGTTTGTCATATATGGCCTTTATTATGTTGAGCAAAGTTCTCTCTGTGCCTACTTTCTGCAGGGTTTTTATCATAAATGGGTGTTGAATTTTCTCAAAAGCTTTCTCTGCATCTCTTGAGATGATCATATGGTTTTTCTCCTTCAGTTTGTTAATAGGGTTTATCACATTGATTGATTTGCGTATATTGAAGAATCCTTGCATTCCTGGAATAAACCCCACTTGATCATGGTGTATGATCCTTTTAATGTGCTGTTGGATTCTGTTTGCTAGTGTTCTGTTGAGGATTTTTGCATCTATGTTCATCAGTGATATTGGCCTGTAGTTTTCTTTGTTTGTGACTTCCCTGTCTGGTTTTGGTATTAACATGATGGTGGCCTCGTAGAATGAATTTGGGAGTGTTCCTCCCTCTGCTATATTTTGGAAGAGTCTGAGAAGTATAGGTGTTAGCTCTTCTCTAAATGTTTGATAGAATTCGCCTTTGAAGCCATCTGGTCCTGGGCTTTTGTTTGTTGGAAGATTTTTAGTCACAGTTTCAATTTCAATGCTTGTGTGTGGTCTGTTCATTTTTTCTATTTCTTCCTGATTCAGTCTTGGCAGGTTGTGCATTTCTAAGAATTTGTCCATTTCTTCCACGTTGTCCATTTTATTGGCATAGAGTTGCTTGTAGTAATCTCTCATGATCTTTTTTATTTCTGCAGTGTCAGTTGTTACTTCTCCTTTTTCATTTCTAATTCTATTGATTTGAGTCTTCTCCCTTTATTTCTTGATGAGTCTGGCTAACGGTTTATCTATTTTGTTTATCTTCTCAAAGAACCAGCTTTTAGTTTTATTGATCTTTGCTATTGTTTCCTTCATTTCTTTTTGTTGTAGTTTATCTTATGACAGGGCCGAAAGTAAGCTCATCACACGAGATGAATTGTGCCGAAGCAGAGCAGTAGAGGGCTGCCGCTCGCTCAGGCAAAACAGCGCTGTCTGTCCTGCTGTCGTAGCTTTTATTAAAGCATTATCTAGGTTTACACTTCAAGACTTGTTTTCTTAACAATTCAGAAATGCCAAAGCAGCAACCTGTGTTTTTATTAATTGTACAAGCAATAATTGGCTTTCTTGAAAACATGCCGTGCTTCGTCCTTGAGCGCAAAAGCAGCACAAAGTTCCCACCATTATTTTGATTATACTGAAGTAGCACAAGGACATTTCCTTGCGTTCCCACCATTCTGATTACACTGAGGACATCTCATGGATCAGTGCCCAAAGCACTCAATGCTTCTTCGCAGGCCCCCGGTTTGCCGCGGGGGGGCGGGGTTGGGCTCAAAGCATTCAGGACTGTTCACAGCTCTGGCTTATTCGCATGCCCCCGGTTTGCCGGGGGGGCTCAAAGCAATCAGGACTGTTTGCAGTTCTGGCTTATTTGCCAGCCCCCAGTTTGCTGGGGGGGGGGGTGGTCTCATGGATCATGTCTCATTTCCATGTCCTTAGTTATTCCACTACACTTTTTCATTTATTTCTGACCTGATCGTTATGATTTCTTTCCTTCTGCTAACTTTGGGGGTTTTTTATTCTTCTTTCCCTAATTGCTTTAGGTGCAAGGTTAGGTTGTTTATTCGAGATGTTTCCTGTTTCTTAAGGTGGGCTTGTATTGCTATAAACTTCCCTCTTAGAACTGCTTTTGCTGCATCCCATAGGTTTTGGGTCATCGTGTCTCCATTGTCATTTGTTTCTAGGTATTTTTTTATTTCCTCTTTGATTTCTTCAGTGATCACTTCGTTATTAAGTAGTGTATTGTTTAGCCTAAATGTGTTTGTATTTTTTTTTACAGATCTTTTCCTGTAATTGATATCTCGTCTTATGGCATTGTGGGCAGAAAAGATACTTGATACAATTTCAATTTTCTTAAATTTTCCAAGGCTTGATTTGTGACCCAAGATATGATCTATCCTGGAGAATGTTCCATGAGCACTTGAGAAAAATGTGTATTTTGTTGTTTTTGGATGGAATGTCCTATAAATATCAATTAAGTCCATCTTGTTTAATGTATCATTTAAAGCTTGTGTTTCCTTATGTATTTTCACTTTGGATGATCTGTCCATTGGTGAAAGTGGGGTGTTAAAGTCCCCTACTATGAATGTGTTACTGTCGGTTTCCCCTTTTATGGCTGTTAGTATTTGCCTTATGTCTTGAGGTGCTCCAATGTTGGGTGCATAAATAGTTACAATTGTTATATCTTCTTCTTGGATCGATCCCTTGATCATTATGTAGTGTCCTTCTTTGTCTCTTCTAATAGTCTTTATTTTGAAGTCTATTTTGTCTGATATGAGAATTGCTACTCCATCTTTCTTTTGGTTTCCATTTGCATGGAATATCTTTTTCCATCCCCTTACTTTCAGTCTGTGTGTGTCTCTAGGTCTGAAGTGGGTCTCTTGTAGACAACATATATATGGGTCTTGTTTTTGTATCCATTCAGCCAATCTGTGTCTTTTGGTGGGAGCATTTAGTCCATTTACATTTAAGGTAATGATCGATATGTATGTTCCTATTCCCATTTTCTAAACTGTTTTGAGTTCGTTATTGTAGGTCTTTTCCCTCTCTTGTGTTTCTTGCCTAGAGAAGTTCCTTTAGCATTTGTTGTAAAGCTGCTTTGGTGGTGCTGAACTGTCTCAGCTTTTGCTTGTCTGTAAAGGTTTTGATTTCTCCATCAAATCTGAATGAGATCCTTGCTGGGTAGAGTAATCTTGGTTGCAGGTTTTTCTCCTTCATCACTTTCAGTATGTCCTGCCACTCCCTTCTGGCTTGCAGAGTTTCTGCTAAGAGTTCAGCTGTTAACCTTATGAGGATTCCCTTGTGTGTTGTTTTTCCCTTGCTGCTTTTAATATGTTTTCTTTGTATTTAATTTTTGACAGTTTGATTAATATGTGTCTTGGCGTATTTCTCCTTGGATTTATCTTGTATGGGACTCTCTGTGCTTCCTGGATCTGATTAACTATTTCCTTTCCCATATTAGGGAAGTTTTCAACTATAATCTCTTCAAATATTTTCTCAGTCCCTTTCTTTTTCTCTTCTTCTTCTAGGACCCCTGTAATTCGAATGTTGGTGCATTCAGTGTTGTCTCAGAGGTCTCTGAGACTGTCCTCTATTCTTTTCATTCTTTTTTCTTTATTCTGCTCTGCAGTAGTTATTTCCACTATTTTATCTTCCAGGTCACTTATCCGTTCTTCTGCCTCAGTTATTCTCCTATTGATCCCTTCTAGAGAATTTTTTTTTTCCTTCTAGAGAATTTTTAATTTCTTTTGTTGTGTTGTTCATCACTGTTTGTTTGCTCTTTAGTTTTTCTAGGTCCTTGTTAAACGTTTCTTGTATTTTCTCCATTCTATTTCCACGATTATGGACCATGTTTACTATCATTATTCTGAGTTCTTTTTCAGGTAGACTGCCTATTTCCTCTTCATTTGTTAGGTCTGGTGGGGTTTTGCCTTGCTCCTTCATCTGCTGTGTGTGTCTCTGTGTTCCCATTTGTGCTTAACTTACTGTGTTTGGGGTCTCCTTTTCGCAGGCTGAAGGTTCGTAGTTCCCGTTGTTTTTGGTGTCTGTCCCCAGTGGCTAAGGTTGGTTCAGGGGGTTGTCTAGGCTTCCTGGTGGAGGAGACTAGTGCCTGTGTTCTGGTGGATGAGACTGGATCTTGTCTTTCTGGTGGGCAGGTCCATGTCTGGTGGTGTGTTTTGGGGTGTCTGTGGGCTTATTATGATTTTAGGCAGCCTCTCTGCTAATGGGTGGGGTTGTGTTCCTGTCTTGCTAGTTGTTTGGCATAGGGTGTCCAGCACTGTAGCTTGCTGGTCATTGAGTGAAGCTGGGTGCTGGTGTTGAGATGGAGATCTCTGGGAGATTTTCGCCGTTTGATATTATGTGGAGCTGGGAGGTCTGTTGTTGAGCAGTGTCCTGAAGTTGCCTCTCCCACCTCAGAGGCACAGCACTGACTCCTGGCTGCAGCACCAAGAGCCTTTCATCCACCCTTCTCAGAATAAAAGTGAGAAAAAGTAGACAGAAAGAATTAGTAGAAGTAGGAAGGGAGGGAGGGAGGGAGGGAGGAAGAAAGAAAGAAAGAAAGAAAGAAGGGAAGGAAGAAAGAAAGAAAGAAAGAAGGGAAGGAAGGAAGGAAGAAAAAGAACGAAAGAAGGAAAGAAAGAACGAAAGGAGGGAGGGAGGGAGGGAGGGTGGGCAGGACGGTGGGAGGAAGGAAGGAAGGAGGTAAGGAAGGAAAAAAGAAAGAAAGAAAGAAGATAAAGTAAAATAAAATAAAATATAATAAAGTTATTAAAGTAAAAAATAATTATTAAGAAAAAATTTTTTTAAAAACGGACGGATAGAACCTTAGGACAAATGGTGGAAGCAAAGCTATACAGACAAAATCTCACACAGAAGCATACACATACACACTCACAAAAAGAGGAAAAGGGGAAAAAATCATAAATATTGCTCTCAAAGTCCACCTCCTCAATTTGGGATGATTCGTTGTCTATTCAGGTATTCCACTGATGCAGGGTACATCAAGTTGATTGTGGAGATTTAATCCGCTGCTCCTGAGGCTGCTGGGAGAGATTTCCCTTTCTCTTCTTTGTTCGCACAGCTCCTGGGGTTCAGCTTTGGATTTGGCCCCGCCTCTGCGTGTAGGTCGCTGGAGGGCGTCTGTTTTTTGCTCAGACAGGGCGGGGTTAAAGGAGCTGCTGATTCGGGGGCTCTGGCTCAGTCAGGCCGGAGGGAGGGAGGGGCGCGGAGTGCAGGGCGAGCGTGCGGCGGCAGAGGCCAGCGTGACGTTGCACCAGCCTGAGGCCCGCAGTGCGTTCTCCCGGGGAAATTGTCCCTGGATCCTGGGAACCTGGCAGTGTGGTGGGCTGCACAGGCTCCCCGGAAGAGGGGTGTGGATAGGACCTGTGCTCACACACAGGCTTCTTGGTGGCTGCAGCAGCAGCCTTAGCGTCTTATGCCCGTCTCTGGGGTCCGCGCTTTTAGCCGCGGTTCACGCCCATCTCTGGAGCTCCTTTAAGCAGCACACTTAATCCCCTCTCCTCACGCACCAGGAAACAAAGAGGGAAGAAAAAGTCTCTTGCCTCTTCGGCAGCTCCAGACCTTTCATGGACTCCCTGCCGGCTAGCCGTGGTGCACTAACCCGTTCAAGGCTGTGTTCACGCAGCCAACCCCAGTCCTCTCCCTGCGCTCCAACCAAAGCCCGAACCTCAGCTTGCAACCCCGCCCGCCCCGGTGGGTGAGCAGAGAAGCCTCTCGGGCTGGTGAGTGCCGGTCGGCACCAATCCTCTGTGTGGGAATCTCTCCGCTTTGCCCTCTGCACCCCTGTTGCTGTTCTCTCTCCGAGGCCCCGAAGTTCCCCCCTCCACCACCCGCAGTCTCCGCCCGCAAAGGGGCTTCCTAGTGTGTGGAAACCTTTCCTCCTTCACAGCTCCCTCCCACTGGTGAAGGTGCCGTCCCTATTCTTTTGTCTCTGTTTACTTTTTTTCTTTTGCCCTACCCAGCTACGTGGGGAGTTTCTTGCCTTTTGGGAGGTCTGAGGTCTTCTGCCAGCATTCAGTAGCTGTTCTGTAGGAGTTGTTCCACGTGTAGATGTATTTCTGGTGTATCTGTGGGGAGGAAGGTGATCTCTGCGTCTTACTCTTCCGCCATCTTTCCTTTTTTAACATCTTTACTGGAGTATAATTGCTTCACAACGGTGTGTTAGTTTCTGCTTTATAACAAAGTGAATCAGTTATACATATACATATGTTCCCATATCTCTTCCCTCTTGCGTCTCCCTCCCTCCCACCCCTCCCTATCCCACCCCTCTAGGTGGTCACAAAGCACTGAGCTGATCTCCCTGTGCTATGCGGCTGCTTCCCACTAGCTATCTACCTTACGTTTGGTAGTGTATATATGTCCGTGCTACTGTGTCACTTTGTCACAGCTTACCCTTCCCCCTCCCCATATCCTCAAGTCTGTACTCTAGTAGGACTGTGTCTTTATTCCTGTCTTACCCCTAGGTACTTCATGACCTTTATTTTTTTTTTCTTTCTTAGATTCCATATATATGGGGTAGCATATATATTTGTTTTTCTCTTTCTGACTTACTTCACTCTGTATGACAGACTCTAGGTCCATCCACATCACTACAAATAACTCAATTTGGTTTCTTTTTATGGCTGAGTAATATTCCATTGTATATATGTGCCACATCTTCTTTATCCATTCATCTGTTGATGAACACTTAGGTTGCTTCCATGTCCTGGCTATTGTAAATAGAGCTGCAATGAACATTTTGGTACATGACTCTTTTTGAATTATGGTTTTCTCAGGGTATATGCCCAGTAGTGGGATTGCTGGGTCATATGGTAGTTCTATTTGCAGTTTTTTAAGGAACCTCCATACTGTTCTCCATAATGGCTGTACCAATTCACATTCCCACCAGCAGTGCAAGAGTGTTCCCTTTTCTCCACACCCTCTCCAGCATTTATTGTTTCTAGATTTTTTGATGATGGCCATTCTGACTGGTGTGAGATGATATCTCATTGTAGTTTTGATTTGCATTTCTCTAATGATTAACGATGTTGAGCATTCTTTCATGTTTTTGTTGGCAATCTGTATATTTCTTTGGAGAAATGTTTATTTAGGTCTTGTGCCCATTTTTTGATTGGGTTGTTTTTTTGTTATTGAGCTGCATGAGCTGCTTGTAAATTTTGGAGATTAATCCTTTGTCAGTTGCTTCATTTGCAAATATTTTCTCCCATTCTGAGGTTTGTCTTTTGGTCTTTGCAATGCCTTTTTTAAAGTTCAAAATGTGGTTGTAATAGAGATAATCTTAGGGACATTGTCTAATTTAATGGAAGGCCAGTTTGAGCCTAAGGAACATAACATCCTCACCAGTGACTTAAAGATCAAGGACGATTATATTTCCTCTCTTGATTCAGGGAAAGAATTACTGGAAAAAGACCTACTTTGATTGAGGAAAATCTTATTGAAACTGGGATCACCTAAGTTTAGGTTGCTTTCAAGAATGTTATGAACTTCAGCCATTGTTTGCTTTGCATTGGTTGGCTCTCTGCAATCAGCCTCAGACGAGGTGTTCAAGGACATCTGGATTGTGGAAAACTTCAGCAAATTTATCCTTGACATTTCAGTGGGGGAAAAATGATATTTGCTAATGTGAGAGCATATTACACATTGCATTTTACCTTGAGAGAGCGTTGATTCTTTCTGATATGTGGATAGTCCTGAAAGTTACATTTGACAATAGGAGTTATATTTTAAGTAAGCCTATTACTGGGAAAAAGTACTTTTCTGTAAGTGTGCAAAGAGTGCACTGCGTTTTTACATTGCTTCCCTAAAGAACTGGTAGGATTTTTCAGACTATCTCCACTAAGTGTTTATATACTTGCTTCCCCTTGGCCACACTCCTTCAATATTTAAGAACTACACATCAGAGCATTTCGCTATTCCCAGTGTCAGAATATCAATTTCATTTGCCACAGGTTGAATAGATGGAATGTTTGGGTCGTAACACTGAGGGGAAAATCCCACTGTAGGAAAGAAAAACTTACAAAATAAATAGAAAAGTCTAACCCTAAGCCCAGGGTCCATTTTAATATTCAGTGATGTTCAACCCATTGTTAGGATTCCAGATTGTCAAAGTTGGAAGAAGCTTTAAAAATCATCTAATCCAAATGCTTCTCTTAACAGAGAAGAAGTGAGGTGACTTATACAAGGTCCTATGATTAATTTATAGAAGAAGACAAATCTTACCGCCCCAGGATCCCTTCTACTTTGCTGTAACTCTGCTTCCATTTTCCATAGTCTTCTTTCCACAGTTAAATCTATTCATTCCTTTAAAAAGCATTTAGTGTGGTGCGATGTCACCTCACATATGTTAGGATGACTATTATAAAAAAAGAAAAACAGATAAGTGTTGGTGAGGGTGTGGAGAAAAGAGAACCTTATACACTGTTGATTGGAATGGAAATTGGTGCAGCCACTATGAAAAACAGTATAAAGTTCTAAAATACATGAAAAATAGGTCTACCATATGATCCAGCAATCCCACTTCTAGGTATACATCCAAAGAAATTGTAGTTAGGCTCTTGACGAGGTATCTGCACTCCCATGTTCATCGCAGCATTATTCACAATAGCCAAGACATGGGAGCAACCTAAGTATCTATCAGTGGACAGATGGATAAAGTGTGGTATATACATGCAGTGGAATATTGTTCAGCCTTTAAAAAGAAGGAAATCCTGCCATTTGTGACACCGTGTATCATCGTGGAGGACATTATGCTAAATGAAAGAAGGCAGACACAGAAGGACAAATACTACATAATTGCACTGATACGAGAACTCTAAAATAGTCAAATTCATAGACTCAGAGAGTAGAATGGTGGTTGCCAGGGGCTGGGGGGAGGGGTTAATGAGGATTTATTAGTCAAAGGGTACAGAGTTTCAGTTATGCAAGATGAATAAGTCCTAGACATCTACTGTATAGCATAGAGCCTATAGTTAATAATACTGTATCATCTAGTTAAAAATTTACTGACAGAGTAGATGTTAAGTGTTCTTATCACTAATAATAATAATAATAATAAATTAAGAGGATGGGAGGAAGGTTTGGCCAGTGATAGATATATTTATGGCATAGATTATGGTGATGGTTTTAAGTGTGTATATAGTTATCTCCAAACTCATCAAGTTATATATGTTGAATAGGTACAGACTTTTGTCTGTAAATCATACCTCAATAAAGTGGTTTCAGAAGAAAAGCATTTATTGAACATCTGTGATGGGGCAGATGTCCCTTGATGCTACAGATATGAGGACATATAAGATAGATGAGAAGTCACAGTCTCAAGAAAGATTGTCACAAAACTAATATGATAATCTTTATAAAATAGAATGTACTACATGTTGTGGGAACATAAACGAAGGGATAACCCATTTTTCCTGGACTCATGGGTGATACATTTCCTCAAAGTGAGTCAATTTAGCCATAAGGAATCAACTTCTTTAGTTTACCTGGTGCCTGAATGATCAGTATGCAGTTCCCATACTTTGTAATCTTTGTACATTCAACCTATATTTACTGAATATGTACAGTTTATATACAAAGTGATGGAATATCAGCCACAGACTGCATAGCCTTTACACTTAAGCAGCTTACAACTAAAAAGAAGATAGACTTTAATGAAGCTTAACACAGTCTGTAACAAACGTAGCCAAATAAAGTAGAGTGTGAAGGGGAAGAGAAGGTGGGTTGGAATTAAGAAAAGTGTTATAGGGGCTTCCCTGGTGGCGCAGTGGTTGAGAGTCCGCCTGTCGATGCAGGGGACACGGGTTCGTGCCCCGGTCTGGGAAGATCCCACATGCGCGGAGCGGCTGGGCCAGTGAGCTATGGCCGCTGAGCCTGCACATCCGGAGCCTGTGCTCCGCAACGGGAGAGGCCCACGTACCGCAAAAAAAAAAAGAAAGAAAGAAAGAAAAGTGTTATAAATTAGAATGTTTCATGAAAAAATTAACACAGTAGAAATTCCCTGAAACGAGAGATATAACAAGTAGTTTATCTTATGAATGTAAATATATTATTTAAGGAAAATTTGGGATAGTTATAATTGAATGAAAGAGAAAAATTTTTAATTTTAAATTTAAAAGAGAAAAATTAAAAAACCCTATAACCCTACCATCCAGAGATAAGTATTAAAATTTTGATATCTAGTTGTTTACACAGATTTTTCTTAGGTACACAAAAATACAAATTTTTTCTTAAAGAAATTTGGTTTGTAGATATTATTTTATAATCCAAAGATTATATTTGATAATATAGTGTAGGCATGTTTCACTCTAGTTAATCCTCTTCTAAAATGTGATTTTTATAGTAGTGTATATCATAGAAATAATTTATTAATGTTTTAAGTTAATTCCCTATGTTAATAATGTTTCCTGTTTTTTTGCTATTATGAGTAGCAGCATAATGAACACACTTGTACATAATTCTTGGTTTGAAGCTTTGATCCTTTCATATTCCTAGAACTTGAATCACTAGGTCCCACTTTAAGCTTTTGATACACACAGACCAGTTACTTCCCAAAAAAGTATAGCCATTTAAATCCCATAAATGATTCAGCCTAGGCAGTAGAGTTACCAATTTTAAAAAAAAAAGTCTTTTCAGAGGCACAAATTAGGTATCATTGTTACAATTTGTGTTCCCTTGATTTAATAATATATTATCATTATCTACTTTTATTTTTTCCACTGTGCGTTGTTTATTGATGTTCTAAAACCAATAATCAATTTTTATAAGTAGTGCGTTTTTCTTTTCTTTTCCAGAAAAATAAAATCAAACCTGTATATATTAAGGTAGTTAAAACTGTTGCAAATATTTTTTTTTATCTGTCTTTTCCTGTTAAATTTGTTTATGGTGCTTCATGACATAGGATATAGAGTTCTTTTTTATCTTTTCCCCCCAAATTTTAACCAGTTGTCTCAGAACAGCTTAGGGAATAGTTGTCCATTTCCTTGATGAATATTTTCACTGGAAATTTCACATGTATCATGTACTAAAATATTTTATATTGGGTTTGTTGCTGATTTTTTTAATTTTATTTCAATTAACTGATTACTTTTACGTTCATTTCTGTGATAAATTGTGGCTACAGTTTTACATTTGTAGCATGAACTTCACCATCCATCAGCACAAGTGTCTTTTTTCAAAATTACCTTGGCCATTCATTCATTCATTGATTCTAAAACACTTATTCGGCTCCACTATTTGCTATGCTCTGTTTCAAGCTCTTGTTGCTGAGTTGGGTTTTTGTAACATTATAATAGCATGTATTATTTCATCATAAAATAATATATTTTCAGTAGGGACATTTTAGAAAATTCAAAAATGTACAAATTAGAAAATAAAAATACCTGCAATCTAATTACCAGCGTTAATACTTTGGACTATAAACTTGAGTGATAAGTATTCCTGACAGACGGATAGTGTTTTTTTAAATGTATACTTAATATGCAGACCTCTTTAATTTTTTTTTTTTTTTTTTTTTTTTTGCGGTACGTGGGCCTCTCACTGCTGTGGCCTCTCCCGTTGCGGAGCACAGGCTCCGGACGCGCAGGCCCAGCGGCCATGGCTCACTGGCCCAGCCGCTCCGCGGCGTGTGGGATCCTCCCGGACTGGGGCACGAACCCACGTCCCCTGCATCGGCAGGCGGACTCTCAACAACTGCGCCACCAGGGAAGCCCTAGACCTCTTTAATTTTAAGTATATCGTGAACATTTTCCACTGTAACCAAATATTTTTGACAACATAATAATGACTTAGTTGTTTCCCTTAGTATGGATATACCATAATCTATTTACACATGTTAGATATTTTCAGAGTTTACTATTATAAAGTATGCCATGATTAATATCCTCATACATATGTCTTGCACCTGAGTATTCCTTTAATATACATTCCTGGAAGTAGCTCATCTATTTAAACTTTTCAGAGGAAATTTAAAACAGTTTTCTCACATTTCTAAGTATCCCATTGATATTTTGATGAAAATTGCATTTTAAAGTCATAAATTATTTTTTGTCCAGTTGACATTTTTGAATATTGAATTTTCTCTGCTTTGATACATAATTCTCCATTTGTTCAAGTATTCTTGAATTTAAAATATCATTTTTCATTAAATAGGTCTTTTATTGATAGACATTTTACTTGGTTTTTAATATTTTGTGTTGCTGTTGCAAATGGCATCTGTGTTCGGCAATATTAGGTTGTAAGACATGGTTCTACATTCAGAATGCCTTCTGTTTTTAGTTCTATTTCCACATTTTCACAGCTTTTCCAATCAGGCCTTCTAGAAATAGACTAGTGACCAAATAGAATGACAAAACAGCTCTACCAGTGCAGTACGTAAGTGACTCAGCTCCTCCAGGTCAGCTTCTCTGCCTGAATCTTCCTCCACGTCTCTGCTTCTCCTCTCCCTTTCTGCCTTTGGGAATATACAAATTTCCTTCTCTCTGTTGTGTGTCTCAGCTCCTGAGGTGTTCTAGTGACTGTATCCCTAGGTGTGTTCACATTAATAGAGAGAATCTGGTTGCTTCAGAGATAACAAATAAAGATCACCTCATTTCGGCAGACCGAGGCTCCTTTATGCATGACTGCTTTGATCAGATTTTCTGTGGATAGGGAAATGAAGGCATGTGGTATAAATAAAGCATGGCAAACTGTGTTTTGAATGCTTGCTTAAGAATGTGGTGTGGATACAGTGGGTACTCAGAGCATATTGTAAATAAAAGAACTCATTATATTTTAACTAATTATTGTTTTATAGAGGTTGTATTAATTTTGTATAATTTTGTAATCAGGTGCTTTGTTGAGATTTATTGTTATTCTAAAGTTTTGGAAGTTTCTTCTCTTAAATTTCTACATAGATATTTTCTTCAAATGGTGATTTTTCCCCCACCTTTCTAGTACTTATACCTCATTTCTTTCCCTTAACGTACAGCGGTGTATCGATAGATATTCTGGAAGAAAATTGCAATGCACTAGGGATAGAAGGCATCCTTAATCTTGTTTCTGACTTCAGTGGGATTGCCTCCGTGTTCAATATTTAATATGTTGTTAGCTCTTGGTTTGAGACATATATACTTTATCATGCTGTGGTGGTATCTTTCTATTCTTAATTTACAAATAGTTATTATTAAAAACAAATGTTGAATTTAGTACTTGTTTGTTGGACATCTAATGAGTTGATCATTTGGCTTTTGTCTCCAATGACTAATTGGTATGATAAAGTGTGTTCTATTTTGTCTGACTCTGTGGTTTATTTTTGCTATCATTGGCATGGCAGAGGTTTACCAATTCCTGTAATCTTTCTGACTTTGTTTTCCGTGTCATTCTATAGAAAATAAATAGTTGCATTTTTTATCCAATGTATTATTTTTCAATAGAGGAGAGTTTGATCTTACTTTTTCTTCTTGTTTCATAATTAGGGCCTTCAATCATTCTTGCATTTACTTTTACCAAGTGTGGTGGATTTACCAATTATCTCTCCCCCTCTGTTAGAGGAATATACATCCCTGCCCATTGCCATGAGGTTTTCAGAAATGTCCCATGAGAAGGGTGTATGTGCTTTCCCCATTGATGTAAGGTTTGGGCACTTGATTTGGCCAGTATAATGCCAGTGGACTGGTTATGCATTACAACTGAGCAGAAGGAGAAAGAAAACCTTTGTGTGTTTCAGTCCTTTCTTTTTCTCTCTGAAATGAGAAATACATGTTCTGTATAGGGGCTGATCCTTCAGAAGGGATCCTGGAATGAAGACGACACATGGAGCAGAGCCTCAGTCACCACAGCCAAAACGTAACATGAGTGAAAAGGAAACATTAGCTGTTGTAAGGCACTGAGGTTGATTTTTATCACAGCATAAGCAAATGAAAGCTGAAGACATTAATAACCTGTCTTTTGAAAAAATCTGTGAAGTTAGCCAGTTTTTCCAGGTGGCTCCTAATTTAACCAGAGTAATTATTTTTTTATATTATTTTCTGACCCCTTCAAAGAGTAGGCTAATTGAGCAGAGGCACTTAAACAATGATCCAAGGCCTCTTTGTTAGAAGTAGAGGATGAGGAAGAAAGTGACCCAAATGGCTAATTTCCCCTAATCTTGTTGCTGAGCAGAATCTTTTTAATGTGTTGATGTTCTTCCCTTAGATACATATAGTATACAAGGGATGCGTATTATGTTAGTTATGCATCTCAAACCATGATTTGTTTGCTGCTGCCAATTTCTCAGTTGATAGATTAACAAGAATGACTTAGGACTCAAGTTCTGGATTAAAGCAGCATCCAAAAATATATGAGCTGAACTACAGTAGTACAAAGGTTTTTACAATCAAAAGAAGGATTTTTTTTGTCTTGTTAACTTATTTATTCATAAATCATGCTGAAATAAGCAGGATCACAATTGTTGTTGCCCCTTTTGTTTTAGTTTACACAGGGAATCAAAGTTTATACTTGAAAACATTTTTATCATCAGGTGTTACCAACCAACTAAAGTTTGCTTTGACTCCAGTTCATACATAACAATACATTCTAGATCAAAACATAATACCTAAAATGAAATGCAATATTTATTTATTTTTATTTATTTTCCAAGGTGTGAAAAATCATATATTTTAGGAAATTTTCCAAACATTTATTTTGTTCTCTCTCTTTTTTTTTTTTTTTTTTTTTTTTGCGGTACGCGGGCCTCTCACTGTTGTGGCCTCTCCCATTGCAGAGCGCAGGCTCAGCGGCCATGGCTCACAGGCCCAGCCGCTCCGCGGCATGTGGGATCTTCCCAGACCAGGACATGAACCCGTGTCCCCTGCATCGGCAGGCAGACTCTCAACCACTGTGCCACCAGGGAAGCCCTGTGCATCCTTATTTTCAAATGTAATTTCCAACTTTTTCCACTTTACTAAACTTACCACCTCACCAGGATCTTCTTTAATGCCAGGAGTTAAATTTACCTCTCTCTTCATGTTAAATATAGAAATTACAGATGGGAACACATTTACCTTCCTGCCTCCAAACTTACAAATTTACCAGTATCCTCAACTATTCTTTGTCCTTTTCCCTTATAATGGAAATGGTGTCCATTTTCCTACACTACCATTTGTCTCTGAAAGCGTCTAGAACCCCCTAACCTATTCCCACACAAATAATTCAAGGATAATTTATCCCATGGGCCATTTTTGAAATCTTCCTCTTCCTCATTCCTCTTACCTAATCCAAAACTTTGTTCTCTAAGTCTGCTGCTATCGGCCTACATGAAACAATCATCATCTATAGACTAGACCACTGCAATTGCCTCTGAGAGATCTGCCGTGATCCACTATTGTATCCTCCAGTTTTTCACTAGATTATAGCCAGAGTGATCTTCCATGTCTATCAGAAATACAGATCTGATCACATCCCTCTACCGCTTAAAACATTTAAGTGCTTCCTATAGGAGAAAGCAAAATCCTTCACGTGTCTCTACCAACCTTTCCATCCTAAACCTATGACCCTTGCCCCTCATGACACAAGGCCTTTCTGCATCCATTCCTGACTCATAGAATATGCTTTCCTTTTCTCATTGCCTCATGAATTCCTACTCACTTGTTTTTTAGTCATCAGTATTTATTTACCATCATTTTGGTCGAGTTCTCTAGAGATGGTGGAGAATTAACAAACTGTGAATATATACCAACTCTCATGAAAGTTACAGATAGAAATACTAGAATAATCACAGCTGATGTATGTAAGCAGAGCTACTCAAAAAGTACCAAATAGGATAATGGAACAATTACATTTAATATGTGTTTGGTGCCCACTATGCATGAGGTTTTGTACCAGGCGTTGGGGATATAAAGGTGAATGAAAAGCACAAGATTTCCAAGTTCTGGAATAAGTGAAAGAATTGAAATGAAATGAAAGTAACATGAGAAACTATAATGGGAATATCTCTTCTACATATTCTGGGATAAATGAGTGAAAAGTGGGGAATGAAACATATAATTTCATTTATTGAGTATGAAAACCTTTCAATAATACTAAGTAATATTTATATCTTGTTCAGTGGATGCCAGGAGCTCAGTTAAAAGCATTAAATGAACTAATTTCATTTAAGCCGCAGAAAATCACATGAAATAAAGACTGTCCTTATCCTACATTTCTAGAATATTGCCCTGAGGCTCAGAGACTTTAACTTACTCTAAATTTACACAGCTTTCAGAGGCGGACTGATCCTGGAGGCTGTGCCCTTAGTAACTACACTGTGCAGTCTAAGAGTTGAGTATGAGAAAAATAGTAATGGAACTCAAGCCTGGAATAAATAACATTCTCAGGTGCACAACTTTTATGAGAAAGAAGTGCTATTAAAAGTAACATCTAGGGCTTCCCTGATGGCGCAGTGGTTGAGAGTACACCTACTGATGTAGGGGACACAGGTTCGTGCCCCGGTCTGGGAAGATCCCACATGCCACGGAGCGGCTGGGCCTGTGAGCCATGGCCGCTGAGCCTGCACATCCGGAGCCTGTGCTCCGCAACGGGAGAGGCCACAACAGTGAGAGGCCCACGTACTGCAAAAAAAAAAGGCAGAGAATAAAGTTGAGTCTGTTGAAGTAAATTTCAATAATAATCGTACCACATAGTCTGAGTCTATCATAGGCAGAAGTTTTGTTGTTTCTTTTTAAATTTTTTGACTTTGTTAAATGATAAATTTGAAGACTGGGGAAGCTTGTTACTGTGGACACTGATGATATTTCAGCAATGAAGTAAGCTTGCATGTTGCTGATGAAGGTAAAGTCTACCCCAGTTCAATCCAAGATCTATATCCTTTTGCTAAATACAAGAGAGTCATCTTGTCCGTGCTCCAAAGGAAAGAGATTTACAAGTTATCCAAAACAGGTCAGCATCTCCTGGGCTGAAAAGATATGTCATGAGAATAAATGTATGGGGAGGTTATCAGGGGAATGTTTCCAGATGAAGCCTGCAATTTTTAAATTTACTCTATTTCCTTCATTAAGGTTCTCCTTTTAAAAGGCAAATGGTCCTTTAAACATAGCATCTAAGATTTTGATCTATAGAAAAACAGATGTTAGTGCAGTTTGATTTAAATGTCTTTGGGGGTAGCTGTGATTTTAGAAGCGGTATATATTGCATTTATGTGGAGGCCTCCCACGTAACATTTAAAGATTTGTGTGTCCCTTGGAGATACAGGTGAGGGAATTGTTGCTCTTTTACTTCATGCTAACAGGCTCAATTTTTCAATCTGTAATTAAATAGCCCATAGTCATCTTGAGGGGCTATTAGAACTGGTGCTATTCAAGCAGACCTTGAGGAAGTTATGGCAAGTAAAGGCTAAGAAGATGACCACCTGAGAAATCAAGATGATTAAATAGTCAGACCCACCAGGGCTCTCAGAATGCAGTTAGCAGTGATTGTGAGCATTTGAAAGAAACATGGATCCAGTCATTGCTAAATAAAATCAAGGTTGAAAAGTAGATTCTGCTCTTATCATCTGGCTGTAAAATTTAGGAAAGGAAATGTATGAATGAATTTTTGCAAAATGTCTGAAAGGCAGGAAAAAATAGAATTTCAACCAAGGAAGCAAGGTTGCTATAAATGATATTAGCTTGGATATTATGTGATTCACATCCCATGTTAGGTGTGGTCTTGTTTTAGGTATACGTATGTACTCTTCACAGGTGTTCAGGATCAAGGTAAAATGGACCTATTGATAATTTTTTAAGTTCTCAATTTGCTAACCTTTTCACTTCTGGCTGTTGGGAGAACAAAACCCCAATGAATGAGACTCTTTAGTGCTTTACGTTATTCAGAAACGATAACATTTAGTGCTTTACATGATTCAGAAACGATAAGAAGAAAATGTAAAAGAAACAAGGTATTGGACAGTTTTTTCTTTTGAAAAAGGAAGGAAAGAAGGAAGGAAGGGAACACGGGCAGGAAGTCAGGAAAGCAGGGAGTCAGGCAACCTGCTTAACCTGATGTGCTTCACTAAAACTTCAGCCCATACCTTCCAGAATATCATCTCCAAATAAGATCAGTTTATGATTAGGTATTGTGAGCAGCTATCTTGTTAATATGATTCGATTGGAACTACAAATTGATATCCTACCTCAAAGTAGCTCTTTCTTTTGTCATATCTTTGGGAAATTCTTTTTCAAGTTATAGCTTTAAAAGGCAATAACAAAAACATATTGTTCGTGTTCTTACTATAAAAGTAATGCACTGTCACTGCAGAATGTTTAAAAATGTAGACTAACAGCAAAAAAAAAAACAGTTTTGACTTTATCACCTAAAGAGTTTACAGGGAGTTTACAGAGTTTAGTTACATCTAAGGTACTGTTTACATTTGCCCATTAAGTGTTGGTTTTTTTGTCAGTACACACACACACATTATAAAAAATAATGTTTTGTAATGTAACAACTTCCCTTAACAATATATGGGAAAGGTCTTCCTTATCACTGCATATTCTTCTATAACTTAGTTTTTTAAAGATCGAATAGTCTGCCACTTTGTGAATTTGTAATAATTTGTTAATCCACTCCTACTTGGGAATGTTTATATTATTTTTAATTTTTTAGTTTTTAGAAACAGTGCTGAAATCAACATTATTGTAGCTCAGTGGTTCTCAGCCTGGGGTAATATCTCAGCCTGGTTCAGCAATATCTGGGAACATTTTTGGTTGTCATAATGGAGAGAAAGGAGGAGATGGCATTGCCATCTAGTGAGTAGAAAAATATATTTCACAAAGTTATTGAAACCTAAATGAGATCACTGGTTGTCCTTATGAAAGCAAGATATTAGTTTCCACTTATTGACCATAATACTGTTTTTAAATCTGTCTACCGAATAGTCATAGTTTCTGTTGAAAATTTTTTAAGCATGAAGGTATGAGGATTTTTTTATAGGTGACATATTGTGAGTAACCCCCCCACACACATATCAAAGGAAAATTTTCCAAATATTCATTATCTAAATGAGCTCTCCGTAGCATGCTTTTTCCTGGAAAAATAGTTATTTTCTCACATATTTTTAATATGTTGCCTTTATCTTGAACAGATAATGTGTGATTTAGATAGATATTGTTTATTTTTGCCTGATCTCTTGTTTCCTTGGTCAGGCTTTCCAGAGGTTTGTCAATTTAAGAACCAACCTTTGATTTCATTGATACCATGTTGTACGTGTATTTTCTGTTCCATCATTTTCTTCTCTTCTCCTTTTTTCGTGCTTTCTTTGAGTTTATTTTGCTGTTCTAACTTCTTTGGATATATGTCTAGTTCATTAATTACCTTCTTTTGTAATATACACATTTAAAACTATATCTTCCCATCTAAGTATTCTTCAGCTTCATCTCACCTGTTTTGGTTTAAACTGTTAATTATTACCTCAAAATATTTTCTGAATTCTATTACAATTTTCTTCTTGGATTAGTGGATTTAGAACATATGGGAGACTACCAAATGTAAAACAGATAGCTAGTGGGAAGCAGCCACATAGCACAGGGAGATCAGCTCAGTGCTTTGTGACCACTTAGAGAGGTGGGATAGGGCGGGTGGGAGGGAGGGAGATGCAAGAGGGAGGGGATATGGGGATATATGTAAATGTATAGCTGATTAACTTTGTTATAAAGCAGAAACTAACACACCATTGTAAAGCAGTTATACTCCAATAAAGATGTTTAATAATAAATAAATAAATAAATAGAACATATGGAAGTATATTAGTTTTGTTGTCATCACTGTTAAAGATCTTGTTTAATTGCATGCTCTGTGTGGTTTGTCAAACCTTTGAAATGGATAGAAAAAATTATGGCACAAAATGGTCAATTTTTCAAAAATGTTTTATTTGTGTTTGAAAAGAATGAATGCTCTTCAACTATTGGGTACAAGTGCTATATATTTCCATTAGTTAAAATTTGTTAATCATAATTAAGTCTATATTCTTGGTGTTTCTCTTTGTTTTATCAGTTTTTGACCAATGCATTTTGAAATTTTTCACTATGATTGTATTTTTGCTTATTTTCTCTCGTTGATTTTTGCTTTATATGTTTTGAACCTATATTATTAAGTATTTACAAAATTATTTTTATAATTTTGTCATAAATACATCATTTATTATAATGATGTGACCCATAATGGAATATGACTTTTCTTTAAAAGTCTATTTCAGGGATTTCCACGGTGGTCCAGTGCTTCCACTGCAGGGGGCGCAGGTTCAATCCCTGGTCTGGGAACTAAGATCCCACATGCCGTGTGCTGCGGCCAAAAAAATAAAAAATAAAAATAATAAACATAAGTCTATCAAATAAGTCTGTTAATACAGGTATTAGGCTTTCTTGAATTTGGTATTTGCATGCTAATTTATTTTTTATTATTTTGTTTTCAACCTTTTGGAAACTTATGTTTAGATGAATTTATTAAAAACAACATATAGTTGGGTTTAATTATTTTTCCAGTCTGACAATCTTTGCCTTTTAAGTGGTGCAGCTAGTATATCTAATTCAATGTAATTTTTGATAGATGGGATTGGATATACCTACATTTTTTGTACCTTATATCTTTCCCACCTGTTTTTCATTTATGTTTCTCTCTTTTCTTATCTTTTGGGGGTGTGTGCATTAATATCTTTATTTTTCCTTACTTCTCATTAACTCACTTGAAAATTATACAGTGTGTTTCTGTTCTGTTATTTGTTACCCTAGAAATGACAATAATATGCCAAATGCATCAAATTATAAAATATATCATTGCTTTTACCTTCCTCCTAGAAAATTTGAGTGCTCTAAAACAACTTAATTCCACTAACACCCTTACTAACATGTTGTTATTTGCCTATTTTTAGTTCTAATTTGTAATTGTATGAGACACAGACATAATTATGATGACTTTATTTAGTCACCATTCATTATTTAACCACACATTTACCACTTTTTGCAGTTTTCATTATTTTTGTATCTTAGAACTTCTGTTCAACGTTATATTTCTTCGCTCTGAAGTAATTTTCTTAGAATTTATCTAGGAAATTAGGATCTGCTGTTGGTAAACTGTCCCATGTTTATTTATTTATTTGTTTGTTTTAATTTGAAAATGCCTTTATTTAAACCTCACTCTTAAAAGTTATTTTCCCTGGATACAATTCTAGGTTAGTGGTTATTTTCTCTTAACACACTGAAAATATTATTCCACTGTCTCTGTTTTCTGTGTTTTCGCTGTAAAAGTCATTCTAACTGTTATATACTTGATGTTCCTTTTAATATGTCGCTCTTAATATTTCCCCTTTGTCTTTATAGTTATGCATTTCTACTCTGATGTGTCTAATTGTGGATTCTTCCAGTGTTTATCCCTTGAGAAGTTCATCAGTCTTAAGTCTGTAGAATGATGTCTTCATTCTGTTCTGGAATCTTTTCAGTATTTAAATCTTCATGTATTGCCTATGCCACATTCTTCTCCTTCTCTCTTCTTGACATTGTAATTAAATGTATGTTAAACCTTCACACACAACCTTGCATGCCCTTCTGTTTTCACATTTTACACCTAAATAGAAACTCTGTCCTGCAAATGGATACTGCATCTATAATTTCTTCTAAATTATCAACAATTTACTAATTTTCTCTTCAGTCATGTCTGCTGGTAAACTTGTTCATGAAGATCTTAAACTTGCTTATATTATTTTTCTTTTCTAGGAATCATACTTGATTATTATCTATAACCTGCTAGGTTTTTTTATATAGATATCTGTTCCTTGTTGATATTTTCACAATTATGAGTTTTTAGAAAATATAATAAGCATATTCAAGCTTATGTTTATGGCCAGTTTACCCTCCCAACTTAAACAACTACATTACTGAACAAAATATTATCAAACAACAGTTTTCAGACATTGTATGACAGGCAGCACAGCAAAGTGATCTCTGAGGGAAGAGAAATAAATGAGATAGTCCAAACTCACTGCCTAGAGAAAGTTTCAAGGCCACAGTGCAGAGAGGGAGAACCCAAACAGAACCTCTGTTCTCTCTTAGTTGAGGAGACAGAGTTTAAAATCCGGGAAGGTAAAGGTGGTTAGAGTTTGCTGGGTAGAGAAACAGAGGAGATAACCACTAAAGAGAGAGCTCCCGAGTCCTACAGAGGGTTCTCCTCCAGTCTTTATCTGAACACTGGTGAGCATCTGTGTGCGAGGAAATAGCCAAGGCCAGGGAAAGAGCCATCAGTGCCTGGAATAGTTCATGTGCCCACCAGAACAGTGGAAAAACCTTATTATTCCTAAGGCATCAGGTAGAGTATTCAAGATAACTTAGTACCTTATTAGCAGAGAAATATTAACCCCAGAATAAACATTTTTCTGGTTTTACCTAACAAAGCTTTAAAATAAAACTTAACAGAATCAAACCCTTTTGACATAATTTAACTATGCTCCAGACAAAACAAACCTCAAGAATATATGCCTTCTTCCAGCTCACAAGAAGGTAAAAATCACAATGTGTGTATCCAATAAAAAATTATTAGACATGCTAAGAATCAGAGAAATGTGACTCATAAAGAGAAAAATCAACCAATGGAAACAGAAACAGAAATGACACTGATGATAGAATTAGTAGACAAGGACATTTAAAATGATTATGATAACTATATTTCATATGTTTAAGAAGGTAGAGCAGAGCATTAGCATGTTAAGGAGAGAAATGGAATATATTTTAAAACTCTAAAATTGAACATCTAGAGATTTAAAAAATGATTTTTAGATGAAAAATACATTAGATGGAATTAACAGCAGATTAGGTACTCGATGCAGGAGAAAAGATCAGTGATCTTGAAGACTAAGCAGTAGAAACTCCAAAACCAAACACAGGAAAATGACTGAAAAAAATAAATAGAGCATCTGTGAGCTATGGACAACTACAAGAGGCCAAATATATGTGTAATTGGAGTCCACAAAGGAGAGGGAAGTGGATGGAAGAAACATTTTAAAACGTAATGGACAAAATTCTTCCAAATTTGATTTTAAAAAAAAGCTATAGGGGCATCCCTGGTGGTACAGTGGTTAAGAATCCGCCTGCCAATGCAGGGGACACGGGTTTGAGCCCTGGTCTGGGAAGATCCCACATGCCGTGGAGCAGCTAAGCCCATGCGCCACAACTACTGAGCCTGTGCTCTAGAGCCTGTGAGCCACAACCAGTGATCCCACATTGCTGCAACTACTGAAGCCTGAGTGCCTAGAGCCCATGCTCCGCAACAAGAGAAGCCACCACAATGAGAAGCCCGTGCACCGCAACCAACAGTAGCCCCCGCTCGCCACAACTAGTGAAAGCCTGCACGCAGCAACGAAGACCCAACACAGCCAAAAGTAAATAAATTTTTAAAAATGCTAAAAAAGAAAAAATCTCAATGAACCCGAGGGATGAGAACTATTTTTTTAATTAATTTTTATTGGAGTATAGTTGCTTTACAATGTTGTGTTAGTTTCTGCTGTACAGCAAAATGAAACAGTTATACATATATCCACTCTTTTAGATTTCCTTCCCATTTAGGTCACCACAGAGCATTGAGGAGAGTTCCCTGTGCTATACAATAGTTTTTCATTAGTTATCTGTTTTATACATAGTAATGTATATATGTCGATCCCAACCTCGCAATTCATCCCATTCCCCCTTCCCCCCTTGGTAACCGTAAGTTTGTTTTCCACATCTGTCTCTATTTCTGCTTTGCAAATAAGTTCATCTGTACCATTTTTCTAGATCCCACATATCAGTGATATTATACAATATTTGTTTTTTCTCTGACTTCACTCTGTATGACAATCTCCAGGTCCATCC
The DNA here is from genome assembly GCF_949774975.1 of Lagenorhynchus albirostris. NCBI lineage: Eukaryota > Metazoa > Chordata > Mammalia > Artiodactyla > Delphinidae > Lagenorhynchus > Lagenorhynchus albirostris. Next base: position 106,078,291 of record NC_083116.1, on the reverse strand, counting down.
ACGTCTCTGCAAATGGCACTATTTCATTTCTTTTTATGGCTGAGTAATATTCCATTGTATATATGTACCACATCTTCTTTATCCATTCCTCTGAGGGATGAGAAATATTAAACACCAATGCACTTCATAATCAAATTGTTCAAAATTAGAAATCAAGGTAAGATCTTGAAAGCAGCCAGAGAAAAAGTACAGATGAATAAAGATATAAATGACAGCTGACTGCTCATTAAAAAGCACAAGCCAGAAGATAGTGGATGCATGTCCTTAAAATACTGAAGGGGGAAGAATATGTCAACAGTTGTGGTGTTGGTATGAGGGAAACAGACTTACCCTGAGTAAAATGGTCCCAGTTCAATATAGAAATAATGTCTACTATAATTCCCAACTAAGATGGGCACCAAATTTTGTAGTTTCTACCTGCTTTTCCCTATTGAGTCATTAAAAGAAAAGCTCAAGTTAACTGGTACTGATAAATGCCTAGAATAAAAGAAAATTCAGTGTTGTGCTTGTCTCTCTGGATTCCCATGTCGTCTTAGATTTTTGTCCCATAATGTGTTCTCTTAACAGCACTTTGATGTCTTTAGTTTGTTTTCATTAAGAGGATGGTCTGAATAACCTAGCCTCTCCATATTTCTGAAACAGTAATTAGTAATTTTCATGGTCATTTTCCGCCTCACTACAAAGTATTATAAACATTTTTGTTATTTAAAGGTCATAGTTTAGATAATTAATCATATTGGTAATATACAATAACATGGAAAGTTGCATACATCATTAAAACGCACAATGTGTAGAAAGAAAACAAAGTAATATCACTGCCTCTCTCTATTTTTCTGCAATGTAGAACTACAACTCATCCCTCAAGGACCTCACTGACTGTGGGCAGGATACTCTGACGTGTGAGGAGGGCACGTTATCAGTAAAAAAATGAAAGCTTCATAAAACTGCATTTACTCTTCATTTTAAATTAAAAATAGACATTAATAGGATTTCTAATATTTTCTGATCTCCATGGATCATATTGTTGAAAGCTGAACCATATGAGTTTGTGATTTTGCAGTAAAAATGAACAAATATTGGCAATTTCTTACGGTTAGACTTAATTCACCTCATTTCAGAAACCATTGATATAGCCAGAAGGGCACAGAATCGAGAGACAGAACTTTGATTCCACGATTTAGCTATCCCTGGAGCTTTTGAGACATTACTTTGCATCTCGGAACCTCTGGAATATTGTGAGATGTAAACAGCATGCCTTTCCTAAAGTGATTACCAAACAGTGATTACCGCATTCTGGCACAGCAGGAAGTCAGTTTAGCACAATGGTTAAGATGCTGGTCCAGCCATCAGTCAGCTGTGAGATGAAACTGATTCTATCATCTACTAGATGAGTCACCTTGCTAATTCCATAAATTTTCTGTGCCTCAGTTTCCTCATCCATAAAACAGGGATAAAAATAATACCCATACCACAGTGTTGCGATAAAGATTAAATGCCTATGTTTATAAAATACTTAGAAAAGTGCCTGGCTCATAGTAAGCAAATAGGTATTCACTTTTTATTACAGCTGGATATCATTAAAAATAAACAGCATCCGTTCACCCCCTTCGAGTGAACACAATCAAGAAATGCAGACAGAAGAAAACTAATGCAAATGAGAATCATTACTCATCTAGAAACCAAAAACATCATTGAAAGTAACAGATATCTGGAATTCCAATCATGATGGATAAAAGGTTCATGCTTATAAGAAGGCAAAAGACTGTAAATGTAATAACTATTTGTTGATGTAAGAAATGGCCATGCAGAAGAGTAGAAACTACCTTAAACATTTCCACTTGCATCAGATGGAAAATCAAGCAGCTGCTTTAGTTACTTGCAGTTTTTCAGTAATGCACTTCACTTTGTCATTGTAGAAATTTGGTGCATTGAATTGTTGAAATCCTCTGTATTCTTTCTCCACATGGCTTCTGCTCCAAGGAAAATGTGACATAAGGGGCTCACAGCTAGAGTTACTATCAAAAGCTAGGCAAGCAGAGAAATATTCATGCTCCTGTAAGATGCTGCAATTATGGAATACAATAGCAACTTTAGGCCAAATGTTGAATCCTACAAGGATCAGTTTGAAATGTTTGCCCCAACTTTGTCTTATACCACACATGTTTTGCGGTTTTGTAGTCTTTCTAACAGAGGTTCCTAAATTTTCTTGGTTCGTGGTGCCCTTAGTTTCTCAGTAATTTTTTCATGACCCTCTAGCCAACCCCCCCCCCAAAAAAAACTTAATAGTTCTGTTTACTAAGCAGTTAGGTCCAAAGAACTTAATAAGTATTCATCTCCTAACAACTTAATAGTTGTTTGGAATAATATTTTTATTTGTACTTTATAATACTTAAAAGTTGAAAAAAATAATTTTAAATAATCAGTTATTTACCAATGGGATATATGTGCCTGTTGGTCACTGTACAACTTCTCAAACCTTGGAATCCAATTGGACACTGCCTCCCTCATTTCCTGTTCCACATTGATTTTTTCACAGCACTTGCTTTTTATCACAACTACCAGAGTGCCAGCTTTGCAAAGATATGACATCGTCAAAATGAATGTAATCCACCTGGTAGCCCACATATGTCGCTGAGTTTACCTTGAAATTTTAAACTATCCTAAGGTGTTCCTGTAAGTTTACTGTGTTGCCCTGTGACACGTTGGCACACAGTTTGGGAACCACAGCTCTATGCCATTTCCTATGTATTTGAAGTTATTTCAAATAGGTATCCATTATAGACAGATTGCTGTATGGATCTAAATATCACTTTCTGCCTTTCAGAGCGTTTTTATTGAGAAGGAGGCTGGATGGTGGTATTTGAATAAGTAAATATAAGGAGTTACATCATCATAAAATATTTATTGAGACTTTATTGAACGTAAGGGGTGGTGAGGAAGGCAAACAGAATTTATGTTCCTTAAGAAGTTTAGTGTATTTGACTAAATAGTTTATATGTATGAGATCTGATTATTTCATTTTCTCAGTGAACTTTGTTAATACCTCTCCTATATCTCTACTATATAGTCCTTCAAAGTTTGGGTTCCCTTTGTTTTTTTCTGCTCATACCCTGTCTCTTTCTGATATTATATCTCTTCCCCTGCTTCCCAGCTCCCCATACTCAAATATAATCATTTCATCATCACCCTAATAAGCTCTATGATTCCCAACTTCATGTCTTTATCCATGGCATTTCCTGTCTGGTGAAATAAATTTCTCCCTATTTTTCACTTAACAAACTCCCATTCATCCTTCTAGCCCAGCTCAAATATTTTTCTTAGTGAAATCTTTCCCTACCCTTACCCTTACTGTTCTTCCCCTTTCAGGAAAAATTACTCATTCACTCACCTTTCTTCTTATAGTACTCAGTATATATGCCTGTGTTTCTATCAGTGTTCAATAAGATAAGAACCCCCAGGGAGGGGGAGGGGGGAGAGAAAGAGAGAGGGGTGGGGGCAGAGATCGATGACAGATAGACAGACAGACAAGGGATTTCATAAAGGGATTTTACTTTCCCTGATTTTGGGGGGAGCAGATTAAACAGTCTGTATACTTTTGTGTCTGGAGATTGAAGTCTGCAGCGAAATCAGTCAAAAAAGAAGATAATGGGGAAGCAAGGATAAAGTAGAAGCTGTGAAACTGAGCTTGAACTAATGAGAACTTACTAGAACCTAGGTTGATTTCTCACTGCCTCAAGATTCCAACTTTGACATTGGGGGTGTCCTGCAGGAGAAGCTGATGCTCATCATCAAGCAGCTAAACATTCCTCTGGCCTAAGAGTCAGAGAAGTTGAAGAAGCTCTCTAAGAACTCTGGCTCCACACCCATCCTGGGAGCTCACAGAGAAGCTTAATGGAGCTGCAGCAGAGCTCCTGTCCTACACCAACCTTTAAAGCAAAAAATGAAGATGGCAGCTGCTTTAATTCTGTCTTCTGAATCTCACACAATATGTATCCTCTTTTGCCCATGTTATTTTATTTGAGCATCATAACAGTTCTAGATGGCATGTACTATTTTTTGTAATTGAAGTATAGTTGATTTACAGCGTTTTACAACGTTGTATTTCAGGTGTACAGCAAAGTGATTCAGTTCTTTTTCAGATTCTTTTCCATCAGAGGCTATTACAAGATACTGACCGTAGTTGCCTGTGCTATACAGTAGGTCCTTGCTGGTTATCTATTTTATATATAGTAGTGTGTATCTGTTAATCCCAAACTCCTATTTATCCCTCCCCCTCCCCCCTTTCCCGTTTGGTAACCATAAGTTTGTTTTCTGTGTCTGCAAGTCTATTTCTGTTTTGTAAGTTCATTTGTATCATTTTTTAAGATTCCACATATAAGTGATATCATATGATATTTGTCTTTCTCTGTTTGACTTACTTCACTTAGTATGATGATCTCTAGGTCCATCCGTGTTGATGCAAATGACAATATTTCATTCTTTTTATGGCTGAGTAATATTCCACTCTGTGTGTATGTGTGTGTGTATACACACCACATCTCCTTTATCCCTTAATCTGTTGATGGACACAGGTTGCTTCCATGTCTTGGCTATTGTAAATAGTGCTGCTATGAACATTAGGGTGCATGTATCTCTCCTATTAGAGTTTTTGTGTTTTCCGTATATATGCCCAGGAGTTGGACTGCTGGATCATATGGTAACTCTCTTTTTAGTTTTTTAAGGGCCCTTCTTACTGTTCTCCAAAGTGGCTGCACCAATTTATATTCCCACCAACATGGTAGGAGGGTTCTCTTTTCTCTACACCCTCTCCAGCATTTGTTATTTATAGAGTTTCTGATGATGGCCATTGTGACCAGTGTTAGGTGATGCCTCATTGTAGTTTTGATTTGCATTTCTCTGATAATTAGCCATGTTGAGCATCTATCTTTTCATGTGCCTTTTGACCATCTGTATGTCTTCCTTGGAGAAATGTCTAGGTCTTCTGCCCATTTTTTGATTGGGTTGTTTTTTTTTTTTTGATATTGAGTTGTATGAGCTGTTTGTATATTGTGGAAATTAATCCCTTGTCAGCTGCATCATTTGCAAATATTTTCTCCCATTCCGTAGATTGTCTTTTCATTTTGTTTAGAGTTTTCTACGATATGTATATTGTAGTCTACACTAATGTGGACCTGGGAAGAGAAGGAAATCCTGAGAAACATAATTTTAACTTGGCTAAGTTGACACAATGCAAATACACCACAGCCTTTAAGTGCACTTGCTTAGGTGCCTGTCTCTGCCCCTAGAATGTGGGCTCCTGGAGGGCAGGGACCACATCGTACTTATAATCTCTCTCTAGTGCTTCATACAAAACCTGACACATAATAGGTGCTCACATATTTTTGTTGAATGATGAATGAATGAATGAACAAATGAATGAATAGGAAGAGATGATGAACACCCTCAGACATCACACTGTAAGTATTAAATATTTGGTCATATAAAAAGGGAATAAATAAGCAGGAAGAATCACTTGTTTCCAAAAGCAAATACTTAACATACCTTATATCGCCTAATCCCTTTAGGATGAGGTGAATATATTTAAGCCTATCAAAATTTTATCATGTATATAGATCTTCCACATTTAAAGATTGTGTTCATTGAGGTTCATTTGATAACTTATTATTTAGTTAAATATAATTAAGTCACCACTTTTCTGGATATATATGGCACAAAAATATTCTTTAAAATAAGCCTCAATTATATTATAAAAATAAGAGTAAATGTTGATTACTAGTTAAATACCAATTTAAATTTAGTTTCTTTTCATTTATATACGTCATATTTCAGAATCCACTAGCACAGAAGTCACTGAAGATAAATATCGCCAACCTGTCTCTGTCTGCATTTCTATTTATCACAGCTTCTCCTGGCATCAATTCAATCCCAAGTCCTGTTTTTCAGAGTGTTTTGGCCTGGTTTAAGCTCCAAAGCATCACTACCATGATCATTCCTTAATTTTCAGTCTTCAAAGGCATCATCATCTATAGCCTATACCCATCTGTAATCACATGATTAATAGGCTACAGCAGGACAGAGCCCAAACTCTATGTAGAACTGCATCCTTCACAGAGAGGCTTTAAGAATAAGTAGCCAAATTAAACTTATTCTGATCCTTATGGAAGCAAAAGTAGTACCTTGCCTTGCTGTCATTATGGGTAAGATGCACATCATGTCTCACTGATAGTCCCCAGAATATAAGTAATCTTTAGCTTCTGCTGTTTGCTGTTGGCTCATTATAAAACAAAAATTTAAAACAATAATAAAACACTTGATCCTTGACTTTCGTTGATATCTTAAGGTATGTGAAAACTTTTACAGATATGACAAAACATGAGAAAGTTCTGTTTTACTAAGAACAGACTAACTGTAACCTTGGTAACTGTGGAATCATTTTTTTTTTATTTCTCTAAAAGCCTGTTGTATTTTTAATTTAATGAATCAGTTATTCTAACCCCTGGACAACTTTTCAAAATTCTTAGCAAGTAAACTTCTTTTCTAAAAGTTTGTCTCTGCATCTTCAAATAACAAGAGGGAACTAAAATTTAATGAGTGGCAACTCTGTGCTATACATAGGTTATGATGCAGTCACTCTTATTCTCATTTACAAGTGAGAACATTTAGGATCAGAAATGTTAAAAATCTCCTTAAAACTAAACAGCTAATAAATTTGAATGCCAAGACTTTAACCAGTTAAAGAGGGCAAACCTTTTATTCCCTCCATTATGTCATAATGCTTCCCTACCCACCATTACTATGGGATGGTTTCAGGATTTAGGATAAGTTTTAAGAAAGCATAGCAGTTGTTTTCCTGGTGCTTTGCATTATCCTTAGGCACAGTCATTATTCATTCATTCTTTGATTCAACAAATATTTATTGAGTACCTTATATATACCAGTCACTTCTCAAGATGCTAGAGATATAGTGATGAACAAGACAAAATCCCTATTCTTATTGAATTTCCATTCTAGTGAGGAAGACAGATATAACCACAGAAATAAAAAATAAAATACATATAGTTTCAGGTAACTAAAGTAAAACATCACAGGGTTAAGGGATGAAAGATGATAGAGGTTAGGGGACAAATTGGGCTTTATAAATAAGGGGAAATGGGGTGCCTATAAATATTAAGCTTCTCCAGCTATATAGAACTAAGGTGAAAAGGATATTCCAAATAATATTCTCATCTATGCTTAATTGGCTTAAAAATAGGGATTGATTACTGTTACTATGAAATAATCAAGAAAGACTAGAAAAGAGTGAGATTTCAGAGTAATAATAATGAGAAGTCTTTCAAGACTTGTATTGACCTGTCAGTATTCTGCCTCTAGTATCATCTTAGATCATACTGAAGTGTAGGAACTCTGGCTTTCCAAGTTTAGAGGTCCTCTCTCTCCAACTTTACGACTGTCTTTCCCATTGATCCTGTCCTGAAATATGATTCCCTTTAAAAACTTTAAGGACACCTTCTTTCTACTTCTGTTACAAATGACAGACTCCTAAAAGTCAGTCATTTTTTATTTTCCTTTTTTCTTTCCATAACATTCTAAATATTAACACAGAGAACCACATATGAATTAAACATTTTCATCATGACTGGGTTTAAAATGGATCAGCAAGAAAAAGAAAAACATAACCTTGACACTGTAGAGGAAATGAGATTGAAGACAATTCTTATTTTAATGTTGTTTACCAGGAAGGCAGTATAGCAAAGTGATCAAAACTCAAGTGAGTCCTAAAGCCAAATTACCTGTGTTCAAGTCCAAGGTCTGGTGATGACTTGTTATATGATTTGAACAAATTACTAGACCTTTTGGATTCCACATTCTCATCGTGATTATACATGCTCCATATGTTCATTTTAGTAAGTAAGATTAAAAAGTAATATTCTTAATGCAGCACCAGGCACTTAATAACACACTACAGATAGATATTAGTTAATATTATTTTCACCACTGATAAATAGATAGATTTAAGGACAAAAGATATCTTTCCCATCTCATCTGGGAAACTCCTTTGTATATTTCAAAACTATGATTTAACATTCCCTTTCCTATCAAGCCTTCTGTGATTCCCGAGGAAGACTTAGGTGTCATTTTCTTGTGCTCCCATTGTACTTTATTCCTAATTCTATGTTAGAATTGTAAAGGGATACAGGCAACTCTCTTTTCAGTGGCTATGAAATCAATTGTCTGAAGTGAAGTTTCCTAAATGCAAACCCTAAGATAAAGATTTAAGTGCAACTGATTTATTTGGGAAGTGGTCCTGAGAGAGACTGGAAAGGGGAATAGGGGAGATCAGAATAGACAAAGCCAAAGAAAGGTATGACTTCAGGTGAAGTCCCACTCAGTCTGATCCCACAGCAAGCTCTGGAGCTTACATTATAACTCAGAGTTTGTCATCCTATAAGGTGAGAAAGCTGGGCTTTCATACTACCCTATCAGTCAGTCACTGGCTAAGGGGGTGGTATGGGGCATAAACTCGAAGGTACTTCCAGCTCTCTGCAGGCAATGCTTTGAGAAAGGTCTCAGGTGGGAGCCATCAAAAACAAAGCACACAGAAGATGGGACATAGGCGCACACAAGTCAAGCGGGGAAGGAATCTGGGTGTAGTACCAGCAGTATCCTGACTCACAGTCCTTTCTTAATGAACTCCCACTATCTTAATGACTTTATTCCCAGCTCCCCTGTACTGCCGTATTACTTCTGCTTCCTGTCTCAGTGCCAAGAGGGATTGGCCTTAGAAGCCCTTTTGTATAGTAAATAGCATTCTACCTGACGGCAGTAACCAGAGTGCCTTTGGCCTTAGCCTTAGAACAGTGTTGACACACCATGCAGGAGCCTCTGGTGGCTGACTTTTCTGTTTGTGTTGCTACTGAGCAGCTGCTATCGCCTGGCATTATTGCCCAAGTGTCACAATCCTTAGACAGGCACTTTGCCACTCCTCCTTCCCTACTCCGACTCCTTTCCAACCTCTGTATCCGATTCTGTGGTAGCTGCTGCCTCTTCTAATCTACAGTAGCTTACACAAGGCTGTAAGTCTGGTTTCTTTCCAAGCCTACTAACCACATACACCTAGATGGCCACTTGCCTCATCTTTGTTTGAAGACTTGCTGCCCCGTACTTCTTCCTAAATCATTCTATCCATTCCACTCTAGCAGTTCCACTGGGGAAAGAGAAATTGCCTTTATCCCTTCCAATTAAAAATTGAAAAGTTCTGTCTCCTTCTCTGATGTTCTTGCCATTCCACATGGGGTTGCATCATCAATTTCTCAGAGTACCAAAATCTGTCACCCGTGTCTTCTGTTTCACAGTTGGAATCTGTCCTATAAATAGAGTATTCTTATTGTTAGACAACATTTTAGAATTGAAGATTTGTGTTCAGAATTCAACAGTGTTATTTTCATATATATTATATCCATATTTAAAAAATTTTTTGTCAATACTATGCAGGATTCAGCGACATTTCCCCAGTATATCACCATTCTTTATTATAAAATTAGAGAGTCTCCCTAATAGTATGTAAGAAAGAAAAGAGCTGCTCAGTGATTGAAATTTATTGTATAATTTTAAAATGCCATATAAGAGAGATCTTATGTGATACTTTTGCTTAAATTCAGACTCCCTAGTCAGAAATAGATTTCCATAGGTAGATGGATAGATTAGATAGATGGATGATAGATAGATGATTTATAGCATAGATTATAATAATTTCCTTCTACTTCGTTGCTCATTTATTCTTTAATATTTATTGATTTGCTACTACAGTACAGCGGTAGGCCCTGGGAATAAAAGATGATAAAGAAATCAGAACTGCCCTTAAGGCATCATAATCTAATGGGAAAAACAGACATGAAATAATTACAATACAGTGCTAACGGTGCCATTGGGTGGGGGGGGGGGGGAAACAAGGGCAAGAGGTAGGAATGGCAAATATTTTCCAAACTACCTTTGTCTTGAATTTGCACCATGCTCTGTTCAATTAGTGAACTTATGATTGATCCTGAATCAGCTCAAGCCACACAGGCTGAGTTAGATTCTCCCTCTTTGTGACGCCCTTAGAATTCATCACATAATCCTATATTTCTCTGCTTGTCCACCTCCCTGACTAGACTTGGATTATCTTGAACACAGGATTTTGTCTAATTATCTTTGTATCCAAAGCATCAGTCATAATTTTTGGTACGTAGTTGCTCCTCAATAAATGTTTGTAAACTGAATGAATGACCGAATGAATGAACTAAACAAAAGATGGGCAAGAATTTCTTTGAAGTCTTTATATATAAATTTATATTTAAACTACTAAGCATCTCATACTGTCCAGCTAAAATTCTGAAACTGCAAGTGAGGTTGAGAGGATCACCTAATGTCATGGGCTGGTCTCAATTTTGTTTTCTTGTCCAAAGCTCCAGACTTCGCAAATTCGACAGAGTTGTCTCCATTCACCATGCTGAAGCTCCGTAGGGACGGAAAACAGCTGCACCTTCCAGAGCAGCTTGTGAGATGTACAGAAAAGAACTGAATATTTCCTATATCAAGAAAATGGGCTTTTAAACACTTGTTGCATCTAATTCTGGTAATGTTTGCTTTTTAAAAAAATCGTCTACATAGTTATTATTTGCTGGCTCTGCAGTACCATTACATGACTGCTGCCTCAGCCTTTTGCAAGCAGTTATGGTGAGTTTTAAAATCAAGTAGCAGTGCAGGGGTGCAATTCTCCTGGTTCTCTAATGTAGCTCGAGTTCATGCCTTAGTATTTTTTAATCCATCATTATGTGATTCTTGATGGGCTTTGTTTTTTTTTTTTGAATTTTATTATATTTATTTTTTTATACAGCAGGTTCTTATTAGTTATCTATTTTATACATATTAGTGTATATATGTCAATCCCAGTCTCCCAATTCATCCCCCCCCAACCCCCCACCGCTTTCCCCCGTTGGTGTCCATGCATTTGTTCTCTACATCTGTGTCTCAAATTCTGCCCTGCTAACCGGTTCATCTGTACCATTTTTCTAGGTTCCACATATATGCGTTAATATACGATATCTGTTTTTATCATTCTGACTTACTTCACTCTATATGACAGTCTCTAGATCCATCCACGTCTCTACAAATGACCCAGTTTCGTTCCTTTTTATGGCTGAGTAATAGTCCGTAGTATATATGTACATCTTCTTTATCCTTTCGTCTGTCGATGGGCATTCAGGTTGCTTCCATGACCTGGCTATTGTAAATAGTGCTGCAGTGAATATTGGGGTGCATGTTTCTTTTTGAATTATGGTTTTCTCTGGGTATATGCCCAGTAGTGGGATTGCTGGGTCAAATGGTAATTCTATTTTTAACTTTTTAAGGAACCTCCATACTGTTCTCCATAGTGGCTGTATCAATTTGCATTCCCACCAACAGTGCAAGAGGGTTCCGTTTTCTCCACACCCTCTCCAGCAATTGTTGTTCGTAGATTTTCTGATGATGCCCATTCTAACTGGTGTGAGGTGATACCTCATTGTAGTTTTGATTTGCATTTCTCTTATAGTTATGTTGAACAGCTTTTCATGTGCTTCTTGGCCATCTGCATATCTTATTTGAAGAAATGTCTTTTTAGGTCTTCTGCCCATTTTTGGATTGGGTTGTCTGTTTTTTTTTAACATTGAGCTGCATGAGCTGTTCATATATTTTGGAAATTAATCCTTTGTCCACTGATTCATTAGCAAATATTTTCTCCCATTCTGAGGGTTGTCTTTTTGTCTTGTTTGTAGTTTCTTTTGCTTTGCAAAAGCTTTGAAGTTTCATTAGATCCCATTTGTTTATTTTTGTTTTTATTTCCATTACTCTAGGAGGTGGATCAAAAAAGATCTTGCTGTGATTTATGTCAAACAGTGTCTTCCTATGTTTTCCTCTAAGAGTTTTATAGTGTCCGGTCTTACATTTAGGTTTCTAATCCATTTTGAGTTTATTGTTGTATATGGTGTTAGGGAGTGTTCTAATTTCATTCTTTTACATGTAGCTGTCCAGTTTTCCCAGCACCACTTATTGAAGAGACTGTCTTTTCTCCATTGTATATCCTCGCCTCCTTTGTCATAGATTAGTTGACCATAGGTGCGTGGGTTTATCTCTGGGCTTTCCATCCTGTTCCATTGCTCTATATTTCTGTTTTTGTGCCAGTAGCACATTGTGTTGATTACGGTAGCTTTGTAGTATAGTCTGAAGTCAGGGAGTCTGATTCCTCCAGCTCCATTTTTTTCCCTCAAGACTGCTTTGGCTATTCAGGGTTTTTTTGTGTTTGCATACAAATTTTAGGATTTTTTTTGTTGTAGTTCTGTAAATAATGCCATTGGTAACTTGATAGGGATTGCATTGAATCTGTAGATTGCTTTGGGTAGTATAGTCATTTTCACAATATCGATTCTTCCAATCCAAGAATATGGTATATCTCTCCCTCTGTTGGTATCATCTTTAATTTCTTTCATCAGTGTCTTATAGTTTTCTGCATACAGGTCTTTTGTCTCCCTGGTAGGTTTATTCCTAGGTATTTTATTCTTTTTGTTGCAGTGGTAAATGGCAGTGTTTCCTTAATTTCTCTTTCAGAATTTTCATCATTAGTGTATAGGAATGCAAGAGATTTCTGTGCATTAATTTTGTATCCTGCAACTTTACCAAATTCATTGATTAGCTCTAATAATTTTCTGGTAACACCTTTAGGATTCTCTATGTATAGTATCATGTCTTCTGCAAACAGTGGCAGTTTTACGTCTTCTTTTCCAATTTGGATTCCCTTTATTTCTTTTTCTTCTCTGATTGCTGGGGCTAGGACTTCCAAAACTATGTTGAATCATAGTGGTGAGAGTGGACATCCTTGTCTTGTTCCTGATCTTAGAGGAAATGCTTTCAGTTTTTCACCATTGAGAATGATGTTTGCTGTGGGTTTGTCGTATATGGCCTTTATTATGTTGAGGTAGGTTCCCTCTGTGCCCACTTTCTGGACAGCTTTTATCATACATGGGTGTTGAATTTTGTCAAAAGCTTTTTCTGCATCTGTTGAGATGATCATATGGTTTTTATTCTTCAATTTGTTAATATAGTGTATCACATTGATTGATTTGCATATATTGAAGAATTCTTGCATCCCTGGGATAAATCCCACTTGATCATGGCATATGATCCTTTTAATGTCTTGTTTGGTTCTGTTTGCTAGTATTTTGTTCAGGATTTTTGCATCTATAGTCATCAGTGATATTGGTCTGTAATTTTGTTTTTTTTGTAGTATCTTTGTCTGGTTTTGGTATCAGGGTGATGGTGGCCTCATAGAATGAGTTTGGGAGTGTTCCTTCCTCTGCAATTTTTTGGAAGAGTTTGAGAAGGATGGGTATTAGCTCTTCTGTAAGTGTTTGATAGAATTCACCTGTGAAGCCATCTGGTCCTGGGCTCTTGTTTGTTGGAAGATTTTTAATCACAGTTTCAATTTCATTACTTGTGATTGGTCTGTTCATATTTTCTATTTCTTCCTGATTCAGTCTTGGCAGGTTGTGCATTTCTAAGAATTTGTCCCTTTCTTCCAGGTTGTCCATTTTATTGGCATAGAGTTGCTTGTAGTAATCTCTCATGATCTTTTTTATTTCTGCAGTGTCTGTTGTAACTTCTCCTTTTTCATTTCTAATTTTATTGATTTGAGTCCTGTCCCTCTTTTTCTTGATGAGTCTGACTAATGATTTATCAATTTTGTTTATCTTCTCAGAGAACCAGCTTTTATTGATCTTTGCTATTGTTTTCTTTGTTTCTACTTCATTTGTTTCTGCTCTGATCTGTATGATTTCTTTCCTTCTGCTAACTTAGGGTTTTGTTTGTTCTTCTTTCTCTAGTTCCTTTAGGTGTAAGTTTAGATTGTTCATTTGAGGTTTTGCTTGTTTCTTGAGGTAGGCCTGTGCTGCTATAAACTTCCCTCTTAGAACTGCTTTTGCTGCATCCCATAGGTTTTGGATCATCGTGTTTTCATTGTTTTGTCTCTTGGTATTTTTCATTTCCTCTTTGATTTCTTCAGTGATCTCTTGGTTTTTGATAACGTATTGTTTAGCCTCCATGTGTTTGTGTTTTTTACATTTTATTCCCTGTAATTGATTTCTCATCTCATAGTGTTGTGGTCAGAAAAGATGCTTGATATGATTTCACTTTTCTTAAATTTACTGAGGCTTGATTTCTGACCCAAGATATGATCTATCCTGGAGAATGTTCCATGTGCACTTGAGAAGAAAGTGTAGTCTGCTGTTTTTGGATGGAATGTCCTATAAAAATGAATTAAATCTATCTGGTCTGTTGTGTCATTTAAAGCTTGTGTTTCCTTGTTAATTTTCTGTTTGGATGGTCTGTCCGTTGTTGTCAGTGAGTTGTTAAAATCCCCCACTATTATTGTGTCACTGTCGATTTCCTCTTTTATAGCTGTTAGCAGTTGCCTTATGTACTGAGGTGCTCCTATGTTGGGTGCATATATATTTATAATTGTTATATCTTCTTCTTGGATTGATCTCTTGATTATTATGTAATGTCCTTCCTTGTCTCTTGTAACATTCTTTATTTTAAAGTCTATTTTTATCTGATATGAGAATGCTACTCCAGCTTTCTTTTGATTTCCATTTGCATGGAATATCTTTTTCCATCCCCTCACTCTCAGTCTGTATGTGTCCCTAGGTCTGAAGTGGGTCTCTCATAGACAGCATATATATGGGTCTTGTTTTTGTATCCATTCAGCGAGCCTGTGTCTTTTGGTTGGAGCATTTAATCCATTCACGCTTAAGCATTTAATCCGTTCACGCTTAATTATCGATATGTATGTTCCTCTCACCATTTTGTTAATTGTTTTGGGTTTGTTTCTGTAGATCCTTTTCTTCTCTTGTGTTTCCCACTTAGAGAAGTTCCTTTAGCATTTGTTGTAGAGCTGGTTTGGTGGTGCTGAATTCTCTTAGCTTTTGCTTGTCTGTAAAGCTTTTGATTTCTCCATAGAATCTCAGTGAGATCCTTGCCAGGTAGAGTAATCTTGGTTTTAGGTTCTTCCCTTTCAATCACTTAAATATGTCATGCCACTCCCTTCTGGCTTGTAGAGTTTCTGCTGAGAAATCTGCTGTTAACCTTATGGGAGTTCCCTTGTATGTTATTTGTCATTTTTCCCTTGCTACTTTCAATAAGTTTTCTTTGTGTCTAATTTTTGCCAGTTTTATTACTGTGTGTCTCGGCGTGTTTCTCCTTGGGTTTATCCTGTATGGGACTCTCTGTGCTTCCTGGACTTGGGTGGCTATTTCCTTTCCCATGTTAGGGAAATTTTCGACTATAATCTCTTCAAATATTTTCTCGGGTCCTTTCTCTCTCTCTTCTGCTTCTGGGACCCCTATAATGCGAATGTTGTTGCGTTTCACGTTGTCCCAGAGGTCTCTTATGCTGTCTTCATTTCTTTTCATTCTTTTTTCTTTATTCTATTCCACAGCAGTGAATTCCACCATTCTGTCCTCCAGGTCACTTATGCATTCTTCTGCCTCAGTTATTCAGGTGTTGATTCCTTCTAGTGTATTTTTTATTTCAATTATTGTATTGTTCATCTCTGTTTGTTTGTTCTTTACTTCTTCTAGGTCTTTGTTAAACATTTCTTGCATCTTCTCAATCTTTGCCTCCATTCTTTTTCCGAGGTCCTGGATCATCTTCACTATCATTATTCTGCATTTTTTTTCTGAAAGGTTGCCTGTCTCCACTTCATTTAGTTGTTTTTCTGGGGTCTTATCTTGTTCCTTCACCTGGTACATAGCCCTTTGCCTTTTCATCTTGTCTATCTTTCTGTGAATGTGGTTTTTGTTTCACAGGCTGCAAGATTGTAGTTCTTCTTGCTTCTGCTGTCTGCCCTCTGGCAGATGAGACTATCTAAGAGCCTTGTGCAAGTTTCCTGATGGGAGGGACTGGTGGTAGGTAGAGCTGACTGTTGCTCTGGTGGGCAGAGCTCAGTAAAACTTTAGTCTGCTTGTCTGCTGCTGGGTGTAGCTGGGTTCCCTGCCTGTTGGTTGTTTGGCCTGAGGCCACCCAACACTGGAGCCTACCCAGCTCTTTGGTGGGGCTAATGACAGACTCTGGGAGGGCTCACGCCAAGGAGTACTTCACAGAACTTCTGCTGCCAGTGTCCTTGTCCTCACGGTGAGACACAGCCACCCCCCACCTCTGCAGGAGACCCTTCCAACACTAGCAGGTAGGTCTGGTTCAGTCTCCCCTGGCTTCACTGCTCCTTCCCCTGGGTCCCGATTCACACACTACTTTGTGTCTGCCCTCCAAGAGTGGAGTCTGTTTCCCCAAGTCCTCTTGAAGTCCTGCAGTCAAATCCCACTAGGCTTCAAAGTATGATTCTCTAGGAATTCCTCCTCCCATTGCTGGACCCCCAGGTTGGGAAGCCTGACCTGGGGCTCAGAACCTTCACTCCAGTGGGTGTGCTTCTGTGGTATAAGTGTTCTCCAGTTTGTGAGTCACCCACCCAGCAGTTATAGGATTTGATTTTATTGTGATTGCGCCCCTCCTACCGTCTCATTGTGGCTTCTCCTTTGTCTTTGGATGTGGTGCATCTTTTCTGGTGAGTTCCAGTGTCTTCCTGTCGATGATTGTCCAGCAGCTAGTTGTGATTCTGGTGTTTTCACAGGAGGGAGTGAGAGCATGTCCTTCTACTCCACCATCTTGAACCAATGTCTTCATGGGCTTTTGAAAGACTATTTAGGAATCAGAGTGTTGTGCTGTTGACTTTCAGGTATTGGAATATTTTTCCCCCTTTTTGAAATACAGTCTAAAAATTCTGACTGCTCGTTAGAATTGACTCTAATAACTTACGGATTCCCATCACAGAAGTTAGCTCTACAGATAATCATCCTGTTCTGCTAAGTTCCATCAACTATATTTGCCCCAAATGCCTCTTTAGAAGGTTCTAGAAAAGTGTTAGTTTGGAAGACAGATGCCTTCCTGAAATTTTTTTTTAATGACTCTAAAGGGGAAATTTAGGTTGAGAATAACCAGATAACACTTCTTTCCTTTTCCTTCAAAATAATCAGGATGTGTTTTCCAAAATTCTGGAAGTTCAGTACTCTCACCTGGAGACAAAGCTGCCTTGTGTTCATTCTGAAGCAGCTGCTCCTGGTATACCCATATGTGCAGTATCAAAGGGAGCAGAAATCCAGCTAGCTTGTCCTTGCCTCATTCTCGTGTCAGTTCTGAGTGCTTCGTCTCCTTCTCTCTTTCTCTGCACTCTGGAGCACCTTCGTTTGACCCTGCCACTCCCCTGTTACTAAGCTCTTGCGGTCTGTGAAGAAGCCTGTTTGACGCCTTTCAGTTCTTGTTTGGCAGAAGAACTTCAAAATGTTCAAAAGAAACAATGGTCTAACTTGCCTAGGAAGTTAAATTTGATCATTCCCCTTGTGAAAGTGGCCTGTGATTGTATTCCAAGCTGCTAGGCTATCTCTTATTTTTTTTTAGTGGCTCAAAATTAGTAGAAAAATAAGGAAAGATCCAAAAGTTGTACTCAGAGTAAAAGTTATTTACGAGCAGCTGGTGTTCAAATGGGGGTTTAAAATGCAATTAGCACCTGTCTTCTAAATATCTGGTAAGCATAAACTGAAATGTGTATCTCATCTGTAAAATGGTCTGTTGCTTTTTGTGAGAAGAAATATAAGCATAAAAATATAAATAGAAAAGAATTAATTCAGTGATGATATTCTTTATTGGCTTTTTAAGTAGAAACATAACATGTAACAGGTTTTACTGAAAGGGACCTAAGATATAATTTAGACTCATGACCTCTAAGAAGATCATAGTATTTCTTCCTGATAACACAGCTGAACTGGGAACAGTGAAACTACAACTCAGGACTCCTCATCCTACTGTGCGCTTCTCACTTTAAGCATCAGGTTCAATGAATTTGCAGACTGTTTGCTAAGTTAGGGCTTCTTACACTGGGATCTTTGGAAGGGATTTGTAGATCTTCTCTAATTTCATGTAATTTTCAGTGTGAATGTGCATTTTCTTCTGGGGGGAGCATAGCTTTCAAAAGACTCAGAATAGCCCATCCCATACTCCCCCTCGCCCCGAAAAATGAGGTATAAGAACCTTTAAATTAAATAAATATTTGTTTTCTCTTAATGTAAAAATCATGGATAAATGTGTTAGTGCTGTATCTTCCTTCTCTCAGCTATCCATATATGAAGTTAGTGTAGTTTCAGTTCTAATTCAGTTGTCCATGGAGAAGGCAAAGGACCACCAAGTGAAAAAAAGTGAATCCATATACCTAGACCTTACATAATCAATCTGTTAAGAGATCTTTCATTTACACCCTCTGCCTATATATATGGTTTCCATTTCCTCACCACTTAGCCCACTAACCTCCCCCCCACCCCTCCAACTCCTTCCTGGAGGAACTGTCAAAATATCTAACTTATATATCATAGTAAGGCAGCTCTCTTAGGCAACTACTGAAGACCTGTTGGAAAAAATTAGTAAAGGGGTTTGTTTGCTCTTTTTAAATTATCCATCTAAATTCTTTATTATATATTGTTCATTATTGTAGTAATGTGGTTCCCTTTTTGGCAATTTTCTTTTCTCAGCTAGTATAGCACTATTTTCTCTTCAGCTGGCTCTGATTCCACCTTCTTCTCCCACCTTCTGACTCCAGATATCCAAAAATCTTTAGTTTTTGACCTTCTTCATATGCATAATATGTTATACACATTTCCTCGGGGGTCTCATTCATTCTGAAGATTTAAATGTGTTCTCTCCACCTAGGAATCCCAAATCTTCCTCTCCAGCTTCTTTCTTAACATCTTATATTTCCAACCAGTTAGATTTAAGCCCAGTCTATTTTATATTCCTCCATCAAATATGGACCGTCCCCATATATTCTCAAAGGAAATGAATCTCTCATATGCAAATTGAATCTCCCTTCTGCATTCCAAGTGTCTGACAACAATACCAACTTTTTCACTATCTCCAAATTGAGACGTTCAAACTAGTTTTTGACATCCTATTCTTTTTTATTGGCAGCATCCAAGAACTATCTACATTCTGTTTGTTTTTCCCACTGGATAGCTTTTGCTTTCAGTTTATTTGATAAATAAATGTTTTTTGAGAATCCAGTAGGTACCAGGTGATTTGCTAGGTGCTGTGGGGGAACCAAGATGAATAGGCTGTGTTTTAGCCCTCTAAGGAGTCACTAACGACGAGTATGAAGCATATTTACAAATAGCTACAATGTAAGGCCTTCATAGCATTGGCAGTGGCTACCCCAACTCCAATTATGCCTTGCTATTATTGACTTCTGTCCAAATCCATAGCCATATATAGGGTTTATTTCAGACTTTTCCATTCTGCACACCTTACTTTATTTTTATTTTCTTACTTTTTCACTCATGGTCATTCTAACTACATGATTTTGATTTGGATTTTTTTCTCTCTTTGATTTTTCCTCTCTTCTGGGTCTATGTGTAGAAGGTTATGACTCCGTAATCCTCCTGTTGATCCAGTAGAGGGTTTTTTTTTGAGCCGTGCCCTTTGGCAATCAGCATGAACCAGAGGATAGCCTGGACATTCACATTCCTACCTGAAAAGCTGATTTTAATTAACTGACGCTCCCTTTCTCCAACTCTCTTTGGACTTGAAAAGCTGAGATCATTTACTGCTTCAGCTTGGGCTGTGTTTTTCTTACTGGGGGAGATCTGCCTTTTGCAGTTATGGTAAGGATGACTTTCAAGGCCCAAGTCATGTCTGAGTATCCTTCTCTTCCCACCTGGAACACTTTGGTATGCTACAAGTGGTGATAAAGTGATCACTAGGCCCAGATTGACAAAAGGGGACCTGACTGCCCAATAAACAAAGAACTGGGCCCAGTGTTTGGTTGCCCAGGCAAAAGGCTGCCAAAGCAAAAACCTATTCTTAAAACTAGGCATATTTGTTTATATTTCTTCTGCCATTAATTAATCCATGAAAGCATCATTTTCACATCCTTTTTTTTACAACAGGAAATCCGGGCTTCCCTGGTAGCGCAGTGGTTGAGAGTCCACCTGCCGATGCAGGGGACACGGGTTCGTGCCCCGGTCTGGGAGGATCCAACATGCCGCATAGCAGCGGCTGGACCCGTGAGCCATGGCCGTTGAGCCTGCGCGTCCAGAGCCTGTGCTCCGCAACGGGAGGGGCCACGACAGTGAGAGGCCCGCGTACTGCAGGAAAACAAAAAACAGGAAATCCATTTTATTCAACTCTTCTAAGATCTTACGAGTGAACAGTCGTTGAAACATGATTTTGTTTATTTTTAGGATAAGATTTTACAGATTATTTGTAAATAAAGAAGAAAAGAGAGGTAATAGCCACATTCTTGCCTTGATCTTTTGCGGTACGCGGGCCTCTCACTGCTGTGGCCTCTCCCGTTGCGGAGCACAGGTTCCGGACGCACAGGCTCAGCGGCCATGGCTCACGGGCCCAGCCACTCCGCGGCATGTGGGATTTTCCTGGACCAGGGCACGAACCCGTGTCCTCTGCATCGGCAGGCGGACTCTCAACCACTGCGCCACCAGGGAAGCCCCTTGCCTTGATCTTGTTTCTAACCTGAAAGATTATCCAATTGACTAATGAAACATAGGTGGTAAATGTAATTATCTACCTTTGAAAGCACTCCTTTTGGGGGTGGCAGGTGTGTGCATGTGCGCGCACCTGTCTGTCTCTGAGATTGCTGCTTTGCAATTTTGTATTTTATATTCTGGGAAATCTCACCTTTCAATTCTCTGTTTAGAAAACAGAAATTCAGGATCTCTTCAAATATTCATTCCTGTGACTCTGAAGTGGGGGGTGTGGAGGGGAATGAATAGGTCACTGCACTGAGAGGAATTATAAGGGTATAGTGACATCTACAGGTAGCATGTATATTGTCAGATAGGATGTGGTTACCATCTGCTGAGGAATGAACTGTTGTTAACAAGCCTCTCTCTGCCTTAAGTTTGTTCAAACATGCCTTGCCCAAGGTAATCAACACAAAAGGTTAGGACAATTATACTGGAATAGATGATGTAAGGGATCTCGCTAAAATTACAATTTCTGTAATAAAGGGGCCTTATTTTACCTACTTTCTTATACCTAGTCTATCTTTGTTTTTGAAATGGGAAAAGCATTTTGATTAGCAGTTCATTCGAAAATGAAATTATATATAAGCCATACCTGTATAGTTGATAAAAGTAGTCACTGAAAATTCATGGAAATCACAGAGAAAGAATATGCCAATTAGAAATTCAAAAAGTCATTTTTGGCTCTCAGTGACAAAAGAACCAAAATAAAACCATTCTGTTCCAGTAAATAACCAGTAGTAACAACTCAGGTTAACATTATGTCAGAAATCATTCCTACATTTTCTTAAGCAAAGGAGGGAGAAGAACAGTAACAGTAGGGGGTGTGGTTAGTAATAAATTATAATTGAATTAGGCTCATTAGTGTCAGTTATTTTGCTGTCTTTGCAAAAACAAAACAAATCAGGGACAGGAAAAAATAAAAGTTAAGCTCCTTGTAGGGTGAGATTATGTTATAGATTCTGTATTTCTCATGGTGGCTAGACATACATAGTGAATAGTTGCTCAACTGAGAAAAAAATAGAAAGATGTAAAGCTGCTTTCAAAACTCCTTATTCTAATGTCTATTAATTTAGTAGAAAAGAATGAGATGTTTAAGCATAGTTGGGATTTAGCAGTCAAGTTGCTAAGACATCTTTTTCAGTATTCACTCTGTGCAAAGTGCTACACGAACCTACTTAAAGGTGGGAAAATCCAACTGCTTAATTAGTTCTTATTACTTCTTCATGCCTTCTTTTTATTCTTGTATCTTTCCACTTCCAATATTTACTTTAACATCAAAGAGGGATACACTAAGATATATATCTTTTCCCCAACAATTTCAAGTGTTTTTTCCATTTCATCGCTTTCGTTTGTATGTTTTTGTTTTATAATCTAGAATATCTTTTCTTTCTCTGAATATACAACTCCTATGCAGCGCAAATGTCCCATTCTCTAAGTCTTTCCTGGATAAATCAAAATAGTTATTTATTCCTTTTTTGAATTCTCTTATTCCTTTTTTGAATTCTCTTAACACTCTTATGTCACCTGTCATCTTTTACCTTGAGATTAACAATATTTATCTATTTTAGCTCTCCTTAGATATATTGAGGGCAGGAACAATCTTGAACATTTTTATTTATGTGCCTTGCATACCTTGGGTACTCAATAAATATTTGTTGAGTAAAGTAAAAGATTCATCCTGTGGAAGTTGAGTAACAATTTAAGACTTAGAGGATAAGGTAATAGTTACAAAAATGAGTTCACAAGCCTGTTAATTGGTCCCTGTTTTAAGGGGTCTTCTTTATTCCTGAAGATCTCTTTTGACATAAATCAAAATCTTAAACATAATCTAGGATTTCATTTGTGTACTTATCTGAGAAGGAAGAATAGGCTTAAACACATATGGATGACTGGAGAGAGAGGGAGGGCGATAGAGCAGTCTGAATTCCCTCCTTTTGGCATGCGAAAATATATGAATTTCCAGTGGTCACTACCAAGATTACCTGGCTAGAGCAAGTTTGCTAATAGCCCAATCAAGGAGGCTGGCTACCACGTGAGGCACCTTAGCAACAGGCAACTATAGGATGTTCTGCTAAATGGGGACCCCATCTGTCAGGGAACAGCATAGTAGAGAGGCTTCTTGGAGACCCACGAAGAACCTAGATGTATGTCCAATGATCAGATCGATATTTCAGCATTGCCACACAGAGGGCATCTTCAGCCTGTCAGTATTAGAGAGGCAGGAATAGCCACAGAGAGGGTTATTAAAGAGAGAGGAAAAAGGTGTCTCAGAGCCAGACCCTGCCAACACCTTCCATCTCAAATCTCATAGTCAGGACTGCCACTCAAGCCTGACCTGAGGATAAGGAAAGGAGATGAGATTTAAAACAACTTTGAAATTAATGCTTTAATTTGAACTAAATTTTTATACCCGAAAGTGGCCACAAAGCTAGGGAATCTTCATAAGATCATATTGCTGTACTGGAAAGGGAGATCCAACAGTACTCGAGAGAAGACAGTAATTGGAAACACTGAAGCCACTTTATCTTGATTTTGCACCAAGCTGAAACTTCTCAGTAAACCCAGTTACATTAGTCAACAAAGGACTGTCTTGGTCTTCTACGGCTGCCATAACAAAATATCATAGACCGGGTGACTTAAACAACAGAAATGTATTTTCTCAAAGTTTTGGAGGCTGGAAAATTCAAGATCAAGTTTCCGGCAGGGTTCAGTGTCTGGTGAGAGCCCTCTTTCTGTCTTGTAGATGGCCACCTTCTTGCTGAGTCCTCACGTGGCACAGAGAGAGATGGAGAGAGATGAGATCGATCTCTGGTGCTTCTTCATTTTTTATAAGGACGTCAGTTCTATCAGATTAGAGCTCCACCCTTATGACCTCGTTTGACCTTTACCACCTCCTTAAAGGCCTTACCTCCAATAGAGTCTCATGGTGGGGGGGGGCGGCTAGGGTTAAACATATGACTGTAGGGGGACACAGCTCATTCCATAGCAAAGACTGCTTGCCATGAGGCACAGACTGTTTAGAGACAGAATAAAATAGAGAAAACCAGGCTAGAAAATGATTCTCGATTCCTTCCATTCCGTTCCAGTGTCTGGATATTGCAATTACAAATGGAAGCAAGAGCTTTCAGGCTTCATTAAATAAATCTTGGTTTTACGGTCATGATTAAGATCAAAGGAACCAAAAAGCTTATTGGAAACTCAGAGGCTCAACTCTTTGTCCCCAGTGCCAGAGGTAGTTGATGCTTCCAAATCCTGGGGGACTTCTGGGGTGGGTGGATTTTCACAATAATTCAGCATGGCATAAAAGTCAAATATGTTCTTCAAAAATTGACATGGGCCATTGGTAGTCTAGAACTCAACAGTAGCAAGCCTAAACTTAATCAACAGTACCTTGGAGAATATAGATAGTAGGAATTATATTGGAAATTTAAGGCCAAGTACAAAAAAACCCCAAAAGATTGCATCTGAAAACTACTTGTTAAGTCAGAATAGAAAGTCTCCTCTTAAAAAAGAAATGGTTCTGACTTCCAGTTTTACGTCTGACACATAAAGAGCTTCGAAGTACTCACAAGAAGAGCTTTGGACTTCCCTGGCAGCGTAGTGGTTAAGAATACGCCGGCCAATGCAAGAGACACACGTTCAATCCCTAGTCCGAGAAGATCCCACATGCCGCAGAACAACTAAGCCCGTGTGCCACAACTACTGAGCCTGCGCTCTAGAGCCCGCGAGCCACAACTACTGAGCCCACATGCCACAACTACTGAAGCCTGTGCGCCTAGAGCCCATGCTTCGCAACAAGAGAAGCCACCGCAATGAGAAGCCTGCGCACTGCAAGGAAGAGTAGCCAACGCTTGCCTCAACTAGAGAAAGCCCGTGCACAGCAACAAAGACCCAACGCAGCCAAAAATAAATTTATTTTTAGAAAAAGAGAGAGCTTTCCTCAAGGTAAAAATCAACAATTCTTGTATTCATCAGAGAATGGAGCTCATAGGGAAACTCCTGCCCTCCAAACTAGAGAGACAAACAGAAAAAGCAAGGACACCAGAGGAAATTTTAGCTTCTGACACCACAATTGCAACAAAAAGTATACACAGTGTACCTCCTAGTCAGATAAATTTAAACCTCATACTACCTCAGTTCCTTTTACCCAGTACATCATGTTTGGCTATAAAAAAAATCACAAGTCGTACTAAAAGACAAAAAGCACACTCTGAATGAACAAAGGAAGCATCAGAACCAGACTCAGATATGGCAGAACCAGACTCAGATATGGAATTATCAGACTGAGAATTTAAAATAGCTACAGTTAATATGCTAAGCATTCTCAGGGAAAAAGTAGACAAATGCAAGAAAAGGTAGGCAATGTAAGCAGAGAGATGAAAACTTTAAGAAAGAATCAAAAGAAAATGCTAGAAATCAAAAACACTGTAACAGAAATGATGAATGTATTTGATGGATTCACTCATAAAGAATCAGTGAACTTGAAGATAGATCAATAGAAACTTCCAAAACTGAAATACAAAAGGAAAAAAAATGAATGAAAAAGACTGAACAGAGTATTCAAGAACTGTGGGACAATTACAAAAAGTGTATATACACGTAATATCAATACCAAAAGGAGAAGAAAGAAAGGAACAGAAGAAATATTTGAAGTTTTAAAGGCTAAGAATATAAAGCAGAAACTAATACACCATTGTAAAGCACTTATACTCCAATAAAGTTGTTGAAATAAATAAAGGCTGAGAATTTTCCAAAAAATGAAAGACAGACACCAAACCACACATCCAGGAAGCTCAGAGCACAACAAACAGGATAAATGCCCAAAATTTGATATCTAGGCATATCATATTCAAACTGCAGAAAATCAAAGACAAACAGAAAATCTTGAAAGAAGCCAGAGAAAATAATGTCTTACCAACAGAGGAATAAGAACAATTAAATCGAACTTATCTTCAGAAACCATCCAAGCAAAAAGAGAATAAAGTAAAATATTTGAAGTATTGCTGACTGTGAGGATGGCGGAGAGGGGGAAGCTAATTGTGGTGATGGGAGACGAGGACACGGTGACTGGCTTCCTGCTGGGTGGCATAGGGGAGCTTAACAAGAACCGCCACCCTAATTTCCTGGTGGTGGAGAAGGATACTACCATCAATGAGACGGAAGACACGTTCCCGTGGTTTCTAAATCGGGAGGACATCGGCATCATCCTCATCAACCAGTACATCGCAGAGAGGTGCAGCATGTGCTCGATGCCCACCAGTGCTTCACTGCAGCGCTGCTGGAGATCCCATCCAAGGAGCACCCCAGTGATGCTGCCAAGGACCCCATCCTGCGCAGGGCCAGGGGCATGTTCATGGCCCACGACCTACGCTAGGGGACTCCCCACAGTCATGCAGCCTCTCCCCAGGCTTGCCATCAACCCTTCTCTAAGATTTGAGCCTCTGAGTTCCAATTCCCTGCCCCTTCCCACTCCACTGAGAGGCTCGGTGAGGTGCTTCCAGGTTGCTGGAGCTCTGTCATTGAAATCAAGGCTGGTTAGGGTTTAAACAAAAAAAGAAAAAGAGAGGAGACACAAATTACTGGTATCAGAAATGAAAGAGGAACCAGCTCTACTAATCCCATGGACAGTAAAATGATAATAAAAGAATACAGTAGACCCTTGAACAACACAGGTTTGAACTACAGAAGTCCATTTATACACAGGTTTTTTTTCAATAAATACTACAACACTACATGATCCACAGTTGGTTGAGTCCTTGGATGCAGAACCATGGATACGGAGGGCCTACTATAAAGTTATGCGTGGATTTTTTACTGCACAAGGAGTCTGTGCCCCTAACCACCACATTGTTTAAGTGTCAACAGTATTTTGAACTCTACACCCACAAATTTGATAAAAGGTGAAATGGACCAATTCTTTGAAAGACATAATCTACCAAAACTCACACAAGGGGAAATAGGCAATCTGAGTAGACTTACAACTATTAAAGAAATTGAAATCAATAATTAATAACCTTCCAGAATAGCAAGGACCAGGCCCAAATGGTTTCACTATTGAATTTCACCAAACATCTAAGAAACAAATGATACCAATTCTCTACAATCTGTTCCAAAAAATAGATGCAGTGTGAACACCTCGTAACTCATTTTATGAGGTCAGCATTATCTAATACCAAACCCAGGCAAAGACATTACAAGAAAGGAAAACTACCAATCAATATCTCTCATGAACATAGATTCAAAAATCCTCAGCAAAATATTAGGAAATAAAATTCAATGATGTATAAAAAGGATTATACACCACAACCAAATGTGTATTCCAGGTATCCAAGGGTAGTTCAAAATTTTAAAGTCAATTAATGTAATTCATTACATCAACAGGCTGAAGCAGAAAAATCATACGATCATATTAGTGGATGCAATAAGAACATTCAACAAGATACAACACCCTTTCATGATAAACTCTCAGTAAACTAGAAATGGAGGGGAAATTTTTTCAACTTGATAAAGAACATCTTCAAAAAGACTACAATTAATATCATAATGGTGAAAAACTAGACTTTCCCCCCTAAGATGGGGAACAAGGCAAGGACGTCCCCTCTCACTACTCTTTGTCAAAATTGTACAGTACAATTATAAATTGTACTGTAAACCCTATGTAATGTAATAAAAAAAGACAAGAAAAGGAAGGAAAATTTAGAAGAGGGAGTAAAACTGTCTTTGTTTGCAGGTGATGTTATTGTCTATATAGAAAAATCTCAAAAAATTGACCAAAAAACCCCTTCTGGAACTAATAAGCAATTATTGCACAGATGCAGGATTCAGGGTTAATATATGAAAGTCTGTTGTTTCCTATATATCAGCAGCGAACATTTGGAATTTGAGTATAAAAAGTAAAATACCATTTACATTAGAAGCAAAAAAATTAAAATACCTAGGCATGAATCTAACAAAATTTTATAAGGTCTATATAAGGAGAACTACAAAACTGATGAAAGAAATCAAAGATCTAAATAAATGGAGAGATATTCCATGTTCTTGGATAGGAAGACTCGATATTGTTGAGATATTAGTTATTCCTAACATAATCTATAGGTTCAACACAATCCCAATGAAAATCCCAGAAGTTTTACTTTGTGGATACCAACAAACTGGTTCTAAAGTTTATATGGAAAAGCAAAAGTTCCAGAATAACCAATTCAACACTGTAAAGGAACACAGTTGGGGGACTGGCAGTACTCTAGTTCAAGACTTACTCTAAAGCCACAGTAATCATGACAGTGGTGGTGTTGTTAAAAGAATAGACAAATCAACTTAATGGACCAAAAACCCCAGAAATAAACCCACACAAATATGAGCAACTAATTGTTGACAAAGGAGCAAAGGCAATCCAGTGGAAAAGGATAGTGTTTTCAACAAATGGGGCTTAACAACTGCCATTCATATTCAAGAAAATGAATCTAGACACTGACCTTATATCTTTTAAGAAAAGTGACTCAAAATCAATCATAGACCAAAATGTAAAATGCAAAAATATAAAACTTATAAAAATATAAAACGATAACAGAAGAGAAAATCTAGGTGACCTTGTGTTTGACAATGAGTTTTTAGATACAATACTAAAAGCATGCCCCATGAAAGAAAAAATAGCTAGGTTAGAGGTCATTGAAGTGAAAAAGTTCTGCTCTGCAAAAGACACTCTGTTAAGAGAATGCAAAGACAAGGCACAGCCAGGGAGAAAATATTTACAAAAGCATATCAGATAGAGGACTTGTATCCAAAACATATAAAGAGCACTTAAACCTCAACAACAACAACAACAACAAAATGAACAACCCAATTTAAAAGCTGGCAAAAGATCTAATCAGCTTACCAAAGTAGACATACAGATAGCAAATATGGCACATATGAAAAGATGCTGCACATCATACGTCATTAGAGAATTGTAAATTAAAACATCGATAAGATACTACTACACACCTATTAGAATGGCCAGAATCCAAAACTCTGACAACATCAAATGCTGGTGAGGATATGGAGCAACAGGAGTTCTCATTCATTGCTGGTGGAGATATAAAATGGTACAGCCACTTTGGAAGATAGTTTGGAAATTTCTTACAAAGCTAAACATAGTCTTGCCATATTTTAGCATTCATGCTCTTTGGGATTTATCCAAATGCATTGAAAATTATGTCCACATAAAAACCTACACAGGAATGTTTATAGAAGATTTATTCATAAATGTCAAAATTGGAAGGAACCAAGATGTCTTTCAGTAGGTGAATGGATAAACAAATTGTGATGCAGTCATGCATGCAATAGAATATTATTCTGTGATAACAAGAAATGAGGTATCAAGCCATGAAAAAAAAATGGCGGAAACAAGCATAGTGTTACCTGAAAGAAGCCAATCTGAGGGAATTTCCTGGTGGTCCAGTGGTTAAGACTCCGTGCTTCCACTGCAGGGAGTCCAGGTTCAATCCCTGGTTGGGAAAGTAATCCTGCAAGCCACACAGCGCAGCCAAACAAAACAAAACAAAGCAGAAGAAGCCAATCTGTAAAGGCTATATATACTGTATAATTCCACCGGCAGTTAAGTCCCCTACATATGAACAAGTTCCATTCCGAGAGCACGTTGTAAGTCCAGTTTGTTCGTAAGTCCAACAAAGTTGCCCTAGGTACCCAACTAACACAATCGGCTATATAGTGCTGTACTGTAATAGGTTTATAATACGTTTGCATCTTTGAAAGTTCGCAACTTGAAGGTTCGTATGTAGGGGACTTACTGTATATGACATTCTGGAAAAGGCAAAACTATGGAAACAAAAAGATCAGTGGTTGCCAGGTGTTGAAGAAAGGGGGAAGGAGGAATAGTTGGAGCATAGGGAATTTTTTAGAGCAGTGAAACGCTTCTGTATCAGAGGGAGAGAGAGGAAGGGGAGGGAGGGAGGGAGGAAAGAAGGAGAAACAATTTGTATAGATCAGCATTTTCTAAGAGCATTTCCTACATTAATGGACATGTTCTATATCTCTGCTGTCCAGTATGAGAGCCACATGTGACTACTGAACATTCGAGATGTGGATAGTGCAGCTAAAGAACTGAATTTTAAATTTTATTTAATTTTTATTCATTTAAATTTAAATAGTCACATGTGGCTAATGGCTACTGTATTGAACAGCACAAGTATATATACTTTTCTCAATTGAGAAAATTCAGTGTTGAAAAACATCTTTTGGGTAAGTCATTTTTGAGAGTCTACTACACTTAAAATAGTAACTTTAAATATTCTGCATATTAAAAGAAGTAAAATCTGTGCTCCTCCTCCTGGAAATTTATTTGAGGGGAAATGCATGAACAATTAAGTAACAACTGAAATGTGACCTATGAAATGTAACCTCTACACATAACCTACAGACACTACTTTCAGCTGTAAGTGTGAGGATATAAAGAAACTTAATTATAAGGATAGAAGTGAAAAGAGGTTAATAAATAAATGAAGTCTTTAAAAGGAATGGAAAAAGAATATTATATGTGACCTGAAACCTGTTTTTATTCTCACCTACCAAAAAATTCTAGATATTAATAGTGCCCTAGGAGGGTTTCAAGTAACATTTTGAGACATTCTTATTTTATTCATCCTGTCACAATTTGGACAGTTTGAGGCCTGTATTTTAATAAATGTCCATAGCTACCTTAAAAATGTTCATTACTGGAGGAAAACTCAGCACTTGAATATGATCATCAAAAATTTTCAGAGAAGTTCCAGAATATCTATAGACTTCCCATTAATATGTTTAAATTTAAATGAAAAACACCTTATCTTCTGGGAAAACCTTAATTTCTAAAAGTTTAACACTTCTTAATGAAGTGCTAACAAGACATCAGTGTGGGTAACAGTGTGGCTCCAAAGTCGGCTTCTCATCAGAATCACTTGAGGCTAAAAAAATGGCTCTGAAGAACCTAGGGGCAGGACAGGAATAAAGACGCAGACATAGAGAATGGACTTGAGGACACGAGATGGGAGAAGGGTAAGCTGAGACGAAGTGAGAGAGTGGCGTGGACATATATACACTACCAAATGTAAAATAGACAGCTAGCGGGAAGCAGCCACATAGCACAAGGAGGTCAGCTTGGTGCTTTGTGTCCACCTAGAGGGATGGGACAGGGAGGGTGGGAGGGAGACGCAAGAGAGAGGAGATATGGGGATATATGTATAGGTATAGCTGATTCACTTTGTTATACAGCAGAAAGTAACACAACAATGTAAAGCAATTATACTCCAATAAAGATGTTAAAAAAATAAAAAATAGGGCTTCCCTGGTGGCGCAGTGGTTGAGAGTCCGCCTGCCGATGCAGGGGACGCGGGTTCGTGCCCCGGTCCGGGAGGATCCCACATGCCGCGGAGCGGCTGGGCCGGTGAGCCATGGCCGCTGAGCCTGCGCGTCCGGAGCCTGTGCTCCGCAACAGGAGAGGCCACAACAGTGAGAGGCCCGCATACCGCAAAAAATAAATAAATAAATAAAATAAAAAATAACAGAAAATTTAATTCTCTGTGAAGAAAAAAAAAAACAAAAAATCTCGATTCCAAGGCTGCTCTTAGGTTACAGTGGGCCTAGAAATCTGTATTCTCAGTAACTCCCCAAGTGATTTCAATTATGGGGGTATGGTACCCATTCTTTTTAAGAGCTCACAATTTCTGTTACCCATTGCTTTGCCTCAGCTAATGCTGAGAGACTGGAAAGAACCCACCGCTTCCCCAGTATCCTGTCATTTTGTTTTACTTCCAGTGTTCCCGTTTCCCATCCCACTCGCTGCAAAACACACAAATCCACTTTCTCCCTACATCACTTGTATGACTCTCAGCAGCATGACTGTGCATTCTAGATATGTGAATGGACTCTGAATTTAACAAAGATCTCCTTTAATTTAAACAGAGCTCTAATTTAAAACAGTGCTCCTTTAATTTCAACACCTATTCGTTTGTATTGTAATATCTTTGTACCTTTTATTTATCATTTGATATTGATCTGGATTTTGAATCCTTAGTGTTTTTTTGTCATTACTCAGTGTGGAGTCCATTTTGTTCTTTAAATAGCTTACCTATGTCTTCACCTTCTGTGGAGTACTGAAAGCCAGGGAAGTCTTGGTTCTATCGATTTGGACCTGGATGCACATTTGATAAAATCCAGAACTTAAGGCCCCATCTCTTTAGATCACAGACAGTTGATCTAGACTTCTAGCTTTCAGTCGCAAATGTCACATTAAATCCAACTCATTAACTAAATATCTAACAAATGTAGGCCACTTGGTCATTGGGTGTTTAGTAGATATTAAAGTCTGGAGAAAAATTACGTTCTACATTCTACACGTCAATCTCTGACAAAGCCTGAAATTCAAATCCTGACGGTGGATTTTTGTTTCCGTTTATTCTTGCTCTCTGAATACCCTATGCAATTTTTAAGCTATTTTCTCTGTAGGGTTCTTCTTTTACAAGAAAAATCATTGTCAATGGCTTAAACAAAGTCCTGCAGTAATCATAGCAGTATATAGTCATTCGATGAAGAAAAGTAGGGAGGAATAATTAAAAGGGCAGCATTCTTTTCTTGGGGCTGAGTTTCTTCACCCATCTGCAAACTGAAAAGAACTAACTAGGTGGTAGGAGTCTGCCATTGTTCACTAGGTGGTTTGTGTATGCCAAGCTGAGATTTTTTCAGAGTCTTCCAAAATTGCCTAATAACTAATAGAAAGAATAGTTTGATGACAGCAGATGTCTCTGAGTAGTGGAGATTATATTGTTATTTTTCTTTGTGCTGTTCCTACTTCCTTCCCTCTCTATAACGATCACTTTAAGCATTAATATTTTTGAATAGATTTTTACAATGAAATGGAAAAACCAGTTAGAAGAATCATAAGAATGATTTTCTAAAATTAAACTGGAATTTTGAAAAACTGATAATCCTCTTAAACATTGATTGAGTTGTTTTTGTTTTTTTTTTTGCGGTATGCGGGCCTCTCACTGTTGTGGCCTCTCCCGCTGAGTTTTAGTTTATGCCAAATGTCTCTCAAAGGTGAACTCGCTAAACACCAGTACTTCTGACTCTATGTAATGTATTATCCTTAATTGACATTGATATTCTATAGAAGAGTTTTATGCTTTCATGATTTCCTGAAAATGAAAGTAAGTTTTTCACCTTTCTGTAAGCAAAAAGTTCTTCTAATTCCTTGGATTTTTAAAAGCTACCACCTAAAGAAAGCATAGAAGTTATCTTTTTTTTTTTTTTTTTTTTTGGCGGTACGCGGGCCTCTCACTGCTGTGGCCTCTCCCGCTGCAGAGCACAGGCTCCGGACGCGCAGGCTCAGCGGCCATGGCTCACGGGCCCAGCCGCTCCACGGCATGTGGGATCTTCCCAGACCGGGGCATGAACCCGTGTCCCCTGCATCGGCAGGCGGACTCTCAACCACTGCACCACCAGGGAAGCCCCTGATGGAGATGTTTTTATTTTGACCTGGGTTTCTTGCTCTATAATGAAAGAATGGTATTTGGTAGCACATAATTATAAAACTTGAAGTTGTCTCCCAATATCAATGGATACTCTAAAGGTGTGTTTTCAAATGAAAAGATTTTTAGTAAAGTCACAAAGCCCTGTTACAGTTCCCTGTTGAATAATTTTATAATATTTTAAAATCATATACATATCCAAATATCATAGAGGGAAATATTTAAGTACTAAAATCCCATTGAAGAGGCATTGCTAAAATATATGCCGGAGGCACAGGTTTCAGAAATGGTTATATTTAATATCTTTATTAATTAGCTAGTACATGACTAAAACAGTATTTTAACGACAGTCATGAGTTTTGTTCCACTGAGAGATGAAGACACTAATGAATACTGAAATTACCCAAGAGATGCACTAATATAGCTCTAAATATGTTACTTATATGCTGTTTTTTTTAAATGTCCGCTATCTTGAGCCACCATCTTCTTTCTCTTTTATTTGAAATCCTTTGAAATACAGCATTTAAGAAAGTAGCTTGCTCAGATCAACGTACTTCTAATTATCTGTACACCCTAAGTCCAAATCACAAGGTAAAGGTTGGGTTTGCATTATAGCTTTGCCTAGGAAATTGCTTTAGTTTTTAAATTTATTTGAACTGTAAAGAGGAAAACGGATGTGTGTTTTTAGCTGTACTCCTCTAGACTTCTGCAGGCATCTCTGGGTCATTGCTCTCAGCCCCTGTCTCTATTCCCTGCCTTTGTCTTTCCCAGATCAACTATGTGTGTCTTCTGCAGGAACATGGCCTGCACCAGTTTCTGAACTAAACACTGTAAGAATAGCAGAAAGAATACCAATAACCTCAATCCTAACATCTGGAGAAGTCCAGAATCAGGTCTTTTGAAAGACACAGTACCCTGTACCACTTGGATGAATTGCAGGCACTTGTGTAGCTTCCTTATTACTGTGTTCCCCTGCCACTTCCACTATGTAAAACCAGTTTATAAGATAGAATTTCTCCCTTGTGGTTTCCAAACATTCCCATTCTCCACTGAGCCTGAATACCTACCCTGTAGTCACACCTTTATTTATTTTTTTTTTATTTTTATATTTTTGCGTTACGCGGGCCTCTCACTGTTGTGGCCTCTCCCGTTGCGGAGCACAGGCTCCGGACGTGCAGGCTCAGCGGCCACGGCTCATGGGCCCAGCCGCTCCGCGGCATGTGGGATCTTCCTGGACCGGAGCACGAACCCGTGTGCCCTGCATAGGCAGGCGGACTCTCAACCACTGCGCCACCAGGGAAGCCCCACACCTTTTTGGATTAGGTCCCCTACAGCTGGGCTCGCTCTAGCATATTTTCCCCCTGGAGGTTTGGGTACTTACAACATACTCTCCTTTAAGTAGCTGTAACATAGTAGTATTCTTTGGGAAATTTAGGATGACCTATGTTTAACATGACCCTTAGAGTATGTCTCTCAATGATCAGGCATCTCAAGCAAGTTTTGGATGTGGTTGCATCCTATTGACTCTAAATTGAAATTTTGGAAAAGTATCAAGAGTTGATATTTCATGTCACTTATTAAGGTCTTTGTGCTTTAGATATCATCTTTATTGGCACTAAGGCAGCCATTTTGTTTTGAAAATGTGCCTGGCTGGTCTTCCTGCCCCATCCAAGGGCCACTATACTGTAACTGAAAACATTCAGAAAAACATAAGCTGAGGATCTGCCAGGAACGTCATAGACAGCATCTCCAAAATGTTCTGTGTTGAAGTCCTGAGATTCGATGTGAAAAAAAAAAATGGCAGGAGGACATGCTTTTCATGGTCAAATATGTTAAGAAAACTCATCATGCTATATTATCCCTCTTGGAGTTTCTCAGTGCGTATTGGCATATTGAGGGCTTTGGGAAGTCTTGCAGTGAAAACAAAACCAGAAACTAAAACTTACTCAACTTTATTTAAATAATTTGCCTTTTTTGGAAGAGCACCTATTATTACTTCACAGGCCCTGTTTTTGAAAATACTGATGTGAACACCACTCCAGCACTGATTAGGGGGTGTATTTGATCGCCTGTAACAATGTCTCAGCAAGACATGCAGGCACAGTCTGACGTTCCACCTGTCATTTTTGTCACTCTCTCCCCAATAGGTCCCTGGCATGCCCTCAGACTTGCTTTTCACTGAGTACCATGATTTCTCCAAATACCTCCCATATGAACTGAGAATAATATAACTCCAGAAGAGAGGAACCCCAGAGGCCTGCTGCACCCCTGCCCCGAGACCTGGGAGGCCCAGACAGTTTCAAGCTAAGGACCCTTACTTCGCCCTCAGGTAGGTTTGCCAGACATCCTGTTAATAAAAAAACAGGTCCTATATTTCTTTGTCCAGTGTTATTTTCTCCTCAGACGACTCAAGGAAGTGAGGCCTGAAGGGGATGAATGACCCCAGTTAGGCAGAGGGAGGAATTCCATACTCTGTCAGGAGTCAAGGTGAAGAACCGGCATGAGCGGTGAGGGGACTACTTACCCCAGAAGAGAGGGTGTCCCCCAGAGTCAAGGCCGTGCTGTCAACCTTGGGAGGACCCAGACAGAGGTGACCATATGAGATGTCTCCATCACTTCCTTGTAGGAGTCTCAGAGAGATGAAGGCCTCGATCTGAAGGGAGATGGCCTCAGGTCAGTAGACTGAGTGTCCCAGGAACTGCTAGGAGTCACAGTGAGGACCCTGAGTGAGGACTGAGGGGAATACTCTAATACCAGTGCACCTAATAGAGCCCATTTCTCCCTGCCCTACTGTGAGCCCTGGGAAGTCTCCAACTGGGTTGGCCGGCTGAGCTGTGAAATGCCTTCTCAGTTCCTTCTTCAAGTACTTGTGGAACAAACAGGACAGGAGACTTGTGAGGCCCTAGAACACTGCCCTTAGGAAAAGTCTGGTGGAGTTGGCCTTCATCAGAGCAAATAAAATTGAGTTTACCAGCTGACAGTACTTATATCTTCCTCCTCTTCCTTAACCTGTGGTGGCCCATTGCCATGCCTTCTACCCACACTCCTGCCTACTGGTACCAACAAGAGCGGTCATGCCTCAGTATCAGAAGCAGTGGTGCTGCATGCATGAGCAATGCTTTCAGGCCCTCAAGGAGACCCAAAGACTCAAAGTCAGGAGTGTTCATAGGCATCTCATCAAGCAGGACTCCAGTGGTCAAATAGAGGAACAAAGTCAGAGAACCATACACTTTGCCAGACACTAAGAAGTTGCCCAACACACTCTTGCCTAGAAAGTGGTTTTGGTGGTGAATTCCCTGGTTCTCAGTTATCGAGTTAAAGAGCCCATCACAAAGGCAGACATGGTGAATAACGC
This sequence comes from Lagenorhynchus albirostris, assembly GCF_949774975.1. NCBI lineage: Eukaryota > Metazoa > Chordata > Mammalia > Artiodactyla > Delphinidae > Lagenorhynchus > Lagenorhynchus albirostris. The sequence continues at coordinate 106,041,785 of NC_083116.1, read as the reverse complement.
CCTAAAAAATGATGAGGAGCACTTCACTTCCTGGGATCCTTAGGGGAGCCTCTGAGCACATGGAGCTGGTCTTTGAGGTTGATGTGAAAGAAGTGCACCACTCCTGTGTCCGTCTCAGAAAACTGGACCTCACCTAAGATGAGAGGCTGAGTTATGTAAAGGGCATGCAGAAGATCAGCCCCCTTGTGACTGTTCTGAGCCTATTCATGAAGGGCAAGTATATCACTGTGCGAGGGATGGGATGTGTCCTGTGCTCTTCTGCCAGAGCAGGAGAACACAGTATGCAAATTAAATGTTTCATTCACATCGTCTTCAGGGAGTTTCTGAGAAATAAGAATTTCTAAGAAATTCTCCTTTGAGGCAAGATGGTAAGAAGCCACTGGGCACCTTTGCACTGGGCTGGGAGGGTCAGAGCCCTCTCCATCAAAAGGGCATTCAAATTAAGTTATCGTGTTTAATCTGATAAACTCTATACGAGTTCTGGGTTTTTGGTGATGGTTAAATTAATGAAAAGAAGGGTAGTTTAGATGGAAGGGCTGCTTGTAGGGAGGGAAGTTGGTGATCCTTGACACAGACTTAAGGGGTTTGTGTTGTATCTAACTGGGAAAGTATATCTTATACCCATATTGAATAATTTATCATGTAATAGGGAAATATTACTTAGCTTTTCTTGCTAATTGGCATTTTGGATGATTGGGTTTTCTTTGTTCTAGGTTGCCACATATTTTCTGGCTTCTCCTGGAGTTTTAAAAAGAAAAACCAACCCCAGCAGAGTGGGTGGTATCATGGGGTCCAAATTAATCATAGTAATAAATGCCACGTTGAAGTCTCAACACAGGCCAGTCACTGTGCCAGACACTTAACACGTATTAACCACCTTTCACTAGTTCTACAAGACAGAGCTTGGCAAACCCACTTCATAGATGCAGAGCCCGGCGCGCACAGAGTTTAGTAATGCACCCAAATTCATATGGCTGTTAAGGGACAGGTTTGAAACTAGATCCTGGGTCTGGATTAATCAAGAGCCCACACTATTCCAATTCTCCAAGGCTGAGGCCCACCTTGTGTTTCTTATATTCAGTTTTCCTCTTTCTTCTTAAAAATGCATCTCAGGCAATAAATAAAAGAAAAACTGTGCTCATGCTACTGGGTTGGAATACATTCCCAGAGCAATATGAATACCAATGTAAATGACAGGCATGAATAAAGAAAAGAAAGGTAATACTCAGTGACTGATCATCTTCATATGCAGTGTCAGATAACCTCAAAAGATCAGGGGCTCACAAAATCATCCTGGACAGCCCCTTCCCCATAAAATATAAATCTGTCAGAACAGAATTTACATGAGGCTCTTGGGTCTGGCTGGTGAAGAGAAGGAAAATATCAGTGTATTTTTCCCCTGATACAATACCACCTGTCTGGAACTCCTTCCTGCCTTATGCTTTAGCTTCCCCATCTCACATCGCTCCTAAGGCAGGGACCAAGGTTTGCAGAGGGGAAACTGCTCAGGTGTTTGCAAGGATGAGGTATTTCTCAGGAAACCTTTAATCCAAGAGCCAGGAGCCAAGCGGATTGCCTCAATACTAGAGGGCTTAGAAGACCAACACCCCAGAATACAGGGAGTCACACCTAGACAGGCTTCCACCTGCTGTTGGATTTAGAGAGCCTCAGATAGAGCTGTCAGGCTGAGCATGCCCTCACGTATTCTTCAGACTTCTCAGGGACTTAAGAGCCTTGGCCTAAAAACAATGGAAGGAGATAAGCAGAAAGAGTCCCAGTCTTCGATAGATATGAAGGTAGGGACCCTGACTGAGGAATGATGGAAGGACCCAGCCAGAACAGGGGGTTTTCTGTAAAGTCTGACTCAGGCCATCAACCCTTGGAAGTCCAGAACAGTCCTGGCTGGATGCGGCTCATCCTGGCTTCCAGCTGGAGGTCTCCAGAACGGGAGTACCTTGATTTGATGCGAGCAGCCTCAAGTTAGCAGACAGTGGAGTCCCTAGGCTGGTCAGGTATCTGACCAGACTCTGAATGAGAATGAGGGAACCACACACCCCAGAACAGGGAAGTCCCACAAATCCCCCGAATGCTGTCAGCCCTGGGATGCCCAGGACAGATGTTTGAGGTAGAAGAACCCCCTCAGTCTCCCTGAGGAGTCTCATGGAGTTGAGGACCCTGGACTAGTGGGACAGCCACTGATCTACAGAGAGAAAACTCAGGCCTAAACAAGAGTCAAGAAAATTACCTGGCTGTTATGAGGGGACCCCCAAAAGCAGAGGGGGCCAAATAGAATTCTGTACAGGTCTTAGCCCTGGGAGACCCAGAAGAGCTACCACTGAGTCATCCCCTCATTCCACCCGTGTGTTGTAGTTTATCTTATGACAGGGCCGAAAGCAAGCTCATCACACGAGATGAATTGTGCCGAAGCAGAGCAGTAGAGGGCTGCCGCTCGCTCACGCAAAACAGCGCCGTCTGTCCTGCTGTGGTAGCTTTTATTAAAGCATTATCTAGGTTTACACTTTAAGACTTGTTTTCTTAACGTTTCAGAAATGCCAAAGCAGCAACCTATGTTTTTATTAATTATACAAGCAATAATTGGCTTTCTTGAGAACCTGCCGTGCTTCGTCCTTGAGCGCAAAAGCAGCACAAAGTTCCCACCATTATTTTGATTATACTGAAGTAGCACAAGGACATTTCCTTGCGTTCCCACCATTCTGATTACACTGAGGACATCTCACGGATCAGTGCCCAAAGCACTCAATGCTTCTTCGCAGGCCCCCGGTTTGCCGCGGGGGGGCGGGGTTGGGCTCAAAGCATTCAGGACTGTTCACAGCTCTGGCTTATTCGCATGCCCCCGGTTTGCCGGGGGGGGGGGGGGGGGTGGGGGGGGGTGGGGGGGGGTGGGGCTCAAAGCAATCAGGACTGTTTGCAGTTCTGGCTTATTCGCCAGTCCCCAGTTAGCTGGGGGCGGGCTCATGGGTCACGTCTCCTTTCCATGTCCTCACTTATTCCACTACACCGTGTGGTCTCAGGGAGGGAAGGGCCTCATCTAGCAGGATCGGACTCCAGTTCTGCAGAGGGGGACGTCTTGGCCATAACCAGAGTCAAGGTGAGGACCCTCAGTGCTAATGAGGGGGTCTCTCCCCCAAGGAGGGAGGCTCACAGGGTGGCGCCCGTCTTGTCAGGCAGAGATGGTCGGAGCAGCGCCCTGACTTCCCCCCACTAGGGCCTCGGGGAGGTGAGGGCTTGGTTCGGAGGCTGGAGGACCCGGGACCGTAGAGGGAGGGGACCCGGGCTCTGATAGATGGCACCGACAGGACGCAGGGACCGTTGACCCCTGAACAGTGGGCATCCCCGCAGAGTCCCGCCCCTGCCGTCAGCCCTCGGAGACCCCACGCAGCGCCAGATGCGACTCCCCCCGACTTCTGCTTCGGAAGCGAGGAGCCCGACCGGGAGCCGCGGCGTTTGTTCGTCCGAGCGTGGGTTTTCAGGACTCGTCCGGAGCCACGGTGAGGACCTGAATGTAGCCTGAAGGGACCTTCCCTCCCCTCTCCCCACTTAACAGAGGTGACCCCCCGCCTCCCGCCCCTGCCTGCCATCAGCAGCGTGGGACCCTGATCTGACCTATATGCCAGAGGAGTTGCCGTCTGGAGGGCCTCAGAGAGTGGAGGGCCTTTGTCTAGAGGGGGCGGCTCTTAGACAAAGGGTGTAGTCTTGTCCCCAGCAGGTGAAAAGTGGGACCTTCAGAGCTGACGAGGGTCCCTCCTTCCGAAAGGCGTGACTGCACGGGGCCCCCTCCCGCCTTCACTCGCGCGATGCCCTAGAGTAATTCAGGCTGAGAGAACCCCTCATTTCTGCCTGGGGTGGGAAGTGGGGTTGGGGGCTAGGGGACGTTCGGGTAGAGAAAGGCCTTTATGGAAAGGGGGCAGAACTTCCCTGGCAGTCCAGTGGTTAAGACTCCTCGCTTCCACTGCAGGGGGCGCACGTTCGATCCCTGGTGGGGGAACTAAGATCCCACATGCCACATGGTGCGGCCAAAAAGAAAGGGCGGGGGCGTGGACCAAGAGGGTGTTCTGTACGCTAAGTGAAATAAGTCAGACAGAGAAAAACAAATACTGTATGATTTCACTTACACGTGGAAGCTGAAAAAACAAATGAACAAACAACAGAACAGGAACAGTTATAGACACAGGAAACAAACAGGTGGTTGGGGGGAGGAGAGAAATTAGGTGAGGACAATTAAGAGATACAAACTACCAGTTACGAAGTAAATGCGTAAAGGGTGTGAAATGTAAAACAAGAGGTAGTTGGATGGATGGATGGATGGATGGATGGATGGATGGATGGATGGATGGATGGATGGATAGATAAGGCAATCCCATTAAGCTTAGGGAGGAGACTTGGCCCTAAAAGAAGCAGAGGTAGGACCATCACTGTTAGTAAGCAGACCTCTCGTGAAAACGGGGAACTGCACAAATCAGCAGCCCTGCTCTCAGACCTGGGAGTCCCCAGATAAGGTAGCCGGGATGTGGAGCCCCCGACTTCTAGCTACTCAAGGAGGTGAGAGCTGCGGTCTGAGGCATGTAGATTCGGGTCAGTGGAGGGAGGAATCCCAAACCCTACCCGGACTGGACGCCAGAGTCCTGAATGAGGACTGAGGGAGCCACCAACTCCAGAACAGTGGGGTCGGAGAGTCCCACCCTTGCTGTTACCAGGTGTAGCCGAGCCCCAGATCAGCTTTGGCAGAATGAGGCTCACTCTGACTGTAAGCTCAGGTCCCAGGAAGATGAGGACCTTTTCTGACGGTCATGGACTCACGTCAGCAGAGGGCAAAGTCCCAGGCAGGGTGCAGAGTCAAGGTGAAGATCCTGAGTGAGGAAATGGAGACTGCTCCATACACAGTGGAGAGAGCTGCATCTCATGCCGCCCCTGCCGTTAGCCCCGGGAGGCCCAGGGCAGAGCTGGCAGGCTCAGGTGCCCCCTAACTCCTGCCTGTGGGGTCTGAGGGAGATGAGGGCCTTGCTTTAAGGGCTGGCTGCCCGGTTCAGCAGAAGAAGGGGAGTCCCAGGCCATGATCGATGTCAAGGCACAAATTCTATGTGAGGAATGAGACAACCGACTCCCCCAGAACAGAGGGCACCCCACAAAGTGCCACGTCTGCCTTTGCCCTGGGAAGCCAGGTTTAGAGCTCTCAGGCTGAATTGCCCTCTCAGTTTCTCCAAGGGTGGTCTCAGGGACGTCAGGGTTTGGGTCTAATGGGAGAGGCCTCATTCAACATAGGGAAGAAGCCTGGTTCCTAACGAGAGTCAAGGTGGTAACACCGAGTGAACATGCGGGAGCCCCACCCAGAAAGAAGTGAACTACATAGAATCTCATCCCTACTCTCAGACCTGGGAGGGAGACTCAGGCATGGTGACCTGATGAATATCACTCACGTTTTCCCGGACCATGGCAGGGAGGTGAGGAACCTCCTTGATGGGAGTATGGGCTCAGGTGAGCAGCCGGAGGATTTCCAGGTAATGCCAGGAACCAAGGAGAGGACCCTGAGAATTGAGGGGACCACCTACACCACAATAGTGAGGCCCACAGAATCTCTTCCTGCCTGTCAGCATTGCAAGTCCACACACAGTTGTAGCTAGAGAGACAAGAAAATTTTCTTTCTAGCGGGTCTCGGGGAGTTGGGGGCCTTAGTGTGAGGGGATAGACGTCAAGTCAAGACACAGAGGATGTCCAAGTCCTGCTGTGCGTCAGGGTGAGGACACTGAGGGATGATGTAGATGCAGACCCACCCAAAGCAGTGGGGGCCCACAAACTCCCACCCCCCTCAGCCCTGGGAAACCCCAGGGAGAGGTAGCCTGATGTGTCACCCCTCACTTCGGGCCCCAGGGACCCAGGCAGATGTGGGCCTTGATCTGAGGCCAGAAGACTCAGGTGGGCTGAGGGAGGAGCGTAGATGCCGTCTGAGTGAGGGCGAAAGAGGCCAACGATGCCGCAACAGTGGGGTCCCGTGGAGTCCAGCCCCTGCTACCAACCCAGGGAGGGCATGGACGGGGGTGACTGGCAGTGGCTCACCCTTTCTTTCATGTTGGGGATGTCAGGAAGGTGAGAATCTTAATGTAATGCAAGCGCACTCAGATCAGCGGAGGGAGGATTTCCGGGATTTGCCAGGACTCACGGAGAAGATGCTGAGGACTGTGGGGGGAAGTCCACCCCGTGCCAGCGGGGACCGCGCAGAGTCCCTCTGCACTGTCGTTCCTAGAGGCGCCCCCGGGCACAGATGTGGGGCACAAGTGCCCATCAGTTCCCCACTCGGAACTCACAGGGAGGTCAGCATCTTGGTGTGATGGGTCAGCAGAGGGAGGGACCGTAGACCCTCCCCTGAGTGAGAAATGGGGACCGTGAGGGAGGACCACACGTTATAGGGCCTCAGCCTGCCTGCTGCAGCTTTCAGCCTCTGGAGACTAGGGGCGCTGTGGCCAGGTAAGGCCATCGTCACTTCCACTGTTCGGTCTCAGGGAGCTGTGGGCCGTACTGTGAGGAAATGTCCTCAAGTCAAGAGAGAAAGGAGCCCCCAGATCCTCCCAGGAGACCCAGTGGGGACTGTGAATGACGACTGAAGGTAGCACACCCCCCTTCCACCGAATCAAAGGCATAATAAAGAGTCCTGCCCAGGCCTCTGCTCAGCCCTTGAAGGCCCGGAGCATGGTTGTCAGGAGGAGGCTCCTCATTTCTTTGTATCATTTCTAAGGGAGACGAGATCCTTCGTCTGAAGGTGCCACACCAGGGGCAGCAGGAGGTGTCCCAGACCCTTGGTGTCGACAAGATGAGGACGCTGAATGGTTGAGGAGCAACGAGTTCAGGACAGAGCAGGCCCCACACAACTGTCAGCGCTGTGCACCCCGACAGTGTCCATGACTCAGTTCCTTCTCGTGGGCCGCAGGGAGCTTTGAGGTGTCACCTTTAGAGCAGCACAGGAAAGAGGTCCCGGCCCTACCAAGAGTCGATGTGACAATCCTGTTTGTGAACGAAAGGGACCCTTGGAACCCAGAGAGGGCCTACCCTACCAGGATCTGTGGTCACCGCCGTCAGCCACAGGCAGGGCTGGCAGGCTGTAGCCTGAGGCTCACTCACTCTCGCTTCTTACACTGGGTTCTCAGGGGACAGGCTGACCAAGAACAAGAGCCTAGTGGTTCCTAGAGCAGTGCCCTCAAGGAAACGTGCAGAGCGGCCTTCTTCAAGTCAGGGTGGGACCTCCCTGCTGAAGGTGCTCACACCCTCTCACCTTCCCTCCTCCAGGTTCCAGCATCACCTGCTCTCCTGCCCACTCCCCCGCTTGCGGTCCCTGCCCATAGTCATGCCTCGGGGGCAGAAGAGTAAGCTCCGTGCCCGCGAGAAGCGCCACCAGACCCGGAGGGAGACCCAGAATCTCGGGGGTGCTCAGGCCACTGCAGCACAGAGAGAAGAGTCGCCCTCGTGCCCCTCTTCTCCTTCTCAGGGTACTCCCCCGAGCTCCCCTGCTGCTGGCCCTCGCCAGGAGCTTCAGGGAGCCCCAGCCACTAGCTCTCGTGCTGCAGGGGTTTCAGGCCCAGGATCTGATGTGCGCGCCAAGGGCCCGGTTCAGGCAAGGAAAAATTCCTCCCGCGCCTCAGCCTCTGGTGAGAGCTTTCAGAGAGATCCTCTGATCAAGAAGGTGGGAAGGTTGACAGAATTCCTGCTGGAGAAGTATACAGTGGAAGAGCCCATTATAAAGGCAGACTTGCTGAAGCTTGTGAACAAAAGGTACAAGGGGAAGTTCCCTGAGATCCTCAGGAGAGCTGCTGAATGCGTTCAGCTGATCTTTGGTCTTGAGTTGAAGGAAGTCAAGCCGGGTGGTGATTCCTATACCCTTGGCAGCAAGCTACATGTCAGCGATGATGGGCGTCAGAGCAGTGGCTGGCGGTTTCGGAAGAATGGGCTTCTGATGCTTCTCCTCGGTGTGATCTTCTTGCATGGCGACCGTGCCTCTGCGGAGGAGATCTGGGAATTCCTGAATGGTTTGGGTGTTTATGTTGGAAGGTGTCACATAATCTTTGGGGAGCCCAGGAAGCTTATCACAGAAGATCTGGTGCAGGAAAAGTATCTGGTGTATCGTCAGGTGCGCGACAGCAATCCCCTGCGCTATGAGTTCCTGTGGGGCCGGAGAGCCCGCGCTGAAACCACCAAGATGAAAGTCCTGGAGTTTGTGGCCAGGGTCGCTGGTACCGTCCCCAGTGCCTTTCCAGTCCATTATGAAGATGCTTTGAGAGATGAGGAAGACAGAGCCCGATCCCAAGCCAGAGCTGCAGCCAGGGCTCTAACTCGTATCAAGGCCAGTGCGCCTTCCAAGGTCATGTCTAGCAGTTCCTCCCACCCTTAGTGAGGTCTGAGGCAGCTTCTTCACTTTGTGTTTGACCAACGGTGCCAACCTTTTCAGTAGTGAGAGGCTAAGCTGGGGCTGGAAAGATCATAATATATATCTTCTTTGTGTTCCTGTTTTACACTAGTATCTTTCAAATGTTTCTTTTAGTAGAATGTTTCTTTAGATTCAGAATCCAAGTTTATAAATGACATGGATCACATATTTGTTGTTGTTTATCAGGTTTAAGCGTAAGAGTTTAGGTACTGTGTAGTACCATGTGAAAACTCCTTGCATCTTTCTGGGGTTCTGGACTGAGATAATATGGCTTTGGAATAGGAATTTTCTTGGAAATGTGAAAGAATGCTGTGGTTTTAAAATGGATGAAAGCAAAGTAAAGTTTAGTCAAATTTTGGTTTGTCTTATTCACCTTTGTCTTTCTCTTTGTAAAATTCAAAGATATACACCTAGATGTCCTTAGCTTATTCAAGAATGCCGACAAAATTAGATAGTAATAAGTTACATTCCTCACTCAGTGCCTCATTGATTCCCATCTGTAATTGAGCATCTGCTCTTTGGAAGGTTCTGTGCTGGTAGTGATGATGCTAAGATAAAAAAGACCCTGCACCTGCCTGTAGATGTTGAGAGTATAAGAACAGCTATTATATAAGGAAGGTGGTGTGATGGAAAAACCCAGTGAGGATGGTGGGGAGAGAGTCCAGATGAGAGCAGTGAAGTATAAATTCTCTTAGCCAGAACACTTTGAGGTTTGGTTATTTTGCAAATCCCTCCTTGGGAGGTAATTTTAAGTTGGCTGCATGGTGGGCTAGATGAGGCTGTGATAATGGTGAGCAGGGGTCCAGTGCTTTTGCCCCGGTGCAGGTGAACACGGTGCCCAAACAAACCAGGTGTTTTATGCAGATTGTCTCCTTTGTGGTGGGATGCTGAGAAGCCCCTGTGTTGGCACTCCGTGCCCTGGGCTGGAGGAGCCCCAGCCCGCTCCATTAATTAGTTATCGGGTTTTTTTAATTGGAGTATAATTGCTTTACAATGTTGTGTTAGTTTCTGCTGTGCAACGAAGTGAATCATCTACACGTATACATATATCCCCTCCCTGCTGGACTTCCCCCCACCCATCTAGGTGGTCACAGAGCACCAAGCTGAGCTCCCTGTGCTGTACAGCAGGTTCCCACTAGCTGTCTATTTGACACATGGTAGTGCACATAGGTCAATCCTAATCTCCCAATTCATGCCACCCCCCCTTCCCCCGTGTCCACATGTCCGTTCTCTATATCTGCGTCTCTGTTCCTGCCCTGCAAAGAGGTTCAACTGTACCAGTTATCTAGATTCCACATATATGCGTTAATATATGAGATTTGTTTGTCTTGAGTGTAATCTGGCAGAACTCCTAAATGGGCCCAGACTTTGGTGGTGATGAAACACATGAAAATCGGGGGGGTTTTGGGAGGCAGGGGAATTATTGGTCCTTGACACAAATTCTATAAGGTTTGATTTGCATCCTGGTGGAACCCCTGCCTCCACAAATGAAACAACAGATTCTCTGCTAGGGAAAATGTACTCAGGGTTACTTGCTAAGGAGCACTTTGGTTAATTCAGCTTTCTTTGTCCTAGAGGCCCGCATAGTCTCTGACATCTCCTGGATAAAATGAAAAATTCCTAGAGATGAGGGTATCTCTAGGACAGAGAAGACCAGTCTCTTCTGGTATGAAAATAAGCATCATAATAACTGCCATGCATGAAAGACCCAGACATCGCCAGCCACTGTGCCAGGTGCTTTACATATATCACATATGTTCCGACAGTTCTATAAGATGAGGCTTATCAAACCCACTTGGCAGACAAAGAACTTGCAGTATTCTCCGGACTGGTAAAGTGACAGAACCGGGAGTACGGCCCGGTCTGAATTCCTCCAGAGCCCATACTGTTCCACTCCTCCCAGCCTGAGGCAGCCCTTCTGTCTCTTAATCCATTTCTCCTCTCACTGCTCCGTGACGTCTCTCAGGCAATAAGAAAGAGGAACTTGTAGCCAAAATATTAAAAGCAGGCCTAAAGAAGGAAGGTGAACATGAGAATCAGACACCATTTGGGGATTGTCTGTGGGCTTCGTTTACCTAGGATCCTCCTGCCCCTCGCCCCAGGCTTCCCTGAGAGCTGATTGCCCCGGTCCCGGCACGGGGGTCCAGTCCCAGCACTTTGTGGCATCACAGCGCCCTGCCCCTGGGTCTCCCCCTGTGTACGGCCCCGGGCGTCCCCGGGAGTCCCGACCAGCAGGACAAATCCTTGTGAGTCCGAGGAGGAACCTGTGGGGGTTGAAAAAAGGGGGAAGGGCAGGAGACGCGAAAGAATGGAGGCAAGACAGAATCCTGATCAAGCCTCAAACTTTTATTGCTGCGGTAGCTGTATTTATACACTGCAGAGAAAGGGAGGCGGGATTCAGAATGAGGGAAGTACTTGGCTAATCATCATTGGTGCTGCGTGCGCGGGCTTTCATTTTAGGCGCGAACTTCTATCTCATAAATCAGGAAGAGAAGCAGGGTGTCGGCCATCTTCTAATGGCGAAAACTTCTTGGCTCCCAACATTTCCTCCCTTTTTATTTCTTTTAAGGAGGTGGGCATTAACCGAGTGAGGGAGTAGTGACCTGAATCCTCCCGTGGACAAGGTATGTGTGTCCACACTCATCGGCTCTTGGTATCTTTTGGGGAAGAGAGGCAGAGCCAAAGATAATCTTAGCTACTAAAAGCCAAAAACAATGTTTAGATACCAACCTCTATCATAATTCAGGTATACTCACAGGGAATAACAGAGATTACCTTGTATATACATATATACACGTTTTCCCTTGTGCATGCTTTGCTGCCACACTCAACTCGGTACCCATACCCTCCATCAAAGAGGGGGGTAGGCATGTCTCTGTTTCATGCCGCTCCAGTGGAGGGGCAGCCAGAATCATCCTTTGGTTCTGCTTCTGTAATGGCGAGGCGATGGTAATGTATGAGGTTAAATTTTGAGGTAAGTGGGGAGTGCTTTCAGCCTGTCCAACAACCAGCAAAGATGACAGGATCAGGGTCACAACGGATAGCTCATGTCGTCTCTGCCGCTCTTTCAATATTAGGAGGGTCTCCATCTTTTTCTGAAAAAGAAAAAGAAATACAATCTCAGGGAAAAGGGCCCTGGATAAAATTTATTACTTTATAGAACTTATAGGTTTAATAAGGCGCTCAGGCAACCAGCGTGCTCCACCTTCTTTGGTATTATATACACATGCGGATCCCCTCCCCCAGATGAGGAGTGGATCGAGTCCATGCCATTTAAAGGTCAAAGGGTCTTTCCACATAACTTGTGCATATTGATTTTTAGTTTCTTGATGCCAAAGGCGATCGGCGGCAGATCTACCATTATTATCTAATTGTAAAAAATTAATTACAAACAGGGCATGACTAAGAATATTTTTTGGGGAATTTTTTGTAGCAGTTAAATCATTATTTTTAAGCTTGGAAATGGTATTTTTAAGGGTTTGATGGGCTCTTTCTACTATGCCTTGACCCTGGGGGTTATATGGAATTCCCGTAAGATGTTTTATTTGAAGCCGGGTGCAAAAATCTTGGAAAGCCTGGGAGGTATACCCAGGCCCATTATCTGTTTTAATTATTTGAGGCTTGCCTAAAACTGTAAAACATTGGAGCACATGTGAGATAATGTTTTTTGTGGCTTCTCCTCCCTGAAGGGAGGCATATATAAAGCCGCTAAAGGTATCAATGGACACATGAATAAATTTTAATTTTCCAAATTTAGCAAGATGGGTAACATCCATCTGCCAGATTTCATTAGGTAATAGACCTCTTGGGTTTACCCCAAGATGTGGAAGAGGTAAAAATGTAACGCACCCTGGACAATTTTTTACAATTTGTCTTGATTGTTCTCGAGTAAGCTTAAACATTAAGCGAAGAGTATGTGCATTAACATGATGTAGCTGATGAAATTGAGTAGCTTGAGAAACAGAATCAGAGGTTACGGTGCACATCAGGCGGGCATTTTTATCAGCTAAATCATTGCCCTGAGAGAGGGGTCCAGGAAGATCTGTATGAGCCCTAAGATGATCAATAAAAAAAGGCGCTTGTCTTCGAAGTATAAGACTTTGAAGTTGTTGAAAAAGGGGAACAGCATTGGAAGAGGGTTTAATATATGGAACAGTTTCTAAAAGGGGGACGGACAAAGCTATATATGAGCTGTCCGTATATAAATTAAAGGGGATATTCTGTAACATCTCAAAAACCTGAAGAATGGCAAAAAGCTCAACAAGTTGTGCTGATAAAAAGGGGGACTGTACCCTATAGGGCTGATTATTTATAACAAATACAGCAACACCGGATGATGATCCATCAGTGAATACTAGGGCAGCATCTCCCAGAGGAACAGCAGAAGTGATTTTGGGAAATATAAACAGATGTTTTCTAGCAAACTGAAGGAGCTTATCAGGTGGATAATGATTATCAATATTACCCTGACAGGAGGATAAGGAAACAAGCCATTTATCATCAGTTTGTAATAACCAACTAAGCTCTTCTTTGGTATAGGGGAGAATCAAATGATCAGGATCTCTGCCAAAAAATTGACGGCTTTTTTCTCTGCCCAAAGTAAGAACCTGTGCTACTAAGGAAGGGTAGGTCTTAAGCACTTTATTAGGAGATACGGACAAATGTATCCACAAGAGGGGATGATCTTGCCATAGGACTCCAGTGGGTGTATGTGCAGTGGCACAAATAATCAAACTAAAGGGACGACCATAATCTAAAAAGGTAATCTGTTGACATCTAATGGCCTTTTCTACTAATTGAAGAGAATTTTTAGCCTCCTTAGTCAGCCTACGGGGTGACAAGGGATCTGATGGCCCTTGTAAAATTTCGAATAAGGGTTTTAACTCTCCCGTAGTAAGTTTAAGATACGGTCGTAGCCAATTAATATCTCCCCAAAATTTTTGAAAATCATTGAGGGTTTGCAAATGTGATACTTGTATGTGTATCTTTTGAGTGGTAATTATTTTTTTGTTTAATTCGAAACCAAGATAATAGTATGGATCTTTTAATTGTACCTTATTTGAAGCAATTTGAAGGCCAGAGGAAGCAAGATTATCTTTTAAATCTTGATAACACTTAAGGAGTTCATCAGTTGATTTTCCAGCCAAAAGAATATCATCCATATAATGAATGATATAGATACCAGGCCAACGAGCCCTAAGAGGGTCTACAGCTTGTGCAACAAATTTTTGACATAAGGTGGGGCTATTGGCCATACCCTGCGGGAGGACCTTCCATTGAAAACGTGGCATTGGGCCTTTAAAATTAATTACTGGGAGACTAAATGCAAAACGCTCTCTATCCTGAGGATGGAGAGGGATAGTAAAAAAGCAATCTTTAAGACCAATAATGATTTTAAAATAGCCAGCTGGAATGGCAATAGGAGAAGGCAAGCCAGGCTGTAAAACTCCCATGGTAAACATTGTTTTATTAATTTCCCTAAGATCTTGGAGAAGTCGCCATGAGCCAGATCTCTTTTTTATCACAAATATAGGGGTATTCCATGGCGAAGTAGTGGCTTCTAAATGTCCAGCGGCCAATTGTTCCTGCACTAACTTTGTGGCAGCTGTAAGTTTTTCTTCTGTTAGAGGCCATTGGTCCACCCAAACGGGATCATTAGTTTTCCATCGTATTTTGTCCGCATGGGGCACAGGAAGGTCAATGGCCGCTAAGAAAAAGGCGAACTGCCTAGGCCCTGGCGATTTATGTTAGATGCCAGGGAAATAGGTCGTGTAATACCCTGATTATTTTTTTCTAAGCCTAAGCCTGGTAGAAACCCTTGGTTTAGCATTTGTTGGGTCACCACCTCATTGGGGCTGGCCATGATTAACTTTAATTGTGACAGGATGTCACGTCCCCAAAGATTCAACGGGATATGTGGCAAAATATAAGGTTGTACCTGTCCAGTATTACCTTCAGTATCTATCCATGTAAGAACTTTAGAACTCCGTTTAGGATTGGTAGAATGTCCTATGCCTTGTAAATGAGTTATAGACACTGTACAAGGCCAAGAGGAGGGCCAATATTTTTCCGAAATAATTGTTGCATCGGCTCCTGTATCGACTAAACCCTCAAATTTCTTTCCATCTAACCACAGGGTTAGGAGTGGCCTTTCAGGAGTAATTTGTTGGACCCAATAAACATCTGAGGAGCCAAAAGCAGCATCTGCTCTAGGACAATTAGTATGGCTCTTATTTAAAGAATTTAGGGGCAACAATACTAACTGTGCTATCCTTTGACCTTTAGGGATTGATATAGGGCCTTGTAAAGCAGATGCCGAAAGGGTAATTTGACCTGAATAATCATTATCAATAACACCAGGTATAATTTGGAGGCCAGCCAAAGCGGAACTACCTCTTCCTAAAATTAAACCAAAAGTATTTGGGGGCAGGGGGCCATAAACTTCTGTGGAAATTGGTTGTACTCCTTGTTCTGGGACTAATATTGAGTCGGTGGAGGCACAGAGGTCCAATCCTGCGCTTCCGGGTGTGGCTCGACAGAGGGAGCCAACATCTGGGTGCAGGGAACTTGTCCAGATTTTTGAGGAACAAACCGAATTGCCCCTTGGTTTGGTTCCAAGGAAGGGGCCAGGGGCTGGCCCCGTGAAAAGTTTCCCTGTTTTTTGGGGAGCAATTGGCCATTTATATCCGTTTTTGAAAAACATTCTGAAGACCAATGTTTGCCTCTTTTACAACGAGGGCAAACGGTGGTGGGAGGAGCCCGGGATTGATATTGGGGTTGTTGTGGGTTAGCCTTTAATGACTGTCCTTGTCTATGTAATGAACAATTCCGGGCAAAATGTCCAGGTTGTTTGCAATTATAGCAAGTTTTTTGTTGTTTATCTAGGACGGATGTATCTTTAATAAAATCTTTTAGAGCAGCTCCAATCGCAAGACCAACAGAATGGGAGGGACCAATTCCGGAGCACAACTTAATGTAATCAGCCAGGCTACCACCACGATGAGCCCGAAGGGCAGCTTGGCAGGCCGGATTGGCATTTTCATAAGCTAAATGTTTAACAAAGGCATTATCAGTTTCACTATCACCCACTACACGCTCGGCGGCGTCCGTGAGGCGGCTAATAAACTCACAATAAGGCTCTTCTGGTCCCTGGCGAATTTTTGCCAAGGAAGTTGTGGGCGAACCCTTAGGCGGAAGACGGCGCCAGGCCTTAAGGCCAGCATGTTGTATTTGAGCCAACAAACCAGGGGGAAAAGCAGCCTGAGACTCATTGGATTCATAGGGGGGACGGCCAAGTAATTTATCTCGGGTCCATGATCGGGAAGTTCTGTTTTCAGCATTTCTTTGGGCAGTTTCTCTACAATTTTCTGCAAATTCAGTGCGCCATAAAACAAAATCTCCCCCAGAAAGGGTGGCCCGAGCCAGGGTAAGCCAATCATTTGGGGTCAGCCAGCGATCGCTTAATCCCTCCAAGATTGCCAATGTATAAGGGGCTGTGGGCCCATAATTATTGACAGCAGATTTTAAATCTTTTATATGTTTTAAATTGAGGCGGCGATATTTATGTTCAAAAGGGCCGCCCCCAGAAGAATTATGAATATCTGGTCCCTCATCAGGTTCAGGAGATTCTTCTCCCTCTTCCTCTTCCCCTTCCTCACTATCTTCAGCTTGAATTTCACCTTGAGTGGGTAAATTCTGACTGCGAGTAACAGGGAAGGCTAACTTAATGGATCCTGGTTTTTGTCGAAGCGGGGGTTTATTGGGACCGTTCGAGACATTAAAAGAAGTAAGCTCCACCTCAAGGGCCTTAAGCTCCTTTAGGAGATCCAAGCGTTCCCGTTTTTGTTGTAAAACATCTCTCAAAGAGGAAATTTCCTGGGTTAAGGCCATCTTAGCCTGTCGAAGGGGATCAATCAGGGGGGCAATGGGAGCAGGGGCGCTAAAGGCAGGCATCTGATGAGGAGTATTATAAGATGGTGGAGGCTTCAAAAGGGGGAATCCCCAGGGATCATCATTGCGATGATAACGAGCAGCCTGCTCATCGAGAGTTTCCTGATCTTGGGGGGAATGCTGGTCATCATTGGGATCACCCTTAATAGCAGTAAGGGAAGGATAAATCTTTGGGATAACTTTATCATCTGTGGGATAATGATGACCGGTTTCTGGAATTTTTGGGAACTCTTCATTTGAACCCATTATCAATGGTAACGGATGGACAAGCTGAATGGAGATGAGAGGCTGCTTTAAGAATTGTTTCCCCGGTCTCTACAACCTTTTGGACATCGGGGTCAAAAAAATGACCCATGAGAATCTCCCTAATTAAATTCCAATACGAAAATGCAGTCACAGGCACTTTAGAAGGCCCAAAGGTTTGATAATAATCATTTAAACAATTTCCTACACGATTCCAGCATTTTTTATCTATTGTCCCTTCCTGTGGGAACCATGGGCAAACATCAGACAAGAACATAAAAAATTCACGCAAATCTTTTTTTCTAGCCTTAATCTTCCGCATCTTGAGGGAATCCTCGATCCCCTGAAGAAAGAGTTCATGGGAACTCAATTCCTGTCCCATATTTATAGCTCCGCTTACCCTATCCTCAGGTCACGACTGCCGAAGGGCGGCCAGTCCTCCGGGGACCTAATCAAGCTGCACTTTCGAGTAAGTCTCGCGGCGGCTCAGTGGGTGCCTGGCCAGGCGTTCGTAAGCGTGCTACCTCCGTCAGGATCCGTTCCTCGAGCCCCACGTTGGGCGCCAATTGTGTACGGCCCCGGGCGTCCCCGGGAGTCCCGACCAGCAGGACAAATCCTTGTGAGTCCGAGGAGGAACCTGTGGGGGTTGAAAAAAGGGGGAAGGGCAGGAGACGCGAAAGAATGGAGGCAAGACAGAATCCTGATCAAGCCTCAAACTTTTATTGCTGCGGTAGCTGTATTTATACACTGCAGAGAAAGGGAGGCGGGATTCAGAATGAGGGAAGTACTTGGCTAATCATCATTGGTGCTGCGTGCGCGGGCTTTCATTTTAGGCGCGAACTTCTATCTCATAAATCAGGAAGAGAAGCAGGGTGTCGGCCATCTTCTAATGGCGAAAACTTCTTGGCTCCCAACATCCCCCAGTGTGCCCTCGTGTCCAGACTGGAAGCTGACCTGCTGGCCAGCTCTTCTCTGCATCTTCCTCTGGAGGCTGCACTCAGCTCCCGGAGGAACGGACAGCCCATATGCCCTGCCCTCCCCTGACTCGGAGCATCCCGACTCCCCGCAGATCCCGTTCGTCACCGTGGACCCCTGGGACAGCAGCTGCCCTTTCCATGTATCTGTTCACTTCAGACAGTGACGTTTACACACCTCCTCATCCCCACTGGGTGCCTCCACCACATTCTCAGTGTTTGCAAACCTGCTGGTGACGAGACTCTGATTTGGTATGGACTCTACAGGGCCTTGGCTTATAACCCCAAGGCTAGGGAGGCCTTGTTTGAAACAACGTGATATTTGCAGTAGGATTTTAATGAAGTGTCTTCTTTGAATCTGGCCACTGAATCCATACACTGATGAGTGAACTTAGTTAAGGGGTCCAAAACCAAAGCCTTCTTCCTAAGTGGTAAAGGAGGAGGGACCAAGGAAATCACTGTGTAGACAAACATCTGCTGAGGCTGAATTCCTAAAAACCCATCTTGGAGTCCTTCTTGGAGGTGGAAAATGGTTCTTTGGCAGACATGCTAGCTTTGAATAACAAGGAAAAGTAATTCACCATCCTCCCAGTAATCCTTGTCTGTATCGGTCCCAGGGGAGATGCTGTTTGTTCAATATGCTTAATGGCACCTGTTTGGGTGTTCAGGTATGTTCAGGTGGTGGGTGGCTATGATTTTGACCATGCAACCAGAAGTTAGGAGAAAATTCCCAGCCTACTGAGGTTACACAGGTTATTGCAATTGGCAATGCAGAAAGGTACTGGTGAAAGCCCTCTCTGCTGAGATGTACAGGGTACTTTTGGAAATTAGATGGAATCCTGTATTTGAAAGCATGTCTTACATAGTATGCACAAGAAAAACTTGGTGAATTTCAAGGTAAATTTGGCCTTCTCAGAAACTCCTCCAACTAACTAAGAGGGTTGTTGTCATAAGCAATTGCAGTAGTTGCTCTTTATTGAGCACATACTATACACCAGTTTATGGGAGACTGCAAACCTCATCCACATCCTGTCTTGCTCTCCTTGGGTTCCTGGGGAGATTATATTCCCAGTCCACTTGTAATTAGGAAGGGTCACCTCCAGACCAAGGCACGAGGGAGTCAGTACGGCACCTCTGTGCTTTCTCTTCCATTCAGCAGCAAACAGAGAGAGCCCGTGTTGAGGTGTGGAGCCACGCGACGTACATAGCCGGGACCTCGGAGTCATCTGTGAGAGGTGAGCCTCTGCCAACCTTCATCAGATTTTATGTGCACAAGAAACAGACTTTTGTTGTGTTAAGTCATTCAGATATCAGGTTTTCTCTGTTGCGTCAGTTAGCAGTTACTTAATCCGAGTGATACACAACTACTATTTCTTCTCTTAGGCTCATTTAAATGTTTTAATGACAGAGCTAATCATAGCATATATATTCTTCTTATAAAAACTTCTTACACACATAAATCACAATCTCCCCCCTTACAACATTGCTCGAAAATTCAGCCCCCTTTTCAAAAGTAACCACAATTAACTGTCTGGTGTGTGTCATTCTAAAGCTGATTTGAGGCTTCTTTGTACATAGATGTGCTACAAAAATATGTTGAATTTTTAACACACAGGGGCCACAGTGTACATATTGTTCTGTGACTTGCTCTTGTAACTTAATGGAAGTGATTGCAAGATCTTTCTGTGACAGCACTTATAAGACCCACCTCACGTTTTAAAACTGTCATCACCATTAGAAAAGGTCCCAGCCAGCCCTCTGGTCCTAAGCTACAGCGTGAAGTAGAGCCCCTCAGCCAACCTGTAGATCTGTGAGAACAAACAGTTGTTGTGTTACGATGCTACGTTTTGTGGCTCTACATTGGGCAGTGGAAGTTTACTAATAAGTACATTAAGGGCTAGCAGTTCATATTTTAATTTTTTATGTTCTTTGTCTTCCACAGGGAGCACATACTATTCCTAAAAATATTTTTAAGGTTAAGAAAAATAAACTTCAAAAGGCATGGGAAATTCTAATTTCAGACGTTAGGGAAGCCTTTAAAATGGGAAAAATAAGCAAATAATTTACAAAAGAAGAGTGAAGTGACGCATGATTATTTCTCCTACAGAATGAAAACAAAAAGATTACCTATAGACTATTCTCTCTCCAGCTGGTGGATTGATAAAGAGAAATTTTATATCAGAGGATAAGTTCCTGATAGTTCATGAGTTTCAACATAGTTCTGGAGCACGTTTGTCTCGCACCATCTAGAAAGGCGATATGTAGTACGTAAGAGCGTGAGATTCCTGAACCAGACACCTGGTCTTTCACTCCCAGCGCTACCATTTACTAGTTGTGTAATCTTGGGTAAATTCCGTAACCTCTTTGTGCCTCTTTGCTTGTCTGTAAAATTGTGATGGTAATAATACCTAACTATAAGATTATTTTGAGAATTAAGTGTAGGGCATTCAGCACGGTGCCCACGAATTCATAAGCGTTATATATGTGTTAACTATTATTTTATTATCAAAGCATTTTGCTGAGTTTTCATTGAAGGATTAATTGACATTTAATACAGGAAGAATATGGGCCCTATAGATAACCTTAACACTTAAAAACTACAGTGTAGAAATACTAACCTCTGAGAGGGAATCTGTCACCTCTGTAGTCCCTAAAGCACTATCGGATGATTTCCATTAATATTAATTAGGTCAATAAAAAGTATTAATGTTTAAATACAAGCCATGGTTATCAGAAAAACTTATTAGCCTTAATACTTCACTCCCCATTTGTATAGGATAAATGAGGTAACTCAAAAGAGAGAGAGTTTATGTTTTATCATTAGTAAATAGCTAAGCAGTGAAGAACTGAGGAACTCAGCTTTGACCACATCTTGGACTAAGTGAGATTTAAGGATTGTTTGGTATCCAAGGATACCTCTTAATGTAATTTCTATAAATCTGAGAAGAAAAGAGATTGTGATGATCTCATTTGAGAGTAATATGTGGAAGAAGGACCAGAATACATTGGAAATGCTGCCTAATCAAAGCATTGTTTTCATGTATATTTTATAGTTTTTAAGTGGTTTTTTTAGCTTAATGTTTTGTAGCTGGAACATTTTATGTCATAATTACTAGTCTCATCAGAGATTTCATTTTTATTTATACAAATATGTGGAATCTATGATTAGATGTGTGCATTTAGGCCAGTTGGACCTCCTTTATTTTACATCAATGTACTTTTGGAATTTGGAATTCTCCTTTTTCAAGTATAATGCATGTATATCTGGCACAGCTTCCTGCTTGACTCTATTGTTGTGCCTTATGTAAAATGACATTTAGTTTGCTTCTCATTGATTAGAATCAATAACATAAGTCATAATTATATCCTGGAATAATATGCATTTCTAGTCTGGCTGCACTGTAGGTGGTGGGATATGGCCTGGGAAGCTAATCATCCTTTATCATTTCTTTCCACTTGGGAGAGGACACCCAGAACGCTAAACAATCAACTTCTTAACTGAATATATAGGATAAAGTTGTTTATAAATTGGGGTCTCTTGTACTAAGGGGAAATATTGAGACCACTCTTTTTGCAAAACATAAATGGAGAACTAAGGCAAAGATAATTCAATCAGAATTTATGTCATCACCTCAAGATTTCAAGCCAAACCACAAGACTAGTACACTGAAATGTGTATATGTGTTGTGATGTCAATGTCCAATTCAAGTTAACTCTACATTTTATTGATCTGATGAGCACATTTGTTTGCTAAAGCCAAAAGACAATGCAGGTTCCCTGTCAGACTGTTATGATTGAGAGACCCCCTAAATTGTTTGGACTTATTGGCTTAATTATTCCACATTTGGGAATCCATGGAAGGGTCTCTGTTCTGGAACACTGATGCATGTGAGACTGTTGTGACTGTTCTCTCCTTTGCAAAATATTCTACTGCCTTGGCTTCTGTATTAGTCAAGATAAGCTAGGTTATGTTAGAGTGTCAAATTAATCCTGAAATCTCAGTGTTTTACCACAACAAAGGTTTATTTCTCAACCACACTACATGTTCAATGGTTATGGGAGAGGGAGGGGCATTTGGGGGTTTTCTCTGGGGCTTACCTATTCACTGAGGCAGGGGAGAGTGGGCAGAGAGTCTCTAAAGGGCTGTTCTTTCATTCAGCCAAACCCATCACTTCTTCTCCCATTTCATTGGCTGAAACCAGTCATAAATCCTCGGTTAGCCTCAAGGGGTCTGAAAAATGGAGTTTTCCATGTGCCTGAGAAGAAGGAATATAGAATTGGGTTTGGCGAGCACAGCACTGTCTGCTACAGTTTTTAAGACACTGCCCTGTCCTGGTTCTTCTACCTCTCAATCTGTTTTTTCTCTGCCTCCTCAATGGACTTCTTTTCCGTCACCCCTTGGGGAACTGGTGCTCCCCAAGTTACCATATCCGGTCCACTATTTTTTTCTCCCCACATCTATCCCCAGGTAACTTCATCCACTCCTCCAGTTCTAACTGTAAACTATCTGCTGCTAACTTCCAGATCTATTATCCCAAGCCCTGACCTACACAAAGCTTTAAACGTAAATCCAACGATGACTGATTCAAGGATATCTCAAACTCAATGTGAAAAAAGATAAACACATGATTTTTTTTCCCAACCTCATTCGTCCTCTTCCTGTATTCTTTGTCCCAGTTAGTGGCAGCATCGAATTTCCAAGTCTAGATTCCTCCCTATCATTCCCACCTCTTAATTTTGTACGCCATCTTAGCTAGGCTGTGCTGTTTAGTCAGTTATCAGTCTAGATGTCCACTGTGAAGTTATTTTTTAGATGCGATTAATAGTTACGTCTGTAGGCTTTGAGTAAAGCAGATTGCCACCCATAGTGTGACTGGGCCTCGTGCAATCAGTTGAGGGCCCCAAGACAAAGACTGAGGTTTCCTGAAGGAATTCAGCCTCAAGACTGCAACACAGGGACTTCCCTGGTGGTCCAGTGGCTAAGACTCCGTGCTCCCAATTCCGGGGGCCCCGGTTCGATCCCTGGTCAGGGAACTAGATCCCACATGCATGCTGCAACTAAGAGTTCCCATGCCGCGACTAAAGATCCCGCATGCCACAACGAGGACCCGGCGCAGCCAAAATAAATATATAAATATTAAAAAAAAAAAAGACTGCAACACAGAAACCCTGCCTGAGTTTCCAGTATGCCTGCCCTGCTATACAGACCTTGGACTCAAGACTGTAACATCTGAGTTTCTAACCTGCTGGCTTGCTCTATGAATTTTAGCGTCCTGACTTCCCCCAGCTAGGGCCTCGGGGAGGTGAGGGCTTGGTTCGGAGGCTGGAGGACTCGGGACCATAGCGGGGGGGTTCCAGGCTCTGATAGACGGCACCGGCAGGATGCAGGGACCGCTGACCCCTGACCATTGGGCGTACCCGCAGAGTCCCGCCCCTGCCGTCAGCCCTCGGAGACCCCACGCCGCGCCGGATGCGGCTCCCCCCCGACTTCCGCTTCGGAAGCGAGGAGCCCGACCGCGAGCCGCGGCGTTTGTTCGTCCGAGCGTGGGTTTTCGGGACTCGTCCGGAGCCACGGTGAGGACCTGAATGTAGCCTGAAGGGACCTTCCCTCCCCCCTCCCCCCATAGCAAAGGTGACCCACCTGCATCCCACCCCTGCGATCTTGTTCTTGGAGGCCCCAGCAGAGCTATCGGGCTGAATTCGGCCTAGGATGTCTCAGGCAGAAGGCCTTGGTCTGTGAGAGTAGCGCTGATTCTACAAATGGAGAAGGTCTAAGTCCTAGATGAGGGCCCTGAGTGCTAGTGAGCAGACCTCAACCCCCAAAGCGGGCCACAGTGAGCAGCGCCCCTGCTCTCAGCTCTAGGAGGCCCTAGCAAGGTAGACAGACGTTGAGTGACCTAAATTCCCCTCTAGTGACGAAGGGAAATGAGGGCTACCTCATGGCTCCCAAACTCAGGAGAGGAGGCTCCGGGCGGAGCTGGCAGGCTGTGGTGCCCCCTCATCTCCTCTGGAGATGGTCTCAGGGAGATGAGAGCCTTGGTCTAATGGAATAAGCCCAATTCCGCAAAGGGACCTAGTCCTCAACAGCATTCATGGTTATGACACCGAGTGGGGATGGGGGCCCCTCCCACAAGAAACGGGGCAGCATAAAGCACCAGCCCTGTTTTCAGGCTTGGGAGAATTGGGTATTTTGACATGAGTTGCATTCACTTATTCCCAGGACATCTCAGGGAGGTGAGAGACCAGGTCAAAGGGGGCAGCCTCGGGTTGGCAAGGGAGGATTTCAGGTTATGCCAGGTGTCATGGTGAGAACCTTGAGGACTGTGGGGATGTCCCACATGAAAGCATTCAGGCCACAAAGAATCCTCACTATTAGCATCCCTGGGAGACCTCAAGCATAGATGTCAGGCAGAAATGCCCATCAGTTCCCACTACAGGCTAACAGGGAAATAAGGGTCTTGGTCTGAGGAGAGTGGTCCCATGTCAGCAGAGGGAGAAATCTTAGACCCTATTAGGAGGCACATTTAGACCTTGAATTGGGATCTTGTGTGGGACCACAAGGACTTCAGCCTGCCTGCAACAGCTTTCATTCTTGGGAGACCACGTTTAGTTAGATACGGTCATCTTCACTTCCTCCTATTGGGACACAGGCTGGTTTCGCTCTTACTATCATATAGGCATCAATTCAGGCAAAAGTTGAGCTTCTCTACCAGGAGCCCAATTGAGGAACCTGAGTTAGGACTCAAAGTGTCCAGCCCAACCCTTGGATTTCAGCCCAAGAAATCTCTGGGAAGGACTGTCAGGTAGAGCGTCTGCTTCACTTCTTTATATCACGTCTAAGAGAGGTGAGGTCCTTAGTCTGAAGGTGCATCCACCAGTCAGCAAATGGAGAGTAGTGGTTCCAAGCCTTTAAAGGAGCCAAGGTGAGGACCTTGAATGATGATCGCAACGAACTCAGGATAGAAAGGACCCTACTGAGCTCGCAGCTCTGGTGTCCCCTGGCAGGGAGGTGGACTGAGGCACCCCTTCACTTCCTTCTGCTGGATCGCAGGGAGGTTTGAGGTGTCAGCTTAAGAGTAGCAGCGGGGAGGGTGCCCAGGCTCTGCAGAGACCTGACATGATAATATTGAAGATGAACCAAGAGGACCCCACTGCCAGCACCTGTTGTCACCTGAGTAAATCCAAGGCAGGGCTGATAGGATGTAGAGTAAAACTCTAAGGCCTCTGTGTTTCCTCTATGGGATTCTGGGAGGACAGGCTGACCGGGAAAACAGGAACCTTGTGGGTTCCCAGAGCAGTGCCCTCAAGGAAACTTGCAGAGGCAGCCTTTGATAAAGCCAAGGTGGAATCTCCCTACTTTAAGGTGCTCACGTCATCTCATTCTCCAGCCTCCAGGTGTCCAAATCACCTGTCATTGGCCCACACTCCTGTCTGCTGTCCCTGACCACAGCCACCATGCCTCGTGGTCAGAAGAGTAAGCGCCGTGCTCGTGAGGAACGCCGCCGTAACAGAGGTGAGACCCAAGGTCTTAATGCTCAGGCCACCACAGCAGGGGTAGGAGAGACCACTTCCTCCCCCGCTTCTGTTTCTCGGGGCACTCCCCCGAGCCCGCTGCTGCTGGCCCTCGCCAGGAGCCTCAGGGAGCCCCAGCCACGAGCTCTCGTGCTGCAGGGGTTTCATGCCCAGGATATGATGTACGTGCCAAGGGCCAAGTTGAGGAAAGTAAAAATTCCTCCCAGGCCTCAACCTCCAGGGATCCTGGAAAGGATCTTGTAACCAGGAAGGCAGGGATGTTGGTGCAGTTCATGCTGTGTAAATATAAGAGAAAGGAGCCCATTAAAAAGGGAGAAAAGCTGAAGATTGTCAACAAAAGGTATAGGGAGCACTTCCCCGAGATCCCCAGGAGAGCCTCCGAGTGCATGGAGCTGGTCTTTGGCCTAGAATTGAAGGAAGTCAAGCCCAACAGTCATTCCTATGCCCTTGTCGGCAAGCTAGATCTCACCGATGATGGGCGTCAGAGCAGTGGCGGGCGGTTTCGGAAGAATGGGCCCCTGATGCCTGTCCTCGGTGTGATCTTCTTGCATGGCGACCGCGCCTCTGAGGAGGAGATCTGGGAATCCCTGAATGTTTTTTTGTTTTTTTTTTTTTTTCCCTGAATGTTTTGGGTGTTTTTGATGGAAGGAGGCACTTCATCTTGGTGGAGCCCAGGAAGCTTATCACAGAAGATTTGGTGCAGGAAAGGTGCCTGAGTACCGCCAGGTGCCCAGCAGCGATCCGCCATGCTCTGAGTTCCTGTGGGGCCTGAGAGCCCGCTCTGAAACCAGCAAGATGAAAGTGCTGGAGGTTCTGGATGCGGAACCAGAACCGTATCTCCATGGATCTGGAGATCCACGATACGGTCCCCACTGCCTTCCCACCCCACAATGAAGAGGCTTTGAGAGATGAGGGAGAGAGAGCCCGAGCCAGGGCTGCAGCCAGGGCTGGCACTACTGCCACTGCCGTGCGCGTTCCAGGGCCACATCCAGCCTCTCCTCACACCCCTAGTGAGGTCTGAAGCCCACCCATTCTTCACTTTGTGGTTGGAAAAGCCTGTTAACCAGTGTTCCTGATATGCTTAAATAACTTGTTGACTTTTTTCCTGCATTTTTAATTGGTGTTCCTTTCAACAGAAAGTTTATTTAGATTCAGAATATAAGTATATGAATGACATGGATCACACACTTATTGCTGTTTGTCAGATTTAGGAGTAAGAATTCTGTTGTTTGAAATACAAATTGGAAATCCTTAAATCACTTTTGTGGTCCAGAACAAGAGTAACATCACTTTAGGATAATATCCTCGGAAACATGAAAGAACACCACGCTAAAATAGGATCAGAAGATAGCTAGGTAGCTAGATGGAGAGATAAGATAGATAAGACAGATAGAGAGCTAAAGTCAAAGTTGATCAATTCTTGGTTTGCCTTACTCCATTTAGTCTTTCTTTTGTAAATTTAAAAGATATATACTGGATTTGCTTATGGTTTTCAAGAATGTTTGAGAATACAAATTATAGCAAATGATTTGTTCATGACTCTTATTTTACACAAACATTAACTGAGCATCTGCTCTTAAGAAGTCTCTGTGCTCGTACTGGGGATGTTTAATCAAAAAAGTCCTAGCCTCTGCCCATGCAATTACAGTTTCTCAGAGAAGCTATTATTGTATGGAAAAGGGTGAGATACTCTCTACTTCAAGAAGAGCAAGTAAAAAAGCAGGGTAAAGAGAGGGTGGAGAGAACATATTCCTTAGTTTTCATTGTTAAAGCAGAATTTTGGCTGATTGGGAGGATTTTTTCCGGCTAGAATGCTGCATATTCTCTGACATATCTTAGATGTAAAAAAAAAAAAAAAATCCCAGCTGGATTGATGGTAACGTCTGAGGTCAAGATAATCATAGTAATAACCGCCATTCCCTAGCGTCTCAATACAAGACAGGCACAGTGACAGCTGCTTTCCATACATTACATATATTCCACCAGTCCTACAAGACAGGTCTTATCAAACTCACTTCACAGTGAAGACCCTGAGGCTCATAGAGTTAGAGTTTGGTCATGTGCCAAAATTCATAAGGCTAGTAAATGACAGGGGTGGGACTAGACTCCTGGTCTAAATTACTGTAGAGCTCGTACTGTTCTACTCCTCCTACCCTGAGACACATCCTGTGTCTTTTATTTCAGTTGTTTTCTCAGTACTTCAAACTTTGTCTTAGGTGATAAAAAGAATGGCCTTGTGCTCAAACTACTGGATTGGAATACGTAGCCAGAGCAGTAAGAATACCAAAATATTTGAGAGGTATAAATAAATAAATAAATGAAAGAGACAATATTCGGTGACAGTATAAGCATCTACATTTGCGATGTTAGATAACCTCAAAAGACTAGGGGCTCTCAAAATCATCCTCACAGTCTCTTCCCTGTAGAAAGTAAATCTATCAGAACAGAAGTGACGTGGGAATCTTCATCTGGCTGATGAGATAGAATAGATCAGTGTACTTTTTTTCCCTGACAGGCTACCACCACCTGTTCTGGGACTCCTGCCTTGTGCTACAGCTTCCCCATCTCACATTACTCCTGGGCCAGGGACCCATTCTCTGTAAGGTTTGCAGAGCGAAAACTGCTCAAGAGTTTGCAGAGATGTGGAATTTCCTAAGCAGGCTTTAATCCAAGAGATAGAAAGCAAGATGAGGGCCCCGTGTAGGAGGACTGAGGAGACCAAAGCCCAGAATATTGGGGGGTGGTCATTGGGACACCAGTCCTGTCTGCTATCAGACACAGAGGGTCTCAGGCAGACCTGTTAGGCTAACCGTACCCTCACTTATTCTTCAGGCTTCTTGGGGCCATAAGAAATTTGTCTAAGGGCAGAGTTCTCAGGTTGGTAGAGGAGAGAGTGTGAGTCTCTCACAGAAATGACAGTGATAAACCTGAATAAAGACCCAGCCAGAACAGTAGGATCCCATAAAGTCCCATCCCCTTTGGCAGCCCCTTGAGGTCCAGAACAGTCCTGGCTGCTTGTGACTAACACTTTCAACTCAGGTCGCGGGAAGGTGGGGACTCTGGGGATCAGCAGAGCCCTCAGCCTTAGATCAGCAGAGAATGGAGCCCCAGGAAGTGTGCAGAGTCATAGTGAAGACCCTGTCTGTGGACATGGGGACCACTCAGTCCACCACTGTCAGGGCTACACTTAGCCCCTCCTCTGCTGTTAGCCCTGGGAGGCATAGGCAAGAGCTGGCAGGGTCAAGTGCCCCCTGACTTCTGCCTGGAGGGTGTCAGGGAGGGGAGGACCTTGGTTTATAGGCTGGCTGTTCAGCAGAGAGTGGAATCCCAGGCGTGACAGTGTCAAAGTAAAAGTCCTGTATGAGGAGTGCGGCAACCAACTACCCCGTTACAGATACATCCTTAGAAAGTCCCGCGTCTGTAATTGGCCTGGGGAGGCAATAGACAGGGCTTTCAGACTAAGTTTATCCCTTATTGCCTGAAGGAAGATGGTTTCAGGGACTTAAAAGTCCTTGGACTGATGGGGGAGGCCTCATTCAGCAGAGGAAGGGTACCCAGTTCCTAACAGGAGTCAACATGATGACAGTGACTGACAATGAAAGGATCTCTCCCAGAAAGAAGGGGACCACATAGAGCACTGTCCCTGTTGTCAGACCTGAGGCTATGTCACTTAGGCATGGTGACATGATGCGTCATACTCACTTCCTCCCAGAGCTCTCATGGAGGTAAGGAACCTCATTAAAAACCAGTGTGCTCAGTGTCTCTCCTTAGGATCTCAGGGAATTGTTCCCTGTACATTTTGTTGACAACCTTCAGCATGTCTACCTCCATAATGGGCTCTTTTATATTTCTGCAGTAGGAATTGCCTGCCGATGCAGGGGACACGGGGTCGTGCCCCTGTCCGGGAAGATCCCACATGCCGCGGAGCGGCTGGGCCCGTGAGCCATGGCCGCTGAGCCTGCGCGTCCCGAGCCTGTGCTCCGTGACGGGAGAGGCCACAACAGTGAGAGGCCCGCATACCCGAAAAAAAAAAAAAAAAAAAGCTCATATTTTGTTTTATTTGGGGTTGTAGTCAGAGCATAGTGCATAGTATACAGTAGGTACCTTATATTTAATCAATAAAGGCCGAGAGAAAGACTATAAATAAGGGAAAGATCGTCAATTTGTGGTTTGCCTAAATCCTTCTCATGTTTCTTCTTGTAAAAGTAGAAGTCATACGCCTGGATTTGCTTAGATTATTCAGGAATGTAGGATAAATTAAATTTTAATGGATTAGGCCACATGCTTACTCCTTTTTAATTTCCCAATCATTAATCGAGAATGAGCTCTTAGGAAGGCATCATACTAGTACTGTGGATGCTTCCCCCCGCCACCCCCCAGAAAAAGCCCCCAAACAACAACCACCACAAAAACAAGATCTAGCCCCTGCCCATTGAATTTTAGAGTCTAGGAGCTGCTATTATATAAAAAGATGGTGGGATGCGCTCTACGACCTAAAGAACAAGTAAAAAGTAGGGTTAAAGAGGGCAGGCAGTTGGAGCTGAAAGCAATCAAGTGTAAATGGCCTGAGGCAAGGCAGTTTGGCGCCGTAGGAAAATGCAAAGCCTTCAGTGAGAAGTAATTTCAAGTGAGGTTGCCTGGTGGGCTAGATGAGACTGTGGGAGTGGTGAGCCCGGCCAGAGCCTCAGATGGAGGGCCTCAGAGAATCCAGAATCCACTGGGCTGGCAGTCTTTACCCTGGGTTGGGGGAGCCAGAGACCTCGCCATTAAAAGCGTACTCAATTATTCTTTCTTGTGTGTAATTTGGCAAATTCTAGGCAAGTTCTAGATTTTTGTTGGTAGTTAAATAAGTGGAAATAATGGTTATTTAGAAGAAAGGGTAGCGGGTAGGGAAGATACTGGTCAAGGACAAAATTCTAAGGACTTTGAGTTGTTTCCAACTAGGAAAGATTCTCCCACAAGCGCATTATGTATTATATCCTCTGGTGTGGATATTACATGATTGTCCTTGCTAGGCAGCATTTTAGTTAATTGCGATTTCTTTGTCTTGCTGTTAGGTTAATGTGCTCAGGCTCACGGGTATAGTGAAACAGCACGTAAAACAATTGATCAGCTTAAACTGGTTTTGCCTCCTTAAATAGGTTGTTGATTAATCAAACCTTGTGTTATTTTACAGAGACAGAACTGCACATCTCCAAGAAGCAACCCATGACCCCAGGATGACCCTGGAACCAAGATCTTCAGTCTGCAGAACTCAGAGAACAGAAATGTTGCCTGGAGAGCCCGTGACAATCCTTCAATTAAGGAAAATCTGGCCTCCAGCAGCATGAGTAGCTTATATGGACTAATTCAAGACTAGCCAATTAGCTTCCAAGTTTGAAATTACCCTGACCCCTTAAATTTCACGCAGACCACTGGATTGAGGTGAGATTTGAGAGCCTTGTCTCCTGTGTTAGTCGGCCTTGCAGTAAAGCTCTTTTCTCAAAAACTGTTGCCATAGTGTTGGCTTCTGTGCACACAGGGCAGTGAGCCCTTGTTCAGTAAGTTTTGGCAACCCAGGTGAGATTTAGGTCTTGTGACCGCCTGCCTGAGGCACTGTAGCCCCTGGCAGAGTGTGGGCCCTCAGCACCAACCTTGCGTAGCCACCTAGACTGAAATTGTCTAGAAGGTCGGCTCTTGGGTTCCTGCTTCCCCGCCATGGCACTCCAGGCTCCTCGGGCTACTTTCACTTTTGAGAAAAGAAACAGCTCCTGGATCAGACGTCTTTTGGGTGAGTAACCTTGTTAAAATGTGCCTGTACCTAAATTGTCTAATAATCTCATCGGAATTGTGGGTTAGAGTCCTGCCTGGGGGAGTTTTTTTTTGCTCGGGATAGAGTCCAGGTTAGAGTCCTAAGGCTAGGATCGTGGGCTAGAGTTCCACCCTAAGAGAGACAGTACAAAAGGTTACAGCTGCTGAGGTACTCAAAGGATTGGGTTAAAGTCCCAGGCCTTTGGATTTGTTTGCCTATGTTTGTTTAGGTCTGACTGTTATATCTGTTAGGATTGGCTAATGGGAGTTGGCTATTGGATGACTGTGGCAAAACTTTATTAAACCTGATTGATATTAATGAGGGTCCTCTGACTCAGGAGATAAAAGACCTTGCTCCTGGACTGGAAACCTTGCTTTACAGGGTGATGGGGTTTTTCACCCATGCCTAAGATGATTGCCCAGAGGTGGTGTTACACGTGTATATTCCTTTTTTGTTTTTTTGTTGCTTTATTGGAGAATAGTTGATTTACAATGTTGTGTTAGTTTCAGGTGTACAGCAAAGTGAGTCAGTTATACATATACATATATTCGTTCATTTTCAGATTCTTTTCTCATACAAATTATCACAGAATATTGAGCAGAGTCCCCTGTGCTATACAGTAGGTCCTCGTTGGTTATCTGTCTTATATATAGCAGTGTGTATGTTAATCCCAAGCTCCTGATTTATCCATTCCCCCCCGCCCCACGTTTCCCCTTTGGTAACCATAAGTTTGTTTTCGATATCTGTAAGTCTGTTTCTGTTTTGTAAGTAAGTTCATTTGTGTCATTTTTAAAAATTAGATTCCACATATGAGTGATATATGATATTTGTCTTTCTGTCTGACTTATTTCACTTAGTGTGATAATCTCTAGGTTCGTCCCCGTTGCTGCAGATGGCATTCTTTCTTTCTTTTTTTATGACTGAGTAATATTCCGTTTTGTATATGTACCACGTAGTTTTTATCCATTCCTCTGTCGATGGACATTTAGGTTGCTTCCATGTCTTGGCTATTGCAAATAGTGCTGCAGTGAACATTGGGGTGCGTGTACCTTTGCAAATTATGGTTTTCTTTGGATATGCGCACAGGAGTGGGATTGCTGGATCACATGGTATTTTTTATTTTATTTTATTGGAGTATAGTTGATTTACAATGTGTTAGTTTTAGGTGTACAGTAAAGTGATTCAGTCACATATATACGTATATTCGTTCATTTTCAGATTCTTTTCTCATACAGATTATCACAGAATATTGAGCAGAGTCCCCTGTGCTATACAGTAGGTCCTCGTTGGTTATCTGTCTTATATATAGTAGTGGGCGTGTTAATCCCAAGCTCCTGATTTATCCATTCCCCCCCACCCCACGTTTCCCCTTTGGTAACCATAAGTTTGTTTTCGATATCTGTAAGTCTTTTTCTGTTTTGTAAATAAGTTCATTTGTGTCATTTTGTTTTTCAACACATTTTTTTAACATCTTTATTGGAGTATAATTGCTTTACAATTGCTTTACAATTATTATTATACAATTATTGTATAATTGTATATAATTATACAATTATTATGGTGTATTAGTTTCTGCTTTATAACAAAGTGAACCAACTATACATATACATATAGCCCCATATCTCTTCCCTCTTGCATGTCCCCTACATTGGCAGGCAGATTCTTAACCACTGCACCACCAGGGAAGTCCCGGAATAAAGTGTTTATCTCAGAAGGCAGTGTGATAGTATTGGCTTCTATGCATGTCAGGCAGTGAGCCCTTGCTGGGTAACACTAGTAAATGACAGGCCTGGGACTAGACTCCTGGTCTGAATTCCTCTAGATCTCACACTGTTATACTCCTCTTGGCCTAAAGCAGAGCTTGTATTCCTTGACACTCAAATATATCTTGGGATAAAGATAAGGACTGTGTGGCTAAAGAACGGGATTGGAATCTATCCAAAGCATTGAAGAATACCTCAGTAAATGCCAGTTAGGAATAAGAAGGAGGAACAGGAATAAGGAGAAGAAACAGATGCTGCTCAGTGACAATAGGATCATCTCTATATGCAGTGTCACATAACCTCAATCAGGGGAAGCACAAAACCATCCTGGACAGCTCCTTTCCTTTAGAAGTATGCGTATATCTCAGACACTGTGGGTTGGGTTCTAGGTCACTGCAATAATGCGAATATTGCAATAAAGTAAATCGCACGAAATTTTGGGTTTCCCAGTGCTTATAAAAGTTGTTAATTCTATTGTATACTTACTAGACAGTGTCTAAAAAAAATGTACACATCTTAATTTAAAAATACAAAACAGTGGGCTTCCCTGGTGGCGCAGTGGTTGAGAGTCCGCCTGCCAGTGCAGGGGACACGGGTTTGTGCCCCGGTCCGGGAAGATCCCACATGCCACGGAGCGGCTGGGCCCGTGAGCCATGGCCGCTGAGCCTGCGTGTACGGAGCCTGTGCTCTGCAATGGGAGAGGCCACAACAGTGAGAGTCCCGCGTACCGCAAAAAACAAACAAACAAAAAAACAAAAACAGTTACAAGAATAACAAAGGTAACTGAGCAGAGAACCATAAGAAAATAATGAAAAAGTTTAAAATATTTCAAGAATTAACAAAATGTGGCACAGGGACCCCACGTGAACACATGGTGTTGGGAAAATGGCACCCATTCACATGTTCAATGCACGGTAACCACAAACTTACAATTCATAATAAAACAGAATATCTGTGAAACATGATTAAGTGAAATACGATAAAAAGAGGTATGCCTATAAATCAATTAAAACAAGTCACAGAAGAGGCTAATTCTGGCTATTGAAAAGGACAGATTAGCATTATTTTTCTCTGGGAGCCCACCCCTGTCCTGGGCCCCCTGCCTTATGTTGCATTTTCCCCATCTCACGTCAAGTCTGGGACATGAAACTACAAGGTTTGCATTAGGTACGCTGCTCAAGAGTTTGCAGGGATGTGGCATTCCCCAGGAACCTTTTAATCCAAGAGATCGACAAAAGGAACACCCCCCCCCCCCGAAATGAGTGAGGACTGGAGAGACAACCACGCCAAAATATAGGTCATTCAGAGACCTGCCCAAACGTGCTCTCAGACCTAGAATGCCCAGGCAGGGCATCCTCTCTTATAAGTCTCATAGTTTTCAGTGAGGTCAAAGTCTTGGTCTAAGAAGAACAGCCTCAGTTCAGTAGAGGGAGAAGCTCAGGTTGGAGGGTCAGGGAGGATCCGGTCCCGGGACTGGCCAGGAGTATGGTGGGGTCCCTGAGTGAGGAAAGAGGTATCACTAGACCCACAAATGAGGGGGCTTTACAGACCCCTGCCCCCATTCTTAACCACGAGAGGCCCCAGGCAGAGCCATAGGGATGAGAAGCCTCCTCATTTCTGTCTGTCTGGTCTTGGCGAGGGAAGGGCTTTGTCTATCAGGATCAGGTCCCAGTTCTGCAAGGGAAGGGGTCTTGGCCATAACCAGACAAACCAGGGTCAAGGTAAGGACCTCAGTGCTAATGAGAGCGTCTCTCTCCCAAGGAGGGAGGCTCACAGGGTGGCGCCCTTCTTGTCAGGCAGAGATGGTCAGAGCAACGCCCTGCCTTCCCCACTAGGGACTCGGGGAGGTGAGGGCTTTGTTTGGAGGCTGAAGGACTCGGGACCACAGAGGGAGGGGTCACGGGCTCTAATAGATGGCCCGGAGAGACCCGCGAGTGGAGGATCATGGGACGGCTGACCTCTGAACCCCGGGATCCCATAAAGCCCTGCGCGTCCCGTCAGCCGTTGGAACCCCGCACGAGGCAGCCGCAGCCGGTAGTGGCTCCCACACTTCCGCTCCGGGGGCGGAGCCGGACGGTTGTTCACCGCGTTTGTTCGGCCAAGGGCGGATTCCCAGGACTGCTCTGCAGTCAAGGTGAGGACCTGAATGCGGACCCAAGGGATCCTTCCCCCCTCCCATAACAAAGGTTACCCCCACAAATCCCGCCTCTGTGATCGAAAGTGGAAGGTTCCTGAAAAACTGGTAGGCTGAGTTCTGCCTGGAAATTCTCAAGGGGGAAAGCCTTAATCTAAGAGAGAATTTCCTGATTCTGTAAATCAAGGAAACCTAGGCCCTAACTGAAGTCAAGGCGGCGGGTGGGGTGGGGGGCGGGGGGAGGGGCGGGGCCTGAGCGCTAATGAGGGAGTAGAGATGGCAACAAAGCTGCACCCATGCACTCAGTTCCCGGAGCCTCCAGGCCGGGGTGGTCATATATAGCAGGCCCAGACTTCCCCCCCACCCCCAGGAGCTCAAGGAGGTGAAACTTGTGGGCACAGTTCAGTAAAGGGAGGAGTCCCAGGCTCTGACAGATTCCAAGATGGGCACCCTGTATGTAGGACCTAGGGAGCACCGGCTCCAGAACACTGGAGTACCACAGACCCCCACCCCTGCTGTCAGCTGTCAGAGACCCTGAGTAGTTGTGGCCGGATGTGAGTCATCCTGACTTCGGCTTCAGAGGTTCCAGGAAGTGAGAACTTTCATCTGAGGGCCATGCCTCCGGCGGCCAAGAGAAAATTTCCAGTACTGGTCTGGAGTCAAGGTGAAGACTTTGAGTGGGGAGTGAGAGGTGCCACTCGGCCCATAACAAACTGCACTAAGTCTCGCTGCTGCTGTAGGCCCTGGGAAGCCCCAACAGAGCCATCAAACTGAGTTCTGCCTGAGATGTCTCGGGGCTGGGAGGGCCTAGGTCTAGGGAGTAGCTCCATCTTGCAGATGGAGGATACCTAGGTCCTAACTGAGGTGAAGGTGAGGGCCCTAAATACTGATGAGGGGGCCTCTCCCCATTTAGGGGTGGCATCACAAAGCAGCACCCCTACACTTGTGGGAGGCTCCAGCCAGGGGTAGTCATATATGTAGGACCCTGACTTCCCCCTCTAGGGACTCAGGGAATTGAGGACTTTGCTCTGAGGCTGGACTACCCAGGTTATTGGTGGGAGGAGTCCTAAGTCCTACACAGAGTTCGGGTCAGAGACCTGAGTGAGGACTAAGGTGAACACCGACTCTAAAATGTAGGGTCTCATAAATTCTGCCCGTGTTCTGAGTAGAAACCAAGAGTATCTGTCAAGCTGAAGCACTCTTCTCATTTGTCTGGAGAGTTCAGAGATGTGAGGGTGTTGGACTAATTGAATAGCCTCAATTCTGCAGAGGGAAGAAACCCAGGGCTTTATAGGAGTCAGGGTGAGGACCCTGAAAGAACAGTGATGATACCACTCACCCACAAACAGAGGAGACAACAGGGAGTGCCCCCCTGCTTGCTTGCAGCAATGGGTAGCCCAGGTATGGAAGTCCTTTATTTCTTTTTTTTTTAATATCTTTATTGGGGTATAATTACTTTACAATGGTGTGTTAGTTTCTGCTTTATAACAAAGTGAATCAGTTATACATATACATATGTTCCCATATCTCTTCCCTCTTGCGTCTCCCTCCCTCCCACCCTCCCTATCCCACCCCTCCAGGCGGTCACAAAGCACTGAGCGGATATCCCTGTGCTATGTGGCTGCTTCCCACCAGCTATCTACCTTACGTTTGGTAGTGTATATATGTCCATGCCTCTCTCTCGCTTTGTCACAGCTCACCCTTCCCCCTCCCCATATCCTCAAGTCCGTGCTCCAGTAGGTCTGTGTCTTTATTCCTGTCTTACCCTAGGTTCTTCATGACATTTTTTTTTCTTAAATTCCATATATATGTGTTAGCATACGATATTTGTCTTTCTCTTTCTGACTTACTTCACTCTGTATGACAGACTCTAGGTCTATCCACCTCATTACAAATAGCTCAATTTCGTTTCTTTTTATGGCTCAGTAATATTCCATTGTATATATGTGCCACATCTTCTTTATCCATTCATCCGATGATGGGCACTTAGGTTGTTTCCATCTCCGGGCTATTGTAAATAGAGCTGCAATGAACATTTTGGTACATGACTCTTTTTGAATTATGGTTTTCTCAGGGTATATGCCCAGTAGTGGGATTGCTGGGTCATATGGTAGTTCTATTTGTAGTTTTTTAAGGAACCTCCATACTGTTCTCCATAGTGGCTGTACCAATTCACATTCCCACCAGCAGTGCAGGAGTGTTCCCTTTTCTCCACACCCTCCCCAGCATTTATTGTTTCTATTTTTTTTTTTAATTTTATTTTTTTTTATTTTTTTACATCTTTATTGGGGTATAATTGCTTTACAATGGTGTGTTAGTTTCTGCTTTATAACAAAGTGAATCAGTCATACATAAACATATGTTCCCATATGTCTTCCCTGTTGCGTCTCCCTCCCTCCCACCCTCCCCATCCCACCCCTCCAGGCTGTCACAAAGCACCGAGCCAATATCCCTGTGCCATGCAGCTGCTTCCCACTAGCTATCTACCTTACTGCGTTTGTTAGTGTGTATATGCCCATGACTCTCTCTCGCCCTGTCACAGCTCACCCTTCCCCCTCCCCATAACCTCAAGTCCGTTCTCTAAGAGTTCTGCGTCTTTATTCCTGCTTTACCCCTAGGTTTTTCATGACATTTTTTTTCTTAAATTCCATATATATGTGTTAGCATACGGTATTTGTCTCTCTCTTTCTGACTTACTTCACTCTGTATGACAGACTCTAGGTCTATCCACCTCATTACAAATAGCTCAATTTCGTTTCTTTTTATGGCTCAGTAATATTCCATTGTATATATGTGCCACATCTTCTTTATCCATTCATCCGATGATGGGCATTTAGGTTGTTTCCATCTCCGGGCTATTGTAAATAGAGCTGCAATGAACATTTTGGTACATGTCTCTTTTTGAATTATGGTTTTCTCAGGGTATATGCCCAGTAGTGGGATTGCTGGGTCATATGGTAGTTCTATTTGTAGCTTTTTAAGGAACCTCCATACTGTTCTCCACAGTGGCTGTATCAATTTACATTCCCACCAACAGTGTAAGAGGGTTCCCTTTTCTCCACACCCTCTCCAGCATTTATTGTTTCTAGATTTTTTGATGATGGCCATTCTGACTGGTGTGAGATGATATCTCATTGTAGTTTTGATTTGCATTTCTCTAATGATTAATGATGTTGAGCATTCTTTCATGTGTTTGTTGGCAGTCTGTATATCTTCTTTGGAGAAATGTCTATTTAGGTCTTCTGCCCATTTTTGGATTGGGTTGTTCGTGTTTTTGATATTGAGCTGCATGAGCTGCTTGTAAATTTTGGAAATTAATCCTTTGTCAGTTGCTTCATTTGCAAATACTTTCTCCCATTCTGAGGGTTGTCTTTTGGTCTTGTTTATGGTTTCCTTTGCTGCGTAAAAGCTTTGAAGTTTCATAAGGTCCCGTTTGTTTATTTTTGTTTTTATTTCCATTTCTCTAGGAGGCAGGTCAAAAAGGATCTTGCTGTGATTTATGTCATAGAGTGTTCTGCCTATGTTTTCCTCTAAGAGTTTGATAGTTTCTGGCCTTACATTTAGGTCTTTAATCCATTTTGAGCTTATTTTTGTGTATGGTGTTAGAGAGTGATCTAATCTCATACTTTTACATGTACCTGTCCAGTTTTCCCAGCACCATTTATTAAAGAGGCTGTCCTTTCTCCACTGTACATCCCTGCCTCCTTTATCAAAGATAAGGTGACCAAATGTGCGTGGGTTTACCTCTGGGCTTTCCATCCTGTTCCATTGATCTATCTTTCTGTTTTTGTGCCAGTACCATACTGTCTTGATTACTGTAGCTTTGTAGTATAGTCTGAAGTCAGGGAGCCTGATTCCTCCAGCTCCGTTTTTCGTTCTCAAGATTGCTTTGGCTGTTTGGGGTCTTTTGTGTTTCCATACAAATTGTGAAATTTTTTGTTCTAGTTCTGTGAAAAATGCCAGTGGTAGTTGGATAGGGATTGCATTGAATCTGTAGATTGCTTTAGGTAGTAGAGTCATTTTCACAATGTTGATTCTTCCAATCCAAGAACATGGTATATCTCTCCATCTATTTGTATCATCTTTAATTTCTCTCATCAGTGTCTTATAATTTTCTGAATACAGGTCTTGTGTCTCCTTAGGTAGGTTTATTCCTAGATATTTTATTCTTTTTGTTGCAATGGTAAATGGGAGTGTTTTCTTGATTTCACTTTCAGATTTTTCATCATTAGTGTATAGGAATGCCAGAGATTTCTGTGCATTAATTTTGTATCCTGCAACTTTACCAAATTCATTGATTAGCTCTAGTAGTTTTCTGGTAGCATCTTTAGGATTCTCTATGTATAGGATCATGTCATCTGCCAACAGTGACAGCTTTAGTTCTTCTTTTCCAATTTGGATTCCTTTTATTTCCTTTTCTTCTCTGTGGCTAAAACTTCCAAAATTATATTAAATAAGAGTGGTGAGAGTGGGCAACCTTGTCTTGTTCCTGATCTTAGTGGAAATGCTTTCAGTTTTTCACCATTGAGGACGATGTTGGCTGTGGGTTTGTCATATATGGCCTTTATTATGTTGAGGAAAGTTCCCTCTATGCCTACTTTCTGCAGGGTTTTTATCATAAATGGGTGTTGAATTTTGTCAAAAAGCTTTCTCTGCATCTATTGAGATGATCATATGGTTTTTCTCCTTCAATTTGTTAATATGGTTTATCACATTGATTGATTTGCGTATATTGCAGAATCCTTGCATTCCTTGAATAAACCCCCCTTGATCATGGTGTGTGATCCTTTTAATGTGCTGTTGGATTCTGTTTGCTAGTATTTTGTTGAGGATTTTTGCATCTAGGTTCATCAGTGATATTGGCCTGTAGTTTTCTTTCTTTGTGACATCCTTGTCTGGTTTTGGTATCAAGGTGATGGTGGCCTCGTAAAATGAATTTGGGAGTGTTCCTCTCTCTGCTATATTTTGAAAGAGTTTGAGAAGGATAGGTGTTAGCTCTTCTCTAAATGTTTGATAGAATTCGCCTGTGAAGCCATCTGGTCCTGGGCTTTTGTTTGTTGGAAGATTTTTAATCATAGTTTCGATTTCACTGCTTGCGATTCGTCTGTTCATATTTTCTGTTTCTTCCTGATTCAGTCTTGGCAGGTTGTGCATTTCTAAGAATTTGTCCATTTCTTCCAGCTTGTCCATTTTATTGGCATAGAGTTGCTTGTAGTAATCTCTGATGATCTTCTGTATTTCTGCAGTGTCAGTTGTTACTTCTCCTTTTTCATTTCTAATTCTGTTGATTTGAGTCTTCTCCCTTTTTTTCTTGATGAGTCCGGCTAATGGTTTATCAATTTTGTTTATCTTCTCAAAGAACCAGCTTTTAGTTTTATTGATCTTTGCTATTGTTTCCTTCATTTCTTTTTCATTTATTTCTGATCTGATTTTTATGATTTCTTTCCTTCTGATAACTTTGTGGTTTCTTTTTCTTCTTTCTGTAATTGCTTTAGGTGCAAGGTTAGGTTGTTTATTTGAGTTGTTTCCTGTTTCTTAAGGTGGGCTTGTATTGCTATAAACTTCCCTCTTAGAACTGCTTTTGCTCCATCCCATAGGTTTTGGGTCGTCGTGTCTCCATTGTCATTTGTTTCTAGGTATTTTTTTATTTCCTCTTTGATTTCTTCAGTGATCACTTTGTTATTAAGTAGTGTATTGTTTACCCTCCATGTGTTTGTATTTTTTACAGATCTTTTCCTGTAATTGATATCTAGTCTCATGGCGTTGTGGTCGGAAAAGATACTTGATACAATTTCAATTTTCTTAAATTTACCAAGGCTTGATTTGTGACCCAAGATATGATCTATCCTGGAGCATGTTCCATGAGCACTTGAGAAAAATGTGTATTCTGTTGTTTTTGGATGGAGTGTCCTATTAATATCAATTAAGTCCATCTTGTTTAATGTATCATTTAAAGCTTGTGTTTCCTTATTTATTTTCATTTTGGATGATCTGTCCATGGGTGAAAGTGGGGTGTTAAAGTCCCCTACTATGAATGTGTTACTGTCAATTTCCCCTTTAAGGCTGTTAGTATTTGCCTTATGTATTGAGGTGCTCTTATGTTGGGTGCATAAATAGTTAGAATTGTTACATCTTCTTCTTAGATCGATCCCTTGATCATTATGTAGTGTCCTTCTTTGTCTCTTCTAATAGTCTTTATTTTAAAGTCTATTTTGTCTGATATGAGAATTGCTACTCCAGCTTTCTTTTGGTTTCCATTTGCATGGAATATCTTTTTCCATCCCCTTACTTTCAGTCTGTATGTGTCTCTAGGTCTGAAGTGGGTCTCTTGTAGACAGCATATATATGGGTCTTGTTTTTGTATCCATTTAGCCAATCTGTGTCTTTTGGTGGGAGCACTTAGTCCATTTACATTTAAGGTAATTATCGATATGTATGTTCTTATTCCCATTTTCTAAATTGTTTTGGGCTCGTTATTGTAGGTCTTTTCCTTCTCTTGTGTTTCTTGCCTAGAGAAGTTCCTTTAGCATTTCTTGTAAAGCTGGTTTGGTGGTGCTGAACTCTCTCAGCTTTTGCTTGTCTGTAAAGGTTTTAATTTCTCCATCTAATCTGAATGAGATCCTTGCTGGGTAGAGTAATCTTGGTTGCAGGTTTTTCTCCTTCATCACTTTCAGTATGTCCTGCCACTCCCTTCTGGCTTACAGAGTTTCTGCTGAGAGATCAGCTGTTAACCTTATGGGGATTCCCTTGTGTGTTATTTGTTGTTTTTCCCTTGCTGCTTTTAATATGCTTTCTTTGTATTTAATTTTTGACAGTTTGATTAATATGTGTCTTGGCGTATTTCTCCTTGGATTTATCCTGTATGGGACTCTCTGTGCTTCCTGGACTTGATTAACTATTTCCTTTCCCATATTAGGGAAGTTTTCAACTATAATCTCTTCAAATATTTACTCCGTCCCTTTCTTTTTCTCTTCTTCTTCTGGAACCCCTATAATTCGAATGTTGGTGCGTTTAATGTTGTCCCAGAGGTCTCTGAGAGTGTCCTCAGTTCTTTTCATTCTTTTTTCTTTATTCTGCTCTGCAGTAGTTATTTCCACTATTTTATCTTCCAGGTCACTTATCCGTTCTTCTGCCTCAGTTATTCTGCTATTGATCCCATCTAGAGTCTTTTTCATTTCATTTATTGTGTTGTTCATCATTGTTTGTTTCATCTTTAGTTCTTCTAGGTCCTTGTTAAATGTTTCTTGCATTTTGTCCATTCTATATCCAAGATTTTGGATCATCTTTACTATCATTATTGTGAATTCTTTTTCAGGTAGACCGCCTATTTCCTCTTCACTTGTTCGGTCTGGTGCATTTTTATCTTGCTCCTTCATCTGCCGTGTGTTTTTCTGTCTTCTCATTTTGCTTATCTTTCTGTGTTTGGGGTCTCCTTTTTGCAGGCTGCAGGTTCGTAGTTCCTGTTGTTTTTGATGTCTGTCCCCAGTGGCTAAGGTTGGTTCAGTGGGTTGTGTAGGCTTCCTGGTGGAGGGGACTAGTGCCTGTGTTCTGGTGGATGAGCCTGGAACTTGTCTTTCTGGTGGGCAGGTCCACGTCTGGTGGTGTGTTTTGGGGTGTCTGTGGACTTATTATGATTTTAGGCAGCCTCTCTGCCAATGGGTGGGCTTGTGTACCTTTTTTGCTAGTTGTTTGGCATAGGGTGTCCAGCACTGTAGCTTGCTGGTCATTGAGTGAAGCTGGGTGCTGGTGTTGAGATGGAGATCTCCAGGAGATTTTTCCCCGTTTGATATTATGTGGAGCCTGGAGGTCTCTTCTTGACCAGTGTCCTGAAGTTGGCTCTCCCACCTCAGAGGCACAGCACTGACTCCTGGCCTCAGCACCAAGAGCCTTTCATTCGCACGGCTCCTCAGTTTGGGATGATTCGCTGTCTATTCAGGTATTCCACAGATGCGGAGTACATCAAGTTGATTGTGGAGATTTAATCCGCTGCTCCTGAGGCTGCTGGGAGAGATTTCCCTTTCTCTTCTTTGTTTGCACAGCTCCCGGGTTTCCCCTTCTTTATTTCTGATGGTATCAGATTGGTGAGAGCCAAGGCAAGGACCCTGAATGAGGACTGAGGACCCCAAGGAGCCCAGGACAGAGTCCCATAGTGCTGTCAGCTGTGGGTGCCCCCTGGTAGTGGTGCTAGGCTGAGGTGCCCCTTCACTTCTTCTTAAGGTATCCCAGGAAGATGAGGATCTGGGTCTGAGTATAAATTTAGAGCAGCACAGAGGAGGGGGCCCAGGCCCTGCCCAAAGTTGATATGATGGTCCTGCATATGAACTGAGGGGACCCCAATGCTCCAGAGTAGAGGGGGCTCCACAAGGACTAGATAATTGCCCACTGCTGCTCTCAGCCCCAATAAGCACCAGGCAGGGCTGGCAGGCTGCAGCCTGAGGCTCACTTTAATTATTTCCACAGGGTTCTTAGAGGACAGGGTGATCAGAACAGGAGTCCTGTGTGT
Organism: Lagenorhynchus albirostris; assembly: GCF_949774975.1. Lineage (NCBI taxonomy): Eukaryota > Metazoa > Chordata > Mammalia > Artiodactyla > Delphinidae > Lagenorhynchus > Lagenorhynchus albirostris. The sequence goes on along the minus strand of NC_083116.1, from coordinate 105,998,463 downwards.
TCGTAGAGCAGGGCCCACGTGGAAACCTGAAGAGCGGCCCTCTTAAAGGCAGGGTGGTACCTCCCTGCTGTAGGCACTCACTCCCTCTCATCCTCTCGCATCTCTGCCAGATCACCCCGCTGTCCTACCTGCGCTCCTGCCTTTTGTCCCTGACCACAGTCACCATGCCTCGGGGGCGGAAGAGTAAGCTCCGCACCCGTGAGAGACGCTGCCAGGCCCAAAGTGGGACCCAGGGTCTGACGGGTGCTCAGGCCACTGCAGCTGAGGAGGAAGCTGCCTCGTCTTCATGTCCTTCTCTTGGGGTTACTACTCGGAGAAAGCCGGGTGCTAAGTCACGTAGCACTCTCAAGAGTCCTCAGAGGGCCCTAGCCACCACCACTAATCCTGCAGGTGTTTCTCCCGCAAGATCAAACAAAGGAGCCAAAGGCCAAATGAAGAAAAAGCACAGTTCCTCTCTGGCCCCCGTCTCCGCCGTGCGGTCTCGAAAAGGCCCTCTAAGGAGGACAGCGAGTGTGTTGGTGCAGTTCCTGGTGCACATGTATAAAATGAAAAAGCCTGTTAGGAAAGCACATATGCTGAAGTTTATCGCTAAGAAGTACCAAAATCGATTCCCTGAGATCCTCAGAAGAGCTTCCTTCAGCATGGAGATGCTATTTGGTGTTGACTTAAAGGAGGTCGACCGTACCAAGCATACTTATACCTTTGTCAGCAAAATGGCTCTTCCCAACGATGGGACCATGAGCCGTGGCAGCGGGTTACCCAAGACCGGTCTCCTGATGTACATTCTGGCTGTGATCCTCATGAAGGGCAACTGCGCCACAGAGGAGAATATCTGGGAATTCCTGAATAAGATGAGAGTCTATGCTGGGAAGAGGCACTTCATATTTGGGGAGCCCAAGAAGCTCATCACCCAAGATTGGGTGAAGCTGAAGTATTTGGAATACCGGCAAGTGGCCAACAGTGATCCAGCGCGCTACGAGTTCCTGTGGGGCCCGAGAGCCCATGCCGAAACCAGCAAGATGAAAGTCCTGGAGTTCCTGGCCAAGGTCAATCACACCGTCCCCAGTGCCTTCCAGTCTTGGTATGAAGAGGCTTTGAAAGATGAGGAAGAGAGAGCCCAAGCCAGTGGATGTTCCAGTGTTCTGTCCAGCTCCTCCCACACAGAATCTGAGGCAAATTCTGCACTTTGTGGCTGAAGAGAGCATTCAATATTTCAAGTAGTGTAGGGCTGGGTGTGACAGAGGGAACACTGTATAATACCTTCGTGTTCCTGTTCTGTATGGGGAATTTGGAAATACGTCTTTGTTTTTTGCTGTTTTTCAAACGTTACTCCTAAATGAAATTTTATTTAGCGTTAGAATGTAAGTTTATGAATTACATCAGTCATACTTACTGTTGTTTATCAGGTTTAAGAATAAGAGTTTTGCTGTTTTGTAAAACATATTGGGAAAACTTCCGTCTTATTTAGTAATTTGGTGGAAGATAACATGGCATTGCAATATGCAATTCCTTGAAAATGTGAAAAAGTTAAGTATAGTATAGTATACTGTATGTAGTATAGTATAGAAAAAGTAAGATGGTCAATATTTGGTTTACTAATTCCTTTTACTCTGTTTTATAAAATTAGAAATAACAGTATGTGCTTGGCTCATTCAAAAATGTAGAATTAAATCATAATAAATTAGACCTCATGCTCACAGGCTCGTTTATTCCCCAAACATGAATTGAGCATCTGCTCTTAGAAGGCTCCTTGCTAGTACTGTGAGAGCTGAGAAGAAGGAGACCTAGCCTCTGACCATAAAATTACAGAGCCGAGAAGCAGCTATCATATAAAGAAAATGGTGATGTATACTCTAAGACCAAAAGGTCAAATGAAAAGACAGGATAAGAAAGGAGAAGGGGTGGTTTCACATGATAGCAGTCGAATGTAAATTCCCTGGTGCAAGGCAGTGGTGGGCCTTGGGAAAAATGTAAGTCCTTCAGTGGGAGGTAATTATAAGGTAGGTGCGTGGTGGGCTAGATGAGACTGATAATTTTGAGCAGGGGCCAGATCCTCAGATGGTGGGCCGTACAGTTGAAAGACAAAGCCTGGAATGGGAAACTGCCCTTAGCAGTTACAGGCACACTTCATTTTGTTGTGCTTTGCTTTATTGTATTTCACAGATAGTGCTTTTTCTTTTCTTTTTTTAACAAATTGAAGGTTTGTGTCAACCTTGCTTCCAGCTCGTCTTTCAGTGCCATTTTTCCAACAACGTATTCTCACGTCGTGTCTCTGTGTCACATTTTGGTAATTCTCACAATATTTCACACCTTCCACCAGCAAAAAGATGGACTCGCTGAAGGTTCAGATGATGGTTAGCATTTTTTAGCAGAAAGGTATTTTTTAATTAAGGTATGTACATTGTTCCTTGACATAATGCTATTGCACGCTTAATAGACTGCAGTATAGTGTAAACATAAATTTTGTAAGAGCACTGGGAAACCAAAAAATCCTTGTGACTCACTTTATTGTGCTATTCACTTTATTTTGGGGATCTGGAACCAAACCTGCAATATCTTCGAGGTCTCCTTTTACTTTGGGGTTGTGGGTAAATCAGAGAGAAATCACCTGAGGCAGGAATAGAATGTGTCCTGTGCTCTTGTCCCAGTGCAGGTGAACACTATGCAAATTAGATGTTTTATTCACGCTGTCATGTCTCCAGGGAGTTTCTGAGAAATAAGGGTGGTACTCCCCTGAGGGGTGGGGGTGCCCAGAAGCCACTGGACTGGCACTCTTTGCCCTAGTTGGGGGAGCCAGAGCCCACTCCACGAAAAAAAGTCATTCAAATTAAGTTATCTTGATTGTAATTTGGCAAACTCTAGGCAAGGAATAGATATTCGTGGGTGGTTAAATGAATGAAAGTGGGAGTGGTTTATAAAGAAGGGCAACTGAGAGGGAGGTAAGTTTTAGGTCCGTGAAACATTTTAGAGCTTCGTGTTGCATCTACTGAGGAAGTCTACCTCATGTTGACCTTGAATGACATACTCTAACAGGGAAATACTAGTTTTCCTTGTTAAGCAGGATTTTGCCTGATAGGGGTTTCTTTGCCCTAGAGCCCTGCTTATTCTCTGGCATCTCCTGGATTGAAAGTTAAATCTCAGTGTAGTGGGTTGAAACTCCAGGGGACAAATTAATCTTAGTAAGAACTGGCATCCTTGAAAGTCTCAGTACCGGCCAGGCAATGGGCCAGGCACTTCACAGGCATTATATAAATTCTATCAGTCCCCAAGACAGAGCTTCTCAAACCCATTTCACAGATGAAAAGACCGAGGCTCACAGAGTTTGGTAATGTGTTCAATTTCACACAGCTGTTAAGTGACAGTGTTGGAACTAGACTCCTGGCCTAACTAAGTCTGACGCCCACACTTTTCCATTCCTCCCAGCCCGAGGCCAACTTTGTGTTCCTTAATTCACCTTACTTCTCACTCACTACAAAATATATCTCAGGTGATAAAAAGGAGGACTCTGTGCCCAAAACACTGGATGGGAATACATAAGCACAGCAATAAGCGTCTCAAAATAGTTGAAAAGGGTGAAGAAAGCAGAGGAAGATATTTAGTGACAGTATGATCATCTACATATCCAAAGTCAGATAACCTCAAAAGATCTGGGGCTCAGAAAATCATGCTGGACAGCCCTTCGCATTTGGAAGTTAAATCTATTCAAAGAGAAGTTACATAAAAGGCTAAGTCTTGCTGGTAAAGAGAAGGGAAAAACCAATGTATTTTTTTTCTTTGACAGCACATCCATCCTGCCTTGCGTTACAACTTCCCTACTTCACATCACTCCTGGGACGGAGACCCAGTCTCTGAAGGGTTTGCGATAGGGAAACCGGTCAAGAGTTTTCAGGGATGGGCCCTTTCCCAGGAAGCCTTTAATCAAGAAACAGGAGCCACGATGAAGGGCCCCTTACGGGTGGCCTGGGGAGAGCAACATGCCAGGCAAAGTTGTCAGCCTGAGCATGCCCTCACTTACTCTTCAGGGTTCTCAGGGACTTGTGAGTCCTACCTAGGAGGATGAGCTCAGGTCAGTAGAGGGAGGAGTCCCAGTCTCTGCCACATGTGGTGGTGAGGACCCTGAATGAGGAATGAAGGAAGCACACCCGCCACCCCCGAACAGTGTGTCCCATGGACTCCTGACCCTGCCGTCAGCCCTCAGAGTCCCCAGACAGCCTTGGCAAGATGTGGCTGAACCTGATTTCCACGTAAGAGGTTGAGAAAGTGAAGACTTTGGCCTGAGGTTGGCCAACTCAGGTCAGTAGAGATAGGATTTCCAAGGTGCGCCAGGAGGAGGGTGAGCACCCTGAAGAGTTCAGGGCCCACCAAACCCATATCAGCGGAGACCTCACAGAATCCTCCCTGTTGCCGTGACAGATCCTGGTGTAAATGTCAGGAAGAGACGGCCTCATATCCTTCTCGGGGATCACAGAAAAGTGCGGAACTTGGTTTGAGGGGGAGGTCCCAGGGCAGCAGAGGGGGGAATCTTAGGCCTTCACGTGAGTCAGATTTAGGGTACTGAGTTAGAACCCTGAGTGGGATCACCATCATATGGTCTCAACCTGCCTGATACAGTTGTCACTCATGGCATGGCAGGTGTGGCCAAGTAAGGCCACCCTCACCTCCTCCTATTGGATCTCAGGGAAATAAGAGCCTTTCTCTGAAGAAATGTCCTCAGGTCGAGAAAGAGGGGAGCCTCAGGCCCTGCCAGGAGTCAAATCAAGGAAACTGAGTGAGGACTGAGAGGCCCACCCACTCTTGCATAGAGGGGAAAACTGGCCCTGCACCTGCACTCAAGACTTAAATCCCCAGGGAAGGGTGTGAGGCTGAGCAACAACCACCACCCCCCATCAGTTTTTTTTAGTTCACTTTATTTTTTTTAAAGCAGTTTTAGGTTCACAACAAAATGGAGCAGAAAGTACAAGGAGTTCCCATGTACCCTCTTCCCCGACACAGCTCACACCTCCCCCACTATCAACATCCCCCATCAGAGTGGGCCGTTTGCTACGATCTATGAAGCTACATTGACACATCATTAGCACACAAAGTCCAGAGTTACATTAGGCTTCATTCTTGGTGTTGTACACTTTGTGGGTTCCGACGAACGTATGATGACTTGTATCTACCATTATAGTGTCATACAGAGTAATTTCACTACCCTAAAAATTCTCTGTGCTCTATTCATCCCTCCCTGCCCCCAACCCCTGGCAACCACTGGTCTTTTTGCTTTTTCTATAGTTTTGCCTTTTTCCAGGATGTCATGTAGTTGGAATCATGTAGCATGTAGCCTTTTAAGATTAGTTTCTTTCACTTAGTAATACACATCTAAGGTTCCTCCATGTCTTTTCATGGTTTGATATTTATTTCTAGCACTGAACAGTATTCCATTATTTATCCATTTACCTGCTGAAGGACACCTTTGTTGCTTTTAAGTTTTGGCAATTATGAGTAAAGCTGCTATAAACATCGGTGTGCAGGTTTTTGTGTGGATGTAAGTTTCCAACTCATTTTGGTAAATACCAAGGAGCATGATTACTAGATTGTATGGTAAGAGTATGTTTAGTTGGTTTTTTTAAAAAAAGAAAACAATTTATTGAGGTAGGATGGGCATACAAAAACCGTACATATTTAATGTATACAAATTGATGAGTTCGGAGATAAGCATCCACTTGTGAAACTATCAGTCACCACAGTTTATGCCATAAACATATCTATGACCTCCAAATGTTTCCTCCCACCCTTTTTATTTTGTGTGTGTGATAAGAACACTTACCATAAGATTTAACCTGTTAGAAAGTGTACAATATAGTATTCTTAACTGTAAACTCTATGCTGTATAGTAGATCCCTAGGATTTACCTTGCATAACTGAAACTTTGTAACTTTTGATTAAAACCTTCTCATTTTCCCCATCTCCATAGCCCCTGGCAACCACCACTCTACTCTCTGCTTCTCTGACTTTGACTATTTTAGATTCCTCATATAAATGACATCATGTAGTATTTGTCCTTCTGTGTCTGGCTTATTTCACTGGAACATAATGTTCTCTAGATTTATTCACGCTGTCATAGCTGGAGAAGTTTTAGCTTCTTTTTAAAGCTGAATGATATTCCATTGTATGTATACTTTACACTTTATCCATTCATCCATCGGTGGACATTTAGGTTGCTTCCATAGCTTGGCTATTATGAATAATGCTGCAATGAACATGGGAATGCAGATATCTCTTCAAGGTTCTGATTTCAATTCCTTTGGATAGTAGTGGGATTGCCGACAATATCATATGTTATTTTTGATTTTTTTTTTTTTTTTTTGCGGTACGCGGGCCTCTCACTGCTGCGGCCTCTCCTGCTGCGGAGCACAGGCTCCGGACGCGCAGGCTCAGCGGCCATGGCTCACGGGCCCAGCCGCTCCGCGGCACATGGGATCCTCCCGGACCCGGGCACGAAGCCACGTCCCCCGCATCGGCAGGCGGACTCTCAACCACTGCACCACCAGGGAAGCCCTATTTTTGATTTTTTGAGGAGCCTCCATACTGTTTCCCATAGTGGCTGGACCAATTTACATTCCCACCAACAGTATAGAATATGTTTAGTTTACTGAGAAGCTTGCAAACTGGCTTCCAAAGTGGCTATACCATTTGCATCACCACCAACAATGAAAGCGTTCTTGTTGAATTCCATCCTCACCAGCATTTGGTGCTGTCAGTCCTCTGGATTTTGGCACGTAGTGGTTTCTGGTTGTAATTTTAATTTGCAGTTCCCTAATGGTACATGATGGTGAGCATCTTTTCATATGCTTGTTTGCCATCTGTATATCTTCCTTAGTGAGGTATCTGTTCATATCTTTTGTCCATTTTTTTAATCGGGTTGTTAGTTTCCTTCTTATTGAATTTTAAGAGTTCTTTGTATATTTTGGATAAAAGCCTTCATCAGATCTGTCTTTTGCAAATATTTCCTCTGAGACTGTAGCTCATCTTCTTGTTCTCTTGATGGTGTATTTTTGCAGATTAGAAGTTTAAGGGAATGAAATCTAGCTTATCAATTATTTCTTTCATGGATCCCCATCCCATTTTTTATGAGTTCTGGAAGGAGGTGAGATCCTTGGTCTGAAGGTCCAGCCCCCAGTCAGCAAAAGGAAGAGTCCATGACCCTGTGCGATATCCAAGTGAGGACTCTAAATGATGACTTAGGATCTAACAAGCTCAGGACAGAGAGGTACCCACAGAGCTTTAACTACTGGGTTCCCCCTGATAAGAGTGGTGGGCTGAGGTGCCCCTCTCACTTCCTTCTTGTGGGTCCCGGAGAACTTTGGGGTGTCACCTTTAGAGTAACAGAGAGGGGAGTTTCCAGGCCTTGCCAAGAGCTGTCATGATAATCCTGAAGCTAAACATAGAAGACCCCCTACACTGAAAAACACAAGTGGCCCCACTATCAACCATGCTGTCACCCTAGTCACTAAAACACAGGGCAGGCAGGCTGCAGCCTAAGGCTCACCGTTTCTCCACTGGGTTCTCAGGGACAGGTTGACCAGGAGAACAAGAGCCCTGCAGAGTCCTAGGGCAGTGCCCTCAAGGAAACCTGCAGAGATGGACTTGGTTAAAGCTTATGTGGAATCTCCCTGCTGAGGGTCCTCACATCATCTCATTCCCCCTCCTCCAAGTGCGGGCATCACCCACACTCCCGCCTGCTGTTCCTGATCACACTCATCATTCCCTAGGGTCACAAGAGTAAACTCAGTGCTCGTGAGAAATGCCAGCATGCCCGGGGTGAGACCCAGGATCTCCAGGGTGCTCAAACCACTGAGCAGGGAAGAGTCCCCCTTCTCTTCCTCTCCTGTTTTGGGAATGTTTCCTTGGACTCCCCAGTGGCTGGCATTCCTAGGAGCCTCAGAGATCCACATCCACCATCGTTACTTCTCAGCTATTTCATGCACAATGTCTGAAAAAGATGTCAAGAGCCAAGATGAGAAAGTGCACGTCGCTCTAAAGCCTCAGCCTCCACTGAGAGCTTACGGAAGGACCTTCTAACCATGAAGGCAGGGATGTTGATGCAATTCCTACTGCAGAAATATAAAAGAGCCCATCATGAAGGTAGACATTCTGAAGGTTGTCAACAAAATGTACAGGGAACAATTCCCTGAGATCCTAAGGAGAGCCACTGAGCACATGGAACTGGTCTGCGGCCTTGACTTGAAGGAAGTCAAGCCGAGTGGTGATTCCTATGCCCTTGTCAGCAAGCTAGATCTCACCGATGATGGGCGTCAGAGCAGTGGCGGGCGGTTTCGGAAGAATGGGCCCCTGATGCCTCTCCTCGGTGTGATCTTCTTGCATGGCGACCACGCCTCTGAGGAGGAGATCTGGGAATTCCTGAATATTTGGGGTGTTTTTGATGGAAAGAGGCACTTCATCTTGGTGGAGCCCAGGAAGCTTATCACAGAAGATTTGGTGCAGGAAAATACCTGGTGTATCATCAGATGCGCGACAGCGATCAAGAGCCCAAACTGAAACCAGCAAGATGAAAGTCCTGGAGCTTTTGGCCAAGGTTGATGATAGGGTCCCCAGTGCCTTCCCATCCTGGTATGAAGAGGCTTTGAGAGATGAGGGAGGGAGAGCCCGAGCCAGGGCTGCAGCCAGGGCTGGCACTACTGCCATGGCCAGTGCACATTCCAGGGCCACATCCAGTCGCTCCTGTCACCCCTAGTGAGGTAGAGGCCGATTCTTCACTTTGTGGTTGGTAAAGCCTGTTAACCCGTGTTCCTGATATGCATAAATTCCTGTGGCTTATTTTTTTGGTAATTTTCAAGTGATCTTCTTTTCAAAAGAAAGTTTATTTAGATTCAGAACAAGCTTATGAATGACATGGGCACACACTTATTGCTCTTTATCAGATTTAGAAGTAAGAATTTTGTTTTTTGAAATACAAATTGAAAATTTTTAAATCATCGATGTGATCCAGAGCAAGACTGCATGGAATTGGAATAGGGATATCCTTGGTAATGTGAAAGAACTCCACAGTAAAATAGGATAAGAAGATAGAGAAAACAAATTAAAATTGTTCACCTATGGGTTTGGCGTACTCCATTCAGTCTTTCTTTTCCAAAATTTAGAAGATATACACCTTTTAAAGTTAGGAAAAGATATATACCTTTTGAATTTAGGATGTGCTTAAATTATTCAAGAAAATATGATTTTATGGGACTGTAAATTGATGCAGCCACTATGGAAAACAGTATAGAGGTTCATGAAAAAATTGAAAATAGAACTACCGTGCGATCCAGCAATTCCACTCCTGGAAATTTATCTGAAGGAAAAGAAAACAACAACTTTTTTGAAAAGATATCTGCACCCCCCCCCAATATTCATTTATTTACCATAACCAAGACATGAAAACAACGTAAGTGTTCATTGATGGATGAATGGATAAAGAAAATGTGATACACACACACTCACACACACAGTCATACTCTCACTCTCCCTCGGATATTATTCAGCCATTTAAAAAAAAAAAAAAGGAAATCCTGCCATTTGCAATAACACAGAGAGACACACAAAGACAAATACTATATTATCTCACTTATATGTGGAAATTAAAAAAAAAAAAACACCCAGAGAACAGATTGGTGGTTGCCACAGGTGTGGGGTGGAGGATGGATGAAATGGGTGTAAATGGCCAAACGGTACAAACCATTTACAAAATAAAGAAGTCCTGGGGATGTAATGTACAGCATGGCGACTATAGTTAATAATACTGTATTGTATATTTGAAAGTTGTTAAGAGAGTAGATCTTTTTTAATTGAGGTATAGTTGATGTACAATATTTTATAAGTTTCATGTACACAACAGAGTGATTCACAATTATTAAAGTTATATTCCATTTATAGTTATTATAAAATATTGGCTATATACCGTTTGTTGTGCAATATATCCTTGTAGCTTTTTAATTTTTATTTAATTTTTATTTTTTTGCAGTCTGCCGGCCTCTCACTGTTGTGGCCTCCCCTGTTGCGGAGCACAGGCTCCAGACGCACAGGCTCAGCGGCCATGGCTCACGGGCCTAGCCGCTCCGCGGCATGTGGGATCTTCCCGGACCGGGGCACGAACACGTGTCCCCTGCATCGGCAGGCGGACACTGGACCACTGCGCCACCAGGGAAGCCCACTTATTTATTTTATACATAGTATTTTGTATCTCTTAATCCCCATCCTTCCCCTGCCCCTCCCCCTTCCCTCTTCCCACTGGTAACCACTAGCTTGTTCTCTATATCTGTGAGTCTGTCATATTTCCCTAGTTTGCTTTATTTTTGAAATTCTCCATATAAGTGGTATCATACAGTGTTTTTCTTCCTCTATCTCACTTATTTCACTTAGCATAATACCCTCCAACTCCATCCATGTTGTTGCAAAATGGCAAAAGTTCATTCTTTCTTTACGGCTGACTAGTATTCCATTGTGTGTGTGTGTGTGTGTGTGTGTGTGTGTGTGTGTGTGTGTGCGCGCGCGCGCGCGTGTGTGTGTATAAAGAAGATGTGGTATATACATCTTGGCAATTGTCAGTAATGTTGCTATGAACATTGGGGTGCGTGCATCTTTTCGAATTAGTGTGTTTTTTTCCTTTTTTAACAGTAATTTAAAGTTTATTCTGGCTCTAATGCAGGTTATTCTGACTTTAAGGTAGCATACCTGGCATACTTCTGAGTCCGTTCCTGAGAAATTCTTTTGTACTTCTCTCTCTCTGTTTTATAGATCCATGCAGTCTATGGCACTAGGGGGGTCATCTGGGTTTGGATCATATAGCAGTGAACAAATGGATGAAAGAACGTTAGAAACGATTAAAGGAGGAGACCACTGTGATCTTAGAATATTGAGACAAATGCTGCCATTAGTGTTAATGTCTGAATGATAAATTCTTGTTGCAAATGCAACCTTAGGTAGTTTGAAGGGGTAGTCTGTAGGAAAATGAATTGTCAAAAGGAATACACCACCTTGATATGGGTTTTCATTAGCTTCCATAATTGTGGCTTGCCAGTGAAACATATTATCCCCAGCTGGACCTGCAGAGCAGTATGCTGGAGGGTCACGGGCCAAATCACTAAGTTCCTTATTAATCCCTTTCAGCACCATAGTCTGTGCTTTTCCTCTGGCCCCTCACAGTCCTGGTGTGTGCTCAAAGATCCGGTCAAAACTCTTGATTATCCGGGCGGCTGGGAAGGACTGTCTCTTCATCCTATCCTGGCTCTGCCAGACACAGGCACCTTCTTACTAAACAGAGAGGTTGGACCGGGAGGGTGGGGTCAGAGGCATGTAGACGAAGCTGGGGGGAAGGGTAGATGAGCGGTGGAAACCCTTAGACTCAGAGAACCATCGAGAACCTGAAGGAGACCATCCAACTTAGTGAGGGGGTGGGGTTGTTGTTTTTTGTTTGTTCGTTTGTTTCTTTTGGATACATACCCAGGAGTGGAATTGCTGGGTCATATGGTAGCTCTATTTTTAGTTTCTGGAGGAACCCCCATACTGTTTTCCACAGTGGCTACACCTATTTACATTCCCACCAACAGTGTACAGATCTCCACGTGCTTGCCAGCATTTGTTATTTCTGTTCTTTTTGATGATGGCCATTCTGATAGGTGTGAGGTAATACCTCATGGTAGTTTTAATTTGCATTTATCTGATGATTAATGATGTTGACCATCTTTTCATTTGCCTGTTGGCCATCTGTATGTCTTCTTTGGAAAAATGTCTGTTTAGGTCTTCTGCCCATTTTTTCGATTGGGTTATTTGGTTTTTTTTTTTTAACTGTTGAGTTATATGAGCTGTTTATATATTTTGGATGTTAACCCCTTATTGAGCATATCATTTTGAATTATTTTCTCCCATTCCACAGGTTGTCTTTTCATTTTGTCAATGGTTTCCTTTGCTGTGCAAAAGCTTTTAACTTTAATTATATTCCATTTGTTTGTTTCTGCTTTTATTTCCTTTGCTTTAGGAGACAGATCCAAAAAAATATTGCTATGATTTATGTCAAAGAGTGTTCCACCCATGTTATCTTCTAGGAGCATTATGGTTTCCACTCGTATATTTAGGTCTTTAATTGGTTTTGAGTATATTTTTGTATGTGGTGTTAGAGAATGTTCTAATCTCATTCTTTGACGTGTAGCTGGACAGCTACACGTCAAAGAATGAGATTAGAACATAAACAGAATTTGGCGATACAACAAAAGGAAATATGCATTTACATTTGAGCCAGTAACTCCAATTTTTCAGAAATTAACCCCGAAGGCACACCCACAACAATGTGAAAATACTGCAATGTCCGTGAATATATTAATTGATAAAAACATGGTATATTCACAGAGTGGAGCACTATACTATGTAGCTATAAAAAAGAATGAGCATGATCTTTGTAAACTAATATGGGGTGCTTCCAGGATAGTTATGGATATAGATACATAAAAGAATGTGTGAGTTTGGGGCTAATGTCAGTGATACCAAGCCCAGTGCCTTCCCATCCTGGTATGAAGAGGCTTTGAGAGATGAGGAAGAGAGAGCCTGAGCCAGAGCTGCAGCCAGGGCTCATACTGCTACGCTGGCCAGTGGGTGTTCCAGGGCATGTCCCAAAGCTCCTCCGGTCCCTAGTGAAGGCTGAGCGGATACTTCACTTTGTATTTAAAGAAAGCAGTCAGTCTCCCAACTAGTGGAGGGCCAAGGTGGGGCTCATGGGAACACAACATATAATATATTTGTGTTCCTAGACAATATGCACAAATTGGAGATTTTTCTTTTTTCTATTTTTAAATGTTGTTCCTTTCAATTAAAGATGTGTTTAGCTTCAGAGTCTAAGTTTATTAATGACATGACTCACACATTTAGTGCAGCTTATCAGGTTGAGAAATAAGAATTTTGGTATTATGTAACACAAACTGGAAATCCTCGAATCATTTCTTGTCATTCGGAACATTGGAATATGGACTTTTTGTGAAAAAGGAAATTATTCCACAGTAAAGTCTGTGTGATCATGAGATACAGAAAAAAAAACTGAAGAGGTATTCACTTCTTGGTTTGTTTTATTCCTTTTAGTCTTTCTTTGTAAAATTGAAGTATATATACCTGGATTCGGTTAGCTTATTTAAGAATGTGGGAGAAGTGAAATCACAGTATTTTGCCTTCTTACACACGTGCTCTTTTTTTTTAATTTATTAATTTTTAGCTGCGTTGGGTCTTGGTTGCTGCAAGGGCTTTCTTTAGTTGCGGCGAGTGGGTCTACTCTTCATTGTGGTGCGTGGGCTCCTCACTGCGGTGGCTTGTCGTTGCAGAGCACGGGCTCTAGGCACGTGGGCTTCAGTAGTTGTGGCACGTGAGCTTCAGCAGTTGTGGCTCACGAGCTCTAGAGCACAGGCTCAGTAGCTGTGGCGCACGGGCTTAGTTGCTCCGCGGTATGTGGGATCTTCCCGGACCAGGGCTCGAACCCGTGTCCCCTGCATTGGCAGGCGGATTCTTAACCACTGTGCCACCAGGGAAGCCCTGATCTTTAATTGTTCAAATATCAATTTAGCGTCTGCTCTTCAGAAGGCTTTTGGATGGTACTGGGGATGCTAAGAAACATAGACCCAACCCCTGCCTGTAGAATTCTAGAGTCTAAGAGCAGCATTCATAGAAAGCAGCTGGTGAACGAAGATCTAAAGGCCCAATAAAAATCAGGGGTAAGAAGTGGGGGTTGAGGGGTTCCTCATGAGGAGTCTAGTGTAAATGTCCTGATGCAAGGCACTTTGAGACTTTAGGACAATATAAAAGTCCTGCAGTGGGAGATAATTTTAAGTTAGGCCGTATGGTGAGCCAGCCAGTGAGGCTGTGGAAACACTGAACAGGGGCCAGACCCTCAGATGGTGGGTCTCAGAGTTGAGAGACTTAAGCCTGGAATGGAAAACTGCCCTTAACGGTTACTTTGAAACCATGAGTAAACCAGAGAGAAATCTCCACCCGGGGCAGGGATGGAACGTGCCCCGTGCTCCTGTCCCAGTGCAGGTGAACACAGTGCACAACCTAGGTGTTTTATGCACATCATCTCCAAGGAGTGTCTTTGAAATAAAGGTGACAGTAGTCTGAAACTGGAAACTCAGAAGCCAGTGGGCTGATACTCTTTGCTGGGGGACAAGGAGTCAGAGCCCATTCTATTAAAAGGGCATTTCGCATTCAGTTTTGTTTTTTTTTTTGGTTGTAATTCCGCAAAGTCTACGAGAGGTGTAGATTTTCGGTGACGGTAAAATTAATGACGATAGGGGTTGTTTAGTTTAGATGAAAGGGCAGCTTGGAAGGAAGAAAGAGTTAGTCTTGGAAGCAAATTCTAGAATATTTGAATTTCATTCAGTTGGAAGGAAAATATAATTTTCATATTTGATTTATTGGGGAAATTAAAGATTCTTTGTAAACAGCATTTTGGACTGATTTGGTGTTCCATGTCCTAGAATGCCACATATTCTCTGATATCTCCTGGATTTAAAAATTCCTTCAGGGTGGGTGGTATCGTCTGCAGCCAAAATAATCATAATCATGGTAAAAACAGACATTGTGTAAAGTCTCAATGTGGTCCAGGCGCTGTGCCAGGTGTTTTACATACATTACCTGCATGCCACTAGCCCTGCAAAATAGGGCTTAACAAAGCCACTTCACCTGAGGCTCACAGAGCTTGGTGATGGACCTGAGTTCACACAGCTAATAGGTCACATGGCTGGGACTGGACCTCTGGTCTGAATTTGTCCAGAGCTCGCGCCATTCCACTCCTCCCAGCCTGAGGCTGATCATGAGTCAGTTAATTCACTGTCTTCTACCACTTCAAAATGTATCTTGAGTGATGAAAAGAAGGACTCTGTGACCAAAACACTGGATTGGAATACATACCCACAGCAGTACAAATACGGAAATAAACAAGAGATAAGAATAAAGGAGAGAAAGAGATAATGCTCGGTAACAATATGATCATCTGCATGTGCAAAATCAGATACCCTCAAATGATCAGGGGCTTACAAGATTATCTGGCTCTATCCTTCTATGTAGAAAGTAAATATTTTAGAACTACCCTAAGTCTGGCTGGTGAAGAGAAGGAATATATCAGCTGTTTTTCTCTGACAGCGTAACATCTGTCCTGAGGTCCTTAATTTGTGCTGCATTTTCCTAATCTTACATCACTTTCGGGACAGAGACCCATTTTCTCCCAAGATTTGCAATAGGGTAACTGGTCAAATGTTTCTAGGAATATGCGTTTCCCAGGAAGCCTTTAATCAAGAGACAGAAGCTGATATAAGAACCCCCATGAATGAGGACCGAGGAGACGATCACCCCTGAATATAGGAGTTATCCAAAGACTAAGGAGAGTGACCTCAGTTCCGTAGAAGGAGGAGTGCCAGGCTTTGTTAGATGTAGTGAGCACGTTGAGTGAGGAATCATGGAAGGACCCAGCCAGAACAGTGAGGTCCAATAGAGTTGCATCCCTGCTGCCTGTTCTTGGAGGCCCCAATGGACTATGGTCATATGAGGATCACCCTGACTTTCAACTTGGAATTCTTAGGAGAGTAGGATCTTGATGTAAGACAAGCAGCTTCAGGAAAGCAGAGAGTGGAGTTACAGGATTGATCGTGTGTCAAGGTGAGGACCTGAATGTGGACTAAGGGTAGCACGCACAGCATAAAAGGAGGCCCCGGAAAAATCTCTGATGCTGTCATCCCCGGGAAGCTCTGGCCATAGATGTCAGGTTGATTTCAGCCTGGAAAGTCTCAGTGAGGTGAGGGTCTCTGTCTAATGGGGTTGGCCTCAGTTTTGCAGAGAGAGAGATAGAGACCTGAGCCCTAACAAGAATTCATGTGACGATGCTGAGTGTTATGAGGGGACCCCCAAAAGCAGAGGGGGCCAAATAGAATTCTGTACAGTTCTTAGCCCTGGGAGACCCAGAAGAGCTACTGCTGAGTCATCCCCTCATTCCACCCGAGTGATCTCAGGGAGGGAAGGGCCTCATCTAGCAGGATCAGACTCCAGTTCTGCAGAGGGGGACGTCTTGGCCATAACCAGAGTCAAGGTGAGGACCCTCAGTGCTAATGAGGGGGTCTCTCCCCCAAGGAGGGAGGCTCACAGGGTGGCGCCCGTCTTGTCAGGCAGAGATGGTCGGAGCAGCGCCCTGACTTCCCCCCACTAGGGCCTCGGGGAGGTGAGGGCTTGGTTCGGAGGCTGGAGGACACGGGACCATAGAGGGCGGGGACCCGGGCTCTGATAGATGGCACCAGCAGGACGCAGGGACCGCTGACCCCTGAACAGTGGGCGTTCCCGCAGAGTCCCGCCCCTGCCGTCAGCCCTCGGAGACCCCACGCAGCGCCGGATGCGGCTCCCCCGGATTTCCGCTTCGGAAGCGAGGAGCCCGACCGGGAGCCGCGGCGTTTGTTCGTCGGAGCGTGGGTTTTCGGGACTCGTCCGGAGCCACGGTGAGGACCTGAATGTAGCCTGAAGGGACCTTCCCTCCCCTCTCCCCACTTAACAAAGGTAACCCCCCTGCCTCCCGCCCCTGCCTGCCATCAGCAGCGTGGGACCCTGATCTGACGTATATGCCAGAGGAGTTGCCGTCTGGAGGGCCTCAGAGAGTGGAGGGCCTTTGTCTAGAGGGGGCGGCTTCTTAGGCAAAGGGTGTAGTCTTGTCCCCAGCAAGTGGAAAGTGGGACCTTCAGAGCTGACGAGGGTCCCTCCTTCCGAAAGGCGTGACTGCACGGGGCCCCCTCCCGCCTTCACTCGCGCGATGCCCTAGAGTAATTCAGGCTGAGAGAACCCCTCATTTCTGCCTGGGGTGGGAAGTGGGGTTGGGGGCTAGGGGACGTTCGGGTAGAGAAAGGCCTTTATGGAAAGGGGGCAGGACTTCCCTGGCGGTCCAGTGGTTAAGACTCCTCGCTTCCACTGCAGGGGGCGCACGTTCGATCCCTGGTGGGGGAACTAAGATCCCACGTGCCACATGGTGCGGCCAAAAAGAAAGGGCGGGGGCGTGGACCAAGAGGGTGTTCTGTGCGCTAAGTGAAATAAGTCAGACAGAGAAAAACAAATACTGTATGATTTCACTTACGCGTGGAAGCTGAAACACAAAACAAATGAACAAACAACAGAACAGAAACAGTTATAGATACAGAGAGCAAACGTGGTTGGGGGGAGGAGAGAAATTAGGTGAGGACAGTTAAGAGATACAAACTACCAGTTCCGAAGTAAATGCGTAATGGGTGTGAAATGTGAAACAAGAGGTAGTTGGATGGATGGATGGATGGATGGATGGATGGATGGATAGATAGATAAGGCAACCCCATTAAGCTTAGGGAGGAGACTTGGCCCTAAAAGAAGCAGAGGTAGGACCATCAGTGTTAGTAAGCAGACCTCTCGTGAAAACAGGGAACTGCACAAATCAGCAGCCCTGCTCTCAGACCTGGGAGTCCCCAGATAAGGTAGCCGGGATGTGGAGCCCCCGACTTCTCTTCTAGCTACTCAAGGAGGTGAGTGCTTCGGCCTGAGGCATGTAGATTCGGGTCAGTGGAGGGAGGAATCCCAAACCCTACCCGGACTGGACGCCAGAGTCCTGAATGAGGACTGAGGGAGCCACCAACTCCAGAACAGTGGGGTCGGAGAGTCCCACCCTTGCTGTTACCAGGCGTAGCCGAGCCCCAGATCAGCTTTGGCAGAATGAGGCTCACTCTGACTGTAAGCTCAGGTCCCAGGAAGATGAGGACCTTTTCTGACGGTCATGGACTCACGTCAGCAGAGGGCAAAGTCCCAGGCAGGGTGCAGAGTCAAGGTGAAGATCCTGAGTGAGGAAATGGAGACTGCTCCATACACAGTGGAGAGAGCTGCATCTCATGCCGCCCCTGCCGTTAGCCCCAGGAGGCCCAGGGCAGAGCTGGCAGGCTCAGGTGCCCCCTAACTCCTGCCTGTGGGGTCTGAGGGAGATGAGGGCCTTGGTTTAAGGGCTGGCTGCCCGGTTCAGCAGAAGAAGAGGAGTCCCAGGCCATGATCGATGTCAAGGCACAAATTCTATGTGAGGAATGAGACAACCGACTCCCCCAGAACAGAGGGCACCCCACAAACTGCCACGTCTGCCTTCACCCTGGAGAGCCAGGTTTAGAGCTCTCAGGCTGAATTGCCCTCTCAGTTTCTCCAAGGGTGGTCTCAGGGACGTCAGGGTTTGGGTCTAATGGGAGAGGCCTCATTCAACATAGGGAAGAAGCCTGGTTCCTAACGAGAGTCAAGGTGGTAACACCGAGTGAACATGAGGGAGCCCCACCCAGAAAGAAGTGAACCCCATAGAATCTCATCCCTACTCTCAGACCTGGGAGGGAGACTCAGGCATGGTGACCTGATGAATATCACTCACGTTTTCCCGGACCATGGCAGGGAGGTGAGGAACCTCCTTGATGGGAGTATGGGCTCAGGTGAGCAGCCGGAGGATTTCCAGGTAATGCCAGGAACCAAGGAGAGGACCCTGAGAATTGAGGGGACCACCTACACCACAATAGTGAGGCCCACAGAATCTCTTCCTGCCTGTCAGCATTGCAAGTCCACACACAGTTGTAGCTAGAGAGACAAGAAAATTTTCTTTCTAGCGGGTCTCGGGGAGTTGGGGGCCTTAGTGTGAGGGGATAGACGTCAAGTCAAGACACAGAGGATGTCCAAGTCCTGCTGTGCGTCAGGGTGAGGACACTGAGGGATGATGTAGATGCAGACCCACCCAAAGCAGTGGGGGCCCACAAACTCCCACCCCCCTCAGCCCTGGGAAACCCCAGGGAGAGGTAGCCTGATGTGTCACCCCTCACTTCGGGCCCCAGGGACCCAGGCAGATGTGGGCCTTGATCTGAGGCCAGAAGACTCAGGTGGGCTGAGGGAGGAGCGTAGATGCCGTCTGAGTGAGGGCGAAAGAGGCCAACGATGCCGCAACAGTGGGGTCCCGCGGAGTCCAGCCCCTGCTACCAACCCAGGGAGGGCATGGACGGGGGTGACTGGCAGTGGCTCACCCTTTCTTTCATGTTGGGGATGTCAGGAAGGTGAGAATCTTAATGTAATGCAAGCGCACTCAGATCAGCGGAGGGAGGATTTCCGGGATTTGCCAGGACTCACGGAGAAGATGCTGAGGACTGTGGGGGGAAGTCCACCCCGTGCCAGCGGGGACCGCGCAGAGTCCCTCTGCACTGTCGTTCCTAGAGGCGCCCCCGGGCACAGATGTGGGGCACAAGTGCCCATCAGTTCCCCACTCGGAACTCACAGGGAGGTCAGCATCTTGGTGTGATGGGTCAGCAGAGGGAGGGACCGTAGACCCTCCCCTGAGTGAGAAATGGGGACCGTGAGGGAGGACCACACGTTATAGGGCCTCAGCCTGCCTGCTGCAGCTTTCAGCCTCTGGAGACTAGGGGCGCTGTGGCCAGGTAAGGCCATCGTCACTTCCACTGTTCGGTCTCAGGGAGCTGTGGGCCGTACTGTGAGGAAATGTCCTCAAGTCAAGAGAGAAAGGAGCCCCCAGATCCTCCCAGGAGACCCAGTGGGGACTGTGAATGACGACTGAAGGTAGCACACCCCCCTTCCACCGAATCAAAGGCATAATAAAGAGTCCTGCCCAGGCCTCTGCTCAGCCCTTGAAGGCCCGGAGCATGGTTGTCAGGCGGAGGCTCCTCATTTCTTTGTATCATTTCTAAGGGAGACGAGATCCTTCGTCTGAAGGTGCCACACCAGGGGCAGCAGGAGGTGTCCCAGACCCTTGGTGTCGACAAGATGAGGACGCTGAATGGTTGAGGAGCAACGAGTTCAGGACAGAGCAGGCCCCACACAACTGTCAGCGCTGTGCACCCCGACAGTGTCCATGACTCAGTTCCTTCTCGTGGGCCGCAGGGAGCTTTGAGGTGTCACCTTTAGAGCAGCACAGGAAAGAGGTCCCGGCCCTACCAAGAGTCGATGTGACAATCCTGTTGTGAACGAAAGGGACCCTTGGAACCCAGAGAGGGCCTACCCTACCAGGATCTGTGGTCACCGCCGTCAGCCACAGGCAGGGCTGGCAGGCTGTAGCCTGAGGCTCACTCACTCTCGCTTCTTACACTGGGTTCTCAGGGGACAGGCTGACCAAGAACAAGAGCCTAGTGGTTCCTAGAGCAGTGCCCTCAAGGAAACGTGCAGAGCAGCCTTCTTCAAGTCAGGGTGGGACCTCCCTGCTGAAGGTGCTCACACCCTCTCACCTTCCCTCCTCCAGGTTCCAGCATCACCTGCTCTCCTGCCCACTCCCCCGCTTGCGGTCCCTGCCCATAGTCATGCCTCGGGGGCAGAAGAGTAAGCTCCGTGCCCGCGAGAAGCGCCACCAGGCCCGGAGGGAGACCCAGAATCTCGGGGGTGCTCAGGCCACTGCAGCACAGAGAGAAGAGTCGCCCTTGTGCCCCTCTTCTCCTTCTCAGGGTACTCCCCCGAGCTCCCCTGCTGCTGGCCCTCGCCAGGAGCTTCAGGGAGCCCCAGCCACTAGCTCTCGTGCTGCAGGGGTTTCAGGCCCAGGATCTGATGTGCATGCCAAGGGCCCGGTTCAAGCAAGGAAAAGTTCCTCCCGCGCCTCAGCCTCTGGTGAGAGCTTTCAGAGAGATCCTCTGATCAAGAAGGTGGGAATGTTGATAGAATTCCTGCTGGAGAAGTATACAGTGGAAGAGCCCGTTATAAAGGCAGACTTGCTGAAGCTTGTGAACAAAAGGTACAAGAGGAAGTTCCCTGAGATCCTCAGGAGAGCTGCTGAGTGCGTTCAGCAGGTCTTTGGTCTTGAGTTGAAGGAAGTCAAGCCGGGTGGTGATTCCTATACCCTTGTCAGCAAGCTACATGTCAGCGATGATGGGCGTCAGAGCAGTGGCGGGCGGTTTCGGAAGAATGGGCTTCTGATGCTTGTCCTCGGTGTGATTTTCTTGAATGGCGACTGCGCCTCTGAGGAGGAGATCTGGGAATTCCTGAATGGTTTGGGTGTTTATGTTGGAAGGTGTCACATAATCTTTGGGGAGCCCAGGAAGCTTATCACAGAAGATCTGGTGCAGGAAAAGTACCTGGTGTATCGTCAGGTGTGCGACAGCGATCTCCCGTGCTATGAGCTCCTGTGGGGCCGGAGAGCCCACGCTGAAACCAGCAAGATGAAAGTCCTGGAATTTATGGCCAAGGTGGCTGGTACCGTCCCCAGTGCCTTACCAGATCTCTATGAGGAGGCTCTGAAAGATGAGGAAGAGAGAGCCCGAGCCCGAGCCGCAGCCAGGGCTGGTACTCGAGTCAAGGCCAGTGCGCCTTCCAAGGTCATGTCTAGCAGTTCCTCCCACCCTTAGTGAGGTCTGAGGCAGCTTCTTCACTTTGTGTTTGACCAACGGTGCCAACCTTTTCAGTAGTGAGAGGCTAAGCTGGGGCTGGAAAGATCATAATATATATCTTCTTTGTGTTCCTGTTTTACACTAGTATCTTTCAAATGTTTCTTTTAGTAGAATGTTTCTTTAGATTCAGAATCCAAGTTTATAAATGACATGGATCACATATTTGTTGTTGTTTATCAGGTTTAAGCGTAAGAGTTTAGGTACTGTGTAGTACCATGTGAAAACTCCTTGCATCTTTCTGGGGTTCTGGACTGAGATAATATGGCTTTGGAATAGGAATTTTCTTGGAAATGTGAAAGAATGCTGTGGTTTTAAAATGGATGAAAGCAAAGTAAAGTTTAGTCAAATTTTGGTTTGTCTTATTCACCTTTGTCTTTCTCTTTGTAAAATTCAAAGATATACACCTAGATGTCCTTAGCTTATTCAAGAATGCCGACAAAATTAGATAGTAATAAGTTACATTCCTCACTCAGTGCCTCATTGATTCCCATCTGTAATTGAGCATCTGCTCTTTGGAAGGTTCTGTGCTGGTAGTGATGATGCTAAGATAAAAAAGACCCTGCACTTGCCTGTAGATGTTGAGAGTATAAGAGCAGCTATTATATAAGGAAGGTGGTGAGATGGAAAAACCCAGTGAGGATGGTGGGGAGAGAGTCCAGATGAGAGCAGTGAAGTATAAATTCTCTTAGCCAGAACACTTTGAGGTTTGGTTATTTTGCAAATCCCTCCTTGGGAGGTAATTTTAAGTTGGCTGCATGGTGGGCTAGATGAGGCTGTGATAATGGTGAGCAGGGGTCCAGTGCTTTTGCCCCGGTGCAGGTGAACACGGTGCCCAAACAAACCAGGTGTTTTATGCAGATTGTCTCCTTTGTGGTGGGATGCTGAGAGGCCCCTGTGTTGGCACTCTGTGCCCTGGGCTGGAGGAGCCCCAGCCCGCTCCATTAATTAGTTATCGGGTTTTTTTAATTGGAGTATAATTGCTTTACAATGTTGTGTTTCTGCTGTGCAACGAAGTGAATCATCTACACGTATACA
Organism: Lagenorhynchus albirostris; assembly: GCF_949774975.1. Taxonomy (NCBI): domain Eukaryota; kingdom Metazoa; phylum Chordata; class Mammalia; order Artiodactyla; family Delphinidae; genus Lagenorhynchus; species Lagenorhynchus albirostris. The sequence goes on along the minus strand of NC_083116.1, from coordinate 105,976,015 downwards.
TATATCCCCTCCCTGCTGGACTTCCCCCCACCCATCTAGGTGGTCACAGAGCACCAAGCTGAGCTCCCTGTGCTGTACAGCAGGTTCCCACTAGCTGTCTATTTGACACATGGTAGTGCACATAGGTCAATCCTAATCTCCCAATTCATGCCACCCCCCCTTCCCCCGTGTCCACATGTCCGTTCTCTATGTCTGCGTCTCTGTTCCTGCCCTGCAAAGAGGTTCAACTGTACCAGTTATCTAGATTCCACATATATGCGTTAATATATGAGATTTGTTTGTCTTGAGTGTAATCTGGCAGAACTCCTAAATGGGCCCAGACTTTGGTGGTGATGAAACACATGAAAATCGGGGGGGTTTTGGGAGGCAGGGGAATTATTGGTCCTTGACACAAATTCTATAAGGTTTGATTTGCATCCTGGTGGAACCCCTGCCTCCACAAATGAAACAACAGATTCTCTGCTAGGGAAAATGTACTCAGGGTTACTTGCTAAGGAGCACTTTGGTTAATTCAGCTTTCTTTGTCCTAGAGGCCCGCATAGTCTCTGACATCTCCTGGATAAAATGAAAAATTCCTAGAGATGAGGGTATCTCTAGGACAGAGAAGACCAGTCTCTTCTGGTATGAAAATAAGCATCATAATAACTGCCATGCATGAAAGACCCAGACATCGCCAGCCACTGTGCCAGGTGCTTTACATATATCACATATGTTCCGACAGTTCTATAAGATGAGGCTTATCAAACCCACTTGGCAGACAAAGAACTTGCAGTATTCTCCGGACTGGTAAAGTGACAGAACCGGGAGTACGGCCCGGTCTGAATTCCTCCAGAGCCCATACTGTTCCACTCCTCCCAGCCTGAGGCAGCCCTTCTGTCTCTTAATCCATTTCTCCTCTCACTGCTCCGTGACGTCTCTCAGGCAATAAGAAAGAGGAACTTGTAGCCAAAATATTAAAAGCAGGCCTAAAGAAGGAAGGTGAACATGAGAATCAGACACCATTTGGGGATTGTCTGTGGGCTTCGTTTACCTAGGATCCTCCTGCCCCTCGCCCCAGGCTTCCCTGAGAGCTGATTGCCCCGGTCCCGGCACGGGGGTCCAGTCCCAGCACTTTGTGGCATCACAGCGCCCTGCCCCTGGGTCTCCCCCAGTGTGCCCTCGTGTCCAGACTGGAAGCTGACCTGCTGGCCAGCTCTTCTCTGCATCTTCCTCTGGAGGCTGCACTCAGCTCCCGGAGGAACGGACAGCCCATATGCCCTGCCCTCCCCTGACTCGGAGCATCCCGACTCCCCGCAGATCCCGTTCGTCACCGTGGACCCCTGGGACAGCAGCTGCCCTTTCCATGTATCTGTTCACTTCAGACAGTGACGTTTACACACCTCCTCATCCCCACTGGGTGCCTCCACCACATTCTCAGTGTTTGCAAACCTGCTGGTGACGAGACTCTGATTTGGTATGGACTCTACAGGGCCTTGGCTTATAACCCCAAGGCTAGGGAGGCCTTGTTTGAAACAACGTGATATTTGCAGTAGGATTTTAATGAAGTGTCTTCTTTGAATCTGGCCACTGAATCCATACACTGATGAGTGAACTTAGTTAAGGGGTCCAAAACCAAAGCCTTCTTCCTAAGTGGTAAAGGAGGAGGGACCAAGGAAATCACTGTGTAGACAAACATCTGCTGAGGCTGAATTCCTAAAAACCCATCTTGGAGTCCTTCTTGGAGGTGGAAAATGGTTCTTTGGCAGACATGCTAGCTTTGAATAACAAGGAAAAGTAATTCACCATCCTCCCAGTAATCCTTGTCTGTATCGGTCCCAGGGGAGATGCTGTTTGTTCAATATGCTTAATGGCACCTGTTTGGGTGTTCAGGTATGTTCAGGTGGTGGGTGGCTATGATTTTGACCATGCAACCAGAAGTTAGGAGAAAATTCCCAGCCTACTGAGGTTACACAGGTTATTGCAATTGGCAATGCAGAAAGGTACTGGTGAAAGCCCTCTCTGCTGAGATGTACAGGGTACTTTTGGAAATTAGATGGAATCCTGTATTTGAAAGCATGTCTTACATAGTATGCACAAGAAAAACTTGGTGAATTTCAAGGTAAATTTGGCCTTCTCAGAAACTCCTCCAACTAACTAAGAGGGTTGTTGTCATAAGCAATTGCAGTAGTTGCTCTTTATTGAGCACATACTATACACCAGTTTATGGGAGACTGCAAACCTCATCCACATCCTGTCTTGCTCTCCTTGGGTTCCTGGGGAGATTATATTCCCAGTCCACTTGTAATTAGGAAGGGTCACCTCCAGACCAAGGCACGAGGGAGTCAGTACGGCACCTCTGTGCTTTCTCTTCCATTCAGCAGCAAACAGAGAGAGCCCGTGTTGAGGTGTGGAGCCACGCGACGTACATAGCCGGGACCTCGGAGTCATCTGTGAGAGGTGAGCCTCTGCCAACCTTCATCAGATTTTATGTGCACAAGAAACAGACTTTTGTTGTGTTAAGTCATTCAGATATCAGGTTTTCTCTGTTGCGTCAGTTAGCAGTTACTTAATCCGAGTGATACACAACTACTATTTCTTCTCTTAGGCTCATTTAAATGTTTTAATGACAGAGCTAATCATAGCATATATATTCTTCTTATAAAAACTTCTTACACACATAAATCACAATCTCCCCCCTTACAACATTGCTCGAAAATTCAGCCCCCTTTTCAAAAGTAACCACAATTAACTGTCTGGTGTGTGTCATTCTAAAGCTGATTTGAGGCTTCTTTGTACATAGATGTGCTACAAAAATATGTTGAATTTTTAACACACAGGGGCCACAGTGTACATATTGTTCTGTGACTTGCTCTTGTAACTTAATGGAAGTGATTGCAAGATCTTTCTGTGACAGCACTTATAAGACCCACCTCACGTTTTAAAACTGTCATCACCATTAGAAAAGGTCCCAGCCAGCCCTCTGGTCCTAAGCTACAGCGTGAAGTAGAGCCCCTCAGCCAACCTGTAGATCTGTGAGAACAAACAGTTGTTGTGTTACGATGCTACGTTTTGTGGCTCTACATTGGGCAGTGGAAGTTTACTAATAAGTACATTAAGGGCTAGCAGTTCATATTTTAATTTTTTATGTTCTTTGTCTTCCACAGGGAGCACATACTATTCCTAAAAATATTTTTAAGGTTAAGAAAAATAAACTTCAAAAGGCATGGGAAATTCTAATTTCAGACGTTAGGGAAGCCTTTAAAATGGGAAAAATAAGCAAATAATTTACAAAAGAAGAGTGAAGTGACGCATGATTATTTCTCCTACAGAATGAAAACAAAAAGATTACCTATAGACTATTCTCTCTCCAGCTGGTGGATTGATAAAGAGAAATTTTATATCAGAGGATAAGTTCCTGATAGTTCATGAGTTTCAACATAGTTCTGGAGCACGTTTGTCTCGCACCATCTAGAAAGGCGATATGTAGTACGTAAGAGCGTGAGATTCCTGAACCAGACACCTGGTCTTTCACTCCCAGCGCTACCATTTACTAGTTGTGTAATCTTGGGTAAATTCCGTAACCTCTTTGTGCCTCTTTGCTTGTCTGTAAAATTGTGATGGTAATAATACCTAACTATAAGATTATTTTGAGAATTAAGTGTAGGGCATTCAGCACGGTGCCCACGAATTCATAAGCGTTATATATGTGTTAACTATTATTTTATTATCAAAGCATTTTGCTGAGTTTTCATTGAAGGATTAATTGACATTTAATACAGGAAGAATATGGGCCCTATAGATAACCTTAACACTTAAAAACTACAGTGTAGAAATACTAACCTCTGAGAGGGAATCTGTCACCTCTGTAGTCCCTAAAGCACTATCGGATGATTTCCATTAATATTAATTAGGTCAATAAAAAGTATTAATGTTTAAATACAAGCCATGGTTATCAGAAAAACTTATTAGCCTTAATACTTCACTCCCCATTTGTATAGGATAAATGAGGTAACTCAAAAGAGAGAGAGTTTATGTTTTATCATTAGTAAATAGCTAAGCAGTGAAGAACTGAGGAACTCAGCTTTGACCACATCTTGGACTAAGTGAGATTTAAGGATTGTTTGGTATCCAAGGATACCTCTTAATGTAATTTCTATAAATCTGAGAAGAAAAGAGATTGTGATGATCTCATTTGAGAGTAATATGTGGAAGAAGGACCAGAATACATTGGAAATGCTGCCTAATCAAAGCATTGTTTTCATGTATATTTTATAGTTTTTAAGTGGTTTTTTTAGCTTAATGTTTTGTAGCTGGAACATTTTATGTCATAATTACTAGTCTCATCAGAGATTTCATTTTTATTTATACAAATATGTGGAATCTATGATTAGATGTGTGCATTTAGGCCAGTTGGACCTCCTTTATTTTACATCAATGTACTTTTGGAATTTGGAATTCTCCTTTTTCAAGTATAATGCATGTATATCTGGCACAGCTTCCTGCTTGACTCTATTGTTGTGCCTTATGTAAAATGACATTTAGTTTGCTTCTCATTGATTAGAATCAATAACATAAGTCATAATTATATCCTGGAATAATATGCATTTCTAGTCTGGCTGCACTGTAGGTGGTGGGATATGGCCTGGGAAGCTAATCATCCTTTATCATTTCTTTCCACTTGGGAGAGGACACCCAGAACGCTAAACAATCAACTTCTTAACTGAATATATAGGATAAAGTTGTTTATAAATTGGGGTCTCTTGTACTAAGGGGAAATATTGAGACCACTCTTTTTGCAAAACATAAATGGAGAACTAAGGCAAAGATAATTCAATCAGAATTTATGTCATCACCTCAAGATTTCAAGCCAAACCACAAGACTAGTACACTGAAATGTGTATATGTGTTGTGATGTCAATGTCCAATTCAAGTTAACTCTACATTTTATTGATCTGATGAGCACATTTGTTTGCTAAAGCCAAAAGACAATGCAGGTTCCCTGTCAGACTGTTATGATTGAGAGACCCCCTAAATTGTTTGGACTTATTGGCTTAATTATTCCACATTTGGGAATCCATGGAAGGGTCTCTGTTCTGGAACACTGATGCATGTGAGACTGTTGTGACTGTTCTCTCCTTTGCAAAATATTCTACTGCCTTGGCTTCTGTATTAGTCAAGATAAGCTAGGTTATGTTAGAGTGTCAAATTAATCCTGAAATCTCAGTGTTTTACCACAACAAAGGTTTATTTCTCAACCACACTACATGTTCAATGGTTATGGGGGAGGGAGGGGCATTTGGGGGTTTTCTCTGGGGCTTACCTATTCACTGAGGCAGGGGAGAGTGCGCAGAGAGTCTCTAAAGGGCTGTTCTTTCATTCAGCCAAACCCATCACTTCTTCTCCCATTTCATTGGCTGAAACCAGTCATAAATCCTCGGTTAGCCTCAAGGGGTCTGAAAAATGGAGTTTTCCATGTGCCTGAGAAGAAGGAATATAGAATTGGGTTTGGCGAGCACAGCACTGTCTGCTACAGTTTTTAAGACACTGCCCTGTCCTGGTTCTTCTACCTCTCAATCTGTTTTTTCTCTGCCTCCTCAATGGACTTCTTTTCCGTCACCCCTTGGGGAACTGGTGCTCCCCAAGTTACCATATCCGGTCCACTATTTTTTTCTCCCCACATCTATCCCCAGGTAACTTCATCCACTCCTCCAGTTCTAACTGTAAACTATCTGCTGCTAACTTCCAGATCTATTATCCCAAGCCCTGACCTACACAAAGCTTTAAACGTAAATCCAACGATGACTGATTCAAGGATATCTCAAACTCAATGTGAAAAAAGATAAACACATGATTTTTTTTCCCAACCTCATTCGTCCTCTTCCTGTATTCTTTGTCCCAGTTAGTGGCAGCATCGAATTTCCAAGTCTAGATTCCTCCCTATCATTCCCACCTCTTAATTTTGTACGCCATCTTAGCTAGGCTGTGCTGTTTAGTCAGTTATCAGTCTAGATGTCCACTGTGAAGTTATTTTTTAGATGCGATTAATAGTTACGTCTGTAGGCTTTGAGTAAAGCAGATTGCCACCCATAGTGTGACTGGGCCTCGTGCAATCAGTTGAGGGCCCCAAGAACAAGGACTGAGGTTTCCTGAAGGAATTCAGCCTCAAGAGTGCAACACAGGGACTTCCCTGGTGGTCCAGTGGCTAAGACTCCGTGCTCCCAATTCCGGGGGCCCCGGTTCGATCCCTGGTCAGGGAACTAGATCCCACATGCATGCTGCAACTAAGAGTTCCCATGCCACGACTAAAGATCCCACATGCCACAACGTGGACCCGGCGCAGCCAAAATAAATATATAAATATTAAAAAAAAAAAAAGACTGCAACACAGAAACCCTGCCTGAGTTTCCAGTATGCCTGCCCTGCTATACAGACCTTGGACTCAAGACTGTAACATCTGAGTTTCTAAGCTACTGGCTTGCTCTATGAATTTCAGACTTGCCATATATATATATGTATATATGATCTCTTATTGGTCTGTTTCTTTGAAGAACCCTAACTAATATACCACCATACATAAATGGAAGAGTCCCGCCAAATATCCTTCCTAAACACTTCTTCATCCTCTCTGTCCCTATTTACCAATGCTCTTATTCAGAGCTCTGCGGTTTCCATCCTAGTTAATTGAACTTACAACTCTGATATTGACGAGCATCAATATCTTGAAATTACTTATTTCTTTTCCTGATAGTTATAGTTCTTTGTCCCCTTACTTATTGTTAAACTTTGTTTCTCACAATTCTAGCAGTTCCTTCCTGTGTGCCACTTCTAGGTGATCAGCAAATCTGATTTTTTAGATATCCAGATTTTTTTAGAAGCATATCAAATTAAAATCAAGAGTTTACTTGAGAATCACCTGAATGGTTGTCCTGTGAGTCGAGTGCATTTGTTTTTATACAGGGACACTGGCTGCTCAAAGACCTTGCCTAATTACCTGATCTACTGTAATAGTCCAACTAGAACCTTGAGACAAATAGAATGCTATTACATTTACTCTTGACCATGCCACGAAATTTTTTAAGTTTATTTTTAACCAGGTGGCCAAGTTACATTAAAATCAGTGGTCTACACTGATCTATCAATTCCTTCACTTTTACTTCTCAACACATCTGTCCATCTTTCTTACTTCTCCACTGAAACTCCTTTCACTACCACCACTAGGGATCTCCTGGGTGATAAATTCATTGGGTACTTTAAAATATAATGTTTATTTTTTCAGCTTTATTAAGGTATAATTGACACATAAGAATTGTATATATTTAAGGTGTACGATGTTTTGTTATATGTAAAATGTCAAAACACTGTGAAATAATCATTACAATCAATCTAATTAACACACTCACCACCTCACATAGCTACTATTTTCTATTTTTAATAAAAATGATATATGTCCACTACAGTACATATGAAATTTTTAAAAAGTTTAATACAGAAATTGAACTATCACCTATAATTCCATCACCTAAAGATAGCAATTAACTACTAACAGTTCAGTTGAATCATTATTAATAATTTGATGCATTTTTTTTCAGAAATACATATATTTATGACAATAATATATATTATAGAATTGCAATAAAGTGCCTGCCATAAAACAGATAGGTATCTTTCTTTTTAAAATAATACTTTGCAAATATATTACTATGTATTATTCTTCTAATATAAGTGATTACTCTGTACATTGATTTGTGCATTTAAAATTTTTATTTATTTATTTATTTGGCTGTGCCCGGTGTTGGTTGTGGCATGCGGGATCTTCATTGCGGCATGCAGGATCTTTAGTTGCAGCATATGGGTTCTTAGTTGTGGCATGTGGAATCTAGTTCCCTGACCAGGGATTGAACCCAGGCCCCCTGCATTGGGAGTGCAGAGTCTTAGCCAAGGGACCACCAGAGAAGTCCCTGATTTGTGCATTTTATATATAACTTCATGAGTGCAACCATTTCTCTAACTTAAAATTTTTATACAAATTAGAGTCTGTTTTATTGATATGTCTATTGTGACACCAATATAATACTGTTTTAATATTAAACACTTAAAATACATTTCAAAATGCAGCAGCTATTTGCTATATTTATTCTTTCAGTTGGCTTTTAAAATTTCTTTGCCAAATTCGAACTAAAAATTCACTTGGATTTAGAGTAGGTTTAAGTTAATCCTACATGTTTTAAAAATGACTTCTTTATGCTATTTAGTCTTTTTAACTCCAAGCACATTTTGATCTTTATCCTACTTTAGATCATTTGACATGGTTGGCTACCCTTTTGTGCTTGAAATACTCTTCCAGGTTGCTTTTGGAATTCTACTCACCATCAGTTTTACTCTCATCTTTCTGATCTTTCTTCTTATTCTTCTTGTGGTCTTCCATTTTGGGGTCTCATCCTTAAGTATTAATGTCTTTGTCTCTCCTCTGCTTTCATCGTATAAACACTCCTGGAAGACCTCATTCTTTCCCATGGCTTCAACCACTGTCTGGATGCTGATATCTCTCAATTCAAAATTTCCAGACTTTCTAGACCTCACATCTTATGAGACCAGTCCTGTAGTACAGGGATCTTGGTTGCTTAAATGCCTCACATAATTATCTCTTCAACTGTGATGTTCTGGCAGAATCCTATAAGACACATCCACTTAGATGTCTGTCAGGTACTTAAAATGAAATCTGTCACAAATCTAGACTCATAATTTTATCTTCACCAACCTGCTCCTCCTCTTTCCTTTCCCCTAGGAGAATCCCACCACGATACTATCAGTTACCCATTCCAGAAAGCTGGGAATCACCATTAATCCCCTACATCTCCCTCAGACATTTTAGTCTTTTACTGAGATCTAGCATATCTATATATGTCTTAGTAATCTATCACCAAAATAATGCTGTGTAATAAACCACCCCAAAATGTATTGGCATCCAACAATAAACATATTCTCAAAATCACAGGTGTGTGGGGTTTGTGGACAACTCTGCTTCAGGCTGCGGTCTGTAGATTTGGTTTAGGTCTACCCCACATGTGTTCATTCTGAGGCCCAGGATGAAGTAACAGCAACTTCCCAGGGTTTAGTTTTTCTCATGGCAGATCACTGGAGCCCAAGAGGAGCAAGCCAAATACAGCAAGTACATGCCAAGGCTCTGCTCACATAATATCCACTAACATTATATTGGCCAAAGCAAGTCACATGTCAAGCTTAATGTCAGTGGCATCAAAGTACATGCCGCCCAACATGAAGCCATAGGATAGGTGTATATATGTAATTATTTCAGGGAAGTGAAGAACTGAGACCAATTATTCAACCTATCACAGCCTGATAATATTACTCAAATTTACCCCATCCTCCACATTCCACTGCTACTGCCTTAATTTGTATCTCTTAATTTCTCCCCCACGTTAGTGAATAACCTCAACTATTGTCTGTGATTCCATCCCTGCCCCCATTGAACGCATCTTTCACACACACATTAGAGTCATCTTTATACAACACAAGTTAGATTGTGACTCTTATGCTTAACATCACTAACTGTGAATCAGGACAATGTATATGTTCCTTTGCATGTCATATAAGACCACTCTTGTCCTGGCCCTAGCCTCCTTTCCACAACTATGAACCCACCAGCACCATCTAGTCGTAATGAAGTACTTGCCATTCACTAAACAAATTCGAGAAAGAATTCTGCACTTGGAAGATCATACTGCCAGTGCCTCAAAATGTCTGACATATAGTTGATGCCAAAAATAAATGTTTGGTATAATAATAATTGTAAAAGACCTTAGTCCTGGCAACATCATTTTCTCACTCACTAGACTTTGCTAGCCTAATTAATTAATTAAGTTAAGTAACAAACTCTTTGACCAGCTTTGCCGCTGAGCTCTTTCTGAAACCCTGACAAAATATCATTTTTTCTTATGTGGCCTTTCCTGTCTGTATGTCATAGCTCTTCTCGTGTAGTTTTTATCTTATTTCTAATATTTTGCATCATTTATACTCAGGTTATGATCCTGAAAATTTCATCCCAGGTGACCTGTTAAATTAGAACAAACTCAAAGGGAATGAAAATGGATGTTTCTATCATCACATAATAATGAATATACATACCTTTGGGAAGAAAAAAGGTTTAAAAACCCCAAAACAACTTTGGGAGCCAACTGTACATTAGGAAATTTATGGAGATGGAAGTGAAACAGTACAATGTATATCTGTGGCTTAGCATGATAGAGTGGAAAGAACATCAGTTTTGGAGAGAGTCTGGCAACTGCATACCAGCTTTGACACTTTCATTCATTTAATAAATAGTTTGGAGTACCTACTACATGCCAGTCGATATACTAGTGGATACCAAGGTGAACAAAACATACTCTTATAGTACAATGGGAAAGTTGAGTATGCTAGAAATTATTATTTGCCAGTATTCGTTTTCTCTACTTTGTGCAAATAGGAAAATTTCACTTTCCTTCTCCCTTTAAAGTTGGATTTTGCCCTGTGACTTGCTTTGTTTAGATGAAATATGGATATATGTCACTTACATGAAGAGGCAATTAGTTGCCAGTACTCAACTCTCAAGCCATAACTTCCCCCAGTGTAGCAATCATGGAAATATTAATACATATTCAGAAAGCAACACCATAAGTTATTGGAACTACTGTCAGCATGAATCCATCAGTAACGCCCATGAGCAGGACCTTCCTGCTGCTCTGCTTTGAATACACAGTGTGAGAAAAAAATTCTGTTTAAAGCCTCTAATATTTGGGGAATGTTTGTTACAACACTGTAACTTATACTAACCTGACAGATACAATAAATATAGAACAATTAATAAGTAGATGCATATAATAAACGGGGGACTCAGGGTGCCATTGAAGTTAATGACAGAAGAATGATCATTGTATAGTGGTTAAAGATGACTTTCCTGAAGAAATGATGTTAGACTCTGGGATGGATGAAATAATAGTTAACCAAGTAGAGAATGTTAAATGGAGAAATAGTGCCTGTCTTCTAGGGCTAAGGATTAAAATGATCTAACATATTAACTATGCTGAGCAATTGGCCTATAGCAAAAGCTTAATAAATGCTAGTTTCCTTTTCTCATAATCTCCTAATTGGTTTCTGCCAAAATATTCCTTTGCCATTCACTAGACGCATCCTAGACTTCTGTCCATCCTTCTTAGTCTCTTCCAGCAGCCACCTTAGCCTTGGATCAGAAGATAATGCCGTGTCCTTTCACTGACTACAGGAAAATAATTCACTTCTACTGTAGCTGAAAACTGACCTTAACTAATTTTAAACTGATCATTTTTAAGGCCTTCTAGACAGACGGTCAAAGAACAGTCTCCTCGAATCACGACAGGCACTTGAAACCCAATATGTCAGAACAACTTTGGGGCTCTCCCCCAAACCAGAGTCTCTTTCAAGGCTCATTTCAGTAAATGGCCCTAGTATCTACCCTGTTGCTAATATCAGAAACCTAAGCATCATTCCTCTTCTTCATTACCCTCCCAAACTATAACCAAGAATCAAGATCTGTTGATTCTACTGTTAAATATTAGTTTAAAAATCTTCCTAGTTAAAAATCTTCCTAGTTGTCTTAATTTTCAATAAACTGTCCTCACCATCATCTCTCTTTGATTGCGTCCTTTGCCTTCTAACTACTGATTTCCCTGCATTTGCTTTTATGCACCCTTTCCAATCTTTTCTTCCTCAAGTTTTGAGACCTGTAGTACCTTTTGGATTCAATTTTGAGCTTCGTTTTCATGAATTTTAAATGGTACTTTAGATGGACCTTGAGATATTTTCCAGTTATCCCACTCTGATTTGTGCCCTAGCACGTTGTATTCTCGGGGTTACTATAGGAATCTTCCAGAGTCCTACTTAGAGAATCCTGAAGTAGATTGAACGTCTGGAGGATTTGGTTAGAAAAGGAAAGCATCAGCATCGTTTCTCGATCTTACACAGCCAGGTGGCAGTGTTGCTTCTTGGAAGATAATCATCAGAGGTTTGTAGGTTTGGAACTGGGTTTAGGGCTTGACTCTTAGCATTTATTTTATTATTCTTTTGAATCCGATCTACTGGCACCTTATTTCTCCCCAGTCATGTCACTGGAGCAGCAACACGAGCCTGATTCCTTAACTTTTTCAGGTATCCTTTTTTTTTTTAAACACCTCTGATTTCCTAGATGAAATATATTTACCTGAAAGAAAGATTGTATGAGGAAGAATTAAAATACAGTTCCTGGCTGTTCTTCCTATGGAAAGACTCATTATCAGGGAAGAAATTGTAGTTTCATTGCAACAGATTCTATGAAAACTGCAGCACAAGAATACTTTAAACAGTTTAGTCCATTCCATGTGACTGCAGGGTAATTAGTGAAATCCAGATTAATCAGAAACTTGCTAGGCAGCAGGGTGATTTGACTAACAGCCTGGGAAGGTACAAAATAACTGGGTAATGAAGTGGATCCGGTGATAATGTGCAAGACTGCTCCTGGGATTGTACAGAAATACATTATTTAGACAGATGCTGTATCTTGTGGACAAGAGATCTTTAAAACTGGAAATATTGTATCTTTCCTATCTGATTCTGCTTCATGCCCCCATGGACTAAAGATTGAAAAGCAGCATTAGAGAGGGGAATATTTTAGGAAACTCTTTCCAGGTCCAATCTGATATCTGTCATCAAAGGTGGAGGATGTGTTCTGTGTTACTCTAGGGCTTTGTCACACATCTGACCCTCATAAAAAATAAACACTGTCTCAAGTAGGAAGAACAGTTATCGCTCTCACTTTTTTTCATAGGTGATGAACTTGAAACTCCAAATGTGAAATGTGACAATGGAATGTAGTTACTCACAGCATGCAAAGACAAGCTTTCTTTCATTAGTGATGCTATGGGAGTTGCCAGGTATCCATACCCAGGCTGCAGCTGAAAAATCCTCTTTAATTTTGCTCAGGCAGAGTGGAAAACTCCATGCACACATTATTGGGCAAATCATCAGCTTCATGGATGATATGAGCACATTTTTGCCCAGGTGAAGTTCTCAGGGATAAGTAAGTACAAACAGCACCCACTGCTTATTAACTCTAACAAGAAGAGTTGGCCTTAGGCATAAAGGAAATAGGTGTCTGCCTATGTGGCAAGATTCAGGAAGCAGCCAAATGGCTTCTTGCCTTTCCCTGATACAAATAGATCTTTGTCCCTACCATTGCCATTCTCCCAAGTGGGACCGCATCCACAGGACCAAAGGTAGATGGTACGGTCCTTAGAGGGCAGCATGGGGATGCTAGACGAAATGCATGGCTGGGACATTTGGCAAAAGGAGAAACAAAGAGACAGCAAATTTCTAGGCTTTGAGAGTTGAAACATAAGCAGAGTTTAGTTCAACTTCCCCGTGAGGAATTAGCAAGTAGAAAAAAATCAACAACAATAACAACAATAATAAAGATTATTCCTTAGGAATTGCAAGGCATTATACTGGGTGACATGAGCAATAAAAATGAAAAAATATATATATAAACGTTGTGCCCTCAAGAAGTTTAGAATTTACCTTGAAAGATGACACGTGCATGTAAAATCCCACCTAACTGTTTAAGGCAACACACTACAGGTGTGAAATGTCTGACAGGGCAGGGGGTGCTTGAGCTCGGTAATACAAAAGAATGCTCTTTGCCTTTTTTTCCTTAATGTTTACTTTGTGATTTGGGAGCACATGGGCATTGCTCTGGGGTTAGAATTTAATGTTTCAGAAGAGGCTGGATAAAAGTTGAAAGGTGTTATTTATTTCTTAAAACCAAAACAAAGATATAAAGATAATCTGACTCTGCTCTCATCTCTCCAGTTCTAACTATAAACCACATAATTCAGTCAGCGAGAAGTGATTGAATGCCAGTCATGGGGGAGATGCCCTATATTTGTGTAGCATTTAATAAGTTATAAAATCACATGCATGTTTATACTTTCTATGCATCCTCATAACTTCTCTGCAAAGTAAGTGGGGCAGAAAGTACTCTGGAAATTTATGGTTGAGACCCCTGAACACACTGCCAAACTCAAAGGTCGATTTAACCACACTGATGCTTAGTGGATGGTTCTGCCATCAAAGGCCCTGGCCCCAGTAGGGGTGGAGACATAAGTCACACACATGAGAACAAAAAGAAACTACAGAGAGATAGTAAAATTAAAAGGCATTGGACTATTAATCAGAATATTTTGATTTATACCCTGATGCTGTTGATTACACTGAGTGAACCGAAAGAAGTTACTTGATGTCTTGTGATGCCTATTTTTTCATCCATAAAACTAGGCAATAGCTTGCTTTAAGGGGTTGCACACATACTGGATAGGCTTTAGAAACAGAAAGGTTCTACATAAATCTGTGACATTAAAAGGGAAGAAAGAATGAAGAAGTATGAAGAGAAATTTTTGTATATTTATAAAAATATATAAGATTTTGGTTAATCTCTACAAGAACTTTTGAAGTAGGTATTATACCTTTTTTTAAATTTTTTTTTATTTTTTGCGGTACGCAGGCCTCTCACTGTTGTGGCCTCTCCCGCTGGGGAGCACAGGCTCCGGATGCTCAGGCTCAGCGGCCATGGCTCACGGGCCTAGCCGCTCCGCAGCATGTGGGATCTTCCCGGACCGGGGCACAAACCCGTGTCCCCTGCATTGGCAGGCGGACTCTCAACCACTGCGCCACCAGGGAAGCCCGATATTATCCCATTTTATAGATGGGGAAAACTGAGGTTTGAAGATGTTTAATCAGTCGCTCCTGTTTACTTACTAGTAAATGGCAGGGCCTGGATTCAAACTAAGACATTTTTACTTGCAATTCTCCATGTTTCCTCATGTACCTATGCTTCCCTTTAAAACATATTGTAATTATCATAGTAGTTTGGGGGAAACTAGAAGAAGTCACAGGCAATCAGGAAGCCTACATTCCAGCCCCAATCCTGTCACAAAATCACTTAACCAGTTAACTTACTTTGTTTAGTCATTTAGATACTCTGTTTTCAGGTCAGTAAATTGAGAAGGTTGATCTAGATAATTTCTGGGATCTCTTCTAGCTCTTCAGTGACTGACTTGTCTCAGTTTCCCTGGATTGTCTCAGTTGTAGCACTGAAATTCCCACATTTCTGGATATCCCACAATACTGAGATTTTTCTGTTAACATTCTGTGATTCTGTGTTCAGGGAAAAAGCTTTGTGGAAGAGGGAGTATGAGCTGAGCCCTGCAGGTTGGGCAGTATTTAAATAGGCAGAAAATGAATTATTCCCATCGAAATAGATGTAAGACCAGCAATGTACAGAGGCAGCAATTAATCAGTCACAATGGACAAAAGGATGTGAGAGATGACATAGGAAACATAGACGGCACAGGCCCATTTTATGGGGAGTTAAACATCAGAATTTTGACTCCATGTGGATCTCAATGTAGAG
Organism: Lagenorhynchus albirostris; assembly: GCF_949774975.1. Classification (NCBI taxonomy): domain Eukaryota; kingdom Metazoa; phylum Chordata; class Mammalia; order Artiodactyla; family Delphinidae; genus Lagenorhynchus; species Lagenorhynchus albirostris. Next base: position 105,960,558 of record NC_083116.1, on the reverse strand, counting down.
TTTGCATAGATCTAAGGATTCTTTGTAAGAACAGTAATGATAATAGCAAATATTTGCTGAGTGCTTACTGTATACCAGGTACTAAGCTAAACCCTTAACATATATTCTCACTTTTAATTCTCCTTATAAGCCTACACAGCAGTACAATTATTAACTCCATTTTCATGATGAAAAAGGTAAGGACTATAGAATTTAAGGGAACTGCTAAAGCTTATACAGATAGTATGTTGCAGGGCTAGGATTTGGACTCTGTTCATTTCAGGCAAAGCCCTTAACATTTATTCTCCACTCATTCAATATCTGCATTTTCCTGTTATGCTTGCTTGAATAATGACTCACTCATTCCTCAACATATTTATTTCTAATTTTTAGCAACTTGCACTATTCCTTGAGCCGACCACAGTGCTATGGCAATTGACGGCAACATGAATTAAGAGTTTTCAGTCAAAATGGGAATTGGCAATCTCTAGCAGGTGGATGTGCCCCACGTTGCCCTCTGGAAGGGTCACCACCAGCCACTGTACCATTTGCAAATGATAGCACCCAGTTATGCTCTCCCCAATTCTCCTAACTCCTCTATCTAAAACCAAAGAAGAGATGGTTTTCCTGGTTTGAAAATTGTTTCAATATTGAGGATATAATTTTACGTTTCTCCATCTTTGTCCAAGAAATAAAGGATCAAGAGACCCAATGTGTCTCCTTCTGGCTGTTGATGATAACCCACAGAATCAGGAAGATGGCCAGATTTAGGAGATGTGATAAAGTTATAAAACACGATAGAGACAAAATGAATGTAATTTAATTCAAATATATATATATTTATTTATATCTTTATTGGAGTATAATTGCTTTACAATGGTGTGTTAGTTTCTGCTTTATAACAAAGTGAATCAGATATACATATGCATATATCCCCATATCTCCTCCCTCTTGCGTCTCCCTCCCACCCTCCCTATCCCACCCCTCTAGGTGGACACAAAGCACCAAGCTGATCTCCCTGTGTTATGCGGCTGCTTCCCACTTAATTCAAATATTAATTAAAACATTTGTCTTTCTGGGAAAGGGACTGTGTATTCCATTGCAGATACCTCTATTGCAATACCATTTCAAAGAGGGAAAAAGAATGTAAAAAAAAAAAGATGCCTTTAAAAATATGTTTAATTTCACAATGGTAGGATAACATATGAAGTTACAAATAAATGTGATAATCGTAATGAGGCTTAAGAAGTTATCATTTTTTACAATGGATGAACTGGTATTTTTTTTCCCTATAGTGACATTAGCATAGGAAAGTTAGACATTTAAAAGTAGGCCATACTTTATATTTCACATTCCTTTCGGAAAGTTAATATATATTATTTTTTATTTTTCTCTCTGCTAACCACTCACTTATGGAGAGATGATAAGGTGAAGTAATTGATGGTTTGAAGTCATTCTATTTCTACATTTAAATATATCTGATACTAAAAGAGGGAAAAAATAACTATACACTGGAGCAAATTGCAAAAAATACCCACAAAACTATGCCCTTATAATAAGCAGCATTATAGAAACCACTGTGGAAATGAAATAATGTGTTTCAGTAACTGAATTCCTTTCTACCAGTTACATTTAGTTCACATAGAAATATTGAAGTGATGGAATTAATTTTAGCCATTTATGCTGAAGATGGTTATAATTAAAAGTATACTTTATTTTTGAGGTCAGGCTCTGGCTTTTTTTTTTTTTTCTGTTTTTTCCCTCTTGCATCTCCCTCCCTCCCACCCTCCCTATCCCACCCCTCCAGGCGGTCACAAAGCACCGAGCTGATCTCCCTGTTCTATGCTGCTGCTTCCCACTAGCTATCTACCTTACGTTTGGTAGTGTATATATGTCCATGCCTCTCTCTCGCTTTGTCACAGCTTACCCTTCCCCCTCCCCATATCCTCAAGTCCATTCTCCAGTAGGTCTGTGTCTTTATTCCTGTCTTACCCCTAGGTGCTTCATGACATTTTTTTTTCTTAAATTCCATATATATGTGTTAGCATACGGTATTTGTCTTTCTCTTTCTGACTTACTTCACTCTGTATGACAGACTCTAGGTCTATCCACCTCATTACAAATAGCTCAATTTCGTTTCTTTTTATGGCTCAGTAATATTCCATTGTATATATGTGCCACATCTTCTTTATCCATTCATCCGATGGTGGACACTTAGGTTGTTTCCATCTCCGGGCTATTGTAAATAGAGCTGCAATGAACATTTTGGTACATGACTCTTTTTGAATTATGGTTTTCTCAGGGTATATGCCCAGTAGTGGGATTGCTGGGTCATATGGTAGTTCTATTTGTAGTTTTTTAAGGAACCTCCATACTGTTCTCCACAGTGGCTGTATCAATTTACATTCCCACCAGCAGTGCAAGAGTGTTCCCTTTTCTCCACACCCTCTCCAGCATTTATTGTTTCTAGATTTTTTGATGATGGCCATTCTGACTGGTGTGAGACGATATCTCATTGTAGTTTTGATTTGCATTTCTCTAATGATTAATGATATTGAGCATTCTTTCATGTGTTTGTTGGCAGTCTGTATATCTTCTTTGGAAAAATGTCTATTTAGGTCTTCTGCCCATTTTTGGATTGGGTTGTTCGGTTTTTTGTTATTGAGCTGCATGCGCTGCTTATAAATGTTAAAGATTAATCCTTTGTCAGTTGCTTCATTTGCAAAAATTTTATCCCATTCTGAGCGTTATCTTTTCATCTTGTTTATGGTTTCCTTTGCTGTGCAAAAGCTTTGAAGTTTCATTAGGTCCCATTTGTTTATTTTTGTGTTTATTTCCATTTCTCTAGGAGGTGGGTCAAAATGGATCTTGCTGTGATTTATGTCATAGAGTGTTCTGCCTATGTTTTCCTCTAAGAGTTTGATAGTTTCTGGCCTTACATTTAGGTCTTTAATCCATTTTGAGCTTATTTTTGTGTATGGTGTTAGGGAGTGATCTAATCTCATACTTTTACATGTACCTGTCCAGTTTTCCGAGCACCACTTATTGAAGAGGCTGTCCTTTCTCCACTGTACATTCCTGCCTCCTTTATCAAAGATAAGGTGACCATATGTGCGTGGGTTTATCTCTGGGCTTTCTATCCTGTTCCATTGATGTATCTTTCTGTTTTTGTGCCAGTACCATACTGTCTTGATTACTGTAGCTTTGTAGTATAGTCAAAAGTCAGGGAGCCTGATTCCTCCAGCTCTGTTTTTCGTTCTCAAGATTGCTTTGGCTATTCGGGGTCTTTTGTGTTTCCATACAAATTGTGAAATTTTTTGTTCTAGTTCTGTGAAAAATACCAGTGGTAGTTTGATAGGGATTGCATTGAATCTGTAGATTGCTTTAGGTAGTAGAGTTATTTTCACAATGTTGATTCTTCCAATCCAAGAACATGGTATATCTCTCCATCTATTTGTATCATCTTTAATTTCTTTCATCAGTGTCTTATAATTTTCTGCATACAGGTCTTTTGTCTCCTTAGGTAGGTTTATTCCTAGATATTTTATTCTTTTTGTTGCAATGGTAAATGGGAGTGTTTTCTTGATTTCACTTTCAGATTTTTCATCATTAGTGTATAGGAATGCCAGAGATATCTGTGCATTAATTTTGTATCCTGCTACTTTACCAAATTCATTGATCAGCTCTAGTAATTTTCTGGTAGCATCTTTAGGATTCTCTATGTATAGTATCATGTCATCTGCAAACAGTGACAGCTTTACTTCTTCTTTTCCAATTTGGATTCCTTTTATTTCCTTTACTTCTCTGATTGCTGTAGCTAAAACTTCCAAAACTGTATTGAATAAGAGTGGTGAGAGTGGGCAACCTTGTCGTGTTTCTGATCTTAGTGGAAATGCTTTCAGTTTTTCACCATTGAGGACGATGTTGGCTGTGGGTTTGTCATATATGGCCTTTATTATGTTGAGCAAAGTTCTCTCTGTGCCTACTTTCTGCAGGGTTTTTATCATAAATGGGTGTTGAATTTTGTCAAAAGCTTTCTCTGCATCTATTGAGATGATCATATGGTTTTTCTCCTTCAGTTTGTCAATATGGCGTATCACATTGATTGATTTGCGTATATTGAAGAATCCTTGCATTCCTGGAATAAACCCCACTTGATCATGGTGTATGATCCGTTAAATGTGCTGTTGGATTCTGTTTGCTAGTATTTTGTTGAGGATTTTTGCATCTATGTTCATCAGTGATACTGGCCTGTAGTTTTCTTTCTTTGTGACATCTTTGTCTGGTTTTGGTATCAGGGTGATGGTGGCCTCATAGAATGAGTTTGGGAGTGTTCCTCCCTCTGCTATATTTTGGAAGAGTTGGAGAAGGATAGGTGTTATCTCTTCTCTAAATGTTTGATACAATTCGCCTGTGAAGCCATCTGGTCCTGGGCTTTTGTTTGTTGGAAGATTTTTAATCACAGTTTCAATTTCAGTGCTTGTGATTGGTCTGTTCATATTTTCTATTTCTTCCTGATTCAGTCTTGGCAGGTTGTGCATTTCTAAGAATTTGTCCATTTCTTCCAGGTTGTCCATCTTATTGGCATAGAGTTGCTTGTAGTAATCTCTCATGATCTTTTGTATTTCTGCAGTGTCAGTTGTTACTTCTCCTTTTTCACTTCTAATTCTATTGATTTGAGTCTTCTCCCTTTTTTTCTTGATGAGTCTGGCTAATGGTTTATGTATTTTGTTTATCTTCTCAAAGAACCAGCTTTTAGTTTTATTGATCTTTGCTATCGTTTCCTTCATTTCTTTTTCATTTATTTCTGATCTGACCTTTATGATTTCTTTCCTTCTGCTAACTTTGGGGTTTTTTTGTTCTTCTTTCTCTAATTCCTTTAGGTGCAAGGTTAGGTTGTTTATTCGAGATGTTTCCTGTTTTGTAAGGTAGGATTGTATTGCTATAAACTTCCCTCTTAGAACTGCTTTTGCTGCATCCCATAGGTTTTGGGTCGTCGTATCTCCATTGTCATTTGTTTCTAGGTATTTGTTTATTTCCTCTTTGATTTCTTCAGTGATCACTTCGTTATAAGGTAGGGTATTGTTTAGCCTGCATGTGTTTGTATTTTTTACAGATCTTTTCCTGTAATTGATATCTAGTCTCATAGCATTGTGTTCGGAAAAGATATTTGATACAATTTCAATTTTCTTAAATTTTCCAAGGCTTGATTTGTGACCCAAGATATGATCTATCCTGGAGAATGTTCCATGAGCACTTGAGAAAAATGTGTATTCTGTTGTTTTTGGATGGAGTGTCCTATAAATATCAATTAAGTCCATCTTGTTTAATGTATCATTTAAAGCTTGTGTTTCCTTATTTATTTTCATTTTGGATGATCTGTCCATTGGTGAAAGTGGGGTGTTAAAGTCCCCTACTATGAATGTGTTACTGTTGATTTCCCCTTTTATGGCTGTTAGTCTTTGCCTTATGTCTTGAGGTGCTCCTATGTTGGGTGCATAAATAGTTACAATTGTTATATCTTCTTCTTGGATTGATCCCTTGATCATTATGTAGTGTCCTTCTTTGTCTCTTCTAATAGTCTTTATTTTAAAGTCTATTTTGTCTGATATGAGAATTGCTACTCCAGCTTTCTTTTGGTTTCCATTTGCATGGAATATCTTTTTCCATCCCCTTACTTTCAGTCTGTATGTGTCTCTAGGTCTGAAGTGGGTCTCTTGTAGACAGCATATATATGGGTCTTGTTTTTGTATCCATTTAGCCAATCTGTGTCTTTTGGTGGGAGCATTTAGTCCATTTACATTTAAGGTAATTATCGATATGTATGTTCCTATTCCCATTTTCTTAATTGTTTTGGGCTCGTTATTGTAGGTCTTTTCCTTCTCTTGTGTTTCTTGCCTAGAGAAGTTTCTTTAGCATTTGTTGTAAAGCTGGTTTGGTGGTGCTGAACTCTCTCAGCTTTTGCTTGTCTGTAAAGGTTTTAATTTCTCTGTCAAATCTGAATGAGATCCTTGCTGGGTAGAGTAATCTTGGTTGCAGGTTTTTCTCCTTCATCACTTTAAATATGTCCTGCCAGTCCCTTCTGGCTTGCATACTTTCTGCTGAAAGATCAGCTGTTAACCTTATGGGGATTCCCTTGTGTGTTATTTGTTGTTTTTCCCTTGCTGCTTTTAATATGGTTTTTTTTGTATTTAATTTTTCACAGTTTGATTAATATGTGTCTTGGTGTATTTCTCCTTGGATTTATCCTGTATGGGACTCTCTGTGCTTCCTGGACTTGATTAACTATTTCCTTTCCCATATTAGGGAAGTTTTCAACTATAATCTCTTCAAATATTTTCTCAGTCCCTTTCTTTTTCTCTTATTCTTCTGGAACCCCTATAATTCGAATGTTGGTGCGTTTAATGTTGTCCCAGAGGTCTCTGAGACTGTCCTCAGTTCTTTTCATTCTTTTTTCTTTATTCTGCTCTGCAGTAGTTATTTCCACTATTTTATCTTCCAGGTCACTTATCCATTCTTCTGCTTCAGTTATTCGCTATTGATCCCATCTAGAGTATTTTTAATTTCATTTATTGTGTTGTTCATCATTGTTTGTTTCATCTTTATTTCTTCTAGGTCCTTGTTAAGTGTTTCTTGCATTTTGTCTATTCTATTTCCAAGATTTTGGATCATCTTTACTATCATTATTCTGAATTCTTTTTAAGGTGAACTGCCTATTTCCTCTTCATTTGTTAAGTCTGGTGGGTTTTTATCTTGCTCCTTCATCTGCGGTGTTTTTTTCTGTCTTCTCATTTTGCTTATCTTACTGTGTTTGGGGTCTCCTTTTTGCAGGCTGCAGGTTCGTAGTTCCCGTTGTTTTTGGTGTCTGTCCCCAGTGGCTAAGGTTGGTTCAGTGGGTTGTGTAGGCTTCCTGGTGGAGGGGACTAGTGCCTGTGTTCTGGTGGATGAGGCTGGATCTTGTCTTTCTGGTGGGCAGGTCCACATCTGGTGGTGTGTTTTGGGGTGTCTGTGGACTTATTATGATTTTAGGCAGCCTCTCTGCTAATGGGTGGGGTTGTGTTCCTGTCTTGCTAGTTGTTTGGCATAGGATGTCCAGCACTGTAGCTTGCTGGTCGTTGAGTGAAGCTGGGTGCTGGTGTTGAGATGGAGATCTCTGGGAGATTTTTGCCATTTGATATTATGTGGAGCTGGGAGGTCTGTTGTGGAGTAGTGTCCTGAAGTTGGCTCTCCCTCCTCATTGGCACAGCACTGACTCCTGGCTGCAGCACCAAGAGCCTTTCATCCACACGGCTCAGAATAAAAGGGAGAAAAAGTAGAAAGAAAGAATTAGTAGAAGTAGAAAGAGAGATAGAAAGAAAGAAATAAAGAAAGGAGGGAGGGAGGGAGGAAGGAAGGAAGGAGGGAAGGAAGGAAAAAAGAGCAGATAAAGTAAAATAAAATAGAGTAAGATAAAATATAATAAAGTAATTAAAATAAAAAAATAATTATTAAGAGAAAAAAAGAAAAAACTTTAAAAAACAAAAATAAAACGGATGGATAGAACCCTAGGACAAATGGTGGAAGCAAAGCTATACAGACAAAATCTCACATAGAAGCATACACATACACACTCACAAAAAAAGGAAAAGGGGAAAAAAATCATAAATCTTGCTCTCAAAGTCCACCTCCTCAATTTGGGATGATTCGTTGTCTATTCAGGTGTTCCACAGATGCAGGGTACATCAAGTTGATTGTGGAGCTTTAATCAGCTGCTTCTGAGGCTGCTGGGAGAGATTTCCCTTTCTCTTCTTTGTTCTCACAGCTCCCAGGGGCTCAGCTTTGGATTTGGCCCCACCTCTGCCTGTAGGTCGCCGGAGGGCATCTGTTCTTCGCTCAGACAGGACGGGGTTAAAGGAGCCACTGATTCGGGGGCTCTGGCTCACTCAGGCTGGGGGGAGGGAGGGGCACGGAGGGCGGGGCGAGCTTGCAGCGGCAGAAGTCAGCATGATGTTGCACCAGCCTGAGGCGCGCCGTGCGTTCTACCGGGGAAGTTGTCCCTGGATCCCGGGACCCTGGCAGTGGCGGGCTGCACAGGCTCCCCGGACGGGGGGTGTGGATAGTGATCTGTGCTCACACACAGGCTTCTTGGTGGCGGCAGCAGCAGCCTTAGCGTCTCATGCCTGTCTCTGGGGTCCATGCTTTTAGCCGCGGCTCGCGCCCGTCTCTGGAGTTCCTTTAAGCGGCGCTCTTAATCCCCTCTCCTTGCGCACCAGGAAACAAAGAGGTGAGAAAAAGTCTCTTGCCTCTTCAGCAGGTCCAGGCTTTTCCCCGGACTCCCTCCTGGCTAGCCGTGGCGCACTAACCCTCTGTAGGCTGTGTTCACGCCACCAACCCCAGTCCTCTCCCTGTGCTCCGACCGAATCCCGAGCCTCAGCTCCCAGCCCCGCCCACCCTGGTGGGTGAGCAGACAAGCCTCTCCGGCTGATGAGTGCCGGTCGGCACCGATCCTGTGTGCGGGAATCTCTACGTTTTGTCCTGCGCTCTCCTCCGCACCCCGAGGCTTTCCCCCTCCGCCTCCCACAGTCTCCGCCCGCAAAAGGCCTTCCTAATGTGTGGAAACCTTTCCTCCTTCACAGCTCCCTCCCACTGGTGCAGGTCCCGTCCCTATTCTTTTGTCTGTGTTTATTCTTTTTTCTTTTGCCCTACCCAGGTACGTGGGGGTTTCTTGCCTTTTGGGAGGTCTGAGGTCTTCTGCCAGCGTTCAGTACGTGTTCTGTAGGAGTTGTTCCATGTGTAGATGTATTTCTGGTGTATTTGTGGGGAGGAAGGTGATCTCTGCATCTTACTCTTCTACCGTCTTAAATTAATTATCAGGCTCTGGCTTTTTATCTTATTTAGAAGTTTAGATTTCTCTTAGAAATTTTAGCTTTAAAAAGCTAGCTTCTATCACCAAAATAGGTTTGGTAAAAACTACTAAAATCAAGTGTCTCATCCCTGAACTTCAGGGTGTATACTCTTTGGAATTTCTTTGCGATTTACGGTCCCAAAGCCTCACTGACATTGTCTATTCCTCTCTGTTCAACACGTCTCGTGGCTTCTAGCCAGTTTCAACTTGGTTCCTGCTTGGATTGATATACATAGAGGATTTAGCTTTTGCCTTTTGGCACGAGCCCCTCACCTTCAGAATATTCTGAGATCTCCTGCCACGTGGTCCCTCATCCCCCGTCATGGCTCTTCCTCCGTAGCTTCTGCCTGATCTCAGCTGCTTTTGTGAGCCTTTAATTTTGTAATTTATGGATTACATTTGTTTCCTGGTTTTACTGCAAATGTTTCTGTTATTGTTTTGTGTGACTGCAAGGAAAAAAAATAGAAGACAGTGAAGTATGGTACTGTGCTTTTTGTACTGAAGGTACCTATTTAGTTATTTAATGTGAGATGTGGTTGAATATGTTATCATGAAAAAAAATTAATAAAAAATAATGTAATAAATATAATCAAATTTTAGCCCTATGAAAACTGATATGTTTTTGAAATAATATATTTCCAATAAGAAATGGATTAACTAGAACATGTTGAGAAAATAGTCTATTTATTAAGACAGATGTTTATAACTAAAAAAAACATATAGGCAATTTCTTGAATGAGTTGGATTTAATGGGGTGAAATTATGAAATAACTTTATTTTTCCCATGTATGTGTCTTTCAAAAATCCTGTATTATATCTTTCTTGCTTGAATTTCAGGGTTTTTCCCACTTGAGCACATCTCAAAAGTTTTTTCAGTTACTCTTACTTATGAACAGTCTCAATTTCAGGCATTAGAAGTCCGTTCCAATCTAAAATAAAAATCTGAGCCTCTCACTCAATTTATAGTTCTCCTTGTTCTCCAAGTTGGGCTGAAAAGAGAAGGTTGAGGAGGAAGAGGGGAGGGGTAGTGGGGAGGGGGAGGGAGGCCAAGTAACAGCACTAGAACCACCAGTAGCAGCATGTAAGGCGTCTTGATGTCTAGGCTTGAAACTGGCACACTGTCACTTATACTGAATTCTGTTGACGAAAGCAAGTCATAAGGCCAGCTGTATTCAAGGGATAAGAAAGTCAGTGCTTCTCTCTTGCTGCAATATTGCATTGCAAATGGATTGGATTCTTGGAGGACAAGGAATTGAGGACATTACTACAATCACTCTACTACAATTGCTTTTGCTGCTGCTTTGCAGATGACTCCCCCAAATCCACCGCAATATTTCTTAGTATGGGAGATGTCCCTTCCAGCTGGCAGTTTACCGCTCTCTCTTCAACTCCTGCTTCTAGTGGTATCTCACACTTGCATCTAGCCATGGCAGCCAGACCTTTGAGGGGCAGGCCTTTCAGAATATCCAAGTCCAGCTCCATTTTGTGTGTCTCTTCTGGTCCATGGGACACTTGCTTTTTTGTATCACCATCAATGGAAATATAGTTTTACTCCCTGGAGCCCTCTCTCCCCAGCTAGAAAGAGATGCTTTCAGTCTCTTATTTCTATACTTTTTCAGATCAAAGTTTTTGTTCTAACTTCAGGGAAAACAGTTCAAGATCCTCTGACTCATCTCTAACCACCCTCCCTCTTCCTTGGCTTGAGTTGTGGAGATGAAAATAGAAATGACAGTGGGAGCAGAGAAGTGCCCAGTGCCCCATCAACCCTCTCCAAAGAAATCCCCACTGATCATTTATCTCTCTTCCCACTCCCACTTCTTGTACATCCTTGAAGTGGGAGATCAGCTATAGGACCATTGGACTGTTTTTTGCTCCCACTTCTGCAGCAAGTCTGATATAGATGGTCTGTTCTCACATGCAAAGTATTATAGCAGGAAAATCTCCATTTAATAGTTCTATATTAAATTTTTAATTAGGCTAGTACTTTAATTGTGCAAATTCAGAAATTAAGTGATTGGGATTGTAAAGAATCGTAGTATGGTTCAGGGACCTGGAGATCTTTGATTTATAGAGAAGATTCAAGGAGGATGCAAAATTTATCTTCTGGAATGTGAATAGCTGTCAAGTCAAAAGAGAGAGATAAAGAAATGTGTCTTATTCATCGTTGTATGCCAGCACCTACCTCAGTCCCTGGCAGAGCTATTCTATGATATTTATTAATTGAACTGATTTGAATTAAACTATTTATTTGAAACTTCAGAGAGCAAAACTCGGATCAAAAAATAAAAGTCACAGGCAACTTCTAGTTAAGCAGAAGGTGAAGCTCCCCATGAATTACAGCTGTACAAAATAGACATCTTAGAGAAACAGTGAGATACCACACCTGTTCAAGCAGAAGGTATCTGGCCATCTGTGAGCGATACTATAAAAACAATTCTTACACTGCATGGGAATAGGGAATAATCTGTAAATGTTTCCTCTCTGCTAGTTCTAAGATGCTGTAGTTATTTTATATGTACTCTAGTTATATTTTTAAAAATCAATAAGTTTGTCTCTTGGATTGTTTGGTTGTCATTACTATAGGTCATGTATATTATATACAGCTAGAATTGTATTTGTAATTTTCCATGTATAATTTCTAAAATTTAAATCATACGCACTTAGTCATAGAAACCTACTCATTTTCCTCATTTTCTCATAATTATTAGGGAAGTAAGTCTCCAAAACAGTGGTAGTATACGTGTCTTGAAGTACTTTGAATTGTCGACTTTGTGAATATTTGCCTCATACTCAGTTTCTACTAGTGCATCAAAATGGTAAATGTGATCTCCACGGGCTATTGCATTTTATAAGTTTTTGCCAAATTAGTATAACTGTTTCATTTACCCTTGTTCTGCTTTTATTTATTTATTTTTTGCTACCACTTTCACTTTTGAGGATTTACATACTTGATACATTACCTCAAAGACCAGGAGATAAAGTGTGTTTTATTATTTATGCTTAGCAAGTATTGCATCAAACTTTAGATAAACTTAATATCAAACTTTAGCTAATCTTTGTTTTTATCCAAAAGCAGATGCATCAAATAACAAGTTCCAGGGAAATGTAATAATGAGTTGTAGTGCCTAAGATATTATTATTAAATTACATGAGGATTAAAAGATGCCTTCAGCATGCTCCAGAAAACTCTTCCCCTTTTCAGTCATAATCAAAATTTACAAGTTTATGAATGGTGTGTGTAGAATTCCAAATCCAAATCATACTCAAAATGATTACTGGGATTCTAGTACGTACTCCTTTCCTTCCTATATTCACACATTCTGCAGCATCTTCAAGACTCTCACCAAGGTCTACTTTTTCCATAATGCCATCCCTGATGGGCCCAGATCTCAGATATGAAGGTCCTACTCTAATATCTACTGTTCTGATAGTTTTCGCACAGTTAGCAATTATTGAATAATTATTTAATCATAATCAAATACAAATTATTAATAAATAACACCTTGTACTCTAGCTAAACTATATAGTGTATTGTGTTATTCTCTCATTGCTTCATGTATCTCATCAGTGCATGAGGGTGGGGTGGGGTAGGTGAGATTCATGTATCTCCTGAGAATTTAGATGTAAGAAAACCTTGATGTTCTGCCTCAGCATACATCATTTCAGCATGTTTTAAGAATTATTAATAAAACAGGAACACATTTTCTCTCTAACTGAGCATTGAAAGAACTAGGAACCATTTCCAGGCAGAGTTTTGATCTTGAAATCCATTGAGACAAGTGCCAGTGCTGAATTATACAATCTTTTATCTTCTTTGTGGAGTTTTGCTTCTCGTGTCTCCTAGGCAGCAGCTCTCATTACAGAGCAGGTATCTCAGAGAATGCATGAAGTGAAACATTTTCCTTCATTACAGCATTCTGTGTATTTACTCTTCGTGTGTAACTCCTGTCCTCAAGATTCTGCATCTCAGTGCTCACGGTTGTCACATACTCACCACATGTGCATCTATATCGATTATGGTCCATTAATTATTGGTGTTTGTTGGACTCTTTTATTTTTGTCTAATTCTTAGTGATCTTTTTTTCCCTTAGTGCTCTTTGCCCATCTCTGTTTTCACAGCATTTATTTTGAGCTCACAATTTATTGGATTTCTCTTTTCATAGGTCATTCAAAATTTTTTCTTTAGGCTTCACAGAATTCCTACACAAAGTTCAGTCATTGTCATACTTCTTGAAACTTGTCAACCTTTGAGTAAATAAACATCCAAGAACCTATATAAATTGTTTGATTAATATACAGAATTGTACTCAATTCATATGAATAGTCACCACCTATCATTTATAAATTAAAGGTCACTGTTTTATGTGATCATTATGGGATTAGCTGAAGTGTGTCCATGAAAACTCGCCCCAGCTACACCTGGGGGAATATTCCAGTGTTTGATATAAAGGTACCATGATGGTTCTTTTGAAATAATAATGTTTTCTGCATATTTTTCTCTTCCTTCATTTCAAACAGTTGTTAGGTTTTATAATTTCCTCATAGATTTTTACAGAACACATAGAGATTGGATGGCTAAAGTCATTGGCTCCACCTTCCCTTTGTTAAATAGTAATTTTGTCTGTCCCACAACTCACATAAGGAGAGAGAGAGAGATGGCTTTTGAAGAGAGGCGAGAAGGAGAAAGAGGAAGTTTGAGATTGGGGCTGACGTTGGACAAAAACAAGAAGTTGAGGGTCCTGGTGAGATCAGAGACATGATAGCCCTTTGAGGGGCTCAAGGAGTCTGGGTCTCATGCACAGGGGCTTTCAGACTCACCAAGTGAGTCACAAACAGGACTGGGAAGCAGCAGAAGTGCCAGACCTGAAGAGACTGTGTAGAAGCCTTAATAAAAGCTAAAATTGCATTTTCCAACAGCCTGATGGGATGGCACCTGGCTTTGGATTCAGGTTTAATTTTATTTAAATAAAATAGCAAATGAATATTTCTTACACATCTGAGCGTGTTGAATAAATTCCTACCTACTACACATGGAGGCTCATCTGAAACTGCTAAGAGCCCTCATGTTGCATATATCTTCATCCTGGACTGACTATAATCTCCTGCTTCCAGATGTGGCTCCCAAGACAACTGTGCTCATCTGCATCAAGCTAGCAGAGGAGAAAAGACGTGGAGGACATCAAGGATACCATTTGTATGCATCAGCTTGGAAGTGGTGCGTATCACTTCTGTTCACATCTCATTGGCTAGAACTCCATCTTATGTCCACACCTAACTGAAAGGTAAGAGGTAATACTCAATGGTGTATTCTAGCTGTGTACCCAGGAAGAAGAAGACCCCAATTTGTGAACAGATAGACAGCCTCTTCCAGTGTTTATCCTTCTGGTCACCAAATAGCCATTTTGTGCTTTTTCCCACATATGGAACACATTAACCCTCCTCCTCAAGCAAGATAACCCAAAGTGCAATCCAGGCACTGCATCCAGCTGAGCATCCAGGATCTCTGGGTGATCTGTCCTCTTCTCCATAGGATCCAGATGTTCCTTTCTGTGATCTGAGATATACATTGAATATGCAATGATAAGTCAGGGACAGGATAAATGCCATAAAAGCTTTCATTCAGAACAGAAAAGAATGGAAAATACTCAGCAGTCACTGATCTATAGAAATTATGAAATCCTGCTTAGGTAGAAGACATTTCTTGTCTCTCTGAAAAGGAGTGACAAACAAAAAACAATGTAAATGAACAAACCAAACCAAATAAAAACAAACACAGAGGTACAGGGAACAGAGTAATGGTTACAAGAGGGTAAAGGGCAGAGGGGGAGAGGGTGAAATAGGTAAAGTGGATCAACTATATGGTAATATATGGAAACTATTGGTGGTGACCATGTTTGAGTGTATACAGAAGTAGAAATATAATGTACACATGAAACTTAAAAATGTTATAAATCAATGGTACTTCAATAAAAAAATTTAAAGGAATGTGAAATTGCATATATTTGGAGAGTAATTGGAGTGAAGAATCTCTACTTTTTTTTTACTTTAGTATTTTATAAATGTGCAAACTACAGAAGTTCAGAAACTTAACAGCTAGTAAGTGGTGGAGCTGAGATTTCAATCCAGGCAGTCTGGCTTCAGAGGGCAGGTTATTATTCACTCTGCTAAACTGCCTCTCAGTTAAAATGAAGAAATTGTTTATTGTTAATTAGTTATTAGTTAAATAATGTTTATTGATATCTAGGTAATTCTACTGAGAAAGACAGAAACATTTTACTAGCAAGAGCTTATCAAGAACTATTTGTGTGATCTTAATCACCTGAGTTGTTTTTTTTTTTCAACCAGTTTTTCTAAATACTAGGAGCAATAGTGTAACCTCCCAGACTAACTAAACATTTTAGTCTCATGGCATCTTTGACATTTTTCAGCAGAAAGGAGAATGAATTTTGCAGTGAATTTTGAAGACAAATTTTGTGTGTATCATATTTAAACAAATTTTAAGGTTACATTGACCATTATCTCCTTCATCTCGTTTTTCTACAGTCACTTTATTTTGTTTTTTAATTTTTATTGGAGTATAGTTGATTTACAATGCTGTATTAGTTTCAGGTATACAGCAAAGTGAATCAGTTATACATATACATATATCCACTCTTTTTTAGATTCTTAACCATATAAGCCATTACAGAGTACTGAGTAGAATTCCCTATGCTATACAGTAGGTCCTTATTAGTTATCTATTTTATATATAGTAGTGTGTATATGTCAATCTCAATCTCCCAATTTATCCCTCCCACCCCCTTACCCCCTGGTAACCATAAGTTTGTTTTCTACATCTGTGAATCTATTTCTGTTTTGTAAATAAGTTCATTTGTACCATTCTTTCTATTTTTTATTTATTTATTTATTTTATTTATTTATTTTTGGCTGCGTTGGGTCTTCGTTGCTGCATGCAGGCTTTCTCTAGTTGCAGCAAGCGGGGGCTGCTCTTTGTTGCAGTGCACAGACTTCTCATTGCAGTGGCTTCTCTTGTTGCGGAGCAAGGGCTCTAGATGCGTGGGCTTCAGTAGTTGTGGCGCACGGGCTTAGCTGCTCTGTGGCATGTGGGATCTTCCCAGACCAGGGCTCGAACCCGTGTCCCCTGCATTGGCAGGCGGATTCTTAACCACTGTGCCACCAGGGAAGTCCCTGTACCATTCTTTTTAGATTCCACATATAAGTGATATCGTATGGTATTTGTCTTTCTCTTTCTGACTTACTTCACTTAGTCTGATAATCTCTAGTTGCATCCATTGTTGCTGCAAATGGCATTATTTTGTTCTTTTTTATGGTTGAGTAGTATTACATTGTATATACGTTCCACACCTTCTTTATCCGTTCATCTGCCAGTGGACATTTAGGTTGTTTCCATGTCTTGGCTGTTGTGAATAGTGCTGCTATGAACATAGGGGTACATGTATCTTTTTGAATTATAATTTTGTCTGGATTTATGCCCAGGAGTCGGATTGCTGAGTCATATGGTAATTCTATTTTTAGTTTTCTGAGGAACCTCCATACCGTTTTCCATAGTAGCCGTGCCAACTTACATTCCCACCAACAGTGTAGGAGGGTTCCCTTTTCTCCACCCTGTCTCCAGCATTTGTTATTTGTAGACTTTTTAATGATGGCCATTCTGACTGGTTTGAGGTGGTACCTCACTGTAGTTTTGATTTTCATTTCTCTAATAATTAGTGATGTTGAGCATCTTTTCATGTGCCTACTGGCTATCTGTATGTCTTCTTTGGAGAAATGTCTATTTAGGTCTTCTGCCCATTTTTTCGATTGGGTTGTTTGGTTTTTTTGGTTGTTGAGTTCTATGAACTGTTTGTATATTTTGGAGATGAAGCCCTTGTTGGTCGTATCATTTGCAAATATTTTCTCCCATTCCGTAGGCTGTTTTTTCATTTTGTTTATGGTTTCCTTTGTTGTGCAAAAGCTTGTAAGTTTGATTTGGTCCCATTTGTTTATTTTTGTTTTTATTTCTATTGCCTTGGGTGACTGACCTAAGAAAACATGGGTATGATTTATGTTAGAGAATGTTTGGCCTATGATCTCGTCTAGGAGTTTTATGGTATAATGTATTATGTTTAAGTCTTTAAGCCATTTTGGGTTTATTTTTGTGCATGCTGAGAGGATGTGTTCTAACTTATCGATTTACATACAGCTGTCCAACTTTCCCAGCACCACTTGCTGAAGAGACTCTCTTTTCTCCATTGTGTATTCTTGCCTCCTTTGTCAAAGATTAATTGACCATTGGTGTGTGGGTTTATTTCTGGACTCTCTATTATGTTCCATTGATCCATATGTCTGTTTTTGTGCCAATACCATGGTTTTGATTACTGTAGCTTTGTAATATTGTCTGAAGTCTGGGAGGGTTATGCCTCCTGCTTTGTTTTTTTTCTTCAGGATTGCTTTGGCAATTCTGGGTCTTTATGGTTCCATATATAAAATTTATATGTTCTAGTTCTGTGAAAAATGTCATGAGTAATTTGATAGGGATCGCATTAAATCTATAGATTGCTTTGGGTAGTATGGCCATTTTAACAATATTAATTCTAATCAAAGAGCATGGGATACCTTTCCATTTCTTTGAATCATCTTCAGTTTCCTTTATTAATGTTTTGTCATTCTCAGCATATAAGTCTTTCACCTCCTTGGTCAGGTTTATTCCTAAGTACTTTATTTTGGGAGGTGAGATTTTAAAAGGTATTATTTTTTTACACAGAATCTCTATGTTTTTATGACTTTTTTCAAACTTTCACAGTTGTCTTGCTCACATCTAGGATCAGCATACCATTTGGTAGCAATTTTCTAGGGATTTGGCAAGAATGCAGGTAAGGCTAGACTTGAGCTATGTGGTTTCCAGCCTTGCTGAAGATTGCTATGTTTCAAGCAGCAAAGAAATAACAGAGAGGGGCATTAGGACCAGGAGCAGCATAGGGGTCACCATTAGACCCAGGATTTGGGGCCAAAACTGGGAGAGGGGAAGTCTGAAGAATGATTAGGGTTGAATATCTCACTGGCCCTGTGGGTTTAGCACTTGAGGTCAGTTTTAATTTGATTTCAAGAATAAACGACTGAATATTTCTTGAACAACTAAATTTTAGTTTGAGATTCATTCTTGTTACATAAATAAGATTATCCTCTAAGCACAGAGATTTGGAAAGGCATGTTAAAGAGACACTCATCCCAGGACAGCAAAACATAGTGGGTATCATAATAACATTTTTTTAAATGTTCAATTTGGAGGAAATATATTTGGCAACAAAAATTTTAGGTAAGGGGGGAGAAGCAAATGTTGGCACATCAATGCAATACTGTCTGGGAAAACAAAAGCCCAGTCATGCCAACCTGATCTCCCTAACAGTGAGGAGGTGAACTCCTAGTGATACTAAACATTTCAAATATTTTTTTTCTTCTTGTCTCATTCCATATGCAGCATTTGACTTTCTGATATTTTGGCATCTAGCATAGCCTGTCTGTTAAAAAGGGCATGTCAAGCTGGCTTCAGTTTGTGATTCTAATTATAAATTAACTTTCCAATTTGATTTGATAGCCCTGTGAATTTGGATACATCCTGGATACAAACAGTTCTGAGGCACTGTGGTGATTTAACACATTAATGCAAATGCTTTGACTTTCTTCTTACTGAGAGGTAGGGCCTGTGTACTCTCCAGTTGAAGCTGGGCAGACTTTTGTCACTGCCTTGACAAAGAGAATGCAGTAGAAGTGACTTTGGTGTCTGGGGAGAGCTTCTGCCTATTTTGCCTGGGACAGTCACACTTCAGATCCCTGAACATCAAGTAAGAGGTCTGCTTGTGGTTGAATTTTTTAATTAATTAGCAGTTGGACTACTATAAAGTTTGGTTTTAGGTTTATCAACCACCCCACTATCTCTACCCTGTCTCCATGGACGCCTGCATGCATACATACACACACACACACACACACACACACACACACACACACACACACAGACACACACACACACAGACACAGACACAGACACATTTTGAGTTTAGAGCTAATCGAGCATCAAAAATTTTGATACAGGCATACTTCATTTTATTGTGTTTTGCTTTACTGTACTTCACAGATATTGTGTTTTTTACAAATATATTTGGCAAAAAAAGTTGTAAAAATATTGAACATTTGTGGCAACCTTGCATCATCAAGTCTATTCATGCTATTTTTCCAACAGCATTATATTTTAATTAAGGTATATACATTGTATTTTTTATACATCATGCTATTGCACATGTATTTGGCTATAGTGTAGTGTAAATAAAACTTCTATAAGCAGTGAGAAACTGAACAAAAAAAGTAAGAAGTTTGGCTACCCTGAGGCTACCAGGCTGGAGAGACCACATGGAGAGAGCCTGAGACTATATGAAGAGAGTGAAATGCCTCCTGTTACTCCAGATCCAACCTCTTGTTCCTGTTTCAGCCACCAACTGACTGCAAACATGTGAGAAACACTGAGACAGAACCACCCAACTGAACTGTCTCCCAATTCCCAGAGCCCAGAAACTGTGAGAGATAGTAAATGACTACTGCTGGTTGAAGCCACGAAGTTCTGGGGTGATATTTTTAGGTGGGGATAGATAACTAGAAGAGGCACCAAGGAACTTGGATTTCTAGGCCTACAATGAAGAGGGCCAGGGGCTGGACAAGACGAAACCAAGCAGTTACTTCCATTTTGCTAGGCCTCCTTGTGGGCAGCCAGTCACCCATTTAGCTTCAGCTATTTAGCTTGCCTTTTTCTTTTGTAACTTGACTCCAGCTAGAAATTCTTTATGCAGAGTGAAACTGTCTTATGCTGCTTTTTATCCTGCATCTGCCTAATTTGATGTTGGCCACATAATTAATACTACCTGATCAGTAAGAGGTCTCAAGGAAGCCACACCATACAGTTTGAAAGCAGTGCCCCCAGAATCCTAGACTTGAGCAAAACTGACAAGGGGAAATCATGTCCCCAGCAGTCACATATGGAGTATTAATACCTAACATTTATAAAGCAATGGAGCACTTGTGTGCCAAACACCTCCAAAAACTTTCTGTGCATTTACACATTTGATCTTTACAACACCTCTATAAGGTAATTTCTGTTATTATCCCCATTTTGCAGATGAGGAAACTGAGTCACAGAGAAGTGAGGTTACCTTACTTTCCCAGGGTCACCCTCAAGTAAGAGGCTAACATAGGAATAAGGCCTAAGTTGGTTCTAAAGTTTATTCTATTATCTATTACACTTTACTGCATCTGAATAGACTCCCAGCTCTAAAATGAAATTACTGATGGTTGTTTGTACGTGGGTAACATGGTAAAGGATAAAGAACAGTTTTGGAGTCTACAAGTGCATAAGATCTTGTTCTCTTACTGTCTGTGTGACCTCAGACAGGTTCCTCTGAGCCTTCCTTTCCTTTTTGTTGTTTTAATTGAGGTAACATTGGTTTATAAGTTCCATGTGTACAACATTATATTTCTACTTTCGTATACACTACAGCATGCTCACCACCAAAAATTTAAGTTTTCATCCAGCACCATACAGTTGATCGCTTTTACCCATTTTGCACCTCCCCCTCCCACCCCTTCCCCTCTGGTAACTACTACTCTGTTCTCTGTATCTGCATGTTTGTTTTTGTTTGGTTTGTTTTTTTTTCATTTACTTTTGTTATTGTTGTTTGAACCTTCCTTTTTTTTTTTAAGTCTATACAATGGAGATAATAATACCCACCTTTCAGGTTTAAATTTGATAAAGTCAAGAACCTTGCACATGATCTACACTGGTATGTATTATTGTTTAATCAACTAACTTTGGATGGCAAATTACCAGCTCATTACCAGCTAATAGGGTAAACCACAAGATGGAGTTGTAAACAAAAGTGAGGTACGACTAAAGCAGGCTGCAGTTGACTTAAGATCTGCCATGAGGATAATTTACTAGTGTAGAGTGGAGTCATATTAACAACATATGAGACTTTTTTTTTTTTTTTTTTTGCGGTACATGGGCCTCTCACTGTTGTGGCCTCTCCCGTTGCGGAGCACAGGCTCCGGACGCGCAGGCTCAGCGGCCATGGCTCACGGGCCTAGCCGCTCGGCGGCATGTGGGATCCTCCCAGACCGGGGCACAAACCCGTGTCCCCTGCATCGGCAGGCGGACTCTCAACCGCTGCGCCACCAGGGAAGCCCCACATATGAGACTTCTGAGAAGTCAGTTTGCCAAAATTTCAATGTGTAGAAAATTCTAACTATCTTAAGCCTGGGAGTTAGCATGAGATGGGAGAGTTGAATCTTCTTTCTCGGTCTCTGTTCCCAGTAGCTGTGACAGTTGGAGCTTCTTACCTCAATGGGTGTGGTTCTAGTATTTTATAAAAGCTTTTTTTTTTCTTTGAAACATGAACCTGAAGCATGGGGAAACGGTTTAAGTTGGAGCTCACCTAAGAAAGAGCAATCTAGTCCAATAGTGCAGGACAAACTAGTGCTGGTAGTGCTGGACTCACTATAGTAACAGGCAATACCATGATGATCTCCAAAGAGGAGATTTTTAAGAATCCTCAGGAATCTTTAACAGTAATATTTACTATAGTTGATTTTCATTGTATGGGCTTATGTTGTGGTGTTACCATATTCTCAACATGGTTCGTTTATTTACTTATTTTGCTCATTTAGGCCCTTACCTTTCTTGAAACAGCAAAGAAACTTCAGTCATAAAGCACTTGGGCCATGTATCGAAAAGCACACTGGCATTCAAACTTCCACATGATAAAATACATTAATAAGGGAATCTGTTCCAAAATTTTTAGCTTATATATTTTTCTCACCTATAAATGTTTTAAAAGAAATTATCTTTTCCAAGTACTATAAATTTTCCAACTAATGGTGTAAATTTTATATGGAACAAATTGTTCTGGCCTTCCATTCAGACAGTGTACAGTTGACTATATCCCTGGCGACGCTAGTGTTTATTACTGCAAGCAATCTTATCTAAAAGGGAAGAGGAGGAATTCGTGTTTTCATCATTTAGTTTGTTTACGCCTGAGGTTTAGAACCATTCCAAAGCACTGTTTGTCAGATCTCTTTGAAGTGAACAAAATATTTTCAAATGCTACAGATTTTTTTTCTGTGGAGTGTACAAAAACAAGCAGATTCCCTTATATACTCAACATTGACATATTTGGTGCTTAATCTTGTTACATTGTCAGGCAAGCCACGGACCAGGTAATAAGGGCTTAATATACTTGAGACATCAGTGTTCATTCTGTAGCTTATTTTTCTGAGTTACACCATTATATAATGAAGTTTCTTTGGTTTTAAGCAACAAAAATAATCCCATTTTGCTGATGTTAAGCAGAGTTTATGTGGAAAACTATCAGGGGCTAGGTTTTCAAATGGGCCAGAACCAAGGCTGTCTTTAAGGCCCCAAATGGAAATCAGTTGGGACAGTCAGAACATCCTTGCCCACATCTCCCACACCAGGGAGGAATGAAATTACAACCACTGTTGATCTTTATTTCTCTGCCCAAGATTTACACTGGTTTGGATTGGGTCATGTGCCCACACCCCTTAGTTGGGGGAGGACAGAGCCATTGTTCACAGCCCATGAGACTGCATTCAATAAAGAAGTAATTCCTCAAAAAACTGTTGGGTGCTTTTAGGGAGAGGAAATTGATGCTGGCCTACCAAATCCAACACATTTCTGGTCCAACCGTAATTTTTTTTGGCAGAAGAACTCTTATTAAATCGTAATTTACTTAATTCCTCCTCCTCTCTCCTGTGTCAATGTCATAACCGGCTAAAAGTTTCCTTCTGTTCTCTGTTAGTTAGTTTAACTCTTACTTGATGTAAATCCCCACACTTGGAGAAAATAAAATGAAAGAAAGTAGACCTGGGAGGTGGAGAGCCTCTCTCAGGCACTGAGGTTCCATGGGGATTGGGGGCGGGGGGGCAGTTACCGCAGGGTCACCTGGAGCTGAGGGAAACGCCCCATGTTGCCAAGATGTCTTCTGGGACTTGGAGAGGGACATCCGGGGAAACTCTAGACACCAGGGAAATTGCAGCACTGCAGCTAGCAGTCCCTGTCCAAGGGGAGGAAAGATTCCCCACCCCTGACTGCCTTCAGCTGCTGCCTGCCCTCAGGGCTCTGAAAAGGTTTGGGAAGAGATGTCCACTGGGGTGCCTGGCAGCTGCCACTGTTCAGAAGGGGAGGAGATTGCCCACCACGAAGAAGGGGAAGGAGTCCTTGCTCTGCAACCCCATCAAACCTCTCCACATTCTAAGTAGGGAAGGATTCCTGAGATGGGTGCTCCCAACATAGCATGGAGGCAGGGTGCAGTTCTGCATGAAAATCTCTGAGGTTTCTCACTTTCCTTTTATGATGTTCCAATGATAAAGTTCGTTTTGGCCTCATTATTGGAGGAATTTAATAGAGAAATTATATTTTCCAGGCCTCCTCATTAATTAAAACCATAGGATGTCTTGTAAATAAGTTCATTTATATCACTTTTTAAAATTAGATTCCACAGTCAACTTATTTACAGAACAGAAACAGACTCACAGATTTCAAAAACAAACGTATGGTTACCAAAGGGGAAATATGGTGGGGGGTAAATTAGGAGCTTGGGATTAACATACACTCGCTAGTCTATATAAAATAGATAAGCAACAGGGACCTACTACTATATAGCACAGGGAACTCTACTCAATATTCTCTGATAACCTAAATGGGAAAAGAATCTGAGAAAGAATGAATATTTAAAAAAAAAAAGCATACGATGTGTTCCTAATACATTAGTGAAAACTAAACAGAACAAAACATCAGAGAAAGGTGGTCGTTCATTCTTACGGTACCCTTTGATGTTACAAAAGTTAAGAAAACAAGTTAGGAAGTATAGTGGAGGAGAAGAAATTATCTTGGTTTGATAGATAAAACAGTTCCCTGGAGAAAGAATTATTTGAAATGGCTTTGAAAAGTAGATAGAATTTTAACTATCAGATGGAACTTTGAGAAGACAGACACAACGTGAGAAGAGACTCAGAAACTAGGAGAGTTCTTTAGAAAAGTGTTAGACCTTTTAAAATATTTAAATGAACTCAACTGCAACAAATGGCACGTGGCCAGAAATGTTTGTTGATTTGTGTTTTGACTTGTTTAGGTTTTTTTTTTTTTTATATACCAGAAAACTGTACATATTTAACGTACACAGTTTGGTGACTTTTGACATATGCATATACATGTGAAACCATCACCAACATCAAGGTAATAGTAGACATATCCATCACCTCCAAAAGGTTCCTTGTGTCCCTTTGGGTTTTTTGGTTTGTTTGTTTTTGTGGTAAGAACATTTAATATAAGATCTATCCTCAGCACATGTCTAAGTGCACAGTATAGTATTACTGACTATAGGCACTATGCAGTAGAGCAGACCTCTAGAACTAATTCACCTTGTGTAACTGAAACTTTATACCAATTAAATAACAACTCCCTATTTCCTCCTCCCTGACAGCTCCTGGTAACCACTGTTCTACCCTGCTCTTATGAATTCGACTGTATTGGATACCTCATATAAGTGGAATCCTGCAGTATTTGCCCTTCCACGACTGGCTTATTTCATTTATAATAACATCCTCCAGGTTTATCCACAATGTCACAAATGGCAGGATTTCCTTCTTTTTTAAAACTGAGTAATATTCCATTGTATGTATCTCTTTTTCCATTCATCTGTCGATGGACAGTAGCCTGGCTAGCTCAGTAGACAGAGCATGAGACTCTTGACTTGTTTTTTATAAGTGGGTTTAGATATCCCAAAGATGAGGCCAAGTTTTTTCTGATGATCTGAATTGGTGACTTGTACATTTCCATGGTAAGAGAAGAGACCTTAAAGCCTTGCCATTCCTTAAGTGTCTAAAAACTACTGAAAGTCCTCTAATTTATATTTTAATTAGTTAACTGAAATGAATACCTCTGGAATAATGTGGGGAGCAGTGCAGGGTGCCTCCAGGAAAGAGAGAACTTTCACTTAACCTTTTGCATATCTGTATTTTGAAGGAAAGAGGTATTAACCAATGAAAGGCCTCTCATAGGATTTTGCCTCCTCAGATTTGGGCAAATAATCTAGCCTTGATAATACTGATGTCTGGCATATACATGCTAAGTAAGTGTTTGTTAAGTAAATACATGTCCTCTATTAAGAAGGAACTGATGATGGTAAAAATGCCATGAACACAACCTGGTCAAAATTATTCAATCTAAATGGCCTAGCACTAAGGTTTGTGTCTTTCACAGATTTGCCAGTTCAGTTAACAAAGGGGATTTACTGGTGAAACAAAAATGGGTGTGAGAAAATTAAATATTTTCAAACAAATAGTCAAACTTTTTAATATACTTTTTCAGAATTATTCAACTTTCTGCTCTATTTTGCCTTTGGCTAGAGTAAAATCATTGATACAAATTGGAGGTGCATGGCACAGGGAAGAATAAGGAAAGTGTAAGGGAAAATGATTTATTTCTATTTATTTCTTGAACTAGGTTCAAGTTTCCTAGTACTGTCTAATTTGTATCTTTACCTTTCTTTGATATCCACATTTTTTTTTTTTTTTTTTTTGCGGTATGCGGGCCTCTCACTGTTGTGGCCTCTCCCGTTGCGGAGCACAGGCTCCGGACGCGCAGGCTCAGCGGCCATGGCTCACAGGCCCAGCCGCTCCGCGGCATGTGGGATCCTCCCAGACCGGGGCACGAACCCACGTCCCCTGCATCGGCAGGCGGACTCTCAACCACTGCGCCAACAGGGAAGCCCGATGTCCACATCTTGATGGAATTAAAGAGTAAGGTTTTTCATAATTTAACTTGCCATCAGCATACATTGAAATCAGAGCAGAAAAACAAATACACAGTGGCATCAGAGGAGGAAGCCTTGTGCATAACTCAGAGGAACTGAAGCAAAGAGAATGTAATTGCATGCTGAAATCAAAATGCTTATTGATCTGCACATCCTTACCTACATACAAAGAGAAGAAAAATGTTTTGAGAACAAAGGACACCCAGTCCACCCAGTTATAACTTCCTGGCATTTTGTTGGCATGTGTATGAGATGGTGACTGAGGGAAAGGCCCCACCTACATGGTTTTCTGTGTACCTTGTGTGCATCTTTGGAGACTGGCTTTTCTTCAAGTCATTATTCAGCATAACTTCAGATATCTTAGGCTGAAAATTCATGGTCCTGGTTTTCAGCTTTCTTCTTATGAGAAAGTCAGCCTTTTAGTATTCATTAAAGTTTATTGATATAAAATAACGTAAAGAAGTAGGCCTCCATTTATGCACACAGAATTTAAACTTGGTATACAATAGATCATGCTTCAATTTATATTTCCTAGAACACTCTGTTAACTTGCCTATAACAATTTTTGGTGCATCTTATCTAGAATAAAATTTTCTAGACTTCAGTTGCTCATTATGTATGTCTGGATATAGGGAGGAAAAGAAATAGCACCAGTAATTTGAATAGGGAAGATTAACATAAAGAATTAATAACGAATAAAAGGTAGTTAAACACTAAATGGGGTAAAAGAAGACTTGAAGGGGTCTAGGGATAGCAAGTTTTAAAACAAATAATTACAGTATCTAGGGTGAGGAGAGTTGACAATGTAAGAACAGTAACTTAGCAGAGGGTCCCCCTAAGACTGAGGTTCAGACGTCTTCAAAGAGGGCAGGAGCAGGCATCCTCCACCGCCAGAGAAACTTGCCAGAGGGCACAGATCACAGCTGGTGGGCCACTGAGTGGGGAGGGTGTGGCTGGAGAGTGAAGCTGACTGGAGCTGATCCACGAGAGTCACTAGGCTCCCATGCTGAATAATAAGAAAGGAGGACCAGAGCTGGAAGGAAAGTGTCTTCCTGCTGCTATTGCGTGGCAGCGTCCCTTAAGTTTTTTCTATTGTTGAAATCAACATTGTGCCACTGGCAAAAGAGAAATGTTTATAGGGTGTGCCTGTGATATCACAGACCAAGGCAAAGAATTTGGGGTTAAGTGTCAAAAAGTGATTAACTGGCACGCTCACATATATGATGAATCTAATTTAGGTGTCCAAGGGTTGTTTTTAATATAATGGCTAATATAACATGTATATGTTTTCTGTCATCCTCACACTCACGAGTAGGAATTCTTAAAATCCTAGAAGCCCAGAAGATAACCCACGTGAGTAAAATAGAATATATATAAGATAATAAGTAGTAGTATGAATTGTGGTGAAGCAAAAAGAATATGCCTCACCTCCTCCAATTCATATAAGTATACATATCTGCAGTCTGCATACAGACCCCATAATACTGTGTTAATAATTGTAAAACTAAATAGTGAAACTGTCTACAAACCAGTGGATTTAGGTTCATTTTGGTATTTTGGGTATGGACAGTGAGAAATACCATTCTCTAATTATGGAACCACAGATTCAATCAGTCATCCAACTGATTAGAAGGATTTATCTATCATTCATCCACTGTTTAAGTGTTGTCCTGTATAAGATGCCCAAGTAAATAATTTCTAGTATTTAACCAGATATATGTATTGATGTGAGTGGTTTGGGGGCTAATTAAAAGTAATTATTTTATCTTGTAGCAGGAAGAAAGGAAGCCAAGGAAGCCAGTTTTCTTGTATTTTATATTCTACACGTTATGCCTAATTTGAATTAGGATTCATTTTCCACATTGGCAATTCCCTTGTTTATAATTTAAAAAGCAATGATAATAGTAGCATTGGACTCATTACAATTGTGTCATGGAGGTAAGAAAGAAAGAACCACTTAAAGCATTGTAATTACATCAACATTATTAAAACCTCTACGTGTGTTTTTAAATGTCAGAATCCTAACATTAAATACCTTTCTGCACTGAAGCGTGAAATGGCTTCAAAGTCCTTAGCTAAACAAGGATTGTGACTAAATTAGTAAGGGTAAAGGCTGGTCCTGAGAGCATCAAAAAGATTTGGCTATAAAGGAGAGAAGCATGTCTTACAGAACCATATGTTTGGTATTTTCCAAGTGGACCATATTTCACGTGACTTTTTCTTTTCAGGTAAGGCGACTTGTTAAACATAGAATTAAATGTACTTTACATTTTATATCTTCATAAAAATTTTCATATAAACGTGTACAAACCTGCAACTCTCCTTGTCATACCTTGGGTCCCAATTTCTGGTCTGGAAAACGTGTCCACTGTAACTATACAATGGCAACATAGGAACCAGCAGATCCACTCACAGCCAAAACCCAAAAGTAGTCTTAGGTACCTGGATTTTAAAATAAGGTATATTAGATGTATTCTATAAAGTGTCACAAATGTACTTACTTCTATTTAGCTCCTGCAGCTAAGTTGGAGACAGTGTGGTGTGGTGGTAGAAACTCAGATGTGCTCATGATACAGGACTACTTTCAAATTCCAGCCATGCCTTATGCTAGTGATGGGGGCCTGGGAAAGATACCCAATCACCGAGCCTTGACTTAACTCATTTGGGAAGATAGTATAGATTTAACTTGTAGAGCTATTGTAAGGATTGAAAGATACGCTCCTTGAAAAGCACTCAAGACAGAGTTTGGTACAATAAATAGTTCTTTTACTTGAAATACACTATGTTTTTTTAATTAATTAGTTTATTGATTTATTTGGCTGTGTCGAGTCTTAGTTGCGGCATGCGGCATCTTCGTTGTGACATGCGGGATTATTTGTTGTGGTGCATGGGCTCTTCGTTGTGGCTCGTGGGCTTCTCTCTAGTTGTGGCACGCAGGCTCTAGAGCGTGTGGGCTCAGGAGTTGCAGCGCATGGGCTTAGTTGCCCTGTGGCATGTGGGATCTTAGTTCCCTGACCAGGGATCAAACCTGCGTCCCCTGCATTGGGAGGCAGATTCTTAACCACTGGACCACCAGGAAAGTCTCTACTCTATGGTTTTTTGTATCCATGAATTAAGAGTAAAACAATGTAATAATTTAGACTATTTTATGTAAATTTGACATTTTATATTATGAATTTATTTTCCCCCTTTCCCTGCTTATTTTGTCCCGCATCCTCTGCTATTTGCTACCTTCCTATTTCTGTTCTACTTATTTTTACATTTTGTTTTCTGTAGACCATCTTGCATCTTTCTCTAATCACTTAAAGCACTCTTAAAATATCTCCCGGAACTTTTGGTCTTCTGCTCTAAAATTGGGCATATGGTTTGATGAGATTTTCTGACTTCAAACGTTAGGTTCAGGGTTAGACGTCACCGATTACTCATACAGACAACAATAGAATAGAAAAGAGTTGAATTCAGCACTACTGATCAGTAAGACTTCCATAAAAAGAAATGAACAAGCCTGCCCAACTCTCTGGTATTGTTACTTTAAAACACTAAATGGTGGCTTCTTAAATCCATACACATAACTTAGTAACTGATGTGACAATGCCTGAGTTTACTATTCTAAAGAAGTTGTAGATGACTTTATTGGTATATTTCTCTTCAGAGGAATATCTCACTCACTTTCACTTTAGTGGCCATGTTTCATCATACCTTATGTAAATGCAAGATGAAATTAAGTCAAAATGAAAAGAAATTTCAGTGCTACAGGGGACACCATCAACCAGATAGAAAAAGAGGGCGACAATAGAGTGAGATCACTGCAACCACTCGGACAGAATTTCTAAGTAGGCATTCAGGTTCTGTGGCTTCTATCAAAAGACCGTCTTCTACCTATTGTCAGGCCTTCTCGCTTGCCCCCCACCTGAATCATTCTACCGACCTCTTACATCCAGATCTAAATTCTCTAACAAGATTAATCCAAAAGTTCTCTTGTTTTTCAGTAGAGACAAACTGTCATTTATTCACTGCACCTCTTAGTGATTAGTATTATTAGGAAGGAAGGAGGAAGGGAGGGAGGGAGGGAGGGAAGGGAGGAAGGAAGGAGGGAAGGAAGAAGGGAAGGGAGGAAAGAAAGAAAGAAGGAAGGAAGGAAGGAAATCTAACTTAGTAATTCTAAGGTGAAAACTTCTCTGTTGGTATTAGTAATTTAAAAGAATATTATAAGCCAAACTAATCTTTACAGATAGTATCAGCACCTCAGTGAAGTATACACTTGAACCCCAGAACTACCTTTCCTGTGCTGAATGTGGACTTTCATCCATCACCTGATGAGAGAACATTTGGAGCTTTCTCACGACAGTGCTGCTTGCCAACCAACACTTGCATTTCTAAAGTTTTGCCATCTTAGTGTGCCCATCAGAGTGTTTGTGAAATATTTAAATAGTTTCTTGCACTTTGCCCTTATTATTTTATAAGAATTTTAAAACAGGAAAATGGAAAAGAAGAAGGTGAGGGTCAGATTTAATACAACTGAGACAGAGATTGAAATCATCATGTGTACCAAGAAAAGACTCTCATTGGACTTACATGCGGATCGTAGTTCAACTGTTTAGGAAAGGAACGTTAATGAATGCACATTAATAACTGGACGTTAAAATAGGATTCCGTCGCAAGTTTCTGTTGAGGCACAAAGAAAACAAGATGCTGAATGAGGTTTAAAATCACCATGCAAGAACTGCAAAGTTGACGTGATTGTTAATCCCTCACCCACATCAAGCGTATAAAAGTACGGAAGTCGGAAAGGAGACAGAAATGTTTGGGAGCACCATCTGCGTGCTGAGGGCAAGGCAAAGGTGGAGTGGCGGAGGTACTTCCCATTTCAAGGCAAGTCAACAAAAGGACTTTAAGGGGACAACTTGGAGAGTTCGTCTGTGTCCACTGCAGTTTGGGGAATATCAGGGATTGGTGCCTGACTCTCACCTGGAAATCTA
This sequence comes from Lagenorhynchus albirostris, assembly GCF_949774975.1. Classification (NCBI taxonomy): domain Eukaryota; kingdom Metazoa; phylum Chordata; class Mammalia; order Artiodactyla; family Delphinidae; genus Lagenorhynchus; species Lagenorhynchus albirostris. The sequence goes on along the minus strand of NC_083116.1, from coordinate 105,929,839 downwards.
AAGGGCAACAGACAGGCTAGGTAGAACACGGAATGGCAGAGTACAGAACAGGTGGCCAGGTTGGGCAGCCTACACGCTCAAAGTTTGCCAAAGCAGAAACTCTTTCCCTTGTAAAGGGGGAGGGGCAAGACAGCGCGCGAGAGTGCGAGAGTGGGAGCGCACACGGCTGCTTCCACAGGTTTAGCTTATATCCTGCCCAAAAGAGTTGCCTAGCGGAGCGAAAAGACTTAGTAGAAGGACCTGGAGAGAAGCAAAGAGATCTGGGGACTGGGAAACGAGAAGCAAGACTAGAAGGAATATAGAAGTAGTTACAGGAGAGAGATCCCAAGAGATCTGGGATGAGAGAAAGGTGGAGGAAGTTCTCCAAATAATCTATGCAAGTGCCCACGACGTAAGAGGAGTTACCTCTAAACATCTGCCCTGGCCAGAGAAAGGTACAGAGTGAGGGGCATCATCCAGGTGAGAACTCTTCTCCCTTTACCTCTTCCTCCTTGATGTCTTCCAACCCCATGGGCATCTGCAAATGTAGCTAGCAAGATGAGGAAGGAGGACTAGACCTACGAGGTGGGGGGATGATAGAAGCCCCTGCTATCCCACTGCAGGCACTTAACTTGCGAAAGCCTTAGTCTGGGAAAAATGAGCTATTAACTTGCAGTGGTTCTGAATCAGTAATCAATGAACATCCCCTCTGTTGGAGGAGCCAGTGGATAGAAATTAGAGGTGCAATGAATTTGGGAAAAAATAGTTATAGTTATTTTTATTAAACTCTAACTGAAATTTAGCTTCTCCTTTAATTATGAATGCACATAACACAACACAGTAGTATTGGCAGTGTCTGTGCAGGAAAGAGTTGACATAGCAAGCTTAAGAGTGCTATCCTTAGAAAGGCCTGCATACAACACCGACCCTTGGCTAAATCTGGGAAGTACCATTTCAAGAGTATTTCTACCCTTCCCTAAGTGATAAAGGTGGTTGACTGTGCCTAGGTTGTTTGCGCAAACAATGTGGCTTATGCTGAGTTCCTGATTTCCTGCTGGGAATCTGGAATTTTGGTACATGCTAGGTAGAGGGTGTTCATGTGACCAGCCCCTAACAAAAACTCCAGCGATGTCTGGAATGGGCTTCCCTGGGAAAAACGTTACACACATGTTGCTAATTTTTGTTGGAGTGGGGTGGGGATGAGGCGGTCAGGAAGGGGGAAGTGTGCACCCTGAATGACCCCTCATGGGAGAGAGAGATTATAATGAAGCTTTACGGATTCCACCCAACTCTGCTTGTGTCTTTTCCCCCCTTTTGATTCAACTGTGTGTCTTCACTACATCGCTATAGATCATCTTAGCTGTGATGAAAACTACATGCAAGTGCTGTGAGATCATCTAGCGAATATTTGAATGTGGGGTGGTCTTGGCGCCCTCCAACACAATGGTGGAATTTGCTAGAATGACTCCAACTCACTGAAATTTAGCTACAGTGTTATTTGGGGAGAAAGAAAGAAAGAGAGGGAGGCAAGGAATGCCGAAAGCCCGCTAGCGGGGTGGCTGTAGTGAGGTACCCATAGCATGAAGCAGCATCTGGCTGTTCGTGGTCAGAAGTAAAAGCTTCCTATGGAATGTCAACATGATAGATCCATCCCTAGAGTTTGCTCACTGCATCCCCCAGGCTGCTTTTGGTCATGCACGCTAAAGTGAGGGAAAAAAATAGCTGCAGCCCAGGTGATGACTTGTTTTTCTCCGTCCCTTCTCTGGGCAGGGGGAGAAAGGGCCCAAGCATAGAAGTGAGTTTATAGTTGCTCTCTCCTCTAAGTGGGAGGGGGGAAAAAAAGGCTAAATCTGTTCTGAGGGATGGAGCAAGGCTTTAGGTAAACCAGAGGAAGAACCACTCTAGCCCTTTCTTCAGCCTATAGCTGCTACTGCAGCTCCCCCTCCCCCTTCCCCCTTCCCAGAGAACCCAGCTGAACCAGCACTCCAGCTGGGTTCTCTGGGCAGCTGTGATGTGAAGGGTGTAAATGGTGAATTTACTGCTAGGGCTTTAAGTAAACTTGTCAAGAGAAAGAAAAGGAATTTTAAATCACAGCTTTGCGTTTTGTGGCTATTGCATCTGGATGTATGGTAAAAACTAATATAAAATGGTATATGCTTTTAATTTCATAAATGCTAGAGGGGTCATCCCAACCAGGGAAAACAGCAAAGGAAAAAAAAAGTGTTAATGGAACACAGCTCCCTTGCTTTCTGCCACAGGTTGGCAGGTCGGAATTGAAACTCTTAGTATTGGAAAGAAGTCTCTGTAACTGATGATTTTTTGCTGTGATTTTACATATTGGAGCCTTTGGGAAAAGGAAACCAGTGTCCAGATGAAGATACATACTTAGAATTTTAGACAGCAGTTTTTATTTTGCTAATGAGCACTTGTAAAATCATTCCTGACCCCTTAGGGTATGATGATTTTCTGCGCTGATGTGTTTATTTTTGCTTGAGTCAATTTGGACTCTAAGTCTGACAGGGTGAAAAGTGCTTGGGAAAACCTGGCTTGTCACTTGGACTTGGCACACAGGTGTCTGGCCCTACAGTGTCTCAGCTTTGCTGCTGCTGAGGAAAAGCTGCTGGTATTTTTGATATGCTGAATTCACAGATCCTAATTGCCTGAACCCGATTTCAGCTAAAACTAATACTGTCTGCTATGGGCTGTTTCACTGTCAGCACTGAGCTGTGTTCAGCTGAAAGCAGGCACAGGCTCAGTGAAGGGAACTCAGACTCTGGAGCTGCCGGACATTTATTTAGGACACCCCTCTGTGGGGCCCTAGCTCTGAAAACATCTGAATGCTGGCTGGACCAGCTGGATCACTTGCAGGTGCCCTAGGGTGGGGGTTGTTCTCCAGTGGAGCCATTTGAGATAGAGTTGCAGATGGGCTCTGTAGTCCCGATGCAGAGCGTGATTGCAGTCCTCACTTGTGACTCCTGCTGAAAGGTGAAGTTGTGGGAGGGTGGTCCCGGGGACCCCTCTGCCCGGCTGGCAGATCAGACTCTGGAACCCCAGTGTGGGGTGGGTGGTAAGGGGAGATGCCTGAGTGCTGTTGTGTTCTGCTTTCCCAGATTAGCTGCCATTTGCAACAGTGGACTGACAGCCTGACTCTATTTCCCTCACCTTTCTCCTGCTGCATAGGCCTTAGGAAGGCCCTTGGATCATTCAGTGCAGCAGTATTCAGAGAGGGTTTCATCTTTTCTAGGCTGCTCATCAGATAAATGATCAGGACAGGAGGCATGGGGGAAGGAGGGATTATCTAATCCATTTTTTTCAAATGTCAAAAAATCAGACTTTTGTTATCGAGCAAGGGCTCATGTGCCCATGGCACAGAAAGCCAAACTCTGACAGCGGGTGTTTACAGCAAAGTAAGGGTTTATTTGTAGGGTGCCAAGCAAGGGAGTGGAAGACAAGCCTCAGATCCACTCCAGCTTGGTCTTTGAATTAGGCATGTTTTCAAGGGGAAGAACAAAGAGGCTGGGATTAATCATCGTCTTGTGACATTTCTGAATCGGGGTTTCGGGAGCCAGGTGGTCCATGGCTTGGGGGTCTGTGAGCTCACCTTGCCCTGGAGAAACAAACTGAATTTGTACATTATTATATCTATAATAGCAGTTTTAGTACATTAATGGTGTTATTGACAACAGCACTTTTAGTCATCTGACTGTGGTTGATTAGTGTTCAGTTCGCACAGGATTGAGGTCAGAGGAGACAAGGAAGGGAATAAAGTTTTGGATAGAGAGATTAATCATAAACTTGGTAAGGAAAACTGGGTTTTAGGGGGGCTCAGTTTCAATTTCACCCTGACCAGTTCCTGAATATGACGTGTCTTTTTGGTTCAGTTCTAAAAACGTTATTCTGTTAAAAAGCTTGTGTCCCTCTTGCAGATAAAAGTTCTGGGCCAAAAAGAAATGATTAGGAAAAATTGTAAAGTTAGGATTAGTGAATAGGACTCACAGATTTTGTAACAACAGAGAGAACAACCAGAACACCCTTGGCTCCTGGGTAGGCACGGGGCGGGGTTGGGGCATTCATGATCTTTGTTTTTCAACACTGCTTCTGGAAGCTTTAGGCTCTTGCTATAGAAGAATGTTCCTTCATTCTGCCTTGCAAGCTGCTGTGGGGGCGCGTCGGATTCAGATGGACAGCCAAGCCCAGATCGCTTATAACTGCCTGTGAGACAGCGGGGGCTGGCCAGCTCCTGCGGTCCCTGCTCACCACCTCCAAATGTAGTTCACCCTTGGCAGGTGACGAACCAGTGTCGCTGGCAGAACTGTTTGGAATAGACTGCCTCAGGCAGTCTGCCTCAAAGCAAGGACTGAACTGAATGACTCGGACCAGACTGAGAACCCGAGGACAGGAGGAACCACGGTGGGAAGCCACATTGGGGGCCCCGTGAGCCTATGCCGCCTGCCCAATGTGTGTCCTGCGTGGAGTGCCCGAACATCGGAAACTCTTTGTTTCCAGTGCACCCTCGGGGATTGTACTTCTTGGATGTGTGCCCTGACTATTCTGACACTGCCTCAGCCCTGCAAGGCTTCGGGTCAGTCTCATCTTACTGGCCAGAGCTCTGCAGGGCCCTGAATTGATACCTCCGGCCAGGTTAAAAAAAAAAGGCTCATACAGGAAGCTATGGAGGAAGGCACTTGGCTTTCTAAGATAGACCTTTGTGGCTAATGGGATATGTTTTAACTGGCTTTGTGAAGGACCCGTACAGGGCACCATTGAAATCAATTCTGCAGGCTGGCCTCACCCTGATATTCTCCTGACCATAATTCTGTCAAGACTCCTTACCTAAGGGCCAAGGGAGTGGATTGCGAAGAGGAGTTCACATACCAAGAGTGAGACTGCTATCCTTAGAATGGCCTGCTTGCAAGGTTGACCCTTGGCTGACATCTGGGAACTTCGATTTGGGGAATGTTCCCGCCCTTCCCTAACTAACTCGTAAGAGTGGCTCACTGGGCCTAGAGTGTTTGTGCAAACAAGGGGATTTATGCTGAGACCCTGTTCCCTTTCTGTGTGTTTGGAATTTTGGTACATGCTAGGTAAAAGGTGCCCATGTGACCAGCCCTCAATAGAAACCCTAAATTCTGAGTCTCAAAGGGCTTCCCTGGGCAGAAATATCACACCCGTGTTGTTGAATTTTTATTGCTGAGGAATAACGTGCTTGTGACCCCCCATGGGAGGGGGAGAGCAAAAGGAACCCTGCACATGGATTCCTCCAGACTCTGCCTGTGTCTTTTCCCCTATGATCTGGCTGTATATCCTTACCATATCTCTGTAATGAGTCTTAGCCCTGAAGACAACTATAGGCTGAGGCCCACGAGACCTAGCCAATCCCTGAGTGGGGTGTTGATCTTGGGGTCCCCCAACACAATCACTAATGGAAATCTCAGATATTTTCTTATCACATTATAGACGTAGATTATTTTGAAGTTTCAATTCTATTGATCACTGCCTTGAAATTTAGATATTAGACCTGCCACCAGATAGGTTTTTGTGTTGATAAAGATGTATATTATTATACCACATTTCAAAATATTTTTAAAACTTAACATTTTTTTAATTGAAGTATTATTGATTTATCAAATGGATGGACAACAAGGTCCTACTGTATAGCACAGGGAGCTATATTTAACGTCCTGAGATAAACCATAATGGAATATTAAAAAAGAATGTAAATATATGTATAACTGAGTCACTGCTGTACAGCAGAAAGTTTAACTATTTTTTTTTATAAATTTATTTTTGGCTGCGTTGGGTCTTCGTTGCTGCGCGTGGGCTTTCTCTAGTTGCGGAGAGCGGGGACTACTCTTCGTTGCGGTGCGTGGGCTTCTCATTGTGGTGGCTTCTCTTGTTGTGGAGCACGGGCTCTAGGCGCACGGGCTTCAGTAGTTGTGGCACGTGGGCTCAGTAGTTGTGGCGCACGGGCTTAGTTGCTCCACAGCATGTGGGTTCTTCACGGAGCAGGGATCGAACCCGTGTCCCCTGCCTTGGCAGGCAGATTCTTAACCACTGTGCCATCAGCGAAGTCCAAGTTTAACATTTTTAGTACTATGACATAATTTATTTTCTTTGTAATCCTAAGTATTTTATTTGCTGCATTATTCTGAGAGACTGATTCTGAGATGTCCATAGAATTCATCAGACTGCCAAAGGGGTTTGCACAAAAGAAATTTCAAGACTCCTTGCAATGGGTTATTACCCTAGATTACCTAGATGTATTAATCACTGATGGGCAATTTATTACCTATCAGTGAATAAACATTAGGTGCCCTAAATTTTATCTGGGGACAAGGAAGAACTAGTTCTACTGATTGCATTTAAAGGGGCAGCAGGAGCCAACAATAAAGTCACTATATTTCATACCGTGCTCATTCGATGTGACAGTTACATATATAATGTATCTAAAAGGTGAGATATAATTGGGGGTTTATAACGATGTTGATTTTTCTGGAACTATAGTGCCTCCTTATAGAATGTAAGTTTCTTGTTGAACTTTACTTACTGTGTACAGAAAAGTCCCACACCAAAACTGAAAAATCTCCTACTTCACTTTCAGGTGCTTCTCTGATCACAGATTTCCACTTGACTTGGTACCAAGACAGTCTTGCACACAGCCAATGGGAGTGGAGAAGATAGAGCCAAGTCAACCTACAAAGACAATTTTTGTTTATGTTGCCTAGGTTTTTAATATTTTTTGAAGCCCTACTTAAACCCTGATGAACCTTTTCGCAATCAAATTAGTGGTTAACACCTTAACATTATAAGTTAAAGTTACAAATTTGATTTTGGCAGGTTCAATGGACAGAGTGGCTAAACTTGTGAAAATAGCATATGAGTGTAGTCCCCCTGCTCGTTCCTTAAAGATGTACAGAGATGTGTTACCTGTTGGCAAAAGTTTTCCTTTGCAATGAGACAGTATGGAACAGAGGATTTTCTAATTGTTTGTAACTAAAGTTTTTCTTTAATTGAATACAAAAATACCATGCATGTAAAAATAATAAAGTTTATTTTACTCTGTTTTACACTCTTCTGCCCACAGCTCCTCATTTGTGCTTCATGGTGAACTGCATGTGTGTGGCCCCCGTGCCTTCATTACTTCGCACAGAGCATCTCTAGCATCATATCATCCATTGTGACTGGGCCGATGATGGGCCTGAAGAACAGTTCGGCCAGGACATTGGCATTGATGAATCTCAGCAGGAAAAGGGTGCTGTTCAGTTCGGCAAATCTGGCCTGGTGCCCCCTGTGTGTCACCCTGACGTGTTCACGGAGTATCCGCTGGGTTCCCCACTGAAGTCCCTGGATGTACTTCACGCACTGCAGACCTGGTAGGTCTGGAGGAAAAAAAGGGAGAAAAACCTCTTTGTTAGAATCAGCTCACTCTGAGCCCTTTGCTAGCTTTTTAAACAGATCCAATTTCTGCCCCCTTCCCTAATTAAAAAAACGCTCAAGCTTCCTGGTTAAAAGTTCTTTGCAACAGCAAGGATAAAGTGCCAAACCACTTCTAAGGTTTCAGGAGCAACACTTCCAAGAAGGAAATATCATGTAATTATTCTTATTTAATATTCACTATGTTTGTATGCTCACATTTAAAAACTGCTGGCCCTGAGCCAACAAAAGCACACTTAATTCAGTATGACAGTAGAATATAGTTTAATGAATCATTGCTCCAGTTCACTATCTATGCACGTACAAAGAAATTAAACTTATTTCAAGAAGTGTGCACCTTTTACCTATGGCAAACAGGCCTTAGTATAAAGGCAAGAGGCTTTGCTAGGTAATATTTTACCATCCTCCCTTGAATTTCCCACCACTGTAATGATTACCGCCCATGGTGGTAAACTTCACAGCCACCAACTGTGGCTGACAGTCTCATTTAAATTATTTGCCTGCAGGCTGATTTTAGTCTACAGTCCCATAATAATTTAAGAGATAACTCTGGCCACTTAGCTCATTGTATCATGATTTCTGTACTGGGGAGGTTTTTAAAAAAGTGATTCAAATGAGCATTCCAAAGGGTTCTTTAAAAAAAATAAAGCAGTCTTTGAAAGCATTGTCTTATAGCCATCAGAGGGTTAAAAAGTAAACATGGGGGCTTCCCTGGTGGCGCAGTGGTTGAGAGTCCGCCTGCCGATTCAGGGGACGTGGGTTCGTGCCCCGGTTCGGGAAGATCCCACGTGCCGCAGAGCAGCTGGGCCTGTGAGCTGTGGCCGCTGGGCCTGCACGTCCGGAGCCTGTGCTCTGCGGCGGGAGGGGCCACAGCAGTGAGAGGCCCGCAAAAAAAAAAAAAAAAAGTAAACATGAAAACATCGATTGCAACATGGTACAAAAGTTACTTTTCAAATAAAGATTGCATGACCTTCTTGCAGTACAGTGTGATATCCAAGTAAAACTGAATGAAATGCAATGCAGGAAAGATTAAATGCCTCTAAGTTTTATAAAGAACGTGATAAGAGGAGACTGCTTTTAAAAGTCCTTTGATCCTCCATGATAGTAATATTACTGTAAAATTCTTTAACTTGTAATTAAGAAATTACCAATTTACCATTCGGTGTAAATGATGTTGATTATTGTAATCATTTTCCTTCCCTTTTTCTACAAAATCCAACAGAAAAGTATTTTTAAAGCATCATGCTAATAGTCACAGAGTAGCAGAACCAGCCAGTGTTCTTTCAAAAAAAATAATAGCAATAGGCGAGTCATTTCTAGTACAGGCAAATATCAAATCTGATAAATGAGAACAAAAATACAGCAACATCTCTAATCCATATTCCAATTCTGAATACCCCAGTCCACGAATTACCATCCCCTACTACCTACAGCTCATTATCCAGGCTTGAGACCCAATTTTATTGCACTTGGATTCCATTCATGAGGGTAAGAAGAGGCTTGTGTGAAACCACCAGAAATCGGAAGCTCCCCCAGGTCTAAATTCATGGCTTATTAAAACTTCATCTTGTGAACTCCACTTTTCTCTGCTTTCATACCACACTCCTCTTTTCCCATCATCCCCTAAAAGTGTCCCCCCCACCAGAAAAAGACTTGCCTTCAAAGTAAAATCAAGAAAGAGAAAAGGCAGATAGATGGACTCCATGGGAGGCGGGAGGGAAATGTTTAAACTTAAAGATCAGGGGATACAAAATGATAAACAGCAAAGAAAGGCCACACACTTAGCAGGCATTACTTTTTCCCAGATGCAGGTATATTTATGTTTAAAGCACACCCAGCTTAGCTGGTTAAACTTATTTGAGAGAGGATTCAGAAAAGCAGAGCAAGAATAAGAGATGCAAAACAGGGTGGAGGGAAAGAGGGGAACTAGTGGAATGTAAACTTTTGAAAGCTGAGCCCTTGTCTTACCTTTTTATTCCAACAGAACAAAGCACATGGTAGGTGTCTAATAACACAGCTGAAGGAGCGAGAAAACACTGTCTTCCCAATGAACCACCTGAGGCACTTATTATGGATGCAGATTTGCTGACCCTCCACCAGAGCTACCGAACCAGAACTTGTAGAGGAGGGGCCCGGAAAGACTTTGAAGGACCGCCTTCCCTGCCAACACCACCAAGTGCACAGGTAGGTTTAGAAAACAATGATACAAGCAAAAAGTAACCTATCATGATCACTGGGATGAGCTGAGGTCTCTTAAGTCCTGAAATGTGAGGTCTGAATGAATTATTATCCCACTAAATCCTGCTCTATACCCCTTCAAAAGTGCTAGGCAGGAGGCAAGGACATGACCCCGAGACTCCTGGTGTCAGGAAAAAAGGATGTGGAGGGAGCATGATAAATACTCTCCCAACTCAAGCTGTCTGGAAACTTCCTGCCCACTTGTGACCCTTCTGGAAGGATGCTGGTTGAAGATGACTCTAGTAGTAGGACATACTCGAGACAAGGTGCTGGGCTGTCCAGGGAGATTTTCTCCAATGAGTCGGTTGCACTGTGTGGGGCAGTGTCCAGCACCCAACAGACAACCTGAAAGTGTGGTGCAGCAGACATCCCCTTGGGCCCAGGAGACTGGAGACCCATGCTCCACAACTCACTGGCCATTTATTTTGGAGTAAGGTCACTTGGGACTAGACTACCTAACCTGCCAGTGGGATGAGGAAAGGGTGAAGGGCAGAGGGGGTTGATTAGGAGGTCTCTAAGGTGTCTAAAGGCTCTAAAATACAGTGCTCCTGCATGCAGTCTCTAACATGTCTTTCTCCTACCCCTTTGCTAACCTGATACTTACAGACACTTAGATGATGAGACAGTCCAGCTGCTTAGGACCATTAAAATGACCATTCAGAGACAGGCACATGAAACACTAAGTCCAGTGTCCTGACAGTGTCCCCAGGGGATGGTGTCTCTGTGGGTTCTTAACAAATATTTCCTCTCTTGCCAGTCTTAATAGACTTCCTCCAACCAAAAGGTTCTAGTAAATTTCAGAGCTGGGTTTCAGAAAAGAGACGTTGCAAAATTTGCAGTGAACACAGACCTTTTTTTTTAAAGCTATACTACTGGATTTAAAAGATTTGAGAAGGAATAGCCATGTCCCTGAAAGCACAAACTTTTCCGTAGTAACAGAAAGGTGTAGAGAGATTAAGTACAAACCTCAACAACAAAAAAAACCCTCCTCTCGGCTGAGTTTCTGGCAGCACCCCACCCACGAGGAATGGTTTCTGGAGCTCCCCCAACTCTGCTGAGTTTGTCATGATTCCTGACTTGTGCCCCCCAAACTCCCCTAACAATGAAAACTCCTCAAGTGTCTGTGCCAGGGGTGGGTACTGCCCAGTGCTTGTAGGAGAAGAGAAAAGCCGGAGCAGAGAAAAGCCAGAGCCGAGGCCAGCGCCCTTACCCGGGTTAAAGAGCACGGTCCCCTTGAGGTAGGCGTACTCCTTGGTACTGATGTCCAGGCTCCAGCACTTGGCGAGGAAGCCCTTGATGGCTTGGACCTCGGCGGCCAACGGCAAATGCTCGGCCTCCGGCGGCAGTACCAAATGTGGCTGCGGCTCGTCGCCCTCGGTCTCCCGCCGCCTGGTGGTGAGGATCTTCTGCAGCAGGCTGGGCTCCGAGGTCTCCACCGTCTCAAAGTTCAAGCGGTCCTGGGCCAGCTCCAGCAGGAGTAGCGGCGCCCAGCAGCTGCGCACCAGCACCAGCTGCTGGTCCAGGGGCAGCACCTGGAAGCAGGGCAGGTACTTGACGAAGCGCAGCGTCTTCAACAGGCCCGCCGAGGCTGCCTCGCAGACCACCTGTGGGCTCTTGAGGGCCACCCGCCGCTGCGCGCCGCACGAGGGATCCCACCAGGGGCCCCCCGGCTGTGCCTCTGGAGCCACGTGCGTTTGCTTTGCGCTCGTGGGCACGTTGCAGAGGATGCCGCCCTGCCGCGGGTGGTCTTCACCGCAAAAGCAGCAGCGGTACGGGAGCGCCAAGGCCCGCCCGCGCGGCAGCTCCTCTCTGCCCCCCAGCCTCTGCGCGCAGTAGGAGCGGTCCCACCACGCGCCCCCCGGCCGCGCCTCAGGAGCTTCCGGAGCCACGTGCGTTTGCTTTGCACTGGTGAGCAAGCTGTACAGGATGCTGCCCTGCCGCGGGTGGTCTTCACCGCAAAAGCAGCAGCGGTACAGGAGCACCGTGGCCCGCCCACCCGGCAGTCCCTCTCTGCCCACTGGGGGCTCCGAGCCACAGGAGCAGCCCCAGCACGCGCCCCCCAGCCGGGCCTCGGGCGCCTCCGCAGTCTCCTGCGTTTGCTTCGCGCTCGTGAGCATGTTGTAGAGGATGCTGCCCTGCCGCGGGTGGTCTTCACCGCAAAAGCAGCAGCGGTACAGAAGCGCCACTGCCCGTTCACCTGGCAGCCCCTCTCTGCCCACCGGGGGCTCCGAGCCACAGGAGCAGCCCCAGCACGCGCCCCCCGGCCGTGCCTCGGGCGCCTCCGGAGTCGCGTGCGTTTGCTTCGCGCTCATGAGCATGTTGTAGAGGATGCTGCCCTGCCACTGGTGGTCCTCGCCCGCCATGGCCCGCGGTGCCCGTAGCCCGGCTCTGTCCAGTGGCTGCCGCCTGCAATCTATTTATACCGAACGCGCACGCACGCGCGTCGGCCGTCTCCGCCTGGGCAAAGGCGCGGAGGCGGGCGCGGCGCTCGGGTGTGTTAGCCCGTGACTTCGGCGGTTCAAAAGGGGCAGATGCTCCTTAACAGCTGAAAACGGAGGAGGAGCAGAGCCGTGGGAGCTGCCGGAAACTTCCCTCCGTCTTCTCATTACGCCCTTCCCTGCGTCTGGAAGACAGAGCTCGGCGCAGGGAGCAGGTATTTGGCGGCACTGTTCCAACTTTTTCCATTGAACCCTGGCGTCTAATTTGCTCTCTTTACTGGGAAGGCAGGGGTACCGAAAAGGGGAAAAATCTATTTCTGTGCCATATTTGCAAACTTTCATTAAATGACTAAACTTTGTATGGCTTATTTTGTATATTGATAGGGAGGTCTCATTTTAAGGGACGTTGAAAAATATAGACCATGGACCAGCAGTGTCAGCGTCATATGGGAACTTGGTAGAAATGCCCAATCTCAGGCCCCAACCAGACCTTCTGGCTCTGAATCTGCATTTTAACGAGGCTTACAAAGGATCCATGTGCACCTTAAATGTGGAAAAAGCACTAGTCTAAGGATGCTATCATAAGCTTATTGTTTAATTCAAGTAATATTTATGAGCACCCACTTTGTCGTAGGTGTTGTGTTAGAGAGCTGGGGGCAGCGACCAGGTTATAAAAGTGGCTAATATTTAGGAATATAATAATCACAAGGGGCTAAAAAGTTGCTACAGTGAGAACTTTGGATTCTTCTAGAGATATTATATTGGGTAGATGTGCAATTAACATTTCTTCTCCCACCGTTTCTAAGCGAATAACGAGCAGCACAGGTTTCAGGAAGCCTGGATCTTTTGTTCTCACTTGCCACACAGCCTCTTTGCTCGTGCTCCATACGGTCAGTGAGATCAGTGGGTAGTTCCACATCACCACCTGACCCTTGTGTAACTAGCTGTTTCACTAACCATCTGGTTAACTTGAAATCACAACCTTTTAGCCCTCAAATTTCTCATCTCTCAAATGGGAGGTTTATTTAGTGATCTCTTGGGTCCATGACTGAAAACATGGAGCAAGGAAGGGGGACTGGTGTGTACCAGCTGGTATAGGATCCCACTACTCTCTCTCTCTCTCTCTCTCTCTCTGTCTCTGTCTCTGTCTCTCTCTCTCTCTCTGTCTCTCTGAGACCTGGAATTCTGAGCATAAGAGGAAAAGCTAGGTGACGCTTATTTTGCATTCAACCTGTAATTTTATTTTGCCTGTGAGAGGCCCTATAACAGTGCTTAAACCTCTGCTCTGGCACCAGATTGCCTTGATTTTAATTCTGGCCCTGACACCTAGTAGCTCCGTGGCTTTGGGCAGTGTATTAGTTTCCTATTGCTGCTGAAACAAGTTACCACAAATTTAGTTGGTTTAAGGCAACATAAATTTATGTTACAGTTCTGGAGGCCAGAAGTCTGAAGTCAGTTTCACTGGGCTAAAATCAAGGTGACATTCCTTCTGGAGGCCCTAGGGGAGACTATATTTTCTTGCCGTTTCCAGCTTCTAGAAGCTGCTTACATTCCTTGGCTCCTGGCCACATCACTCCTGCCTCTGCTTCCATCTCCTTTCTGACTCTTATAAGGATCTTTATAATTACATTGGGCAAATCCAGATAATCTAGAATAATCTCTCCATCACAAAGTTCGAAATTAATTCCCATTTGGAAAGTCCCTTTTACCATGTAAGCTAACATCTTCCCAGGTGTTGAGGATTAGGACATGAACATCATTGGAGGCATCATTTAGCCTTTCACAGGACAGTTACTCAAGCCACCTGTGCCTCGATTTCCTTATTTCTACAACGCGGACAATAGTCTCTGTGAGGTAATCTTCCTATGTGAACTAATTCATGTAAAGTGTTTGCTTGGTACATGATAAGTGTTGGATGTATCAACTATTATCTACCCCTTTTTAAGATAATGTGGGATAACTTCAGGGTTAAGAGGTAATATAACCCCAGCACCTATCAACTGTTATCTACCCCTTTTTAAGATAATGTGGGATAACTTCAGGGTTAAGAGGTAATATAACCCCAGCACCAGCATTATTCTCTCTCTCCTAGGAAAGCCTGTCCTCACTCTCCACCCTGAAGCTGTCTCATTTTCTTCTGCATGTCCACATTTCTTGGCCCAGATTCAGAACACTGGATGGGTCACCTGGTCCACAACAATAATATATATTGGAAATGTTATCTCATTGTCCCCTTCACCATTTACTGTTTCCAATATTCAAGCTACTGTTTAGGGTACTGTTACTGCTGCTTCAGCAATCTCCCTGCTTGATGAACCCACCAGCCAGCCTCGCTGAAAAACTCAGCCTGCCTCAGTCCCCTCCTTAAGTTGCCAGTGCTCGTTACTTCTTATTGTGTTCCATTTTATTTTCTTCCTATCAATGATCAGAATTGGGTATGATTGATTGATTTAGTTATTTGATGCTTGTTGATTATCTCTCCCAACTAGTATAAAAGTCCCTTGAGGGAAAGGAATTAGCCATGCTGTAGCCCAGCAACTAGAACAATGTCTGGCATACACTAGGTGCTCGAAATTATATTTGTTGGCCAACTGTATTTTTAGCGAGAGAGAAGGCTGTAGCTCCTACTCTCAGCACAGAGGGCAAGTGTTCCCACACAACTGTGGCTGCACTGAACCTGGAGGAAGAGAAGTTAAGAGGCCCCGTTGGACTCAGAGCTTTCTGGAGGCCTTTTAAGTTTTTTTTAAATTTTTTTATTGAAGTATAGTTGATTTACAGTGTTAATTACTGCTGTACAGCAGAGTGACTGAGTTATACATATATATACATTCTTTTTCATTTTCTTTTCCATTATGGTTTGTCAGAGGATATTGAAAAGAGTTTCCTGTGCTATACAGTAAGACCTTGTTGTTTATCCATCCTATATATAATAGTTTGCATCTGCTAATCCCAAACTCCCAATCCATCCCTCTCCCACCCCCCCTCCCCCATGGCAACCACCAGTCTATTCTCTGTGTCCGTGATTCTGTTTCTGTTTCACAGATAGGTTCATTTGTGGCACATTTTAGGTTCCACACATAAGTGATATCATATGGTATTTGTCTTTCTCTTTCTGACTTCACTCAGTATGATAATCTCTAGTCATATCCATGTTGCTGCAAATGGCATTATTTCATTCTCTTTTTTTTGGCTGAGTAGTATTCCATGGTATGTATATATCACACCTTCTTTATCCATTCATCTGTCAATGGACATTTAGGTGTTTCCATGTCTTGGCTATTGTGAAGAGTGCTGCTATGAACATTGGGGCACATGTATCTTTTTGAATTAGAGCTTTGTCTGGATATAAGCCCAGTAGTGGGATTGCTGGATCATATGGTAATTCTATTTTTAGTTTTCTGAGGAACCTGCATACTGTTTTCCACAGTGACTGCACCAACTTACATTCCCACCAACAGTGTAGGAGGGTTCCCTTTTCCCCACACCCTC